>NC_136425.1:5152500-6352500 GCF_052625555.1 Lactuca saligna | reverse complement strand
TTAGAATTGTTACTTTGTAAGAGTTTTGTTTAAGATACTTACATTAGACGGTGTTTTTCTAATTACAACGTGCTAAATTGCTATTTACATATTTTACATATTGTTGTTGTCCTAATATTTTAATAAACTTGATATTGTTGATTGTAAATTAGAAGAAGTCATTGCCAATTTTATTAATAATGCTTAATTTGTTTTTGGTGTTTAGTACTTTAATACGTGGATCTTAGATCTAATACATAAAAAGAGAGCGTGAATGTTATTATTATTTTTAATACCTACATTTCAACTTTATACAATGACTATTGATGTAAGTTACTGTGACGACATAACCTCTAAGACTAATCATCTGGAAAGTACTATGCTATATTAGAAAGTATGATTATCCATTAAAAGTGTGAATGGATCAAAATATATGTAACAAAAAGGCCACATGGTCACATGAAATGGCAAAATCTTATGGATTACTTGGAGATTTGCTACATAAGAAAAGAATTAATACGATCAGATGAACTAATGTAACAGAAAAGCTTACAGATATATTTGGCTATAAGAGATTGTAAAGGTCAACATCTTTTACCACCAAAATTGGCATTTTTACCTTTTCCATTTTATTTTAGCAAAAGGCAAAACGTCTTTTGAAATATCAGACAAGAGTTGAATTATTAATTACCTTTAGTATTATCATTTCATCACCTATTCGATTCGTTTAAATCGGATTCTTCTTTTCCTGATGAATATATCAATATACTTCGTTTCCTTGAGTAATACCCCATACATGAGAAATTTGATCTTAATATACTGTGATGCCAAAAGATAATGATAAATAAATCTTGATTATTTTTGACTTCAGCATCATGCAGATCTAGCTAATCAAATATATAAAAGAAGTAGAACTAAATTATATAGTTTTTAAAAGCAAAACCAACATGTCTTAAAGCCAATATCAAGTTTTGTTCGAATATAACATCTTATTAACCATATATCAAAAGATAATAATATACTTACATTTGAAGTCCAATTGATTTGAAGCATTTTTCAAATAGATATTTTATCAAACGGTTGGGGTGCACGCTAAAATTTAATCAAGAATAACATAAAAAAAACATACAAATTCTAATCTCCCTTAATAAATAAAGGTTTTCTGCCATGTGTCACCTTCTCATTCAATATGACACATGGCATTTTGATAATTTTTTCAATTAAGTTTATTTCCACTTGGCAAATTGTGGATTTTTAGCTATTCTATTAAATTAAAAATATCATAAATTAATACTACTAAAAATACGTATACCATCACTGCATCTTCTTATATACAAATAAAAAGGAAACATGAATATCCCTCACGGTTTTGTCAAAAAACACATTAAATCCAAATATCTCTTCCTAAATTACATACATAATTCTCGGAAATCACCATCCAAATTGATTTTTAATTGCAGAAACTTAACAAATTTCAATTCATTCTATTATTCATATTCATATCCTTTCCAAATTCGATTTTGAAAAATATATACAGCTACAATCTCCTTCATATGTCGACTTTTATTGAGAGATTGAAGATTTATAGCATCACCACGTTCATCATCACAGTTCATTATCGACAATATCTTCATCAGGTTAGCAAATTTAATTATCGGTACAATTAGTGTTCTGTGGATTATGATTTGATTCTTTTTTATTTGAATATTTGAAGATTTCATGTTTTAAACTTCTCCTTTCCATGATAATATCGAATTGTAGAGATTTATGTACTAAATATTTACTCATGTTTCACTGCATATAAGCTGTTTGATAAAATGTCTCAAAGATTTTTTTTTTTATTTTACTTTTACTTGCTGAATTCGAATTCATATGGTTTTTCTTCAAACATTTAGTTTTTCATTATCAAAATCGACTACAGAAACATGTTTACAACATTGGCAAATCATTATGGTTTAATGATTAACTTAGTTTGCAAAGCAGTTTATTGTTGAATCAATGCAAATTTTGTGTATATATATATATATATATATATATATATATATATATATATATATATATATATATATTTTATCTTTTTCCTGCATTTTTTTTTATCTTTTTGTTTGAATCTTTGAAAGTGGATGGGATTTAGATCCTTTGTCGAAGTTAAAAACTTATCTGTTTAAGATCCTATCTTAAGTATTGTTATTATTTTTTTGTTTCTCTACTTTTTTTATCAACATTAATAATGGGTACTGTTAAGTTCGGATAACAAATTATATTATCTGTTCGAAATTGATCAATCTTTTCATAGAGTAATTTGTTGAAGATTTTAACATATTCTTTGTTCCTTTTTCCATTTTTCAAAAAATTTCAAATGCTTTAGTTCAAGTTTATATAGATGCTAAATTAATACAGATGATCAAAGTTAAATTTCTTGAGAGATATTATAAGCTTTAATTTTAGAGTTTCAGTTGGATATATGTTTTTCTGGCAATAATTGAATCCAAACAGATAAGAGGTTTTTTAAAAAGCATATATGATATGCAGAATTGCAGTATCCCTTAAACTAGGAATGGTTCACTTTACTACATCTGTAGAGGTTACTACATCTTTTGAAGAAAAACAGTCTCGTGAAAAAAATAAACTGATATTTACATTATTTTCATGCTTTAAGAATCAAAACAGATATTTACATATCTACCATTTTATTAGATTTATATGTACAACGGTATTGACTTCATGATTCTTTCCATTTATGACCTTTTTGTAAATAAATTTGTATAAAATCTGTGAAAGACAATATCAAGGGCATAAATGTCCATTTTAGACCTGCATATGATATTGTATGTTGAAAGGGAAATGTAACTACATTAATGGAAACTAAAATTTACCTAATTACCCTTTTATTATGTCATATTATATGTAAGCTATAAATTTAATATTTTTAATAAGTCACAGTATCATCCTTTACAATTTTACGTAATTTCCCTTTTATTAGCTTTATTAACAGAACTGTCCTTATTGTCTTTGGCAAATCTTCACAACGGTATTTTATTAAATTTACGATATGCAAATGAGGGAGAAAGAATGTTGAATTTCCGTGTATAAATACCTTTTTGTTTTGGTTTTTTCTCTGCCATCAAATTATAAAAATTATATCACATATGGCATTACACAAAAGATGTAGGTCAATGTTATATGGGCCTACAAAACAATAATCTCTATTATGACCATTCTATTGAGAAAAACAGGCCCTAAGTCCTGCCACCTTGGACCTTCGTTTATATGATATTGTATGTGAAAGGGCATAAATGTCCATTTTAGACCTGCATATGATATTGTATGTGAAAGGGAAATGTAACTACATTAATGGAAACTAATAAAAGTCAAAATAACTCATACAATGTTGCATATAAAAACTGCAAAATTCTTAATATTACGAATTTAGACGTACAGTGTGTGTTAGTTCAAGGCTTTATGTGACCCTTTTTTTTCCAACATAACAAAAGAAAACAGATATTTACATATCTACCATTTTATTAGATTTATATGTATACTATAGCATCTTATTTCCTAATTATGTCATTTTATATGTAAGCTATAAATTTACTAATTTTAAAAAGTCACACTGTCATCCTATACAATTTTACGTAATTACCCTTTTATTAGCTTTGTTAACAGAACTGTTCTTCTTGTCCTTGGTAAACTATGAATAATCATAAGTCATCATGCTTTTTAAAATTATTTTTATCAATTATTTATAGTAGTTCTCTATTATATAACAACTTATCTTCGTTACTACATTTGGTTTACAGCGTAATGGAAAACACCAACGTTACCATGATCAGTGACTTGACACTTGCACAAGATGACTACACGATCAAGGTTCGAATCATTCGTCTGTGGAAACAGATTCGTATGATTGGAATGATATTGATAGACGAAAGGGTATTATGGATTTTTTTAGTTTTTTGTTTTAATATTATTACTTTATACATGTTAAGTTATAATTATTTTTATGTATACTATAACTTATTATTATATTTTTTTCATCTATTTATAGGGCGCCAAAATTGAATGTAATGTGGATAAACCATTTTCATACCTACAAGGAAATAATTTGGAAGAATACGGTGATTACTACATTCAAAAACCCACAATAGGGTTAAATAATGGTGTTATAAAGTTTGTTGATGGTCCACATAAACTCTATTTCCAGTATAGCACTAAGGTTATTAAATGCAAAGACTTTTGTGGCCCCCGGAATTCCTTTGCTTTCATTGATTTCAAACAACTTCATTCTAATTCGATCCAAGCCAATTTGTCATTTGGTTAGTGTATTCCTAAAATGCCTTTGCTAATGGATTAACTTATCTAAATTTAATTTTTACACAATAACAGATACATCCTTACACTTTTCATTTTATATAATATAGATATTATAGGAAACGTTTTCCAATGTTTTCCATTGGAACCTCCAAAAGACAAACAGGAGCAGAAAATCACACTAAAAATGGAGGATTTAGAGTGAGTTTCATTCTTTATAAATATATTTAATATTGTAATGATGCTTTGTTTTTTAATTTTATTTCTTTTTACAGAGGACATGAAGTTTTTGTTACTCTATGGGGACGTTATGCAGATGAAATTGTTGCATATGTTTCAAAGCATCATGGTCATTTTGTAATGATTATTCAACTTGCTAAATTCAAGAAAATCCGAGGTACGTATTACCATGATACTAATTTGTAATATTTCTATTATCAAAATCTTGGTTTTATGAAATTGTTAATATTCATACAAAAATTAAAATATCCATTTCAGAGCGTCCATATGTCAACAACACCTACTTAGCTACAAAGCTTTTTATTGAGGACAACATTGTCGAGATAACTGCTTTCAAAAAAAGGTTTCATGAATTTTCCAAATGATTTGTCATTTCAACTCAATATTTTATTAACTCTTATTTATGATATATAATATTTATTAAAATTCTAAAAAAATAGTTTACAAGCAAGAAAAACCTCTTCGTGTTCTTCGGTCTCACGTGCATCGGGATCATCAATCATGTGTTCACTACATGATGATTTTCTTCAAAAGAACTCCTTTTACAAAATATCGACTATTCACGAATTGAATGAGGTACATAATTCATCCCCTGTTAATTTAATTAATCCAATACTATAATATTAATCAACCCCATATACACCTACTATCATAGGGAAATTGTGCGGTAATTCTTGGAACAATAAAGATGTTTGAAGATATGCGGACTTGGTACTATAATGCGTGTACAAAATGCAAGTCAAAGGTTATTTTAATGGATGTTCCAAATGAGGCGGTCAATGACTTGGACCGCTTTGAAGAGAAAAGGATGATGTTTTGTCCAAAAAAAGATTGCAAAGGCAAAGATGTTATTGCTGAACCAAGGTATGTAACAAATAAAAACTTAATATATTCTAATTCAATGATTTTAAATTTATTTTTAATGTTACAAATTTATGTTTATATATGTTCTTTTTAAGTTACATGATCAAAGTTCGAGTTCAAGGTTTAGTTGGAGTGGTCAGTCTTACAATGTTTGATCGTGAAGTAAGAAACCTTCTGAAAATATCTGCTGCTGAATTAATATCAAAATATGAAAGGGTATATGTATTTTATAATCAATACCATATTGCTAAATTAATGTTGTTTTTAAAACATTTATTTAATTCATATTGTTTACTACTAATTTTTTTAGTTCGACAACCCAAGTGACTTTCCAAATGAGTTGAGCGCCATGCTCAATAAAAAATTGGCTTTTAAGATCGTTGTCAAGACTTTGAATTCCTCAAAATTTGGTCGTTATTACAACATTTCCAAGATAACAGATAATTTCGACATTATTGTTGCTTTGGAAAACATTGAGAAAAAGAATATCACTGAACAGGTAAAAATACACCATAATTTGATTACTTTACTACATAATATTTCATAGAATCCTTAATGTAGCAATTTTTTTTTACCCGTAATATTATAGGATATGGATAATGATTCTGTTAATGCAGTTGACTCAGAATTTACATCTCAAGACACAGTGGGTTGTAAGGTAATCAACACTTTTATGTTTTATATATATATATATATATCATTTTCATTAATAATTTATCTTATTTTCTCTTTTTAATTTTAGGATGTTAATTCCCACACTGATGATAATACTCCTGTGTCAAATATTCCATCTGGTAATAGTACAAGTCCATCATCAGTAACCGCCACCAACAACCTCAATTCTCCACCTACAAGTGTCAAACGTAAACTCGTAGATATTTATGATCTTGATGATGATGTTTATGAATCTGCAACAAAACCTAATGCATCCCGTGTTGACAATGACAAAGCTGGAATAACAACCAAATTGTTGATTCCTAAGGTGGAAAAATGATCCTAAACAACAATCGTTCTTTGCTAATCATTGCTTTCTTCTAAGATATTTTTTTTATATTTCCTTCTTTTACTTGCATATTATTTTGGATTTCTAAATTTTTTGCTTGGTAAACTATGAATACTCATTTGTGTTATCTTTTACTTTTTTAATTGAATAACGGAATTGGGTTTTGGATGAAATTGTTATAGCTTCTACTAAACAACAGTATTGTTTTCTTTGTGTTTGTTCATAACAATATATGGTTTGATCCATTTTGGTTTAATGATTACCTTATTTTGCAAAGCAGATTATTATTGAATCAATGCAAAGTTTATATATATTTTTTATCTTTTTGCTGCATTTGTCCCTGATTATATAACTCTACTATTTGAATCCTTTTGTATGTTGAGGTGTTCTCATTTTGGCAATGAAAATATCTACAACGGTATTGACTTCATGATTCTTTCCATTTATGACCTTTTTCTAAATAAATTTGTATAAAATATGTGAAAAATGGAATCAAGGGCATAAATGTCCATTTTAGACCTGTATATGATATTGTATGTGAAAGGGAAATGTAACTACATTAATGGAAACTGAAATTTACCTAATTACCCTTTTATTATAAAAAATTGCGTTTATAGCAACCTACTTTCATTTAATACCAGCCTACACATTACTTTGATGCTTTCAGAATCAAAACTCATATTTAAATATCTATCATTTTATTAAATTTATATGTATCATTGCTTTCTTCTAAGATATTTTTTTTATATTTCCTTCTTTTACTTGCATATTATTTTGGATTTCTAAATTTTGTGTTTGGTAAACTATGAATACTCATTTGTGTTATCTTTTACTTTTTTAATTGAATAACGGAATTGGGTTTTGGATATTTCCTTGTGGTAGCTTCTACTAAACAGCAGTATTGTTTTCTTTGTGTTTGTTCATAACAATATATGGTTTGATCCATTTTGGTTTAATGATTACCTTATTTTGCAAAGCAGTTTATTATTGAATCAATGCAAAGTTTATATATATATATTTTTATCTTTTTGCTGCATTTGTCCCTGATTATATAACTCTACTATTTGAATCCTTTTGTATGTTGAGGTGTTCTCATTTTGGCAATGAAAATATCTACAACGGTATTGACTTCATGATTCTTTCCATTTATGACCTTTTTTTAAATAAATTTGTATAAAATCTGTGAAAAATGGAATCAAGGGCATAAATGTCCATTTTAAACCTGCATATGATATTGTATGTGAAAGGGAAATGTAACTACATTAATGGAATTTGAAATTTACCTAATTACCCTTTTATTATAAAAAATTGCGTTTATAGCAACCTACTTTCATTTAATAGCAGCCTACACATTACTTTGATGCTTTCAGAATCAAAACTCATATTTAAATATCTATCATTTTATTAAATTTATATGTATACTATAGCATCTAATTTCCTAATTATATCATATTATATGTAAGCTATAAATTTAATATTTTTAATAAATCACAGTGTCATCCTATACAATTTTACGTAATTTCCCTTTTATTAGCTTTATTAACAGAACTGTCCTTATTGTCTTTGGCAAATCTTCACAACGGTATTTTATTAAATTTACGGTATGCAAATGAGGGAGAAAGAATGATGAATTTCCGTGTATAAATACCTTTTTGTTTTGGTTTTTTCTCTGCCATCAAATTATAAAAATTATGTCACATAATTTTGACCTAATAATCTACAAAATAACTCATATAATATTGCATATATAAACTGCAAAATTCTTAATATTACGAATTCAAACGTACAGTGTGTCTTAGTTCAAGGCTTTATGCGGCCCTTTTTTTTTTCCAACATAACAAAAGAAAACTACAAAACAATACCCAACTAAATTACAACTTTATTTTACAAAATAATAATTCCATTACACCATATTAATTAAATTTATAGACTATTTTCATATTGTACATAATAGAATTTCTTCTTTACAAATTTTTTTCATATTGTACATTATAAAATTGATGAATTTTCTTAGTTTGTGCACTGTGGTGATATGCATGCTACTTAGCCACCAAATCAGTCGCATCCTTTACAGCATTCACAACAAGATCCTGAGCATTATCAAAAAATAAAATTATCACCATTCATACAAAATTTAATTATATATTTTTCAAATTTTAATAATACTAATAAAAACCTTTGGAATTATCAACAATCACTCATCAAATTCTGCAATCTCCAGCTGTTTGCGGGACCCCAAAGTTGTAGCTAGGTACTCCAAAGTTGTAGCAAGGAAGGGGTGCAGTTGATGCTGCTTTATCTGTGTGGACATTTATGCCCTTGTAGCAAGGTACTCCAAATACACATGGCAGTAATCGTATGTGGAAATTTATTCAACATGGCATAAATACATACCTAAATCGACAAAGTTGGTTACCATTGTCTATAACTTATCAGTACAATTATTATACACATAACTAAATCGACATTATTACTCACAAACCCTAGAACAAAGCCCTTTAACCCAAATAAATTTAGCCATACCGACGAATTAGCACCATCCCACATATCTTGCTAACTTTATGGACCCTCCATTTATCATTTTATCATTAATAAAAAGCGAATCATACAACTATGCATCACAATCTCATGAATATTAACTGAAAAAATCAAAACCAATTCGTGATTTTTAGAAACTAAATCTCTACAAATAAACCCAAAATAATGTTGTATTTTACTTTCTATTTACGCAATACTTCATAAAATATTAAGCCCTAAACTTAACAATAATCGATGATCAGAAAATTTGAGAAGCTAATCTCGAAGAAAAAAGATGAAACCCTAATTAAACAAAAAATACCTTTTGTTTTCGTCAACGACGTTGTTGCTGAACCCATCTCCGCTCCGATTAGTTTGTCGGCACCACCTCGGTGCTCAACATCATCCTGCACTTTAGTACACTTCTGCTACACCTGACCAGTTCTTCCATTTCATTGAATCGGAGACGGCTTCCTCCTACCGTGTCTTTTATTTACAGGTGTTATTCTCACACTCTCATTTTCTCTCTGTTTTAGTATTTAATCATTTAATGTATTCCTTATAAAATAAAGCAATTGTAATCTATCGGTCAAAAAGCCTATTATCAATTGGAGTAAAATACTTTCAATAAATAATTTATACACGGAAATAAAATATAAATATTTTATTTATTTAGTTTGTATATGATGTTGGGTTGGTTTATTTCGCAATTAAAGCTGGGTGATAATTACGAGTACTTGCTTGCAACCAATTTATTATAATATATTAATTTTTTTTATCATTGTTATGTTATAGTTGCATTTAGTTCATTATTGACAGCCCGATTACATCACTAAAATTTTATAAGTCGTTTATTTTTATACGTCATTCAATTAAGACACATGTGACCTTGAATCCTAATATCGCCGTTGTCACCAACAGGGTCGTGAAATTACTGAAATTGTCACCGGTTAACAGCGTTGCTACCACCGGAGTGCTCATCAATCCCTCTATCGTCTTTGCCCTTGCCTAATTTGTGCTTTGTCGATTATTATTAGTAAAGTTTTTCTATCTTTCTCGATCTCATTATCACTCTGTATAACTATCTTTCTATTTCTATCTTTTTGTTGAATATTATGGTCAATATAATTTTTTATTACATAAATTGCTTTTTGTTCTTAAGCTACACAGACGATATGAATTCAAATGAGCATAAAGATAAACGAAGACATATAAAATTATATTTGGAAAATAGAAGATCCAATCTTATGTCCACCACGTCAATTGGTAATTTTTTATATATAACCCAATTTACTTTTATTTTCAATCATGTTTTATATTTGACTTATGTTGTGCAAATATTATTTTATACCTTATGATGTATTATATCACATAACTATCACATCATGTAATAACACATTCTTAATATTATATATACATTGTAGGTATTCCTCAACAACATTCACCCCGTTCAACCAATTCTACATATGTTCGCATCGATAATGATAATGTCAATCCAAATATATCATATGCATATCAACATACAAATTTCCAATCTACTTCAACTTTTAATATTAAGAATCCATTGTCTGTTGCTGCCAAAGAGAACAGAAAACTTAGAAAATTATATTTGGATAAGAAAAGATCCAATCATTTATCCACAACGCCGTCTGGTATGTCTTTTTATTCCTATGACACCGGTTTTTATTGCATTTTAAACATATTTTATTTTATACACATTCCCCAAATTCTGAAATCCTATTGTCTTTTACCTATACTCTTCTATACATTACAATTTATATTTCATTAAGATATTGTTATAATTTCACACCTAATACCTAGCACGGTCAAAATTTATTTCAATTTTTTTAACATTGGTATTTCATAAATCCCTTATATAGTAGGTGTAATTATATGATTACATTTATTTTTTTATATTTTTCTTATTTATCTTATCTTAAAATAAATGTTATGTGTACTGTAACTTACATATTCTTTATTTTTTTACAGTCATTTCTAATATAACTACCAACATTCAAACACCATCATCAAACAAGTTGGCATATCATGGTGGTAACAATGAAAATGTCACCACAACTTCTTCATATGGATATCAACAAACACGTGTTCAATCTACTTCCAATATCTATATCGATACTCCATTATCACACAACGCCAAAGACAAACGAAAAGAAAGGAAAAATTATTTGGATAAAAGAAAATCCAATCACATATCCACCATGCCAATCGGTATATCATATATATCATCTTACTTCTTTTATTTTATCCATCTATAGTTATTATAAATATTTTAATAAATATTATGTTCTTATATGTGTTTCTTTATTATTCCATAATTAATACATATTTATATTAACATATATTACAATTATAGGTAATAATGGTCGTCATCAAGAACGTTTTGAAGACGCTTCTAATTTTACTACAAGAACTCCGTTGTCCAACATTACCAATGGTATAACTACGCTTTTATCCAGCATATTGTTTCTTACTATATATGGTATACATATTATTATAATATGTATGCATTTTTATTTTTTCATTTTTATCAATTTACTTTATAAATTTAATACTAAATATCATACTTTTATTTTTAGTCAACGGAGAATGTTCAGTCTTGTGTCGTGACATGAGACCTATGACTTCATCTTCAATCACTCGAGACTATTCCAACAATTTATTGCGCAAAAATATAAATAAAAAAAGGAAGTTTCTAAATACTACTCACATACCCATTTTCGACCTAACGTCAGAAGAAGAGTTTCGTGATCAACAAATCCATAAACTAACTTTAACTTCAGGTGCCACAAAAGGTAACATTTAATTTAAATTTATCATCCACCTTTCTTTATAAACTATTACTCATCTAAACATTAATTTAGTTCAAACTTTATCATACATTTTTATTAAACAGATTACTTGGACCATGGTGATCAGACTTTTGTGTGTACGATGTGTCATGCACAGTTATGGAGGGATGAAGCACGTAAAGGCAATGCTTCTGGAAAGAAAACTTCCTTTTCCCTTTGTTGTGGCAATGGAAAGGTCGAGCTTCCTCAACTAAAAGAACCGCCTAAAAATTATGAAAATCTCTTTCGTGTTGTTGATCCAAAAGGAAAAAATTTCATGAAGAACATCCGTCGATTCAATTCGATGTTTTCCTTTACTTCAATGGGTGGAAAAGTTGATTCTTCAATTAACAAAGGCAATGCTCCATATGTTTTTAGACTTAGTGGTCAAAATTATCATTGCATGGGAAGTCTTCTACCTATTGATGGATCGAAACCAAAGTTTTCGCAATTATACATATATGATACTGAAAATGAAGTTTCAAATCGACAACAAGCGTTCAGGTATTTCTTTATACGTTTTTTATAAACCATTAATTTTATATATTTCATATAATTATTAACTTGCTAAATTTTACATATAACCGTTATTCTTAACAGTACACAAAAAGAAGGCTGCACATCAACTTCTCATTCTTTTGATATCGAAATTATACAGTTTTTGAAGGACATGTTGGATTCAACGAATGAGTTGGTTAAGTGTTATAGAATGGTCAGAGATTGTTTTGATGAAAATCCTCATATAGATGTAAAGTTACGTCTTATAGAAAGAAGGCAACAAGATGGAAGGACATATAACTTACCTTCTGCTTCTGAAGTTGCTGCTTTAATTGTTGGTGATATTGGTGATGCAATTGATAACAGAGATATCATCGTAAAAACTAAATCAGGAAGTCTACAACGTATAAACGAATTACATCCTTCGTACCTTGCTCTTCAGTATCCACTACTATTTCCATATGGGGATGATGGATATAGAGTTGACATCCCTCACAGAGATTTTGATGATTCAACGAATAGCAAACGTCGTAACTGTACAATGAGAGAATTCTTTTCTTATAGAATTCAAGACAGAGTTAATGTTTTTTCATTAATTCTTAATTCACGAAGGCTTTTTCAACAATTTTTGGTTGATGTTTATACGATGATTGAAACTGAGAGACTATATTACATACGTAATCAGCAAAAAGTTCTTAGATGTGAATCGTATGAAACATTACGAAACGTACAAAGTGATGGTCGTACTGATATTTCCAACATCGGAAAACGTGTTATCTTGCCTTCTTCATTTACGGGTGGTGCACGCTACATGATGCAAAACTATTTAGATGCCATGTCGCTTTGTAAGTGGTTTGGATACCCAGATTTTTTCATAACCGTAACATGCAATCCAAAGTGGCCTGAAATTAAAAGGTTTCTTGCTGACACCACACTTAATCCCGAAGATAGGCTCGATATCCTTTCCAGATTATTCAAAATCAAGTTGAATTCTTTGATTAAAGACTTAAAGAAAAAAGCGTTATTGGGTCGGGTCCAAACAGGTACCTTATAATGCAACAATACTTTTTTATCATTATGTTTTTTATTATATTATAATATTATATTTATTTTAATAATTTACAGTTGTTTATACTGTGGAGTTTCAAAAGCGCAGTCTGCCTCATGCACATATATGTTTATTCATGCATTCTGATTACAAACTCCCAACTGTTGAACATATTGATCGAGTTATTTCGGCTGAAATTCCAAACAAAGAAAATGATCCAGAATTGTATGCACTTGTCAGTGAGTTTATGATGCATGGTCCATGTGGTTCTGATAATCCTAAATGCCCATGCATGATTGACAAAAAGTGTTCAAAAAATTTCCCAAAGTCATTCTTAGAAAATACCTCAGTCGATTTTGATGGTTATCCTATATATAGGAGACGTAATGATGGATCTTTTGTTGAAAAGTCTGGTGTTAGGTTAGACAACAGAAGTGTCGTTCCATATCATAAAGCCCTTTTGAAAAGATATCAGGCTCACATTAATGTTGAGTGGTGCAATCAAGCGGCTTCCATCAAATATTTGTTTAAATATATTAACAAGGGTCCTGATCGGGCTACTGTTGCAGTTGTTCAAAACAACGGAGATGATAATGATGATGTTTCTGTTGATGAAATACAAAACTACTATGATTGTAGGTATTTGTCTGCATGTGAAGCTTCATGGCGTATATTTGCATTTGATGTTCATTACAGATATCCTTCTGTTGTAAGGCTTCCATTCCATCTTCCTGGAAAACAAAATATTGTATATGGAGCAGACGATGATATTGAAGATGTCGTCAATAAACAATCGGTTTCTTCTTCGATGTTCTTATCTTGGATGAGCTGTAATGAACATAATGCTGATGCACGAAAACTTTCTTATGTTGAGTTTCCTACAAAATTTGTATGGAAACAGGAAGATCGTTGTTGGGAGCCAAGAAAACAAGGGTTTTCTATTGGAAGAATTCACACAGTCTCACCTAATTTGGGTGAAGCATATTTCTTGAGAATTCTTTTAAATAAAGTCAAAGGGCCGAAATCATTTGAAGATATTCGCAAGGTTAATGGACAAGTTTGTCCTACTTTTAGAGATGCATGTTATGCGCTTGGACTTTTAAAAGATGATAGAGAATATATTGATGCCATCGAGGAAGCAAGTCACTCAGGATCTGGTTATTATTTATGGTTTCTATTTGCAACTATGCTAAAGTCTAATAGTTTGTCTAGACCATATTATGTCTGGGAAAATACTTGGCAATACTTATCTGATGGAATTCTCTACAATCAACGAATAAGATTAAAGACTCCAGGTATTATTATTTTTTCCATTATTTACATTACACACGTTATTTATATATTTTTCATATGAATAATTATACAATTATTTTTAAATTAACTTTACTATTGTACAGGTTTATCACTTAATGATGATCAGATTAAAAACTTGACGCTATATGAGATTGAAAAAATTCTACTCCAAAATAGTTCAAGCCTAAGAGATTTTGTTGGGATGCCTTACCCTGATCATGATTTGGTATCTTCTACAAACAATCGTTTAATTACTGAGGAGTTAGATTTTGATATAACGATTCTACAAAAAGAATCTCATCAGCTACTTGAGTCATTAACAATTGAACAACGCTCAATTTTTGATGAAATCATGACAGCTGTTAAACAGAAAAAAGGAGGAGTGTTTTTTGTTTATGGCTATGGAGGTACTGGTAAAACTTTCCTTTGGAAGACTTTATCTGCATCTTTAAGATCTAAAGGTGATATCGTCCTAAATGTTGCTTCAAGTGGTATTGCTTCGTTGTTACTAACAGGAGGTAGAACAGCACACTCACGCTTTATAATTCCTCTAAATCTTACAGAGGATTCTTTTTGTTCTTTTGGGAAAGACAGTGATGTAGCCGAATTGTTAAAAAAAACATCATTAATTATATGGGACGAGGCACCTATGATTCATAAGCATGCATTTGAAGCCTTGGATCGTTCTATGAAAGATGTATTCAATTGTGATCTTCGTACCAACTCAAAGTTGCCGTTATGAGGAAAAACAATTGTTTTTGGAGGAGATTTTAGACAAATTCTACCTGTTATTCCTAACGGAAGCAGGCAAGAGATTGTTAATGCTTTATTATGTTCCTCTTACATTTGGTCAAATTGCAAAGTGTTAACATTGACAAAAAACATGAGGTTAAGTGTTCTCGCATCCAATATTCAAGAAACGACAACTTTTGCAAAATGGATTTTGGATATAGGAGAAGGAAAGGTTGGTGGTTTAAATGATGGAGAGACAACTATTGATATTCCTGATGATCTTCTCATTGTTGATTCTACTGATCCTATTGGTTCATTAATTGAATTTGTCTATCCTTCTATCGTTGAAAATGCCAAAAATCCGATTTATTTTCAAGAAAGAGCAATCCTTGCACCGAAAAATGAAGTCGTTCAAGAGATTAACGAGCGTTTGTTAAAATTATTTCCAGGAGCACAACAGGAGTATTTAAGTTCAGATAGTCTTTCACATGCAGATTTTGTTCATGATAACATCGATGAAACTTTATACTCCCCTGATGTTCTAAATGGTCTTAGACCTTCAGGTATGCCAATTCATAAGTTGGTATTAAAAGTCGGTGTTCCAGTTATGTTACTAAGAAATATTGATCAAAAATCTGGATTGTGCAATGGAACAAGGCTACGGGTTATTGCATTGGGCAAACGTGTTATAGAAGCTGAGATAATATCTGGAAGTAATATCGGAAACCGTACGTTTATTCCAAGAATGTCTTTGACGCCTTCGGATAAAAGGATTCCTTTCATATTTCAAAGACGACAATTCCCATTGGCTGTATGTTTTGCGATGACAATAAATAAAAGTCAAGGACAATCACTATCGAAGGTGGGGTTGTTTTTGAGACAACCAGTATTTACTCATGGTCAGTTGTATGTTGCATTGTCGAGAGTGAAGAGTAAAGATAGATTAAAAATATTAATATTAGATAAAGATGGTAAACTTACCAATAAGACATCTAATGTTGTATTCAAAGAAGTCTTTGGAAATTTGTAATTCATAAAAATAAGTCTCATTATTTCGATGTTTGTTTTTATTATCTTACCTACTTATTCATCATTTTGTTTTTTATATTTAACAATTTTTATTTAATCAATGTTAAATGTTTATAACATTATTGTCATCATCATTTTATAAATACGTACGTTTTTTTTATTTATTTATACTTCTAAATAGTTAATTTATTGTTTATATATTTTTTGTCTTTATGTTAAATTAATACTACAAAACATGTAATGTTTAACAAAATATATTAATTTTTTTTTAAAAAAAAATAGAAACATCGAATTTTCGTGAATGGATAGATAATCATATATTCATATGCGTTTTGATTATCAATATTAAAAAATTTAGTCAACCAAAAGGAATAAAAAAAAACATTCTGATTGATCAATTGAGGTTTTGAGGTTATAGCAGCATACCTGGTCATAAACATAAGAGGGGAGAGAGGAGAGAGAAAAGGAATAACAGAGGCAGGTGGAAGATCAGTGACATGTGCTTACATTGTCGTGTTGTTGTAGTGATGGTCGACATTAGTGAGGAAGGCAGATGGTGGTATCATTGTGTTCCTGTGACAAACCACAGACCGAAGGTCGTTCATAGGCTTAGGTGCAAACATCGGCGGTTAAAAACGCAGAAATGCAATTGTGACGGCAGCAAGCACATATATCATTTGATTCAAAACATGAAATTTTGCAATTTTACAAATAAGAAGATGGGTAGAAAAAAAATCAGTGATGGTGAGCGGGGTTTTTGGAGGTGAAGCTAACCTAATATCAAATCCTTTCTCTCTTAGACTCTTCTGAATATCATCGATTCACGATTTATGTTTCTTTTGGCTTCAGCTCTTCATATAACTTCCATTCATGATTCCTATTAAATTGGAATCGAAACTTGATAAGATTTAAAAACGAAACCCATAAGAGATTTGAATAAAAATAGAGTTGGTCAAACAAAACCCTAAAAATCAGAAAACCATTTTAACAAACAAAATGCTTGAACTAAAGAGAAGATGTCCATAGGGAGTTGATGGTGATAATATCACACACACACACACACTTTGGTGAAGGAGATGGATGAAACAGATATTTACAACGTGGGATTGGAATAAAGCAACAAAACGAAAATGAACAAAAATTGCTTGAATGATAGCAGCAGCGGAAGGACAATCGTAAAGAGATGCAAAGGGCTAATTCATGAAACCTAAATAATTAGGTAAAACTGAATCGGAAAACATACAAATTTAACACCAATCCTGCTAATTTTCAGGAGCATCCCGATAATTTGGGAGCTGATTTCCTGGACTATAGTTAACAAGCAGCAGAATTGAAGAGTACAAAAGAAATGGGAAAGGGGTATACAATAGGCGAAGGGAGTTTATGGAAATTCGCGTTGAAGACTGAGCGGGAAAATAAGCTTTGGAGGAGGCGGAGAATTGCCACGTGGCAAAAATGGTTTTATTTATTAGAATAAGGTATATATATATATTAGTTTATAACCGAGAGAACCATGATTATAAAATTAATTAAAATTTCATATTAAAAAATCAATTATTTTAAATAAATTATTACTTAGGAGATATTTTTTAGTTATATAGAATTATAATCGTTGATTTAAATAAATAAATGAATTATATCATCTTATAAATATATTCCTTTTATTTTATTTTTTAATCTAATGTTATTAAAATATAATTAAAGTGAGAAAATTTAAAATGAAGAATCAATTATTTATTTAATGTAATTAGAATGAGAAATTTAAATTTGAAAATTTGAAATGGATAATAAATTATTAATTTAATGTAATTAAAATGAAATTTTAAAATTTAAAACGAGTAATTAATAGGTTGACAAGTGGCATGATAAATGATATATAATATTAATGAGAAGTTCTAATTCTATGCCACTTGTTGATATGAGATAAACTTATTCTTTTATTAGAATAGGGATATATATATATATATATATATATATATATATATATATATATATATATATATATATATATATATATATATATATAGGTAATGGTTAAAATTAGAATAAAAAAAGATTAAGAACCTAAGAACCAACTAATTAAGGGAAATTCTTGTCAAAACACGGAATGGTATAAGCTGTAATTCTCACGAAGCAAAAAGCAAAAAGCAGATCTGATATGTTCGTTCTCTTTGTTTCTTCTTCATCACTCCAAAAAAATCCCCAAACCTTCATTTCCCCTTTGCTTCCTCTACCACCGGTTAAAACCCACGATCACTGCCATTCTCCGCCAATCGCGACCTCCACTACTGTCGCTCCTGTTGTTTTTCACTGATGTCTCTCTTCTCCAACATCTCTGATCCAAATCAAAGTCTAAAATTGATTTATTAGCGATCAGGAATAAGTCTTAGGCCAGGCTAAAATCTACTACCAATGCCTTTCTCCATCAGTCACAACCTCCATTGCTATCGTTCTTCTTCTTCACTGAAATTTCTCTCCTCTAACAGCTTGGATCTAAACAGCAAACTAAAGTGAATTTCAGTTGCTATCAAGAATAATTCTTAGATTTGGCCACTAAGGTGTTGTTTGATTTTCTGAAGCAAAAATTCATGAAGTCTGCGGACCACCTCTGCAACCCTCTGCAGTAGAAGTGGTGGACCAAACGGCTGCAGACTATAATAAGAAGCGTGTTTGTTTTTTTAACATCTGCATACTGCTGCAGATATTAAAAAATTAAAATAAACTAATTTTATAAACCAAAAATAGCTTTTTAATACGTAAAATTTAATAATGTATAATATTTCGGTAAAAATTAATGATATTTTAGTAAAAAAGAATGATATGTCAACAAAAAATAAAGATATTTTAGTAAAAAATAATGATATTTTAGTAAAAAATAATGATATTTCATTAAGAAATTATCATTATTTAACATAAAAAAATGAAAAATAAATTCAATAAGAATAAACGAAAAAAACAAATGTGAAATAAAATTTTAATAACATAATCAAAAATTCAGCAATAAAAAAAGAAGAAGAAGAGGTTGGAAGAGGTTGGAAGAGACAATACAAGTGCTGCGTCAAACAGAGCACGCATAGAGGTTTTTGATTCAGAAGACTTATAAAAAACAAACAACTGCGAGATGAAAAGTGTTGCGCGTGTGCTGCGCCACGCAGCAATAAGAGGTTTGAAGAGGTTTTTTCCAAAAAAACAAACAACACCTAAGAGTTTTACTGTGGTTTAGAAAAAAGAAGAAACGAAGTAAGTCAGGTACGTATTTAATCGAACTCTTTAACTTTGATTGAGAGATTTTAAATATCAGTTTTTAATTAAATGAACACTTCCGATCCAATTTTCAGATCATTGTTAAGTGAAGCAGTGGATTATGAAGCAGTGGATTATGTCAAGGAATAAAATCAGAAAAGCATGTCAATTTTCTTGATCATGAGTACAAGTTGCGTTCAAGTTCATTTTCAGGTAAATATCTCAACACAATTTATTATTAAAGTTACTAGCTCTTGATTTTATGCATAATCTATTGTCAAGTTAATAGCTCTTGCTTTTATGGATCCCCGTAGCTTGTGATTATATATACTTCATTTTATATTCATAGGAATAGGAGGTCTCTCTAAGATATTATTTTTTTAGTTTTTATGAAATTAGTACAAATATGTTTCTATGTGCTAGTTTACTTAACCAAGAGTGGTGCTAATTAATATAGTATTTAATTTAGATACTTCATTAATTAGATAATAATGTCTACCACATAGTTTATTTGGAAGTAATTTGATTAATTAGTTGGCTACTTAAATATTCATAGTCATTTATGTCAATTTAATTTGGAGTATTTTTGAGGGATTATTGAGAATTTTTGAAGTAGAAAAGTTCTTAAATTATATACATACAATTTGTTTCTTGAAATTTCTAATGAGATATATAAGACGTTAAGTTGTGAATATTGTGAGTGTGTATTAAACTGTGAATGAAAGTTAGAACCGGTGAATAAAATTGTTAATGGGTATTTGAACTAACGTATTAAACAGTGAATTAATAACAAATTGATATATTGAAATGAGAATTAGTGTGTGAGTGATTGTATTAAATATCTAAATATGTTTTATCCTAATCTGGTTTTTGCACTGGGTAGAGTGATTGGTGTATAAAATCTTGTATTAAACTATGAATGATGTATAAATTGATGTATTAAACAGTGAATGGTTTTTAAATTGATGTATTAAGCTGCAAATTAGTATATGCAATATTGTATTAATATGCCATTGTTTTTTTTAGGAAAAACTTGCTCGTTTTAAAACATTAGTCGCTGACATTGGGATGTAATACATACTTACCAAATATATGCACAATGAAACCTTAGCAACATATAAGGATATTATGGTACACATGGATAGACAAATTTAATGGCGAATATGCTTTCAATCTAGAAACACTATTAATGAAGGTTAGATCGTTGAATTATTTTTAAGGCATTCAAAGCATGACATGTCTTACACATGAATTTTATACTTTAATTCTTTCATATATCGGGCTTATTTATACTTTTGGACTATACATAATATATAATGTGGAAAAAATTGTCAATTGCCAAAAACAAATGAAGTGAATTTTGTGTATTATATTAATGAGTTTATTATATTAAGTTGTAAATTTTATGTATTAAATTGTGATTTTTGTGTTTTAAACTGTTAATTGACTGCATTTAATTGTAAATTTTCGGTTTAAACTGTGAATTGACTATATTCAACTGTGAATTTTGTGTATTAAATTAGGAATTTATTGTATTAACTTGTGAATTTTGTGTATAATACTGTGAATTAACTGTATTAAGATTTTTTAAGTTGATAATATGGTTGTGAGTTTATACTTTTGGTGTATTAAACTAGGAATTTGTTGTATTAAGATGTGAATTTTGTGTGTTAACTATATTAAGTAGTGAGTTTTCTGTTTAAACTATGAATTGGTTGTATTAAGTTGTGAATTTTGTGCGTTATACACATATACAATTTTCTCTAATTTTAAATAAATCATATAAAATTTAAACTGCGAATATTATGTAAATTAATCTTTGAAAGAAGTACTAAACTTCTTATTAAGCTGTAAATTTTATATATTAAACGATAATTGACTATATTAAGCTTTGAATTGACTGCATTTTGCTGTGAATTTTTTTATAATTTTTTTTGTTAAAATATGAATGATTTATGTATAATTTTTATATAAATGTTCTTTGAATATTTTTATTGTTCTATAATTATGTAAGAGTGTATTAGTTTTTATAATTATTAAGTCCTAAATTCAAAGTGAGTAAATTAATAGGTTTATTAAACTATAGACGTAATATTTAACTTGTCATTGCATTACTTTATATACATATCTGATTTGTGAGGAATGGTGGTTATGATGCTGACACATGTGGCTGGTGGTGGTGATAGAGTTTGGGTTTGATAATTCTCTGAATATGTGAATTAGTATAAAATTGATTGTAGCAAGTTGTGAATTTTGTGGATTAAACTGTAAATGGATTGTATAAGTTTGTATTTTATATAAATTGTATAAAAATATGAATGAATGTATAAATGAAAATATTAGACTAAAAAATTACGATTTTGATATTTTCTACCAAAAAAAAAAAGGGATTTTAACATACTTAATTATATTCACAATACACATTTACTTATTGAATAGGGGTTCTTAAGGTTTTTAATCTTTTGTGGTTCTCATTTGAACCATTCCCTATATATATATATATATATATATATATATATATATATATATATATATATATATATATATATATATATATATATATATATATATATATACCTTATGTGTTACCTATTGCATGTATATAAATTTTCGACTTACATGGGTTTCATCCCTAATAGTTATTTTAGTGAATAACATTTTACTTATTAAACTATTTACAAAAAAATTTTCGAAATTATGTAAACTCCTTTGTGGAAACTTTGAGATGAGTGGGGTGGCATGGATACAATATGTATTCATATCATAGTTGGCTTTTTGGTTGTGTTCGTCGTAGAAAAGAATTCAAATATATATATATATATATATATATATATATATATATATATATATATATATATATATATATATATATATATATATATATATATATATATATATATACCAAAAAAAAAAAAACAAGTACAACACCGATGTCCATTTAAACAAAATAAACATGAATTTGGTATATGCTTCAAACCCGTTCATAAAGCCCTTTTAAAGCCGATAACACGTTGAAGGTTTCCATTTAAAATACACACAATAATCTTTTTAAGATTCTTGAAAACTTTAAAGCTACCAAGTTCAAAGTGAAAGTGAAATGTTACTATATTTATGAAAAGTTTTCGTGTAAGCATAAATCAAAGAATCTCATTTCCACGTTTTCATTCTATTATATTATTATCGAGTTTGGTCCGGACCAGCTTCGTATGCATTTCGCAGCACTTGGTTGTTCAATAAGTGGAAATATCACAACACTTTCGAGTCATCTTGTTCGTTAGGGTATCTTATGTTAGTTGTAAAAAGCATTGAAGCAATTTCGTAGAAGATAGGAGGCATTAGAATGATATTTGCATACAAAGTGCTTTTAAGTTTTGGGTGTTTAGAATATGTGTTTTTGTGTAGAATTGGTAGATGACTTTGATTTCAACTAGAACTTTATTCGGGTTGTTATTGTTTTCTTGAAACAAAAAATTGACTTTTTTTTGAAAAAACATTTAAGATTTTTAATAAGATGTCGTAGAATTAGATATTCATCCATATATGAAGGTTGGAAGCCAATATGAACATAAATGTGTGTACAAGTGTACATCACTAATTAACTCCTTGTGTTTCCACTTAGTCGGCAACATATGCTATATGACGAGGATATTTTTCTTAAGTAATAATAATAATAATAATAATAATAATAATAATAATAATAATAATAATAATAAGATATTGAAGGTTGGAAGCCTATATGATATCGAATTATTTTTGTCAGCAATATAGATATAAAAAAACATTGTGTATTTGAACTTACTTTAATATCTTTTGATCCAAATGGTGTATAATGTATCATTAACATACTTCTGTTTTTCAAATCATTTCGTTTACATCATACTTTTTGAATTTGTACTGAATTTTCATGAACATAAACCATTAAACAAGTTCAATTTTTTTTTTTTTTTGAAAAAATTATAATTTTGGTCCCTATGGTTTAGTGCTATTTTTGAATCAAGTCATTTTTTGTACTTTTAACACTAGCAGTCCATGTTCAAAATTTTGTCACACATTTACTTGGTCCATCCTTAAATGCAACTTCAAAACTATAAAAATAGTTTCTGAGGATAAAATTGTTATTTATACAAAGTTAACAATCAAACTGTTAAAGTTAATATTTTTGGACAAAAAATGCAAAAGGTATCCAAAATTGGATCACTTTTGCACCAAAAAATATTTTTGGACAAAAACCATATAATATTTATTATATATTAATAAATATTATTTTTAATTTTTAATATTTATATCCTAATAAATATTACATCTTCATCGGATGTCGGACAGAAACCCACCAACATTTTACAACCAATGATGACGGTAGTTACCTGCGATAACACTACTACCATCACCCGATCACCACCACCACTTTTAATGTTTATAGGAGTTTGTTGCCCACTGTGTTGGATATGGAGGATTTCAGCAGATTGTGAAGAGGTTGTCGCAGGTGGCTACCAAAGATGTTGGATGTATAAAGTTAGTAGGGTTTCGTCGGACCTCCGATGAAGGTTTATGGCGATGATCCCGGAGTTTTCGTTGATGAGTAGGCGACACTTTTGCGTATTCCGATAACTTTGTGGTGGAACTAATAAAAAAAATTAATATTATACAATAAAATAAATTAATAATATAATAAATAATATTTTATATATATAAAAAATAATAAACTAAAAATAATATTCCAATAAAAAAGAATTAATCCAAAAAAAGGAGTTAAAAGATTAACTAAAAAACATTATTAATCTAATAATGTAGTATCTTGTAATATCCCAAAGGATAAAATTTTATTTTTAAATTCATTCAAGTCATACGATACTAATCTCAAAATAGTCAAAAGTGTATCATAACAACATGTTATCAGAGTACAAATTTCCAAAATCTCAAAATACGGAAACCATAGGGTGATGTGGTGCGATCAGGCCGGACCCTTCCCCTTTGAGCTGGAAGTATCTGAAACATAAACTGAAAACTGTAAGCACAAAGCTTAGTGAGTTTCTCTAAAATACCACATACCATACAAACATACAACCAAAAATATTTGGGTGCTTGCAATCCCCTTCGCTCTATTTCCACTGGATACTGTCAAGCATATTTAGGTGCTTGGAACCCCCTTCGGTCTATTTCAACCGGATACTGTCAAGCATATCTGGGTGCTTGCAATCCCCTTTGGTTTATTTCAACCGGTGATGTGACCTTGGCTCCGACCACCGACACTGAGGATAAATTCCTTCGTCGGAGGGATCTACAAGTCACAACAAGTAAGGCCGTCAGTTGTTCTCCAGGAGGAGGTCCTGGAAAAATGCTTCGACGGTCAAGTCAGTGGGAAATATTTGGGTATGAGTGATGAGAACTGAGAGAGATCACTTACTTCTTAAGGCAAGATGGAGATCCTTTTATAATGAGGATCCTCGTTGGTCTGTATAGGGGACATAAACTGTAGTTCCGACATGATCTGTTACTCTGATTGGCCAAACACATCCCCTGTTGTGTCGGGGCCAACGATTGGCTCAAGGGATAATGCTCTGAGCATACTCTTTGTCACTTGTAGCCGTTGTATTTGCCATGTAGTGGATAGTGCTCTTGGCAGGGCCGGACCTTCCGTGCGGGCGTCTCACCCTGAAGAAACGCCCGGGCAATAGGGACCTGCTGGAGTAACCATGATGGGCCTGGCTAAACTGGTTGGAGAATCCTCCGACCCGAGGATCCTTCTCTTGGCCCGTTCTAGAAGGCGCGTCATCAATCAGCTTGAGTATGCCAGCGTACACATGGGTACGTTGAGCATACGCTAGGATCACCCCGCTGATGCGCATGCAAGGAGTATGTCATGCGTACCTAATGTACGTCCAACGTACTTACGAACCCTTCATCACCTTTTAACTGAAATAAGTAGAATAATAGATTAATTTCATACCTGACGACCTAGGCGCTACATATTTATTATGATATAAATATTAATAATAAAAATAATATTTATTAATATATAATTATCCAATAAAAAAGAATTAATCCAATAAAAAATTAACTAAAATACATTAATAATCCAATTTAATAATAATTATTAATATATAAATATTATGTATTAAAAATAATATTTTTTCATATATAATTATCCAATTAAAATATCTGATAACAAAGAAATTAAAAAAAATTAAAAGAAATTAATAATCTAATAAAGCAATATTTATTAATATACAAATAGTATATATTAAAAATAACATTTATCAATATATAATAATTCAATAAAAGTAAAAAGAAGATATGTAGAAATGGTCTTTGTAGTTTGGTTGCATTAATGGTCACTGGGGTAAAATAGTCATTTTAAAAAAGTTAACAACCAAGATGTTAAAGTTAACGGAAGAGGGACGAAAACAACAACAAAACTTGTTGAAAATGATCAAATCTGTAACTTTTTAAATGTTGGATCATAACCACATAAAATGAGAAACCACATAGACCATTTTTGCAGGTTTCTCATGCAACTCGGTGAGTCTAGTTAAATGGCGTAAAGTGCTTTTCACATAAGGAACAAATAAATCTTCTTTTAGATAAAACTTAAAAAATGGTCCCTATGGTATGTATTTTTTGAGGTTTAATCCAAACTCTAACTTTTTTGGCTTCATGGTCATTTTAAGCTAGTTTTGTCACTCAGTAATCTGAAAAACTTTAATACCTTTGGGGTATGTATTTTATATTTTTATTTCATTTTTAATTCTAATACTTACTTATTTATTTAAATAATAAAAAAATAAGAGGGCCCATCTCTCTCTCTCTCTCTCTCTCCCCCCGTAATTGTGATCACATAATTTAAATCCAGTATACTGAACTTGAACTCCATCAGAGTAATCCAAGTTTGGAATCTCATCTAAACGACTATGATTCCTAATCAAAAGCAAGTCGAGTTAACCATTTTTCATTGTTCTTTATATTCACAAGTTTACATATTCAACAATATGTCTAGCCAGACCCAACGTTTGAATGTCGTGCCTACTGTCACAGTGATTGGAGTTGTAAAGTCTGTTTTGTAGGAGCAATCAGAGGCTAATTCAAAGCATCCTTAAAAAATTGTCACAACAAAAGAATTAATCAATGAAAAATGTAATGAAAAACGTTGCTTTCCTTCTACTACAAATTGGTAAACTCGTTGAAGAACCGTGGAATTGAACCATTTAGATGATTTCCTATAAGATTGAACACATGGAGATTCTTCAAATTGGATAACGGATTGGGTATATTTTCAGATATCTGATTAAATCCAAGGTTAAGAACCCTAAGGTTTTCGAAATCTCTAAAATTGGAGTTTAAATTCCAATTGAGTATATTCCCTTCGAGATCAATCACTTCCATCTTATTCATACCCCAAATTTCATCAGGAATTACACCATTTAAATCATGGAATGGGAGCGAAAAGATTTAAAGCTTTGAGATAGCATTTGACAACTTACCCATCAATTTCATATTACAGCCAACATAATTTTTCCTGATTCCAAATCCATACAATTGAAATTGATCATATTCATTACAAGTGAAAGAGCCTAAATTACCTCCACCAGTGATATTAAGAGCTACAACCGGATAATCTGACCCACATGAGACTCCGACTCACGAACATAGATCCAAATAGCTTTATCTCCAGCTTGCCAACATTCCCGAAGGGTTGGAAACGAAGCTCATTATAATGCATTAAAAAAACGCAAATAATCTTACCAAAAATCCAATTAGGTTTGACAACAAAATTTGGTGATTAGTGGATATATTTTTTTTTGCTTTAATAGATCATGGCTTTTTTTTTTTTTTTTAAATATAAAAAGAATTTTCAAGTGCATAAAATTATTTATTTATTTAGTATTTAGATTTATCTAAAAAATAAAATAACTTTATGCTAACTTTTTACAAAAAATTATATAGAGAATGAAAGAAATACAAGAGTAAATTTAGACGAAAGTGTTAATGTTAAAAATGAAAAATGGACTTAATTCAAGGGACAAAAAGCAAAGAGTAATTTTATTAACTTTTTGAATTTTAACCAACTTTTTTAATGAACATAAATCATCAAACAAGTTCAAAACTTCAAATAATTCGCATTTCTCCATCAAACTTGTAACATCCGATTTGAGGTATCTTTCATTTTGATCCTTGGTGTGAATATAGTTTGCAAATTTGGTCCTAGGGGCATTATTTTAATTTTTGGGAAGGGGGAGCGTAAGTCGGGCGTACCTCTTGTACGTAGGGCCTATGTAATCAGGGTTCAGACCCTACTTTTAGGGTTTTGACCATATTTAAGCAACCTTATGCACAATATTTCCTCCTTAACAACCCCCATAGCCTATTTTGAGTCCAATTTCGAAACCCTAACCCTATTTAAGTGAGAGTTGTCATGTGTGTGTATTTGGTTTATTTTCAAGAAGAAGAAGCTTGGTTTAGGAGCATTGATCAAGGAGGAGCTTGTAGATCCAGATTCCATTCACCATTTTTAGCTTCATAAAGGTATAAAGCTTTGACCTTGCTCATTCTATGCTTAGATCTAGATCTAGTAGAGTTTTAGTCACTTTTTGGTCCAATGAATGAGATCTAGTGGGAATTTAGCACTTCAGAAGTTATGAGTTGCTCCTCTTGATGTTATAAAGTTAGCATCTTGATGGTTGAGGATCAACCATGCATATATATATATATATATATATATATATATATATATATATATATATATATATATATATATATATATATATATATGTCCATTTGGTGAAAATAGGATGCTAAATCTATGGTTTGAATCCATTTGAGCCATGTAAAGGCACCAAGTTAGTGAACTTTTTAGATTAAGACGTTCCCTAAGGCCTGGATTTGAAAAATGGACATTTGGTCTTAAAGCATTAAGTGCTGAATGAAGTTTTGGTCATCAGAGGCATACACCGGGCGCGCGGATGAAGCCCCGTAACCTTGGTCGTAAGGCAATACGATGGGCGTAACCACGTGGTACGCTAAGCGTACTCAATCAGGGGCCTTATGGGCTTTTCAATTTTGGGCCATTAGACTTTAGGGTTTTGGGCCCTTGTTGGGCCACCAGTTTTCTTGAGTTGGGCCATTGTTAGGCCTTTGCCCTTCATGGATTTAGGTCCATATTGGGCCTTAAGTGTCTTTTAGGATTTGGGCCATTATTAGGCTTTTTGTGCCATTGAGTGTGGGACATGGATATTAGGGAAATTGAGGGAAGGGTAAATGGTCTTTTACCCTGGGAGTCAGAATTAATCGTTTAATGTCCCAATTATGGTTATGACCCAATTATTCATTAGCGTTTTATTTGATTTGTTAGTGCGAGGATTTTCTGATTCAACATCCCAAGCATCTATTTGTTTAGCAGCAAAGCAAGGTGAGTTTGCTCACTATACTGTAGGATACTAGGGTTGGATGTGCTTGTTGTCTTTGTGACTCTTGCTATATGGTTATATGTCTACTTGTTGTATGTATGTAGGGTGAAATAGAACCGATGATGAAATAGACTCGTACAGTTGACAAATACCGATTGAGTTGAAATAGACTCGGGGGTGAAATAAACCCGATACAACCTTGAGCTCACATATGAGTTGAAATAGATTCGGGGGTTAACTAGACCCGGTACAACCTTGAGCTGACATATGAGTTGAAATTGACTCGAGGGTGAAATAGAGCCGGGGGTGAAATAGACCCGGTACAGCCTTGACTCGAGGGTGAAATAGAGCCTTGTGATTACGGTTTTCCGTTTATGTTCCATGGGAAGAGATCGGGATGATCATATTGCACACACCATGATTTTCCTCTTTAATGACTCTGATGTACTTTTGGGTTTTTTATGGATACTCTTTGAATACTTTGTGGTTTGAAAAACAGGTTTAGTTGATGCTTATTCAATTTTAAAAAAATATATATTTTGGTTCTGAGTTTTGGAACATTACAAAACTGTCCCTTCATTATTTTGTCCAAACTATAATTTATGCCAGTTGATTTAAATGAAAATACAAAATATCAAAGATGGTCTACCTACATGATTATAATTAAATAAATATGTGATTGATAACTGATATTATTCATTATATAATTTTGAAAATATAGTATAATGACCATTTTGTCTTTTTTTTCCGGATCAAAACTTCTTTCTACTATAACAAGTCTGTTGCAAGCCAGACGAAAAAAAATGACTCAACCGAGCCGACACACTATTCACCAAGTGGAACTATATACTATATTTACTAAGCCCACTGCTCCTTCTCCTATACCTGGCTGCTTCTCGCTCACCAAAGCATACGTTTGTTTCTCGGGACGGGCGACTCCCTCTTTCTTCTTGTAAGAAATTAGTTTTTCCCTCAGGTTCCTCCCTAACCTTAGATGGAGAATGAAATGCTTAAGGAAAAGGCGCTTTTTGACCATAGAATATTATTGTTGGAATGAAACACAATCTCAGAACAAAATTATGGTGCTTGCTGGTCCTGATGGTGGAACTGACATTTATGGTTGGAAGGAAGTGGCCCCTATTGTGGTAGAGCAGAGTAGGAAACATCACTTAACTTTTATAAAGGTGGCAAGATTCGGATCAACACAAGTACGGGTTTTTGGGTTGAGTCGCTATCTTTTATCCAAAAATCTTTGAACTTTTTCATAAATAATCGATATGCTAATGGGGGTGTTTGATACATAGCTAACTGGTCCAGTCAGCTTGTTTGATAAGGCTCAATGTTAGATGACTCGGTTACCAATCACTGACCCATCTAATGACTCAGTCCATACTTGAAATGTGGTTGGCCCAAAAAAGTCTTTTATGCCATGAGAAAATAATCCTCGTCGTTCGACTCTGTTCCTCTTGTGCACTTTGAAGGCGACGCTCCCCCCTCATGCCTCGCTGCCGTTGCCTGAAGCAGAGCACCGACCTCCATCTAAACGCCAACACCACATTCGTTGGCCTCCGCCAGGTACTTTTTTTTTTTTTTCATAAAATCAATTGAAAAACTGATGTTGGTGTTAATGGATGAAATCTGAATTTTTCACTATATGAATTTTGCTCCTCCCTCCTGTCGAGATGAATTTTCTCTATATATGAAATCAATTTAAAACTAATTTATGCTCTATATATGTATTAATTAAGTGAATCATAACTTTTGCTATGTTGGTATCATACATACATGTATGTATGAAATCTGAATTTTGCTCTACATTTATGAAATCAACGGAAAAGTAAAATTGGCAGATTCTATCATTAAATATATGTTTATGAAGTTGCTTAATTTTCTTTTGCAATTATCAGTTTTGGATCTTATGTTCTTTTTGCATTCTGTAATTGATTATTTTGGAAAGGCATCCCCAACACTAAAACAAACTACTAGTTATCATGGTAATTTCAAAAGCCAATGTAGGACATAAGATGAAGTGTTTTAATAGCAAAGTACTTTACATTTTACTAGTAATCCAATTACAATGTATGATTTTGGCAGCTATTATAATGCTTTGTATAACATGGCAACTACTGTGCATATGATTTGATTCAACAACCAAAGAACATGAGTGAAATCATGAAGAAAAATGTTTTCTTCTTCATGTGCTGTGAAAAATTTTACTTTGAATTTTTTGACCCGTAAATGTAATTGCGAGAATTACTTTTGTATTAAATGACATTGCAATAACTAAGGGGGTGTTTGGATTAGCTATTTAGCTTATTGCTTATAGTTTAATTGTGGTGGGAATAAGCAATAAACAATAAGCATCGGGAGATATGCTTATTAAAATTAGCTTATTTAGCCTAATAAGTTGGATTTTATCCAAACACTTAAATTAGCTTATTGTGGGAATAAGCAATAAGCACCTTTTTTTCTTATCCAAACACCCCCTAAATAGATTCATGTTGTATTGCAAACATAATAAAATGGTAAAATGATACATTCTGTTCAACATAGTATATATAATCAAACAATATGATTTCAGTCAAATGTAGATCCAATCAGAATTTCTAACACAATCAATTTCTAACCCAGTCAACAATTATCAAACGACTCATGGTTATAAATATTATATTATAATAAACATAATTTAACATTTTGAATATATAATGTTAAACAATGTGTGCATTAAAAATATACCGTAAATCTATTAATCCATATTAAGAAGGTCAAAGTCAATTTATTTTAGGATATTATTTTACTTTTAAAAACTTGGAAATGTTGTTACGACCGAAGATCAAGTTTTTGAGAGATCAACTTCGGTTGTCTCATCATATATGAGAATACTTGGACAATGTTGAGCATATCCATAAAACCACTCCCTAAGTGTTATCTCCGTCATGCAAAAATGAAATAAATAAAAGTACTTAAAAGAAAACTAAATTCAATATATTTTTATTTGGATTAGATTGTAGTGTAAGTTTTGTTTTATTATTAATTATTTATTTATTTAAACCAAATATTTAAGGCTTTGACATATTATATAGGAAATATTCATAAATGGTCCCTATAATTTTCAAAAAAACCAAGTTCGGTCCTTTTTTTTTTTTTTTTTTTTTTTTTTTTTTTTTATCGTCTTCAAGGATGGTTATTGTGGTTTAAAAACATTTATTGGATGGTCCTTATGGACTACTCCTTTATTTTTGGTTTGTTAAGTCTAAACATGTACAACACATGTGATGGCAAAATTATCTTTTACAAACCATATAAACCATTATTCTTCCCCCAAACGCATCCTTGGGCAGAAATATCAAAACATCTATATATTAGGGATCAAAACTGTTAATTACCCTAAAAGTTACACTAAACAACTTCTTCCGTATTAGCCTTTCATCATAGCCTTTCATTAGGACCATTTTCCCCCATCGGTATAACAAACTTCATCGCCATTTGCAGATAGCACAACAAATCAACATTCTTTTTCTCACTCCCCTCCATTAACCATCTATGGTCATCTTCATCAACTACTGCTTTATCCCATATCATATGTGTGTATTTCATTGCATGTGAGAGATGCAACGAGAGTGGGCATTCAGATCTTCAAGCTCAAGCTTCACTAACTCTCCTTCACCAACTTCCTTTTCTTCTTTCCATGGCTCCAAGCTACCAAAAATGATATCCACAAGGTCAAGAACACACAAGGATGATAAGGGTTAGATTTTAGGGTTTCTTAGCTAAGGAGGCTAATAAGGAGGCTGGGGCATGGGATACAATGACATATTTATATGGCTTGAACCCTAAAAATTAGGGTTTTGAGTTAGCACACGTACGTTGCGCGTACCACTTTGTATGCTATGCATACGTGCATGGCTCCGCGTTTTCCTTGATCTTACTACCCTCGACGTATGCCAGGCTTACGCCCAGCGTACGACTTCAGCTAGCCCAAACATGAAGAGGCCCAACCTCTAAGCCCAAACAACTTCATGGCCCGAAACAAATAAATGCAATATTAAATAAATTAGCAATACCTTGGAATCATAGATGCTACACTTGGAGAACTTGGCATATAACCTATCCTTCCTCAACATTCGAAGTAACTCCCGTAGGTGTTCCTCATGCTACTCGTTGGTCTTGGAGTAGACCATAATCTCATTAGAAAACACGATAACTGACAGATCGAGCATCCACCTGCTCACCCGATTCATCAAATCCATGAATGTTGCAGGTGCATTGGTGAGCCCGAATGACATTACCACGAATTCATAATGTCTATATTGAGTTCGTAAGGCCATCTTGTCAATGTCATACTCTCCAAATATCATTTGGTGGTATCCCGACCTCAAATCGATCTTGGAGAGCCAAGATGCACCCAGCTGATCGAAAAAGTCATCAATTATTGGGAGTGGATAACCATTCTTCACTGTCAACCTGTTTAACTCCATGTAATCAATGCACATCGATGAGAACCATCCTTATTTTTGACAAAAAGGATCGGTGATCCCCAAGGTGAGCTACTCAGTCAGATAAAATCCTTGCCCAATAGCTCCTGTAGTTGTGAGGACAACTCTTGCATCTAAGGTGACGCGAGGCGATACGATGCCTTAGAAATCGAGGCCGCACCACAAATCAAATCGATCCTAAACTCCACATGTCTCACGGGAGGAACGCCTGGTAAATCTCCCAGGAAGAGATCTATAAACTCCCAAACTACCTACACATCAATAACCGACTTTTTCCATTCAACCCGAGTGTCGACTACATACGTGAGATAACCGAAACATCAATGCTGAAGACACTGCTTAGCCCTGACAGCAGAACTGAAAGATGAACCAACCCTGGTACCCTCTCCATAAATGGTTAGTTCTTCCTCACTTGGGGTTCGAACCACCACTAGTTGTCTCTTTCTCTCAGTCAATCAGAGTTCCAAACATGCTCAGCCACTCCAATCCTACAATCATGCACACGTCCCCATAGGGATCGAAGTCGGATCAATCAGGTAAGACACCCCAAATATCCCCAAAATACAATTACGGGAGACGCTCGAAGTAGAAACCTTGTGTTCGTTAGCGATGGGAACTCACAACAGACACTCCAACTCCCCAAGGGACATATCGAAACTTCTGCAGAAGGATTGAGATACAAAGGACGACTCATATTCGAGTAAAAAAACCACTAGAGCAAGCAATGAATTCACTAAAAAGGTAGTCATTGAGAATAACCAAATCCATTAAATTAAGGCTCTGATACCAACTTGTAACGTCCCGAAAATTACAAAAATATTTTCTATTTTTAAAATAGATTAACCATTTAAAACTTTTAACTTAAAAACAATAAGTAACATTCAATTTTTTTGAAACCATAATGTTATTAGAGTTGAATTACAAGACAACAAAAATCATTATTTTCGATGTGTGTGTACAGTCCAACCAAACTCTTCTCCCGAACAACCTACAAAACATTTATATCCACAATTATAAGCATAAATCTTAATGAGTTCCTCGTTACATCACATATTTCATCATATATACAAGGCATCCAGACAAAGTACTTGCCTCTAACTCCGACTTACCAACTCTCCTATCAACATGTATATAACTAGGGGTGAGCAAACCCAAACCAAAAAACCGAGAAACCGACTAAAACCGACAAAACCGAAACCGAAAAAACCGAAACCGAAGCAAAACCGACGGTTTGGGTTTGATATTTTTAGAAACCGAAAAATCGGGTTCGGGTTCGGTTTCTAACCAGAAACCGACCCATCCAACCCAAGAAACCGACTCATACTTAAAACCGACAAACCGCCCCAAGAAACCGACCCATCCAACCCGAGAAACCATCCATACTTGATTGTGTTTTAGTTGTAATAGACTATTTCGGGCTTTAGTTGTAACTTGTAATTGACAATTTGTGTAAGACTCATGTTTTTTGAAGTACTTAACTTAAATTTGTTATTTTTTGAAGTATCTGACTTGTTGCTTCATTTATGAAAAATGGGTTAAAACCTTAAACCCATGGGTTTAAACCCAGAACCCGTGAGTGTATGGGTTGAACCCAAGAAACCGAAAAACCGCCCAAACCGACCTCAGAACCCAAGAAACCGAACCGACCAAAAACCGATCCTATTGGGTTCTAAAAACCAGAAACCGATCATTTATGGGTTGGGTTGGATTTGAGTCCAAAACCGACCCAAACCGACCCATGCACACCCCTATATATAACATACATAACAATCATAGATAAAATAATGAGTCTATCTCAACCCCGAGTGAATGCTATGAACCAAATCATAGTCTTGCATTCACTTTCTGCAATGGGCGAAGTCATAGTCTTTCCTTGTAATGCCAGTGGTCAAATCATGGTATTCAAACGGACGAGTATTTGTACGCGATTTGCTACGAACAGTAAATTTATAGTTGTTTGAATTCATTTTGGTATGAATCGAGAATGATTTGTGTGTGAAAAATATAATAGATGACTGCGTATTTATAGTGTTTTTTGAAATAAAAAATCAATATTCTAGCCATTTACCAACTGTCGGTTAAAGTTCAAATTTGAGTTGCGGTGAAACAGTAATGTGTGGGACACATACCTTATTTTTTGTGGGGGTCGGTGAGATGTTTATTGCAAACTACGGTGCAATACCATATACCGCAATGTACAGTACACCACACACAGGGGGTGTTACGATCGCAGAGTTCTTTCTTTAATTTCATGTTTTTTTTAATAAACAATAAAAACACATAAAATATGGAACATACCATAAAACTAGATCTGATCGATATATTTTTTTTCCGATTATAAAATTTAAATTCATTTTGTATCCTAATTAATTGCCCTTAATTTCTAGAATGTAATTATTGTAAACCATTTGATACGCTTTCGCTTCACCGACCTGCCGCCGCGTAAACCCATACCGGAAGCAAAAACACCTGTAAGTTAACATCTCCCTTTTTTTTTAACTTCACGGGAGATTTGTAATAATTTGCATGACTGACATAAATATGTCGACTAGCTCACGTTTTGTCAAGCTGCTCACGATAGCTTTAGACTCGAGTTCTTTTATTTAGGACTCCGAAGTCGATATGTTTAGTTTTAAAAGATTTTTAGCATTTATATATTCGAGTGTCGTATAAATTCCATAAAACCGGTGAATTTTGTCAAGAACCTTGAAATTTTGACGGTTTAGATGACGGTTTAGATTTCATTTAAAGTCATAAACTACTTTTAGTGAAACTTGCAATAGAAAGTACTTTTTGTATCGACTTTATAGGAAAATTTTCTCATACCATGTGTTCAGTTTTACGTCAAAATATGATCTCAATTGTTATTGACTATTTATCACAAATAATTTAATGGGAATCAAATAAAATCATGTTATTCATATTAGGCTATCCACAACTATTCAACACTATTATCATTCTATTTTTCATATAACTTTGTCATTTAATTTATCCGGTTTATTTGGACTCTATAAAATTTAGCAAAATTTGATTTAGGCTGTGTTTGGCGCGCCTCAGCTAGTTGATAAGCTAGCTTATTTTTTGAGCTTTTTTATATTGTCGTGTTTGGTAACCCAAAGAGTAGCTTATAAGCTAACTATTTGAAAAGCTACTTAGGCTGTGTTTGGCGCGCCACAGCTAGCTGATAAGCTAGTTTATTTTTCGAGTTTTTTTATGTTGTCGTGTTTGATAAACTAAAAAGTAGCTGATAAGCTAGCTTTTTGAAAAGTTACTTAGATTAGTTTTTTAGGAGTTTTTTTTTTTTTTTTTTTTTTTTTTTTTTTTTTTTTTTTTAGATTTTCCAAATACACCCCTTAATTAATTATAGAAACACATATAGCTAGCTTTTCAGCTAGTTTTACCAAACGTTATTTTTTACCAACTAGCTTTTCAGCTATCAACTAACTTTTTATTTAACTTTTCAGCTAGTCCGCCAAACATAGCCTTAAACTAGTTTTTTAGGAACTTTTTTACAATTTTCCAAATACACCCCTTAATTAATTATAAAAACACATATTTCTTACATGTCATTTTATGTAATTTTATATATTTCAGCTAGCTTTTCAGTTAGTTTTACCAAACGTTATTTTTTATCAGGTAGCTTTTCAGCTATAAATTATTTTTTTATTTAATAACTAGCTTTTCAGCTAATCCACCGAATATAGTCTAGTAAAATAATGTTGACGGTTAAATTCGATCTTTCTACAATGTCGACCGGTTTGGATTTTTATATCTCGTTCTCGCACCTATATATTATTTAAGGAGGTAATAATATTTTAATATATGTTTGTATGTGAAGAGTATCTAATACATTTACATTGTTAAGTTTCACTATTTTAATTTATCTCCATGCCGCGGGCAACAAGTAGATATATATTGCTTTATTGCTAAGTAATTCTTCTCTAATTGTAACAAATAAAACGAGAGTTAAGACATTACGCGGTAGCGTTATTAATTTTGTTTTGACTACAGGAATAGATTTCGTGAGAAAAAAAAATTCTAACACATTATATTTATTGTTGTTTGAAAAAAAAAAAAAGTGATGTAACAACGTCACGCACACTCCATGGCACCAAGAAACAAACTACCTCATTCCTTTATTGGCTTGACACGAATTTGGTACATTGTTTGAACTTTTTTCGTGACAATGCTTTGTTGACTTAATTAAAGAATAATTCTATATAATTCCCATTAAATTTCAAGAAAACTATACTAGCTATTAAGAAAATTACACCTAGTATTTACGAATTTATATTTTAATTACCCTTTTAAAATCGAAGTTTAACGACCTATAACTATTATAACATAAACATTAAAATTTTGATTTTGAAAACAAGTTATATAGAAGTAATTAACCTCAAGTGAAAATACCTCGTTACCTGCTATTTGCTCTATTCAGAATGACATAGGTACGAAGGTACCAGGAATATTACTATAAAGACGTAAAAAGTTCCTCGGTAAATAGGAACCGAGTATAATAAATAAATATACTTTTTTAATTATTTGCATAAATACAGTATGGCAGATGAGATAAATTCCAAGTTCTTGGAAGTTTCCTTGGACGTATCTGGGATATCTTGGGTATATAAATTATAGACCGTAGCCGGGAAACAATACACAACACCATCTTCAACCCCTTTCACATTTTCCAACTTTTGCAATCAAAATGGTACAAGAATTCCAAACACACGACATCGGCATCATGTTGTACAACATAAGCAAAGCCACCCTCACAATCGCTAAAAAAAGATGGCGTCGTGCATACTTCACCATTTACTTCTCCAACACCATGGTTTCCATCGCCAAAAACATTGTCTCCAACTCACTACCAATTTCAGATATCATCTCCATCCCTTCCTATTCCGTTGTTGAAATCATCCCACATCATGTTCCCAAGAAGGGTATCAGTGTTGTGTTGGATGTTAATCCGACACAGCTCAGTGACACCCTAAAAAACAAAGACTTTGAAAAGTTGCACGAGTTTGGCGGCATCAATGGCTTAGCCAATGCGCTCCGAACTAATCTCGAGAGTGGGATGAACTCTCGAGATTTAGATAGTATTCGAACCGTGTTCGGTTCGAATACTTACACAAAGCAACCTCCAAAGGGTTTGCTTTATTTTGTTATGGAGGCTTTTAAAGATATAACCATTCTTATACTACTCGGTTGTGCCACACTTTCTCTTGGATTTGGAATCAAAGAACACGGAATTGGAGAAGGATGGTATGAAGGTGGAAGCATATTCCTCGCGGTATTTCTTGTTATCGTTGTCTCCGCAATTAGTAACTTCAGACAAGAGGGTCAGTTCCACAATTTGTCGAAAATAAGTGATAATATCAAGATTGATGTTGTTAGAGATAGAAGAAGACAAAAGATATCCATATTCGATATAGTCGTTGGAGATGTTGTGATTTTAAACATTGGAGACCAGATTTCAGCAGATGGGCTGTTCATCGACGGGCATTCCACTCTAATCGATGAGTCAAGCATGACTGGCGAGAGCGAACCAATACCTTCCGATTCCCTCCGGAATCCGTTCTTGTATTCCGGTTCCAAAGTGGTTGATGGGAATTGTCGGATGCTCGTGTTATCGGTCGGGATGAACACCACGTGGGGGAAAATGATGAGTTCAATCACTAGCGATAACAATAACGAAGAAACACCATTACAAGCTCGCCTCAACAAACTGACATCCTCAATCGGAAAGGTAGGTCTCGTTGTCGCTTTCCTAGTTTTAACAGTTATGTTAATTCGTTATTTCACGGGAAACACAGAAGATGAATATGGTAATAAAGAGTATAAAGGGAAGCGAACGAATATAAACGAGGTGTTCGATTCGGTTACACGTATCTTCTCGGCGGCGGTAACCATCGTGGTGGTGGCCATCCCGGAAGGCTTACCGCTAGCTGTCACGCTCACACTCGCGTACTCCATGAAACGAATGATGAGTGATCAAGCCATGGTTAGGAAGCTATCAGCATGTGAGACCATGGGTTCAGCCACTGTTATATGTACCGATAAAACTGGGACTTTGACCATGAATCAAATGACTGTAACAAAGTTCTGGCTCGGCCATGAGTATATTTCAAGTTCTTCCAATGTAATCGTCGAAGAAGTCCTTCGACTTCTACACGAAGGAATCGGGTTTAACACCACGGGTACGGTTTTCAAATCAGGAGATGTAACCGAATACTCCGGGAGTCCAACTGAAAAAGCGATATTATCGTGGGCGATTACAGATTTGGAAATGGACATGGAGAAACTGAAAAAGAGTTCGAGTGTAGTACACGTCGAGACGTTCAACTCAAAGAAAAAACGTAGTGGGGTTTTAATCAGGCGTGAGGCGGACCACACTATACACGTGCACTGGAAAGGAGCTGCTGAAATGGTTCTCGCAATGTGCTCAAGTTATTACGAGAGCAACGGGTGTATAACAATTATAGATGACGATGAGAGAAAAAAACTCGAGAAAACAATCGAAGGAATGGCAGCGAGTAGCCTAAGATGCATTGCTTTCGCTTATAAGCAAGATGAAACACTATCAGAAGGAGGGTTAACATTGCTAGGGATTGTCGGGCTAAAAGATCCATGTAGACCAGGAGCCAAAAAAGCTATAGAAACCTGTAGGTCTGCTGGGGTTGAAATCAAAATGATCACCGGAGACAATGTGTTCACAGCAAAAGCAATAGCCACAGAATGCGGAATACTCGAATCCAGTGAAGAAGTACATGAAGAACAAGTGATAGAAGGTGTTGAGTTTCGTAACCTAACAGAAGAAGAAAGAATGCAAAAAGTTGATAAGATTCGCGTAATGGCAAGATCTTCTCCCTTTGACAAGCTTCTAATGGTGCAGTGTTTGAAACGAAAAGGCCACGTGGTTGCGGTCACTGGCGATGGAACAAACGATGCACCCGCGCTCAAAGAAGCCGATATCGGTCTTTCAATGGGGATTCAAGGAACCGAAGTCGCGAAACAAAGCTCAGATATTGTCATCTTGGATGATGACATCGCATCTGTTTCAACTGTTTTGATGTGGGGCCGATGCGTATATAACAATATCCAGAAGTTTATTCAGTTTCAACTCACGGTTAATATCGCAGCTCTTGTTATCAACTTCATTGCTGCGGTTTCTGCGGGTGATGTCCCATTGACAGCTGTCCAGTTGTTATGGGTGAATCTGATCATGGACACTTTGGGTGCTTTGGCACTTGCTACAGAACGTCCAACTGATGAACTCCTAAACAAGCCTCCAGTTGGTAGGGTTGAGCCTCTGATAACCAACATCATGTGGAGAAACATATTTGCACAATCGATCTTTCAGATAATCATTCTGCTGACATTTCAGTTCAGGGGTAAAGAGATATTTGATGTGGATGAGAGAGTGAAGAATACGATTATTTTTAATACTTTCGTGTTGTGTCAAGTGTTCAATGAGTTTAATTCAAGGAAGCTGGAGAAGAGGAACATATTTAAAGGGATACATAGGAACAGGTTGTTTGTTGGGATCATTGGGATGACTGTTGTTCTTCAGGTTGTTATGGTGGAGTTTTTAAAGAAGTTTGCGGATACAGATAGATTAAATGGAGTGCAGTGGGGAATCTGTATTGCTATTGCAGCTCTTTCATGGCCTATTGGATGGTTTGTGAAGATGATACCAGTACCAGTGAAACCATTTTCAAAGCTAATAAGTAGCTTGTCGGAAATGTTAGTTGCAGGTGGTTTTTCACAGCTTTCTATTTTCTATGTTCATTTAATGATTTCTTTAAATATTTATTGGTAAATATTACTTCAACAATTTCATAACAAAAATTTATTTCTATTTCATCACTCTTGTATAAACCATCACAACATTTCTTAATTGGTTCTAGTCTATATATTCATTTCCTGGATTTTCATATAAGCACTATTTTGTACTAAAAAAGTGTTTGTATTGTATTATAGTTTGAAAATAAATTCAAATAGTTGTGAGATTTAACATACTACTTCAAAAAAATTAACCGATGACAAGAATATGCAATAATCATATAATGCTCCTTTTGTTATAGTTACACCATCAACAAGGGTGAAATTTCATATCTGACTTAACACTATTCTTATTGTAACTTTTAACACATACATTATTCTACTGGTATCAGTTTTAAAGTTGAAAGGTGGGAGGATTTGGCGTCAAAGAGTATATGTATTAGATTCGATCAATCCAATCACGTATTGACGAAGTTGATGAAATTCTAATCGAGATGAACTTCCATTAAATCATTAAAGTTTCATGAAATTTCCGCTCAAATCAAAATATAAATCAAGAATCAAAGACAAATTTTAATTTTTCCATTGTATATATCTACACATTACAGAGAGTGTGTGTGTTGTGATGTAAAAGTAATTGCATTTGCGACGTACCTTTTCTGTGAGGGTGTGCACTTTGGTTTGAAGATGGAAAGATATAGCAAGTATTTCTGCCTAGATAGAGAGGCTCGTTGTGCAGTGTTACAGAAGCAACAGGAAAAATCTGTAGTCACTAGTTGAAATCGACATGAAAGGAGGAACTACCATTCACGGAACGAAGAGAATTTTACATGCTTTTTGTGTCTTTTTTTTGAAATGTGGAATATTTGATAGATCCATAGAACCGCACAAAACTACTCGGCATGTGGGCCGAATTGGCCTGAAACTGAACCGAGCTTAACATCAGCTTTTCTCCCAATAGACCGGACCAAATAAGTTTACAGATTTTAGTGGAGATTTTATTTATTTATTTATTTATTTTTTCAAGCCTTTAGTTGGGTTTTATTTGAGCTATTTTAGGACCGTACCGTGCAGAGGTTCATAAACCAGATTTTTTTTAATCGAGGTTTTCTATCGGGTGATTGAGATATCTTTTTATTTTTAAAAGTCTTTTTTCTTTTCTTTTTTTTGTAAACTGATTTTTTTGTAAAATGACTTTTTATAAAAGATGTTTAGATTAGTTTTTGAGAAGCAAAAGTCAAAAGTTGTTTTAAAAAAAATATTTGGATTGAACAATTTAAACAAAGGATAATGACTTGAAAAGGTAACCAACTTTCGATTTTGTTCACATTTAGTCACTAATTTTTTTTCGTTATTTATTTGTCACTGAACTATTGAAACTGTTCACATTTTACCTTTATGACCGGTTGTTACCGGTCATAAGGGTAAAATGTGGACATTTTCAATAGTTCAGTGGCAAATAGATAACGAAAAAAAAATTAGTGCCTAAATGTGAACAAAATCAAAAGTCTGTTTCCCTCTAAAAAAGTTCAATGATTAAATGTGAACAAATTTCCTCTTATATTATGTTTTAACAAATTATTTATATTGTTAAATTCTAGCAACATTTGTTGATCAATAAATCTATGGAAAAAAAAAACAAAACCCCGAAAAATATATTAAAGAAACGAAAAACCGAAACCAAAATAAAAAATACCCATGGTTTGGTATTTTCAAAAATAAAAAATCAAAATTTCCAATATGATTTTGGTTTTCGTTTTTTTTTAATATAATTTTCGGGTTTTTTTTTTGGAGAATTTCATATATCTTAAACTTTAAAATATCATATTTGTCCAACTTGATTTCTCAATATCATATTTACTATTCATAAACCTTCAAAATATCATATTTGCCCAAATTCTTTTTTATAATGTTCTTAATATTTTATAATCATTTTTATACCTTAGAATCTCTATACTAATAAAAGAGTAGTTCTTTTACCATGTGTCATCATATTAGACCTCTTAATTAATGTATTACCACTTGTCAATTTATTAGTTCTCCACATTAAATTTATTAGACCTCCTCATTAATATGATGTTATTTATCAATGTATTGATTTCTCTATTTTAAATTTTAAATTTTATATTATTGTTTTCATTAGTACACAAATAAAAAATGTCTAATATATATTGAAAATTAATTTTACATATTTATTTGAATTAACGATTATAATTTCACATAACTAATAAAAATATCTTTTAATTAGTAATTTATTTAAAATAATTGATTAATCAATTTGAGTTTTTATTATAAAAGTTTAATTAATTTTATAACCGTGGTTCCTACGGGTTATAAACTAGTTATTATAATAATTAAAAGTTTTAACCATATTATCCTTGCGTGTATGATTATAGAATGTGAACTTGTAAATTGTTGGAATGTCTTCCTCTTGACAAACAAAAAGATTTATCTTCAAACCACTCTATAGAATGTATATTTTGATTGTTTAGTTTTTGTTGTTAATTATTATTATGTTGTAGATGGATGATATTTTAGATATTACCATTGACATTTTGATGTTTAAAAATACATATATGATATTTTTATATTTAAGAAGGACATATATGATATTTTGATGTTTAAAAAGGATATATATGATATTTTGAAATTTTATGAATGGTAAATATGATATTTAGAAATTTTATGAAGGGTAAATATGATATTTAGAAATTAAGTTGGGTAAATATGATATTTTGATGTTTAAGAAGGGCATATATGCAATTCTCCCTTTTTTATTTCATAGATTTCTTTATCAACAAATGTTGTTAGAATTTAACAAAAATTAATAATTTGCTAAAACATAATACAAGATGAAGTTTGTTCATATTTAATCATTGAACATTTTTAGAGGGAAACGAACTTTCGATTTTGTTTACATTTAATCATTAAATTTTTTTTTCGTTATCTATTTGTCACTGAACTATTGAAACTGTTCACAATTTACCCTTATGACCGGTAACAACCGGTCATTAGGGTAAAATGTGAACAATTTTAATAGTTCAGTGGCAAATAAATAACGGAAAAAAGTTTAATGACTAAATGTGAACAAAGTTGAAAGTTCGTTGCCCTTTCAAGTTATCATCCCTTTAAACAATTGCTAATCAATCTTTCATACGATTCATGAACTATAGTTTAATTAAAACAGAAAAAATAGAACAATGGAAGAAAACAACACAAACCAGAATAAAGAAATTTGAATAATTTTTACAAATGGGTACCTGTTAACAACACAAATCGGTTCCAGTGAACAAAAAAATTTCATCACTTTATCAATATCATCCATATTTGATCAATTTCACTAATTATTATTCAGTAAATCATCAATTTCACAAATCTATAACTGTTAACACAATATTCATCAATTTACAGTCAACACATATCCATACAAGGAGCAAATTAAAGGAACAAATGACATACATTGCAAGGAAAATCGAAATCAAAGGAATAAATCACATACAGTGCAAGGAAAATTGAAAGGTGACATTTTCTTTGCTAATGAAAATCGAAAATCAAGACAAATAAAACCAAAGTCGGAGTTTGCACTTACTTGGTCGGAGAGGGAGAGACGCCGACAGAGAAGATCGTTGACTTGGAAGAAGACCGCCAACGACTTTGGAGGAAGATCGCTGACTACTTTGGAGATCGATGAACAACAGAGAAAAGAGAAGAACGAGGAGCGGACAAAATGAGAACGAGAAGAGAAGAACGCATCTTCAATTGATTAGGGTAGTTGGAGGTATAAAAGTAATTTAAGTTTTAGGGGGTTCAAAAGTTACAAAAAGTTATGTTCACGTAACTTTTCAAAATGCTCATTTTCCTTCTTTCTGAAAAGTTGCTTTTAAAAGATCTTTTCCGTTTACCAAACATCTTTTAGTTCCTTTTTAACTTTTAGGAAAAGATAAAGACTAAAAGTTATTTTAAAAGATAAAAACAAACATACCCTTTCTCGGATTTTGGATAGAATATATATATATATATATATATATATATATATATATATATATATATATATATATATAATTTTTTTCCTTAATATTGGTTTCAAAATCTCAAGTATTTGATTTATATCCAATGTATCCGATTTATCCGGACCAAATATACTAAAATCTAGTTAATTTTTTTCGATTATACAATAATCTAAACCGGTTTATTCACCTCTGGTACCGATAGGACTACGAGCCATACTTTAACCGAATATTTTAGGACATGACAAGGTTTAACCGACTTTAGAAATTGCCTTTTGGCTTTCGACTTTTGTGATGAAAGTAGCTATTGGTTGCTTCTTATTTTGTGATATAGATAATATTGTATTATTTTACATTTCTAACGCATAAGATACAATGAGAATTTTAGACTTGTTTTTGTAGTGCTACTAGATACTTTGTTTTGAGAATTCACCTAATTATTTTCTCAAGACATTTTTTCTTAATGACATTTGCAATCTCCATAAATAACATATACATCAAGACGCTCAATTGGTTTTGAATATTCTTAGGCTATAGGTACATAGCGGGAAAGGTGACCAGAAGACATTCTTGCACCTCGAAACACAATACCGAGGATGCGGGATAGGCAGAGCGATATTCGAGTGAGGGAAAATTCTCCCCACATTTCTCTCCTTTCATTCGTCCATTATATTTTATTTTTCTACTAGTTGTTCCAACGATTATTTTAGAAAATATATATACTTTTTTTTTTCTTTAATAATGGCTACAATATATATATATATATATATATATATATATATATATATATATATGTGTGTGTGTGTGTGTGTGTGTGTGTTTTACTATTTTACACATCTATAAATACCTTAATATTTTATTCTTCAATTACCAACTTCTTCTATCAATTTCTCAATTAAAAAAAAAAGAATCCTAACAATTCAACCCCAAACTCCGGAAGAAGAAAAAAACCAATGTTTCAAGTTCAAGCACCCCAACTTGAAACATTTTCATTATCGATCCATTTCAAGGGGTTTATCGTCCCCAACTTGATGCCCTCATTCAATCTCCTCCACAATTTCAATATCAAAATGTTAGGCAATTCTACCCTATGCAAGTGCGAATTGTTACTCCAAATATGTTTACCAACTTCGTCGTTTTCCAGATCAATTTTCACCAAATCAACTGTAACACTCGATTATCATGTATCTTTTAGTTTGGCCATAAAAGTTTTCATTTTGGATCTTGTTACACTAGGCGTAACTTGGAGTACGCATGGTGTACTCTCTTTAATTCGGACACGGGGATCCCTTGGTACGTTGGGCATACCTTAGCGTATGCTAGGCTTACTCGCTCATACCACAAACCCTAATTTTTAGGGTCTGGCCCATATTTAAGCAAGTAAGCAACATTATGGACCTTGATGTTGCTCCCTCATTAACCTCCTTACCCTAAAAAGATCCCCACGAAACCCTAGCCTCCATTTGAGTTTTCTTGAGCCTTTGTTGTGATCTTGTGGTGTTTTTAGGTACCTTGAAGAAGAAGAAGAATCTTGGTGGTGAAGCATTGGTTGAGTTAGAGCTTGAAGATCTAGAATCTTCAACATCTTTGCAAGCCTCAGAAGGTATAAAGCCTTGAACTTTATGATTCTTTACTATAGATCTTGTACGTGGGTAAAATCTTATACTCTTTGGTCCCATAAGATGAATCTTATAAGTAAATGATACTCCAAAGGTCTTGAGTTGTTCTTTTTAGGTTTTTGAGGTTCGTTGATGATAAAGTTTGTATCTTGATGGTTGAGGACCAAACATGCAAAAGTTTATGGTCATTTTATGAAGAAAGAATGTTAGATCTAGGAAAGTATCTCTGTGGAGAAGCTAGCAGACATCTATATCTGGATTTGATATGGGTCATCATGGATTGATTGACCAAGAGTGCACACTTCATCCCGATTCAGGAGAGTATCTCTGCCGAGAAACTAGCAGACATCTACATTTGAAAGGTTGTGGGCATGGGGTGCCAGTTTCAGTTGTTTCAGATATGGATGTTCGTTTACTTCCAGGTTTTGGAAGTGATTTCATGAGGATTTGGGTACTCTTTTGCATTTCAGCACGACTTCCCACATGTAGACTAATGGTTAGAGTGAGCGTACTATTCATACTTGAAACGACCCAAAAACACGACCCAAAAATTTTCGTTTTTCAATATAATCTAAACCGTAATATAAGTATCATAACATAAAACATACGCGATGTATCCCCAAAACATAATAAAATATTGTGCGGAAAACTGTATCATACAACATCAATCCAAAACATCAAAAGACATCCCCAGGATAAAAGCTATGCTGTGGTGTGTGCGATGCTGTCACCCCGAGCTCTTCCCTTTGCTTGCGGAAGTACCTGAAACCAAACTGAACCTGTAAGCACGAAGCTTAGTGAGCTCCCCCAAACTACCACATACCATACAATAACATATAAACACATATTGGGCCTTGCCCACTGCATCGGGCCGAAGCCCGGAAACTGCATCGGACCGAAGTCCGGAACTGACTGGGACCTTGTCCCCTGCATCGGACCAAAGTCCGGAACTAACTGCATCGGACCGAAGTCCGGAACTGACTGGGACCTTGTCCCCTGCATCGGACCGAAGTCCGGAACTAACTGCATCGGACCGAAGTCCGGAACTGTCTGACTGAACATGGCATAGCATAACACATCAACTAGCATAACACATGTACGACATGCTACATCGGGCCGTGGCCCGGAACACATAGTACTTAACACATAAAACATAGCACACAAATCCTGTTCGAACCACGAAGGCATCGAACATACCAACTACTGCATCGGACCTAAATCCGGAAACTACTGCTAACTGAACGGGCCGGCATTGTGGCCTTAGACCCGTTCCTACTGGAAGGAAACTCACCTCGTAAGCTGGCTGCTGAGTGTGTGGCTCGGGAAGCTAACGGCGGCTGCTCCTGAATCTCCTCGGCTACAAGTCCATAAACACACTCAATCAAATACTAAACACTGCGCTTGGGGTAAAATGACTCTTTTACCCTCGGTCAAAGTCAATTATCTTTTGGGCTGACTCACCGAGTTGGGCCACCCAACTCGCCGAGTCCCACTCTTACTTTCACTCTTACTCACTGCTACTCGTCGAGTCTGGCATCGACTCGACGAGTACCCTCTTGATCCAAGAACTCAGACAATCTTCATCCGACTCGCCGAGTCGTATGAACAGACTCGACGAGTTGTTCTTGATCCCAAGAAGATTGCCTTGGACTCGCCGAGTTGATGAACAACTCGCCGAGTCCCTCCATCACTGAGTTCACCCTCAACTCGCTGAGTCCACTCTCTAACTCACCTCGTCCACTCGACACTGATAAAACTGAAGAACTCGGGACTCGCGACCCAACTCGTCGAGTCGTTCTTCCGACTCGCCGAGTTGCCGCCATGCAACAGATTTTTACTTGATTTTGTTTGAATCCAACACATACAATTAATAGATCTGGGTCCAATAAGCTGATTTACCACGTAAAGTTTCCAACTTTACGTGCACAACCTCATGAATAAGGGAAATAAGGCTAAAAGATGCATAAAATGGGTAGATCTATGGTTATCATGCAATATAACTCCAAAAAGACAGTAGATCTGGGCTCTACAACACCCCAACATTCAGATCCATAGATATATCGACTTAATAAGACGTTCATGCAAGTGCAAGGCTTGGAACAAGCATTAACTAGCTCTTAGGAGAGCTCTAATGGAAGTTTAAAGCATATAACAAGATGGAACTCCGAAAATACCTCAATTAGCTCTGATTTGGCCTTGGATCTTTGCACTACAACACTTCTCCTTGCTTCTTCCTTCTTCTCCTTCTTCACACCTTCACAAAATGGCACCAAAACACATATAAGCTCTTCAAGGGAGGTTTAAGGCTCTATCACTGCGTTCTTAGGGTGAGGGAGGCGAGAATGGGGGCTATAAGGTGGCATAAATAGTGGGCAACCCGGGGATTTTAGGGTTTCACCCAGACAGATGGACTCGCCGAGTCGGGGATATGGACTCGTCGAGTCCCCGGCTCACGCGTGCCCTCAGACGCGACCCTACTCGGCGAGTCAGGCTAGAACTCGCCGAGTCCCTCTTGAAAAACTCACTATAATTACCAATAAATCAACATACCGGGAACGGGTCGTTACAATACTTTGGAGGACATTCTTCAGGCATTTGTACTGGATTTTTGCGGGATTTAGGGCTGGGGGTTTCAAGGCAGGACATGTTGCTTTAAAAGCTATGACATGCAAAGTTACAAAACATGAGAGATCTTGCTTGGAAAATCAACACATGTTCATACTTTTTGCGTTTGATACGTTTGGCTTCCTCGCATGGGACGCAATAGAGCTTCTTAATAGAGTACAACGGATCATGTATAACAATGTTATATCCCTTAGATTTGTAGACATAGTCTTCAAAAGAATTGGTTTTATTATACAAAAAGGTTTAGCGGCGCAACTGTTTTCCCGTTTGCCTTCTCACTCGTTGTATTGTGATAACTAACTCATGTGAAATGTTTTGAAAATTTTAGTTAAACATTCAAAATGTTAATGTGTTGAAATATGAGTTTACTCTTGTCTTTTAAGAATATCCAAGCTACTTCTTCTACATAAGTGTTTCCTCTTCTAATCTGGTTACATATCAACATAATAATGTTAGAGTTTTAGAAGACTAGTGAGTAAATACTAGAATTAGACTTTGAAATAAAACTGGATAATGGCAATAATCTAATTCATGACTCATAATTCCCAAAAACGTTTAATAAAATGTGTACACATAGAAGTTATTTGGTGTTTAAGAAGATTTAGTAATAACAAAAAAAACCAATGTGTTATCAGTAATTCTGAAATTCTAAGTCAATATGAATGCATTGACAATATTGGTCGTGATAATTAGGAAAGCGTGTGTTTCCTTAAGATGCATTATAACATAGTTAATGATCTATATCTAACATTTTTGTGTCCATTAATGTGTTATCGATAGATGGACAAATCTTTTTATCAAAACACTCAAAATTCCTTACTATCGATGTCAAACCGGAAAAAGTCAACAAACACTTAAAATAAGCGAGTGTAAATACATGTTTGGCTGTCAAACCAACAAATAATGGGATAATATAATATTAATAAAGCTCAAATCACTGCTATTTCATATACTAAAGATAGTATAGAGTAAGCAGGGTCGGTCCACAGGAATACATGACTTCTTATCTTGCCAAATTTTCACACAATATACAAATAATATTAAAATGGGGGATTGTGTTTGAACTTGAATTAAACTTCATAAATAAAACAAGATTGATAATAAAACGCAGTAAAAGAAGTACATTTCCGATTCTGACTCTTATACATGTATTATGTTGGAAGATGTAATATGACTATAACTCATGTTCAATCTAGGTTGGTAAGTTAGATATTAATAAACTCTAATATCCAAGTTGGAAAAAGTATTTTATTCAAAACAAACTCTTCAAATAAACTTCATTTAATTGATTCAATTCAAATAAGCTCTTGCATCAAATCATTAAATGACATTAAGTTCTTGCATTAATTACCAACAATGTTTAACATTCCTCTTAAGTTTAGAAATATAAACATTTAATCTTTGATTGCACTAATTTTGATCTAATTACAACCAAGTAAGTGTGTGTTACTAAGATCAAATTATAAAACATATACGACTTTCATAATTTGATTAACTAGATTGACTAGAACCCTAATTCATTGATCAAGTGAAAAAGAGAACCAACAAAACACATGATTAAGATCAAATCAAAGATTACTAAATGTTAAACACAAGTTAAATTCAAGTTACAACCTAACAATACATACTTAAGAATTCAAATTCGGAAATGATAATGAAATCAACGACACATGTCTAGGTTGAACTACAAATCAAACAAGTTTAGACTTCAAATTGACTTACAAAAAGGAAATTAAAGTGTTTCCAAGAGTTAATCTACTTCCAAAAGTTCTGAAAATCACCTTCTCTCTGCCCAAAATCCGATCTAACTCCCCACCAAACTAATTGTTTGAATTATAAGAGGATAAAACTACTTTAAAAACTATCGAGACGTTTACACGTCCCATGTAAATTAAAGGGTGCCATTTACGCGGCCGTGTAAACAAGAAAATTAGAATGCTTAATTCTTCCAGGTTTTCGAAGTAGAATGCCCTTGTATATACGTTTACACGGCCCGTGTAAATTATAAGCTATCATTTACACGACCATGTAAACTCCTGTGAAGTCAAATTCTCTATTTCTTCATTCTCTCTCTTCTTCGTAGTTCTAAATCCAAGACATTGTATATTTGTATTGGTGGTATGGATCTAAATAAGTTTAATTTTATGTCTTCGGTTGCTTTCTTGCATCGTTTAATTTTATGTATGGAGAGGTGATTGGATATGGTAGCTTTATTGTTTATTTTTGTTTTTATTTGTGATATAGATGGATAAAATGCAAAACATAGACTTTTTATTTAACCTCTAATTTTTTGCATGCATATGATGAGGTGACTGGATCTTGTTATTGTGAATAAGTTAGTTGTTTGTTTTCTTTTAATATAATCTATTAGACAAGTAGTTTCAAATACAATTTTTCGTTTTTTTTGGCATTTGTAAACAACAGGATGAAAGGGGCTCCATTTATTAAAGAGCAAGAGATATGCGGCTAACTTGGGAAGTAACTCGCTCGAGACATAGTAATGTTTGTGTTGTTGTGGAACAAGTCATGTTATGTATATTTAGGGTATTTCGTCTTCATATGTTTTAAGTAATCCTAATTTTGTATTACATACTACATATTTGTAAAAAGGTTTAATCTCTTTGTTTTATATATATGTTTAGTGTTTAAAGTCTTCTAATGTAAACTACAAAGGATTATGATGACTACTTTATTTAAAAAATAAAGTATATGTTTAGTGTTTTAAATAAAGTAATTTACATTTTTATAAAGAAATAACATAAAAAGCTTTTAGACGACTTCATTTTTGGACAAACATACACGTTAACGTTACTTTATTTTTGTATAATAATTACATATTTTCTACTGATTGATTTTTACACAACCAATTAATGTTTTTTATTGTTATTTTAATAATTATAATGCATTGCTCTTACATTAAGTTAAAATATATTAAATGAATATTATAATAAGGTAATTTGTTGCAAGATTGCAATACATTTATCTTCCAGTGACTTGCGATAATACATCCATCAATGTTATATGAATATTACAAAATCAAATATATTTAATCACTTTTATTGTTGGAAATTCGTTTTATAAAACAGCGATGATTTTTAATTCTTGCATTGTTTGTCTTTATATAATAACATAATCTAAATTATAATTTATGATGTACATGATTTAATATTTTTGTCTCTTTGTTTGCTAAGTAGGTGTCTGTATGTATATGTATAGTACTTGCATTATATAAAATAATTAAGAGAATATAAAAAATTATATTTGTTAGATGTATAAACATAATAATATATAAAATAAGATGGAATGTAATAAATTTGATTTTCAAGTGACAAGAGCCTTAAGGACAATGCATATTTAATATTGTATTCAAGAAATTGATAATGTTGTGTGTAAGTTTTTCAATAATAAAAAGTCTATAAAAGCAAATGATGCTGGGAGTATGATAGTCTACGAGTAGAAACTTGAGTACGTTAGAGACAACAGTTTCTTGGAAATGATAAGCTTAAATTCAATTAAACCCTTAAAAAAGATTTTTTTTCCAACCGAAAATAAAAATCAGATTTGACATGTTTACAAAACGTTTCACTATTTATATATTTTTCATTCTTGGATTTCAACAATGTCAAAATCTTATATGATTAAGTAAAATTTAATTTTCACTAACTAAAAACTAAGTTTAAAGTAAACAAAATCTATTCTTAAAGTTTAGAAAAAAAAATTATTTTCGCATTATTTATCCGGTTAAACAATAAACTTATATTTGAAATCAAAACAAACACCGCTAAATTTACAAGTTAAATTGAAATTATTTTATTTAATTAAAATAAATATTAAATGAAAATAAAGATTGTCCACAAGTCAGAAATAAATGATATTTGATGAAAAATTTCGGAGAACTTTTAATTGCTAACTGAAAACATAAATGTAGTTATTTTTGACAATATTATCTCTATTTCCAATCTAAAATAAAACGTGTTTATTTTTAACCAATAATTCAATACATATTTTTAACCAAATACACGAACATATATTTTCAAATTACAATATTTTAAACCTAATTTCAAGTCAATGTATTTAATCACTTTGTTCTTATTACTTCTTTTAATTTTTACAAGAACTACAACTTCATAATATTTTCTAAAAATGGGTTAAAAAAAAAAAAGATGGGAAGGTTAAAAGTTAAAACAATTTAATTATGTAAAATCAATCACTTAGAATCCAAGATGATATTTAAATTTAGTAAATACAAGTTAACTTTTCTATTTTATGTTGTTTATTTTGCATGGTGAAACAAGGATTATGATTTATTTTTTTCATTCATTTTTTTTTTCAATATATAACATAAGTAGTTAATAATTTTATTTTAATCAAACCAAAAATTAAACTATACATCAAAAAGAAAAAAATTGACGAGCGCCCGAAACAATGAAACTGATAATCGGCCGGAAACTAATCGTCGTCGCCACATCGCGCGGGCACCCCACTAATATATATATATATATATATATATATATATATATATATATATATATATATATATATATATATATATTAATATATTATAAAAGAAATCTTACTATTTCTAAAAATAGATTGAATATAATAATATTATTTTTTTAAGATGTTCAAATCATTAAGCTAATAGTACAAATAATCATCAATAAAATAATATTAAATTTTAACCTGTGTTTTGAATCCTTTATATTTCTCAATAAATTCTACCTCCTTTCCTGAATTTCGGATAATTCAAAATTTGAAACCATCAGAAAGTACATGTTGATTCAAATATCCCTCTTGCACATGGCTCTTTCTTAACAGGTTTTTATTTAATCTTTACTTATAATTGATTTCATCATTTTTAACTTTTTGTATTTTTATTTTCTAAATATATTGGGTAAAGACTTTATTATATCAGGTTTGTTCCTAAAGAGGTTTTTACTAATGTGTTGGCTTTGTAGGTTCAAAGAACTCAACCAAGAGGGCCAGTTAGAGCATTGTATTATTATTAGTTTGTATATTTTGACATCTTACTTTTGCAATAAAAAACGGTTAAACACAAGATTTGACATGATTAAGGTAGTTTGTATATTTTTCATCTTGTTTAGTTTAAAAATAAAATCTTTTTCATCATTGGGCCTTATAATATCAAGTTTCATCACATGGACTTCCTGATTACGGTGATTATTGTCCTTATTATAAGGTTCTATATAGATATTGTTCAGTATTTTAAGGTTTCGAGAACCTAAATCAATATGAATCCTTGAATTACATACCATCGTTGAAAATGTTTTAATTTGTGCCAAACTTGGTTTAAAATCACAATCAACAAGTTGACACCTGAGTATTTTGGCCTTCTTAAAAGCCTATTTATCGACTTTTGAATCACAACACCTGATATTCTAAAGGTTTATTTTTATCAACTATTATTTATATATTTTAGCATTTTACTTAGTAGGACATTAAATTAATAAAGGAATTAAGGAAAACGAAAAAAAAAAAGACGATAAACAGTACAAGTGGTTTTGGTATGTATAAATGGAAGTAATAACCATTTAGGGGGTGTTTGGCAAAAAAAAATTATTGCTTATTAGTTTATTAGCTTATAAGTTAATAAGTAAGTGTAGGGTAATTTATGAAAAAATGACGTATTAGAGGTTCCACCGGAATAAGTTATTTTAATCAAAACATTTTTTTAACTTATAGCGATGTGGAACCTAATAAGTTGTTTTAAAAAAGCTTAGCCAAACACCCCATTAATATGGTATGGTAATGCTCTTGAAAAATAGATGTCATTTAATATTCATTTCTCGAAGTGAATGCAAAATGGTTTTAACTTTAAAGAGATCAAATTATTCGCCGTCCGCCGCTTTGTGCGGGTAGACGGCTGGTGTATATATATATATATATATATATATATATATATATATATATATATATATATATATATATATTATGAGTTTGTACCCATAAGACCATAAGACGACAACCAGTTGATAAAACTGTCCAGAAAAAAGCAATCACACCATAGTTGTTTCGGACCTAAATCCAAAAACCTCTTAACAATAATCATCAAGTGTCGATGCTAACAACAAAGAAATTTCAATCCATGATACCAACAAAGATTAGGAGTTAGGACATTAGCTATTAACCAAAAACTTAGAGAAACAATAACAATTGTTATGATGCAATTTTGTGGTTAGAGTACGTTTAGTTATGAAAAAATGAGCCGTTTTAAAAAAAAATTGCAAGAAATGAGAATTTTGAAAGCGTGTTTAGTCAAACAATTTTTCTAAATTTATCATAGAAAATGAAAATTTTCTATTTTTCTAAAATTACAAAGAACTTAAAATTTTTAGAAAACCGATAGTTATTGTTTTTCATATTTTTCTAATTCCAAAAAATTTCTAAAATAAAAACACACACCCACCTTCACCATACCCCCATTTTTCCAATGAAAACGGAAACGAAAAATGAAAACTAAAAACGGAAAACGGAAAATGAAAATTGTTTTTTCGTAACTAAACGCAACCTCAGGGTTCAAACTCATACACTTTTATCAAGTTCATTATCCAAACGTTTACAAAAAAATATTACTCAAATATGAACAAAACAAAAAACTAATTACCCTGATAAATCAAATTTTCTTTTGTTCTACCTTCTAATTTTGATTTGGTATAAAATTCAACATAAACGATAAATATTTTTAAAACCACAACATTTTAGTAAATCTCTTATTAAAATACACTGCTTTGTTAAAAAAAAACTCTAGATTTGACAAAGAAAAAAACACATTGTCATTTTATAAAATTATATTGTTTAAGATATTAAATATAAAAGTTTAAATTTAATAGAGACTAAAAGTACCATAGATGAAGACTAATAACATGAAGAAGAACACTATCTTCAATGAAGTTTGGTCAATATATTATAGAAATTTAAAATACAAAAAATAAAAGTAGCTTTTATCTGTATCGATTTAATTGCTCTTGTCTTTAATTATATATATATATATATATATATATATATATATATATATATATATATATATATCCTGGATGGTTCAAATGAGTATAGGAAATAAAGTTAGAACGTATTATTATTTTAATATTAATTTTGTATATATACAACTTATCAAGGTAATTACATTTTCGTTTGGCTCATATTTGAGTAACTTATTTTTTTTTTTTGTACATCTAGGTGACGAATTTGTTTAAAGTGTTAATACATGACCATTATAACCGAATGTAACTTGTTACAGCCGGTCATAATGGTCATATGCGAATACTTTCAAAGTTTGTTACCTAGGTGTGTACAAAAAAAAAATAGTTAACCAGATATGAACAAACCGAGAAGTTAATTACCTTAATAAGTCAATTTCCCAATACAAATCTCCAATAAATAAAAATCTATATCTATCTAGCTATCTATATATCTATATCTATATATACTTACAAAAAAAACATTTTTATTTCCACCACATACATTTGAAACATTTATGACTTGTCAATTATTTTCTAATAATTATTATAAATTGGTTAATAATGTTAACTAATGAGAAAACTAAATTTTTATCATAAATGAACTAAACTACAACATTAAAATATCATATTTTAGTTATATTTATAAAATTACATCTTGAACTTTTTAACATATTATAAATTGGGAGGTCTTGGAGTTGGGTGTCTTGATTCAACTAATTTAGCACTTCTCGCGAAGCGGTGGTGGAGATTGAAAAATGGTTGTGATTCTTTTTTGGTTTTCTCGTATAAAAGCTATTCACAATATTAAGCTTATTGATGGTAGATTGATTGCCAAGAAGTCTATTAAAGGTGTTTGGTTAAGTATTTCTCAAATAAATTGTGAAAAATAAAGAAGTCTATTAGAGGTATTCGGTTTGATAATTTTTTTAAAAGAGGTGTTGGAAAAGGTGACAAAACACTCTTTTGGAAGGATCGTTGGTGTGGTGATATAGCTTTACAAGATGTTCAACCTAACCTTTATGCAATTAAGAATAATAAAGATTGTCTTGTGGTTAAGAGAGTCAATATTATAAATGGGCAGATTTCGTGTTTTTCACGGGACTGGGCGAGGCAGCTTAAGGGTGGGAGGGAAACAAGCCAGTTTCAGACATTATCGGATGAGGTTGTTGTTTTTAGGTTTGATGACGGATGTGACAGGTGGATTTGGGAAGGCGACGATGGAGATGTGTTTTCGGTGAAAGCTTTAAGAGATGTGATGGCTATTCAGTCCAACAATGGGACTTTGGACTCTTTCAATTGGGTGAAATGGGTCCCTCTAAAAATCAACTGTTTTGTTTGGAAATCGATTAAAAACATAATTCCTATTATCTTGAGCTTAGTTAGGCGTGAAATTCATGTCTCGTCTACCTTATGTCCTTGCTGTAAAGAAACTGATGAGAGCATTGGTCATGTTTTTTATTTTTTCTCCTAGTCTTCTTTCGTTGTGGTTCTATGGAGATGGCTGGTGAATTGGTCTTCCCTTCTTACGAGGCTTCCTAATTCATGTGATGACTTATTGGATATGCTTAATTCTACCATGGGGAGCAAAAAAAATCAAGAAGCCATGTTTTTCTCTAGTATACACCACTCTTTGGATGTTATGGAAGGTTAGGTGTTTCCAGAAACGAAAGGCGGGTGATCATGATTACAGCTGATGATATTAGTTTAAACAATTTCAATTGGATCAAACATAGGTCTAATTGTAATTCTATTGATTGTCATGATTGGAACTCCTCGCCTATTTTGGACTGTTTCTTGTAATTTGGCTCGAGCTCCTTGCTTGTGTTGTTGTTTGTTTGCTTTTTAGCTTTAATAATATGCTTGCCGTTTAAAAAAAAACACTAATTAGTTTAGATATGTTGTCGTATGTGAACAATTGTCATTTTGAAGTTAAAACTTTTGTAGAATTTATTATTTTATGCAAAATAGTTAAATTATTAATTTCAATATAATGTTAAACGGTCAACTTAAATTAAAATTTTAGTTAAACTTAAAAAAATCGAGTGAGTATTTCATAAATAGTTAAAAGTTATAAGTTATAGTGCTAAACCTAAATTGTATTCCTAAATTAACAAAAAAAAACCATGAAACTATGTTTTATAATCATTAAGATTTTTCAGATAAATAGCTTAAAAATAATTTACAATAAAAATAGTTAAAAGTAATATTATACAAAAAATATAATATTATCTTCAAAAACAAAAACAATCTTGGTTGTTTTAAATAGTTACAATCAAATAAATAACAATATTTATCAAATAAATTTCAAAAATGTTAAAATTATGAAACCATATTAAAATAATTAAAAGTTTTCAGATATGTTATTTTAAAATAATTTACAATAAGAATAGTTAAAAATAATATTATATACAAAAATTGTTACCTTTAAAAAACACAATGTTTGATATTTTAAATAATTATAATAATAGAAATTAAAATCTTTAATAAATAAATTCATGATACATTGCCACTCCATATGCTCAAACACCTAACGTATTCAGAGTTACGAACATTGCAAAAAATAAACAATCATGTGTTCATTTTTGTGGTTAGGTAGTTGCATACATACAATAACTATAATGTGGTCATTTTTTTTTTTAAATAATTACAACTTTCAAAATAAATTTCTAAGTTAAAAAATCATTGAAGCCACGGAGGTTTTAAGGATATGATTAATAGAATAAATTTATCCTAATAACATTTGATGTTATTTCCTAAAAGCCGCTAAATAACTAATTATTTGTAATTTGCAAGTCAAATTACTACTTTAACCTAGCAAAGTAATAAGAGGTTATGTGTTTAAGATGTGGTGATAGAGATATATGTTATTAATTAGGTTAAAACCCAAGGAACCATAGGTGATAAAATTAAAAAGAATTAAAAATTGATTTTTTAATTAAAAAAAACATAACATAATTATAAATAAATAAATTAATATGATAAATGAAGTGTTATTTACTAAAAGTGAGTAAAAGATGCTTTTAAAAAAGTTGGTTATAAATTGTGAAAAACCTCCTTATAAACAACATTGGAAGTTTTATTTGTTAGTCTACCATCTTTATCTAATATTAATATTTTTAATCCCTCTATGTTTTGAACTCTAGATAAGTAAACATACAATTGACTTTGTGAAAAAACTAGATCTTTGAAAAACAAACCAACATTCGATAACAATTGTCTTTGACTCTTATCAATAGTCATTGCAAAACATACGACTAAAGGAAACTGTCTTGTGAATTTGAAATTTGAAGGGATTTTTTTCTTATGGAGTTAGAGATATTCTTGGAATAAAAGTTTGGTTTCCAATATTACTTCCAGATATTATACATGCCTCAATAACAAGTTTGCCCAATGATATCACATGCAGTCTTGTGCCATTACATAAGCCGTTTTTTTATCAATATTTCTTAGTAACATTATTAGAATACTAAATTTTAAAACTAACTTATGATTTAGTAGACCGGATACTTTAAAACCATTTAATACATCAGGAGAATATAAATTTGTATCAAACTGATCATGTATGTGAATTTACTTACTACATTTATTGTTTTCTTTTTATATAGACTCATGTCTAGTTTCTGAACATAAACTTACCATCACACACACATTCATATCATATACACATTAATATTTTGTTGATCATTTTATTTGATCTTAAAGTACAATGCTAATATTTGCACATTACAAATGAATTTACTTTTTTTTTCCTCAATTAATTGACATAATAATTGGTTTATTTGTAAACAGCAACACTCATTCTCATATAAGAAGCCAAGAATTTTGATTAGGGGCTAAGAGAATGCAACGTGGCAAAGTGATACATATACACACACAAACAAATACATATACACACACAAACAGAAACATATACACACAAACGGAAATGACCATTATGCCCATTCTAGTGGTTTTGTTAAAATAAAAAATTAAAAAAGCTAAAATTTTATATCATTTTAGTGTAAAAAAAATATTGATATATGGTCCCTCATAAATAAAGCATCCTTATATGGTCCCTATATAAATAAATAACATTTTTATTGAAGTACAATGCTATAGATCAATATTAGATCAATAAAACTATATTACGAAGAGGAGCATTTATGGAATTACATATATACCATTTAGTTACAATAGGTTGCATTAAACTAATACAGTAAATAACAATGTACATTGATTCATGCATGGTTTGTAACTTTCACATTACCATTATGCCCTTGTGTATTTAAAACTATTATATTGTGTTAGAATTGTAAAAAAAAAAAAAGGAAAAAAAAATAGATACATATATACATGCAAACAGATACATATACACACAAACAGATACATATAAACACAAACAGAAATAACCATGTTATTGTTTTTGTAAAAAAAAATAAATTAAAAGCTTATATTTTATTTCATTTGAGAATTAAAATAAATATTGATATATAGTCGTTGATAAATAAAACATATTGTGTTAGTATTAAAAAAAAGGAAAAATAAAAACAATTATGTTGATTTAAAGTAGGAAATTTGTAACTGAAATTAAAAAATTAAAAACCAAAAAAGTCAGTTTTTTAAAAGTAGGATTCTAATAATGGACTATATTTGTACATCATGTCACAAATTTAATGCACCTCCTACAAATGTTCAATGTGACAATCTTATTAGTACAAGGGACATTGATATTAATTGCTATTAAGAATAAACCATATATATATATATATATATATATATATATATATATATATATATATATATATATATATATATATATATATATATATATATATATATATATATATATATATATATATATATATATATATATATATATATATATATATAAACAATTCTTGTCCCTATTTATATATTCATTCATTTGAGGAAAAAAAATTTGTTATGTAATGAATAACTAGGTATGAGACCCGTGTATTACACGGGTTTATTAAAAATAAAAATTTAATATCAATATTTAAACTTTAAATTTAAAATCAGTATTTAATATCAATATCAATTTTAGAGCTCTCATTAATTATGACATTTATTACATTATAAATATATCAATTTTTTTTCAAGGAAAGATTTATTTCTCTCAATATTGTAACCGAAATAAGTTGTGATATGTGAACAAATCAGAAAATTACATGTGGAAATAAATAATTTTAAAAATCTATTAAAATGCCATGTGTCCAAATCAATGAGGACATGACATGTGGCAGAAAAGAGGTTTTATTTATTAGTATAGATGAAAAGACTATCCTTGTATTCAAATGAAGTTTGATAAACATGTTGTTGACTCTTGTAAAAGAAAAGAAAATATATCTATCATGCTTTGACGTTAGTTAAGTATGTATTAATGGATCTGAAATCGAACTGAATATACTAAAAAATGTCATCAACAAAGTTAGAGTATATTTACTTACGTTGTGTCCCTGTCATAATGCCCAAAATTAAAGTATAGTTACTTCAGTTTGTGTTGATTTTTCTGTCACATTCTTTAGTTATTATTTATTAATATGCAAAGTTAATATCTGTAATAACATTGATTAAAAGGCCAAGAATAGAAAGTGGAAGATCATGAATACATCGATTACTTCAACTCATCAGAAAAAACTGTTAAATCGTACCTAAGAGAAGAATGGATGACGACTTCAATATTTTTTACTTTATTCTGTTCTTGCTCTGGTAAGTTACGATAACTAAGGAATTGATAAGCATTTGACAATTTTATTTTATAAATAAATGATCATTAGTGACTTACCGTTGTCTTAAATCTTGCAGCCAATAGCGTAACAAACTTGCAAAAATCAAGGATTCTACCGAAAATGAATACCTTAACAGAATGCAAGGGCGAATCCGATAACTCACTTTCATAAAATGAGCTGGAAAATTCGATTGAGGTGGGTGGGGGGTTCTAATAGACTGACACGTTTATTAGGATAGAGGATTATTCGAAATACGCACACCTACCACACATAATTATTTATAGGGATGTAAAATTTAATTATTATGTGTAGATGTAAACATATCTATTTTATGTTTAATAATATGTATATCGAACCTTATGTACAATATACATATATAAAATAAATCCACACTACTATTAACTAAATGTTAGATATATACTTACTGCTTATTTAGTTATCTGTCTCTTTTCTTGATAATATAATAATACAAATTATCAATCGATAGATAAAAATGTCCTGTTTTTTATCTGCACAGCAAATTATCTCAATATAAAACACGTCTAGTTACATCTGTACACAGTCATAGATATACAATTACTATATTTTATCATTATAATAACAAAAACGATATCTAAGATAATGATAATTATAGTGCATAATGAAGTAAAGAAAAGGGGAATCTTAAAAGCAGGAAGGAGGGTTTGAGCTTATGAATTCCTGTCACTAATAACTCTAACATCAACAACTAAGATTCCCACGCCATGCAATGTACCTGCACTCTCTTCCACACTGTTTTTTTTTTCTTCCTAAATTTAGATAATACATGACGTATTTTAGGTTAATTTTTATTTATTTTAAAAAGTGTATACTAAAGTTTCGTCCTTATATTAACACGGAGACATTATTAATTTGATCATAATCATGGTAAATTATACAAATGTTCATTAAACATATGCTATTATTGGATGAAGTTAACTTTTTATGACTCGAAAAACATCTCTCTTTAAATTATTTATTGGCAATACGTATTGATAAAAGTCCCATAAAATTATGCTAATATATTATAGAAATCTTTAACCCAGAAAATATAAAGATAATAACTCATAAACTTCAAGAAACATGTTTAATAAGTAGAAAATTAATAACCTTCAAGTGAAAAAAAAAACACATAAATGCTACCAATATTAACGAAACTAAGATAAGCATGGGATTGAATGCATATACCAGAAGAACTAATACGAATTACGAGGATTCTATTCTTCCACATTGTTCATTTTGAGAAGAAGATCTTGAAAACAAACATTAGTGGATAGAGCCCGTGAGACACAACAACAGGTGAAGATGCCACATGATCTGATCTTTTCTTTGATTTTGTAATTTGATATCTAATTCCGATTTCAAGAAAAGTTTAGATCATGCTGGCAGCTTCATCTAATATTGCTTCACGTTTATATTTTCCAATATTACCCCATGTGTTTGCGTTGGAGAGAGAAAGAGGGGATTTGAGATAGAGAGAGACCATGCAAGAGAGTGTAAAGGACTCCATGGATATATATAGACATACAGATTTTAAATAATGTATAATTAAAAAGAACAAAGAGGGTGTAATTATTAAATAGAAATTTATAAGGTGCATTTAGTAAATGAAAAATAGATATAAAAAAGAAAGATACTCCAAATGTAATGTTTCCATGTTAGTGGGATAGTTGTCCTGTTTTTGAGTTCGTTTTGGTGGTTTTGTTGGTATTTGGGGAACTTTCTTTTAGGTTCATTTTCTTTAAATAATAGATATTTTGTAGTTTCTAAGTTTTAAATTTATAGTAATTGGTTTTAAATTTATAGTATTTGGGGAACTTTCTTTTAGGTTCATTTCCTTTTAATAATAGATATTTTGTAGTTTCTAAGTTTTAAATTTGTAGTAATTGGTTTAAAAAGTCAATTAATCAGTGGAGACTACAAGCTAATTTTTCTAGGGTTCCTTAAAATACTTTTATGAAATATTTAGCTGGTGTTTGAGATTTTATATAAAAAAACTTATTGATTTATCGTTTTTTTGTAAAATTAATAAATTTAAAAAATATTTGACAAATTGAAAATGATTTTTAAAATAATTTATCATAATCCCTTCAAAAAGATAAGATAAGATTTCTAATTTTTTGTAACTTTTTAGGTTGTAAGACAATATTATCTTAAAATATCTTCTAAAACATTTATAAACTTTGACAAATTTTATTGATAAAAGTGACAATTTGAGATTCACATAATTTAAAAGGTGTTCTTGTATGTACCCCGTATTTCATAAGAAAGAATCCATTACAACATAATGGAAGCTAAAGTGGGATTATGAAGCCAGGGGGTACAACCTATCTTAGTTTTACTACTTCTATTAGAAATCCAGAAAAACGATCCATTGATAATAGCATAAAAAAGAATGGATTTCCTTGGATTAGCTGTTCCAAAAACTATGGAATTACGAAAATTCCACAAACACCAAAAAGTTGTCAAAATAACCGCATCCAAAGCCTTACGTTGACCTCCCCTCCTTTTAGCCGAATCAGCCCAAGAACAAAGTGAAGGAATGGTCAATTAATCAAGTAATTGCACATTCCACGAAATAGAAATTCGTCTCCAAATAACATTTAGCTCCATGCACCCAATGAAAATGTGATCAATCGTCTCCACTGCAGCATGACAAACAGGACAAATGATCGACTACACCTTAATACCCATATGCGATAATCTCTCCCTAGTAGTAATACCAAGATGGTTGATCCTTCATATAAGAATATTAATTTTAATGGGGACCCAATTATTCCATCTTGTCTCCAAAACAGTCACATCAAGCATACTACTGTCTATAAAGTCTTGATCCGATGAAACAGAGAAAGTATCAAAAACATCACCAATCCATCCCAGTCTATCAGGTTTAGGCTGAAGCTGAAGATCCTGCATAATAAACATAAAATCTTCCCATTGAGTCTGTTCAATTCCACCCCTAGGCAACCGGCGAAAGGTATCAGGACCCCAACCATGGGAAAAACGATCTCTGTCAGTCTCCAATTTATAGTTATCCAAATAAAAAATCCTCTGAAAATTATCTGCAAGTGGTAAATCACTCACCCATCTATCCTTCCAGAAGGACGTATATGCCCCATCCCTCTCTCTAATAGGACACATAGACATGATGCCAATATCATGGTGATGCAAACTGGACAACATATGAATAATATTATTCCAAGGCCCATTGCAAGAACTATAAGGCTTTGAGGAAGAACAACCACCATCCGAACCATAAATAACTTCAACTACTCTCACCCACAATAAATCTAGATGATGAAAGAATCCACACCTCCATTTAAAAGTTATAGCCCTGTTAAAAGCAAACATGCTACCAAATCCCAGGCTTCCAACACGTTTAAAGGCCAAGATTCTATCCCGTCTAATCCAATGCAACCGCCTCTCATCCAAATCAAAACCCCAAAAAAAGTTGGCTCTCATAGACTCCAAGGATCTAAGAACCGTGATCGGAGTAGGGAAAACCGACATCAAATAGCTACCTATAGAACCAAGAATCGACTTAATCAAGGTTAGGTGACCACCTACCAAAAGATATTTAGCCTTCCACCTTGCTAATCTGGAATGAAATATATCTATAACAGAATACCACCCATTAACACGTGACATGTTTTAACCTACCGGAACCCCAAGATGAATAAAAGGAATAAACTAAGAAGCATAACCCATATAACTAGCTATACTCGAAATCTGGGAGGAAGAGACCCCAACTCCAATCAATTTGCTTTTTGCAAATTAATTTTTAAACCAAAAGCCATATAGAAACATCTCAAAATAGGGACCAAATGAGTCGCATTATCTAAACTCCAGGGAGAAAGCATAACTACACCATCCGCGTACAAGAGATGAGAAATCTCAGTTCCACCAATAGAGATCCCTTTAAAGGCATTATACATCCTAGCCCTCTCTAAATCCGCATGTAGGCCCTCCATAGCTAAATTAAAAAGAAAAGGAGATAAAGGGTCTCCCTGCCTCAATCCTCTCTGAATCTGGAACTATTTGGTAGGGGAACCATCAATCAAAATCGAGGCTCTCATAGATCTCAATAACTCTAAAAATCCACCCACACTATTTAGGACCAAAGCCCATAATATGCATGATCTAAATAAGATAGTCCCATGAAAGAGAATCATACGCCTTTTCAACATCAAATTTAAAAACCATAAAATGATTTTTCGAACCCTTGCACCAAGAGACCTGTAACATTCATAAAATTCTTCGAAATTTAAAACTTTTTAAACAAACCAAAAACCATCATTGTTTACAAATTGTTTCAAAATAAGTTTCACATAAGAGAAATCCAAAAATCGCAAAACCAAAAACATGAGGGGGTGGACGATCATGCATTCGCCTTGCCGTGATACTTTGAGGTACCTGAAACACAATCCAAAACTATAAGCCCAAAACTTAATAAGTTCCCCCAAAATACCGATACATAACAAATAATACAAATATAATAAAAACATGTAATGGGTCCACAACTAAACAGACTAGATTACCCTTCAGCCTATAACATAAGTCTGGCTTGCCCTCGGCCCACAACTTATGTATGACTTGCTCCCCGACCTGATCAGTCCTTGAACTGAACACCGCTAAGCCCTTAGTACGACTCTGGCATCCCGTTTCCGACCCTCAGCTCGTATCTAGAATGCTCATGAGTCCTCAGTATGAGTCTAGCATGCCCTTCCTGGCCCTCAGCTCATATTTTTCATACTTTAGGGTTTGTTGGCTAAGACACGGAGTAGTACAACCTCAACCCAACCCATACAATATGTCGACATATAATAGATAATATCATATACACATAAATAGATAGTATCACAGGTAGTCCTACAGATCTACCAGACTAGCATATCAAATCTAACATCCATATCTATTCCATACTCAACATATCAACAAATATCTGGTTATCAAACCAATTGGACAGCCTTGGTGCCTTCGACCCGAAAGTAAAGTAAGCAAAACTCACCTCATAAGTAGCTGAACTGATAAGATCTGACTCCGAATCTCAGCTCCCCACTTAAATGCCTACAACCACCATGTAACCAATTTCATTAAAACCCCGAAATACCCAAAATTCCATCAAAAGTCAACTTGGTTAACCATGGTTAAAGTCAAAGTCAAAGGTAAAGATCAACAGTCCATGATGACCCAACTCATCGAGTTTCCATGGTGCTTAGAAGGTCGGGAAAACCCTAGCCAACTCGCCGAGTTGGCAAGAAAACTCGCCGAGTTTTCCCTAGCTTAACACATTCAGTCCTTTTTATCGAATCTAATGCTTCAAAATGCACATCTGATACTCTAGGGCTGGAAAACCACCTAAAATTGCCAACTTTACATTCGTGCATGCCAAAAGAAGCTCTAGAACTCATGAAAGGCTTAGTAAAGAACTTAATGCATGAATGAGGCCTAGAACCTAATAAAGCTTGCAACTTTCAGCGAAATGAGGCCACAAAATGGCTAGATCTAATGTGACAACCCATGAAATGCTCAACTCCATGAAAAATCTGACAATGTGCCCAATATCATAATAAAACTTTCAAGGAAGAGATCTAAGAAATAAGGAAGCAAAGTGTCGACTTTATACCTCAAAAAGGCTGCAACAAGTGAGGAGGTTTTAAATCTATAGCTTTCCTTTCAAGCTAGACACCTAAAACTTCACACCAAAAATCAACTCTTCAAGCTCACACACTCAACTTTGGAAGATGATGCATGAAATTAGGGTTTCTGGACAGAAGAGGCTGGCAATGAGGTCAGCCAAGGGACTTAAGGCCTTTAAATAGGGTGCAACACCCTAAAATTTAGGGTTTCATATTCAGCTGCCAACTCGCTGAGTTGAGGCACCTCGACTCGCCGAGTTGGTCCATTAATATCCGTGGCCAACTTCACCTCAACATGTCGAGTTGAGGCCTTCCAACTCGTCGAATTGGTCCAAGAAAATATAATAAAGAAATTAAATTTTATACTTGAGGATTAGGATGTTACAACTCTCCCCCACTCGGACTAGGCTTCATCCTCGAAGCCTGCTGCGGTAAATAATTTCGGGTAATGCCCCCGCATCTCAGCCTCCGGCTCCCAGGTCTACTCGAAGCCCCTTCGGTGTTGCCACTGTACCTTGATCAAGGGTGCTTCCTTGCTACGTAAAACCTTTACTTTCCTTTCCAGGATAGCTACCGGCCTCTTGACATAGTTCAGGTGCTCATCAACCTTGGAAATAATCCGGAATGGTCTGATATATCGGGGACCCAATTTCCTCTTCTTCCTTAAACAAATCACACCTTTCCAAGGTGAGACATTCAGTAACGCCATGTCACCGACATGAAACTCCAACTCAGATTGACACTGGTCGGCATAGCTTTTCTGTTGACTCTGAGCGGTCTGCAATCTCTGCCGGATCTGTTGGATCATCTTTGTAGTCTGAAGGACCATCTCGGTTTACCCCAAAACCCTGTGACCCATCTAGCCCCAACAGAATGGGGTATGGCATCTCCGCCCATACAAAAGCTCAAAAGGCAGAGCACCAATGTTGGAGTGAAAATTATTGTTGTAAGAGAACTCTGCAGGAGGTAGGTAGAAGTTCCAGCTCCCACCAAAATCAATAACGCAAACTCACAACATATCCTCGAGATTATGAATGGTCCGCTCACTCTAGTCATCGGTCTGTGGATGATAAGTTGTGCAGAAGTGTATCCTTGTGCCCAGTTCCTCATGGAACTTCTGCTAAAATCGGGAGGTGAACCAAACATCACAATATGAAAGAGACCGAAACCCCATGGCAAGTATTGATCTCGTGAATATACACATTGGTTAACTTCTCGGTCGACGAGCTCTCCCAAATTTCCAGAAAGTGGGCACTCTTGGTCAATCGGTCCACGATGACCCAAATAACATCAAACCCATTTGTCGTCTTTGGCAACTTGGTGATGAAGTCCATCGAAATCTACTCTCATTTCCACATGGGAACCTCCATAGGTTGCAGCTTTCCATGCGGCCTCTGATTCTCAACCTTAACAATCCTACAGGTTAAGCACCTCTCGACGTACCAGGCGATCTCCCTCTTCGTGCACGACCAGATACTGATACATATTGATAGCCCCCGGATGGATAGAAAAATGAGACTTATGAGCCTCTTCTAATACAATCTGTCTGACCCCACCAGACACAGGAACCCGTACCTGACCACAATGGGTCAACAAACCACGATTGTCCGGAATAAATTCAGTGATCTTGCCCTTAATCCTCTTATTCTTGCAATTTTCTCCCCTCACCCCCTCGGTCTGAGCCTCCTTAAGATCCATCCGACTTACAGCTCAGGGCATCTGCCACCACATTCGCTTTACCCGGATGGTAAAGCATCTCGCAGTCATAATCCTTGACTAAGTCCAGCCACCTGTGCTGCCTCATGTTCAAGTTCGACTAATCCATATTATGCCTTCATCTATTGTGATATGCGTAGATGGTACAACGGACCCCATAAAGGTAATTACTCAAAATCTTGTGGGCTAAAACCACCGCCCCCAACTCAAGATCATGCATGGGATATTTTGTCTCATGCGGCTTCAGCTGCCATGAAGCATAAGTTATCACTCGTCCTCTCTACATGAGAACTGACCCTAATCCAGTGATGGACGCATCAAAGAAAACCACAAATTTCTAGATTCCCTCAGGGAGGGACAAAACTGGGGCCTCGCAATGTCTCTACCGAAGGGTCTCAAATACTGACTGTTGCTCAGGGCCCTATCGGAAATCTATCCCCTTCCTTGTCAGACAAGTGAGGGGTACTACAATCTTGGAGAAATCATAAATAAATCTCTGGTAGTACCCTGCCAAAGCCAGAAACTCCTGATATCCGATGGAGATTTTGGAACCTTCCACTGCATCACTGCCTCGATTTTGGCCGGATAGAATAAAATCCCATCCTGGTTAATGAGTTGTCTAAGGAACTAAACCTCTAGTAACCAATACTCGTATTTCGAGAATTTAGCATAAATCCATTCTCGCCTCAAATCTTGTAGAAGATCATGAAGATGCTCCCCATGTTTCTCTTTGGTCTTGGAGTACACCAAGATATCGTCAATAAACACGATGACCAAGCGATCGAGCATCGGCCTGCATAACCAATTCATCAAATCTATGAATACCGCATGTGCATTGATTATCCCGAATGGCATCACCACGAACTCGTAATGCCCATAACGAGTTCGAAACACAGTCTTCTCCACGTCCTCCTCCCTCATCCTGACATGATGGTACCCATAACTCAGATCAATCTTGGAGAACCAACATGCTCCCTGCAACTGATCAAAGAGATCATCAATCCGTGGAAGGGGATAACGGTTCTTCACCGTTATCTTGTTTAACTCCCGGTAATCGATGCATGTCCAGTGTCAACCATCATTTTTCTTGACAAATAGAATCGGTGCTCCCCACGAAGAATTTCTCGGACAAATGAACTGCTTTCCTAGCAGCTCTTGCAGCTGAGATGATAGCTCCTGCATCTCAGGCGGTTCTAATCGGTTCGACACCCTAGCAATCGGGGCCGCACCCAGCACGAGGTTAATCCTGAACTTGACCTGTATCACATGAGGCACACCGAGTAACTCCTCCGGGAATACATCGGCCAACTCCCTGACCACCAAAACCTTTGAAATTGAAACTTGATCCCCAACCCGTGTATCCACTACAAAATACAAATAACCTGCACACCTGTGCTGAATATACTGTCGAGCCTTGGCTGTCGAACAAAACCTTGAACCCATCCTGGTGCCCTCTCCATAAATAACTAGTTCTCCCCCACTTGAGGTTCGAACTACCATACGCTGACCCTCGCATTTGATCATGGCACCAAAACGGCTCAGCCAATGCATACCCACAATCACGTAGACATCCCCCATGGGAATAAGAATCAAATTGATCGGAAAGGATACCTTTAAGATCTCCATAATGCAATCTTAATAAACCGAAGAAGCAAAAACCCCATGTTCGTTGGCGATCGAAACTCCCAATGAACACTCCAACTCCCCTATGGGAAAAGCAAACTCCGTACTAAAAGACCGAGTAACAAAGGATCGACTCGCACCCGAGTCAAACAATACAAGAGTAGGAAAGGAGTTCACTAAGAACGTACCTAAAGAGGTACAAACATATGAGCATAAAAAACATAATCAATAATATAAGGGATAGAAACATCTGGTGCTACCCTGGCCTCCTCAGCAGTAAGATGGAAGGCACAACCTCAATCCCTCGGGGGCTTTGTGCTAACCTGACTCCCATCAGTGATAGTCAAAGTGGCATGTGCTGGAGCCTGTGCTGGCTTGGCAGTGAGCGATTGACTGTTGGCCTTCACGTGGCCAACCTGGTCGCAATGATAACAAATCCTGGAACAAAGTGTTAGAGCCTGCTGATGGCAATCCCTCGCCATGTGGCCTGGCCGGCCATAATTGTGGCACCCAGACAATGATCGACAAGCATCCTCGTACGCCTTGTCGCACTTCCCGCAAGTGCGACCCTTTCGTTCTCCAGATCTGACATCAGCGGTCTTAAACCGGTTTGGCATAGGATGCGAGTTTACCTGGGCCGAACTCTTCTCTCTTGACTGCAAATCAATCTCAATCTCACACCGCTTGGTGGCCTCCTGCATCTCAAACAATGAACTATAGCATTGTGTAGAAACAAACTGCCTGATCTCCATCTTGAGCATGCTCAAGTAACGGGTCATCTGAGCCTGCTCAAATGCATCAAACTTAGGGAAAAACATAGCTCTCTCCGTGAACATCTTGGTGATCTCTACCAACGTCTCAAAACCTTGTCTTAAATCCAGATACTCCTGCGCGAACCTCTCCCGTTCCACTAGCAGAACATCTCGGAAAACTGCTCCCAAGTCACAACAGACCTCTGCTCATTAGAATAAGAACTAGTAGCAAGCCTCCACAAATCCTTCGCTCCAGACCTCAGAAGGTTCAGAGTGTACCTGAACCTCTGGTCAACAGTGCATAAACAGGTGAAGAAACATCCCTCCACATCAGCCATCCACCTCATGGATATGATCGGGTCCTGAACTCCATCGAAAGTTGGAGGCTTCGTATAGTCGAAGTACTGATACTGAAAGACCCACCCTGACCCAACACATGTAGCTGCCACGACTACAGAGGCTGTAGCAGCCGTCTCATCAGTGACTGCGTATCGATAATCAAAGAACTCCATCATCACGGTCTTGATAAACTCTAACATCTTCGGAATCTGTCCCCAGAAAATAGCAACCACCACCTCGTGGCTGATCTCCCTGATGCGGTCCTCTAGGAATGTTGGCCCACCTTGACTGCCAGCTCCTGATCCAGATCCAGATCCGATCTCAACTTGTCTCGTAGTCACCATACTGAAAATACACCAAGAAGATATCAGATAATCCACATATCATAGTGAGGAACCAACTCCTAACGAAGCCCTAGGGGTTGTGACTTCCTTGCTACGCGTACAAGTCCTTTTCTTCTAGTAGTATGGGCCCATACTACCTTCCACACATACATGTGTTTGTCTCAAGGATCATCACAACGCCCTAACAATACTCATAAGCATAGACGAACACTCAATCCTCACTTCCTAGAGGAAATGCTAAACATCTCACGGCTTGCCGGTTGACCCCACATGACTTATCCATGAAACTTCCATCAACCCTGCAGCACTCGTGTATGATAGTCATACATAACATTGGACCCTATAAACATTTGAATATCTGATCCTACCTTAAGCCCTTCATAAAACAAGAATAGGAAATAAGGCCAGGCCACACATTCTCACGCTATAAGATCTTAGTTATATATAACCATGATGCATATACTAAACAACTATAGTAATGACGTACCCTATAGAGTTTTACTATATATTTCAATGGGATCTTCTTATTACATGAAACTGCTCTCCACTTTATTCATTACGCCTTTATACAATGTGTTCTCATCCTTATGAGTCATAAAACCCAATTACTTGAAGCTCTCATTTGGCTATAAGACTTGTTGTGTGTTCTCATCCTTATGAGTCATAAAACCCAATTACTTGAAGCTCTCATTTGGCTATAAGACTTGTTGACCAATACACATTTCTACCATTTCAATATGTTACTCACCTTTTATGTACAAAAGATAATAAGTCTTAGTTGTGTTGATCCTAATATCTTTATCTTCCAACGAAATTTTCCATATATCCAACTTTTCATTCAACTCAGCCCTACTTTCCCCAACACAAAATAATATCATCCACAAAAATACATACACCATGTTATCTCTACTTCTAAATGGATCAACTTCAATCCTAATGGGACAACAAAAACAATATCATCCTCAAATAAATTGAATCTAAAAACTAATCTGAAAATGGAACTAGCCTAACGGGTTTCTAGTCATCTAAATCGTTTGAGATGTTTTTCCTACCAATATACATTACATAGTTATGTTTAATGGTTTTAGCTATTTATAAGATTATATGCACATAAAACGAATGTGTGAAAAATGAAATACGAATTTGTGAAAGCAAAAAGTAAAAAGACATACATAATACATAATAATAAATATGCAAAAACAAATCAATTTTCTATTTCACATAATATTAATACATAATAATAAATATGTAAAACAAATCAATTTTCTATTTCACATAATATTATTTGGCTTTGTTTGTTTATCATGTAATTTTTTAAAAGTAACAGTATAAAAGTATTTGGGTTTTAATTTATTATGCATAATTAATTTCATAAAACATAAACCGATTACCTTTTTGAGTGGTTGATCTCTACAACTCATGAATTATATATTCAAATTCTTTATATATTTAATGTATTAGTTTATTCAAATAAAAAAAGGATAAAAGAAAAAGAAGGGAAAGAGTGGTCCAGAGGCAGACAGGTTGAATATTGTCACACCCACGCCACCCCTCGCCCCCATGCAGACAACTTAGCGACCTTCTCTATAATTACAGCTTTTTTCTTAATTATCTTTACTTCTTGGGACCATTTCTCATTATATATATATATATATATATATATATATATATATATATATATATATATATATATATATATATATATATATATATATATATATATATATATATATATATATCCTCTGAAAAATAAAATTTTCGTAAGAAGTGAAGTAATGTATGTTTTTTTTAAAAGCCACATAAATCATTATATGATACATTTATAATATGTTTCCTGTGAAAATAAATTATTGTAACTCATTTCATTTAATTTTGCTATTTTAATTTTGGTAGGTAGTTTAAATTGAATTTTTTAATATAGGTATAAAGAAAGTTGGTAACTAAAACTCATATATAATGCTGAATCGAATGTTCATTCTTTCAAAATTTATACAAATAATATTTTAGTTTATTGCATATTCTTCAAAATTATGTTACGTACTGTAAAATATTTTTATATGTAGAAATAATATTTTCCTATTCTTCAAGAATTTTCAGTTGGTTGATAGTTTTAGTGAATCTGTGTAAAAAGAATATTGCATGGACTTAAAAAAAATATGTTATAAAGTATTAATTGATCGTTCTTAAAGAATGAATTTTTTTACATATATCACTAGTTTTATGACAGTGGTTCAAACTATTTATTAATCAATGCATTCTTAAAGAATGAAATGCGATTTTTAAAGAATAAAATAAGTATCAAGTAAATTCTTGATTTTTAATGAATCCCAATTACCTGATTCTTTAATTTTGTACTTTTCTGAACATTGTATAAAAACATTATCTTAATATTTTGTAAAACTAATAGTGAAATCGCCAAATTTTATAGGAAGAAATATGTTATGAAACTAAGTAATTTTTACAGAATTAAATCTATTTCGTTTTATGTGATTATCGTGTAAAAAAAATATTGAAAAATTTTCAAAAGATGATTTTATGTGATTTGATTGTAAAAATAATAATCTGGATTTTTATTAATATATTTGATTTGGTTTCCTAAAATATGGTTACTTCTTTTTTTATCTCATTTAATAAAATCTCATAATTACTTTTTAGTAACCTTAGAATTAAATGAATGTAATTAAATAGTAATTGTTATCCTACATTAATACAATGCATTCTAAAATCCTAGTCATTAATTTTTTTTAATCCAATAATCATAATTTGGTCACACATTCACACAATATTTGGAGTTCATATTTAATCCTAACCCTATATATATATATATATATATATATATATATATATATATATATATATAAAGATTGATTTTTAGTGAAATATTAATCAAAAAGGCAAAATGTTCAACTATGAGAAAAAGACTAGAATATCATGAAATTCTGACTTCATAAAAATAGCCCAGAAGAGTTTAAGTCACAAAGATGAAATTAGATGAGTAAGTTCAAGAGAATGAATACATGAGAAGATATGTTTTTGGTCAAAAGGATAAAATTAAAAGTTTAAGCTTGTCGTACCATCCATGTGACTTAATAAATTAAGACTCATATTAAGTTTTTGAGAAATGACTTAAAAGAATTATACGTTATGTTTGCAACTTCACGTGTATGTAAATAACACTGAAAACGAGTTAGTAATGAAGAAGTTATGAATGTTAAAAGTTGGTGGAAAGTTGTCCCAAAGCTGTAATAGAATCAACAATGCACTTTGCTGAAGCACAGTTTCCGCGACATTATATATGGATCACCACATCGCAATGAGTGATTAAAAGGATCCAGACATAGTTCTTCTTCGTAAAAGAGAAAGGAAATGTACTTTCCCCCCACGATGCGGTGTATGGCCCCACGACGTGATGGCTATAGTAGGATGCCGTTGAGAAAGAGAATCATGGTTTGGCAAGCAGAATGCCATGATTTGGAAAACATGTAGCTGCCATTGAGCACAGGTCAACTGGTCACCACGTCGAAGTAAAAAGAACCGTTGCGGTATGGTGTTGATGATTTAAGACAAGTTCAATCCCGTTAGAGCCTCATTTCCGAATCATAACACTTCAAATCGACTTATAGCAAGATGCCAATGATTTTAGTGTTGGAAGAAAGGCAAGAGAAGATAGAGGCAAAATTTTATAAGGATTTTGATCGTCACTGCATTGAGGTATGATTTCAACATTTTTTGTTGAAATGTTTGATTAGAGTAGATTTGTTGATTTGGTCAACCTATAACTTTATTATAATGTTAATGATAATGTTTAGATGCTTTAGTCAATCTTAGGAAGTGACTTCCATGGTGAAATCTATATATGTGAGGTTAAGGTTTGAAACCCTAACCAATGATTATGTGAATTGATGCATTAGAGTATTTTGGAATGAATTAGGTATTATAGGGTGCTTAATTTTTTGTTTGGAGTAGATTAAGAGTTAGAGAATGAAAAGATAGTGTTTTGATCCATTAAGTGGTTATTGTGAATTAAAGACTCAAAATCTCTTAATATGCTGAGACACGTATTAAGACACTTGTATACATGTATGAATATAGCAAAGAGCAAAGAAAATGGATCTTGAATGCATCAATGACAGAGTACATAAAATGGAATAGTTAGTCTTCACTAATAGATAATGTGAGTTATTATTTACTCTCTCTCTCTCTCTCTATCCCTCTCTCTAATTTATGTTTATATATATATATATATATATATATATATATATATATATATATATATATATATATATAACCTTGGGGCACTAATTGAATATCCCCAAGTAATGAGATGAAGATGGATTAAGAATATATGTGTAAGAACATGTATAAGAGCATCTACATATATTAAAAGTATGTATGAGGTATATGTTAGATACATGTAGCAGAATATGTATGCATACCTAATGTATGTAAGATTAAATGAGAAATGTATTTGATAAGTACCTAAGTGATATAAAAGAGTTATAAGATGATTGTATTCAATATAATCATAATATTAAGTATGCATGTCTAGTCATTATTGGTAATGTGTAGAATACAAATATGTTATTAGGCGTAGAAAGAAATTAAGTACTTAATGAGTTAAGTGCTAGATGAGTAGTAGAATATCTATTAATGAGATAAAGAGATAGATCATCCATGGGAAAAGTATTATGTGATGAGTCATATAAAAAGGATAGAGATATAGAGAAAGATACTTCTTTCGGGAACAAGAGATGGAGGTTCATTCGAGGATAAGTGATAGAGGAACAAGATAAGAAAGTTATTTGTAATAAATTAGATGTAATCCATAAGGGATTAAGAGTAAGGAATTTATGAGGTATTCAAAAGAAGAAGAAAGATTAAGGATCCATGAGGGACCATAAGAGAGAAGGAGCAAGACCAAATGAGTATGTATGGTAATGATAGTGGGATGTTATTTCCTTTAGTATATGGTATGAAATGGGACCGTTGGGTCTAGTTGAGAACAGAACGCTGGTGCATTATAGAGGATAATGAGTAGAAAATATTAAGAGTGGAGAAGAGATAATGTATAGAGGGAAAGAGTAGAGGAAAGGCATAGTATAAAGGAGACAGTGTAGAGAAGAGATAGAGTTAGGGAGAGATAAAATATGTGTAGAGTTTGAAAAGAGTATGAGAAGAGGCTAAGAAAGAGTAAGATATGGAAAACAAAGAGTATAAGAAACAAAGTAGATGCCAGAGAAAGATATAGATGAGAAGAGAAAGAGTAGATGGAAAAGATTAAAGAAATGATAAAAGGGATAGATGAATGAGAAGAATAACAATGTATGATATTAATAGAAAGAGATTAGATGAAAGAATATGAGAAATAAAAGGAAGATAAAGATAACAAAAGATAGAAAGAATAACTCACCAAACTATTGGATTTTTATTAAAAATAATCTAAAATAAATAGTCAATACTATGAGTTTAAGAATAGAAATAAATTTATCTTTGAATAAAATAAAACAATTTTACCCACCCATGACCATTTTGCAAAGACTTAGAAAAATTAAAACAACCATAGAAAGTTAACTGTTATAACCTTTGAAGAATTTGATTCTCATGGGAGAATGGAAACTGATGAAGTGTGGCATGAAACTATGAAAGAGAAGTTCTCTATAATGTATCCACCAAGAAAGAGTTGAACCACCAAAATATGTTCATACATACTTGTATAAAGTTGTTCTTAAAATTCAAGACTAATACCAAATAAGTGCTCAAATAGAAGCAACCTTAGAGCATTCATTTAGAGAACCAAAATGAAAGAAAGAAGAAGATAGGGAGAGCCTATTGGCTTCGACAATTGGCAACCCTAAGAGGGCGAAGAGAGTGAATTTAAAGACCAACCATTTCATGCATCTAAAGCCTTTCATTTATACCTCCAAGTGTATGCAAAAGTGAAGACCATAAAGCAAAAACACGAAAGCCTTTTCTTAAATGCATGAGATACATTATAAAAAAAATAAAAATGAAAAGATAATCTCTTGTCATACTTCTTGTATTTTCGGCCATATAGTCAAAAGACAAGAGTTGGAGTATTGTTTACCTAATCCCTAACTAGTTTTTTTGAGATGAAACTAAATTGGTTACCTAAAGTGCCCAAAAGTTTGCACACAACTTAAATAATCATGACATATGGTATGTTACTATTTTTTTTTTTGTCTTTATTATTATTTACTAGAAATAATAATTCCCAATATGTTGGTAAAATATTATTTCCATGAAATAATGTTTTTCCAATTAAATACAAGTTTTTATAAATCTATTAATAATCAAATTATACTAATAAATAATCAATTGGTAGTAATTTGGTATATGGTGTGACCATATACGATCATATTTTATTGACAATATCATTCTATAATGACTCTTCAACACAGAAGATCTTTCAATCTCCTATTTACATAAGGCTCATCATAAATTGATATAGATAATGGGGAACGTCTAGTAATATTTCCTTGCCCCCAAATAGCATTCAATGAAGAATGTCATTCATAAAGATCCAATTCCTAAAATCTCAAAGCTTCAATTGATGTATAAGGTAAGTTTATCAGATATCCCTTTGTTACATGCATCCTTTTGAACATGAGACTTGGATCGCAATCAATCTCATTTTTTGTTCAACTTTAGTTACCATGGTAGATGTCTAACTCTCAACATAAAAGGAACAACTCCCATATTGTCTACATAATCCTCTTGCATAGTTCACACCATACCTGAAAATGGATTTTATAACTACCCGTTTAAGGATCAACATTTGAAAATATCAAAGCACATCACTCCGTAAACTTAAGTACCACTTTTTATCTCAGTTGTAAAGGTACAAAGATAATACCTTTGAAACAAGTGTTACCGACGAAAATGATCCATGAGGTGATATTGATGCGGGTCCATTCAATACGAGTTCTCTTGCAAGTACATATGAAAATTGGTTACAACCACTTGCCTACTTTCATCTGATAAGAGTCAACAAATCCAACTCATATTTGTCTTACTTCAAAATTGGTACCACAATTATAAACTACTACGAAATTTTATAATAATAAGATTATTCATAGATTACACATGTTAATATAGAACACAACAAGTATTGACATGGTGATCATATCCTAATATATCAAAACAATATAATAGTTGTTTTAATTAAAGTTCCAATAACTAAATACTAATTTCAAATCAAAATCCTATTTCTAGAATAATGAAGTCCTATAGCTGAAGTGTGACCACTCATTGTAACATCCCAAAATTCAAGTCTAAAATTTTCAATTTTAAATAAGTTATTATAAAACCATAAGTAATAGAACATCCATAATAACATCTCATGTCAAAACCAAAATGTCAATAGTCAAACATAGTATGATGCGTTGCGATCAAGCCGACTCCTTTCCTTTGAAAACGAAGTACCTTAAACCAAAACTGAAAACTGTAAGCACGAAGCTTATTGAGTTCCCCCCATCATACCACATACCATACAATACATATACTACCTAGCATATCTGGGTGTTGGCCTACCCCTTCGCTCTCTTTCAACCGGTAACTACCTAGAGTATCTGGGTGTTGGCCTCCCCTTCGGTATCTCTTAACTGGTAGCCGGGAGGTAACATCCCCTTCGGTATCTTTCAACAGTAGCCGGGAGCTAACCTCCCCTTTAGTATCTTTCAACCGGTAACCAGGAGCTAACCTCCCCTTCAATATCTTTCAACCGGTAAACGAGACTATTTCACCCCTACCACTACCACATAATAACATAACATAAACATACTGCTAGGCATGCATGGGTTCTGACAACCCCTTCGGTATCTTTCAACCGGTATCTGATGACTATTTCACCCCTACTACTACTAACATGTATCACAGAGTATCCTAGCACACAAACATAACAGATAATGACATACCATATAATTATCACTAGGACAATCATCTAACAGACAACTCCTACTAGTGGACCGGCATTGTGGCCTTAAACCCACTTCTACTGGAAGGTAACTCACCTTACACTACTAAAGTCCCACAGACAAAACCCTGGCTGCTGGATGACAGATTCCCGAACTGTCAACATCAAACTAACACCCAATCAACAATTAGGTCCCAACATATACCACTAAGTCCATGCTTGGGGTAAAAGACTGCTTTACCCCTATATTAGCTTGATTCAAACCCAAGGCCCAATCTAAAGGCCTAAAAGTCAACTATGAGTCAAAGCCCAACATATGGCCCAATTTTCCAAATTAGGCCCAAACCTTTACATGGTCTTATTCTGAGCCCCAACCATTTAGTCCAGTCCAAATATTTGGCATTTCTAGTGGCCCAACATCTCATAATCACGCAGGCCTAATTCTGGCCCACCTATGGCCTAATTTTTCAAATTGGGCCCAAACCCTCATATAAGCCTTACCCAAAAGCACATTCATATATTCTTAGTCCATAAAGTTGTTCTTGAATGGCCCATTATTAGTCCAATCACCAAAGCTCAATGGAAAGGCCCAACTCAATGCCTAAGTGAAATTAGGGTTTCACATAAAATGCCAATTAGGGTTAAGTGTTTCTCACTTAACCCATTAAGGACTTAATCCATTATGTCCATCAATCTATTGGTCCAATCATACAGTATGGCCGGGATTAATACATAATCCCAATCCAGTCATCCAAAGTGCGAATCCCGACAGTCCACAACCCATATATCCAATATTAGGGTTTTCTAAACCCTAATTAGGGTTTCCAACCCAATCATAGCCTAATAGGCCCAAAACTAAGTCCTTAGATCAATTAGGGCTTCAATAGGCCCACTAGGGTCTCATAAGGACCATTAGGGTTTCATAAGGGTCATTAGGGTTTCATAAGTCCCATTAGGGTTTCATTAGTCGGGCACCACCCACTACCACCTCGGGTAGTAGTGGTCAATGACGGATCACGGGGGCGGCCACCACCTCAAGGTGGTGGTTACGAGTTTCTTTTATTATTCTAGCATCGGTTACAATATTACAAAGCAAAAAACCAAATGACACACACACTAATACAAACACACACACAGCCACCCTAGTGGTGGTCGATGGTGGCACATGGTCGACCTAATGCCTATCTCGGCAAAAAAAAAAAAAAAAAAATTGGGGATGTGATTGTGTGTTCCACCATTTGGTATATTTGGAGATTTAGAAATGATAAAGGTTTTTCGGGTGGCACGGTTAAACAAAGTGGATTGTTGATTCTATTCGTAAATTTTCCTTTATTTGTATGTCAATAGGAATTCTAAATGTAATATAGATAGACTTAACTGTATTAAAAAGCTATTGAATTTTTTGTAATCCTCGTTCTAGCTATTTGCTAGTTCGTTTTCTCATTTTCATTTAATGGTTGTTGCTTCAAAAAAAAAAGTCAACAGGCTATGTTGTATCGTAAATAATTAGCGGAATTTTTTGAGTACAAGAACAAATGTTATTTGAACATTATAATATTACTTAAAACAAATCCCTTTAAATTTATGTATTTATTAGTTTTTCGTTGATTTGAAGATTAGAGTTCAATTTTAGATTTTATAAAAACAAATCTTATAAAAAAAGAAAAAGAAAAAGAAAACCGCATTTTGGACAAAAAAAATTCAGAACAAGTGTCTAGAATCGTATTCTAGTTCTCGAGAACTCACCGAGTGCTCTATTCTATGATTATTTCATTAATAATAATAATAATAATAATAATAATAATAATAATAACAACTAAATTACTTAGTTTCCCTTAATATTACCTCTTTTGCGTGGGTAGTTACGATTGATAATTATCTCATTTCTTCGTCATTACTATCCACATGCCAATCCTTGTTGATTTTTTCCTCTCTTAACGAGTTAGAGTCTATAAAAACCTGATTTTTTAAAGTATTATTTCGAAAATATACGTTAAAGATACTAAACCATGAGTGCAAATATTTCCAAGTAGTTGCAAAACAAGCTATGATAAGAGTATGCAATTGTTGCATCATTCCCGGATATACTTTTGTAATCTCTCCTCAAATAAACAGATAAAGCATCATGCAAGAACCATAAATGACAAAGAGTTCCGTGGAATTTATGAGGGGACCATGTATTTTGCTAGAAAGGAAAGAGCATCTTCACCAAACTGCACGAATTCATCTCTCTCTCTCTCTCTCTTTCTCTCTCTGAGAGAGAGAGAGAGAGAGAGAGAGAGAGATTAGGGTTTTAAGGTGGCTTTACAAAGATGGAAGGGGGGTTTGTCTGCAAGCCTGCAAGCAAATGGTGACAGCCATGGATTCAAATGGCAAAATGCTAATGACTTGACAGTAGATGAAGTAAGATATTGGGATACTAATCTTTAAAGTTGCATCAACCCCTTCTTCCCCACAAGAACACACCATACATCATGCATGCATCATCATCGATTTCCTTTTCCTTTTGATGTTGACATCTTTCCCTCTTGCATTGTGTGGCTGTGGATTGATAATTCTGAAAAGATTTACGAGACGTAGATCAATTTTGATTATTTGAATGAAAGGGTAAAATATGTAAAACTTTGAATCTTTGGCTATAGATGTAAAAGTTTTTTTTTTTTTTTTAAACCAACGCAAAGAAACCTCCATATCAATCCATTTAAAGCTATTGAATTTTCATTTTAATACTAATATAAGTTAAATAATTATGTTCAATATATTAATCCATTATAAAATTCGAAATTCGAATATAACGGTCTAAACGGGGCCAACTCAGTCAGGTCCAATCCTATATAATACTTAAAATTATTGTTATCATTACTTTTATTTTTTTCTGGAACGACTCAAGTTTTATAAACTAGTAAGGCTTTTTTATTTTATTATTTTATTATTTATTATTTATATAAATGGCACACTAACTCTACTCTTAATTATCACATACGTCTCCTAGTTAAGTCAAAAACCCTTTGAATAACAAGGTCTTATGAAAACAAAATGATCATAAAGGGATAGTAAAAATTGAGTTTTGCATCCAAGGGGCTTCGTAAACCAAGAAAAACACTGTTATCGAAAATGAAATCCCTTCTAATTTTGATATATAAAAAACCCAGGGTTCCGATCCGTGTAAAATTAAAATGCTTCAACACGAACCCATTTTGACATAGCACCAAACCAACCTATATTGTCACATATATCTGGCACATTTAAGAAATAAGATTTATGTAACACATATAGTATCATATGCTTCACAAAACTTTAGATTCATTCAGCGTGCGGACTCAGCATCATGAGTATATCTTTTAGTGGGATCAAATCTGAAACTTAATTCTTAATAAAACATAAATATGGATGATTTTGCCTCTTTATGACATCTTTGACTCATTTAGGGGATATTTTGTAATTTGTGAATGATTTACACCCCGTTCCCGAGTTCAATTTAAAGAGAGAAAAGAAAGGAAATTGGTGGAAGTGGGAGGAAAGTAAGAGAAATTGGTGTTCCCGAGTTTCATTAAAGGAGGAAAGTGGAAGGAAATGGAGGGATCACTTTCCCTCCTAACTTTCCTTCCGATTTGGAAGGATTTGGAGAGAAAGAACAAAATGCTTAACTTTCCTTCCATTTCTTTCCAACTCGGGAACACAAAACACAAATTTCTTTTCCTTTCTCTTCTCTTCTTTTCTCTCCTTACTTTCTTTTCTCTTCTCTTCTTTTCTCTGCTACAACTCGGGAACGGGGTGTTAGTGTTAAATGACTCAAAAGCATGAATAATTCGGAGGCTTTGAATGAATTCGAATATAAGCCGAAAGCATGATGTTTTGTAGAGTTGTTAGATGTGAAAAAGTACACTTTTACGCTTTTTTTAATTTTTATTTTTATTTTATATTTACTATTTTTTTATTTTTATTTTATTACAACATTGAATATAATAAACCTCTTGAATATCATAAATAGAAAAATACATTATAATCAAAGACCCAAAATGTAATTTACTCTTGGAAGTAATATTGAACCTATATTGGATTTGAATACTTTATATTTATAATATGAAATAATCCAAGCAATAAGTAATATTGAACTCATCGACGATCCACATCTAAACTGATCCCTAGCTACCTAATCTTGCTTCATATCCTCCAAAACTGATACTTTCCCCTTTACCAATTAATCAAAATGGTGCAACACCTCGGCCCAAATGACAACCGACGTTAATGGATGCGAAGAGAACCACACCTGCCTCAGCGAGCAAGTCTTTTGGTATATGACTATGTGAACCACCACCGCTTCAAGCATTACAAATAATATATCATTTAGTGACATACAAAAAGTGACACAAAAAACTTAAGAAAATGTCATTAAAAGCTTCTCAGATAATAAGCGGCACAAATAATAAATGCCACAAAAAACGCATGCGTTAGAAGCCTTTAATAACACTTTTTGTTTTTGCCGCTGTATTTTTTTAGTCTTTTAGAGGCAATTTTTTATTTGTCACTCTTGAATAAATATTTTTTGTTACATATTTTATGCCGGTAAACACTAATTCAATTCTAGAACTTTTGTTGTTTCAATGACATTTTTTAATTGTCACAACGTTTCAAGCTTTATTGTGTTTATCTAAGATCTTTGAATATGTGGAGTTTTGGTCCATTGGTGGCTTGTCCCATAGTGGTTTTAAAGCTCTTGAGCCTTTGATTGATGATGTTTGCTGATGCAAGAGCTCTCTTTACTCCAAGCATAAAGAAAGATGAGCTTTTTGGCCATTTCTCAAATTAGAATTTTAGATCTTGGAAGTTTGTGTCCTTATAATGGATAAAGTTGGAAGTTTGTGGCCTTATAATGACCTTATAATGGATAAAGTTGTAACCAGTTTGGATCTTGGTTGTTTGGACCATCCTAATGGATAAAGATGTAAACTCTATCCATTATAAATCTATTAAGTACTAGATCTGAGACATTGTAAGATTGGACTTAGTAGTTAAGAGCTTAATGAAATAAGATGTTGGGGACGTTCACCACAACGTGATAGACCACAAGTCTCGTGTATGTCTTGTCGCCTTGTCACCACGACATGGTCATGAGGTTGGCCACTACGTGGTAGGTTAACCCATTGACTTTAACCATTGACCGTTGACTTTTTGACAAGTTTGAGTTTCGATTAAAATTTAGTAGAATTGAGTATTGGACTAAGCTACATTAGCGGCGCATAAACTATGTTCGTCAACCAAGTTTGTTCAGTGGTCGTAACGTAATTAGGAATGGTCTCGGTATAGCTTTAGGTAACTTGGGTTAGATGTTCTGTTGCTGAGGCTGCTGTTGAGCTTCTATTGAGCATATAAGGTGAATCTTCTAACTATACTATGTAGAATGCTAGTTGTCTTTTTTATTCTTACATGGAAGACCACATGGGGGGAATAACAATTGTATGAAACAACATGGTAGGATCATGGAAGGAAAGACTACAGCGGGGCTATAGAAACAGAAGTGATTATAAGACTATGGTGGGGTCATAACATTCACATGGGTTGAAATACACCCCTAGGGTGGGGCCAATAGTTCAGGACGGTGTCCAATATTCTGGACGGGGCCCGTTGTTAAAGACAATGTCATTATATTGTATGATGTATAGTATTTTAGGGAAACTCGCTATGCTTTTTACTTATGATTTTAAGTCAAATTTTCACACCCCCAAATCGGAACGGCGGAAACGTTCGGGGGCGAAGGACATCCTGTACAGTATCACAACAATTGTATAATTGTAATCAAAGCAACAACAACCATTATATTAATAATATAAAGTTTACATTGTGTTTAAAACATTGACTGATTCACATTAAAACTATAGCCAAAAGATAAGACGAAATACTACTATGCTCCGTCTTTGCAACACCTGAGAGCGTACATGTCTACTAACTTTCTTGGGAATACAAGTGGTTAAAAAGTGTCAACATTAAAGTTGGTGAGTTCATAGGCATTTTATTTTAGAAAGTATATTCTTTGTTCTTTGGAAAATTTCATGTATTCCTCCAAAAAAATCCTATATTTTCTTGGTAAGTAAAGATAAGTAATATGATCATACCAGTTCCTTCTACGATTACTTAATGAATTTAAGTTATATATAATCCAGATCGAATGGACAGTTAAATGTGTGGATCTGCCCTAATCCCACAACCAAACAAGGAACATGCAGAAAGGCAGGAATCACACATTCCACTGCCTATCGGGTCTTTATTATATATAAGCCCTAATGTATTCACTAGGTAATTATAGAGTTAACAAGAATGATCTTTTTAGAAGAGATGAGTGGGATCCTTCAGAAAATCCTATATTTTCTTAGTAAGAGATGTGACCAAACTAGTTCCTTCTATGATTACTTAGTTTATACTAGTTATATATAAACTAATATCGAATGGAGAGCCGAATATATGGATCTGCCTTAAGCTCACAACCAAACAAGGAACAAGAAGTAAGGAAGAAATCACACATTCCACTGCCTATCGGATATCATTTATATATAACTTTGATGTATAAACTAAGGAATAATAGAATTAACAATTAAGGGTCCTTTAGGTTATACTATTTTATAAATAAGTGTTGAACCTTTTGTAATTATGTTTACTTGTAAAAATAATGATGTTTATTTTGAAAAATCCTATATTTTCCATAAAACTGATCTAAAAGCTGTAAACTGAACTGTGAACTGTAAACTGAACTGAAAACTGTAAACTAAACTTTGAACTGAAAACTGTAAACTGAACTAAAAACTTTAAACTGAACTGTGAACTATAAACTGAAATGAAAATTGTAAACTGAATTGAAAACTATAAACTAGTTGCGATGTTACTACCCTCTTATTATCACTTAGTACATACAAGCTGTATATAATCGAGATCGAACAGACAGTTGAATGGGTGAATCTGCCATAAGCGCACAACCAAACAAGGAACACGAAGTAATGCGGAAGTCATACATTCCACTGTTTACCAGATATCAATTTTATGTAACCCTGATCTATATGCTAAGTAATCACAGAGTTAATACCCCTTAAGATAGTTTAAGAAAAAGTATATTAATAGGTAAATATTTCGTTGTTTTCTCCATGTGAGTTCTTATAACTATACTTGATGACCTAAGATGGCCTGAAACGACGTTCTTCAGGCGTCGGAATCGTTATGACATTTGTCACCTCAGGCTTGTCGGTTTAGTTGTTGCAAGCAACTCAGGTGTGGGAATTTTTAGTCCCATATAGATCTATAAACAAACTCACGCTATCCCTCCAAGAGACTCTAGTTATAAGTCAGGACTTTAATAGGTACTTAGATAAGTACATGAAGGCATCTCACAAATTTCTTCAATGAATTTACTAGTAATAAAATGAAAACCTTTTTGTAAATAACATGTGATTTTGTAAAATAATCCCTTTGTTCTATAAACTATACCAATTATAGTTTATAAGTTTATTTCCATGTTTTAACCTGGACTTTGTAAAATAGTTCATATATTCCATAAACTATACCTATTATAGTTTATAAGTTTATTTCCATGTTTTAATAAAATATAATAAGTAAATTATATTTTTAAACACGAGATTTCTTGTGTTTTAATTGTATTCCTCTCCTAAACCATTGAAAAAGTTTGGAAAAATATGGGGTATGAACTCACTTGATAAGATGTACCGTGAAACTGTTGAGGTCCGGGGCCAAGGATTGGTGGAGATTGACGACTGGGTCGTACAATGATGATCAGAGAGCTGTTGTTACTTGGGAGAAGTTGATGGATATGTTCCACGCTTGTTACATTCCACAGGTTGAGCGGGAATGTTTGGCTCATGAGTTTTTGGGATTGAGACAGGATGGGGAGTCGATGACGGAGATAACCCACATGTTCATCGAGAGGGTGATGTATTGCCCAGAGTTTGCTTCCGAGCAGGCTCAGATGACACGTTATCTGAGCATGCTCAAGATTCACATCCGTCAGTTTGCGTCAACCTAGAGATGTGATACTCTACTGGAGTTGCAAGAGGCCGCTAGGTGGCATGAGTTAGAGATTGAGCTGCAGTTAAGGGAGCAGCGGTCAGCCCCGGTACAGTCACAGCCGATGCCAAAGCAATCTAAGACCGTTGATTCTAGGACCAGGAGTCAGCAGAGCTGCACTTGTGGAAAGTGTGGCAAGGGTCATTTTGAGGTTTGTCGAGCTGCTAGTAGGTGCCACAGGTGTGGCAAGGACGGGCATTATGCGAAGGATTGTCGTCGGCCTGCGTTGGTTCTGATTATGAGATTGTGTTATCACTATGATCAAGTTGTCCACTTGAAGGCCAACTGTCCGTTACTTACCGCCAAGTTGGTGCAAGCTCTCGCGCCAGCTACACTGAGAATTATGGACGGGAGGCCAGGTAGAGAAGAGCCCCCGAAGGCTCAGGGACGCGCCTTGCAGCTCACTGCAGAGGAGGTCAGGGAAGCACCCGATGTGGTTGCTAGTATGTTTCTATCCCTTATCTTATTGATTGTATATGATTTCGGATATCAGTAGTTTTCTGGGATTAGTAGGGTACTACCGGAGATTCATACAAGATTTCTCCAAGATTGTAGTACCCTTCACTCGTCTGACGAGTAAGGGGGTGGATTTACGGTGTGGCCCTGAGCAGCGGAGATCGTTTGAGACCCTTTGATAGCGACTATGCGAGGCTCCAGTCTTGACTCTGCCGGAGGGAGTTGAGGATCTTGTAGTGTTCTATGATGCATCCATCACAGGACTGGGGGAGGTCCTTATGCAGATAGGAGGGGTGATAGCCTAAGCATCACGACAACTGAAGCAACATGAGACGAGATACCCTACTCATGATCTGGAGTTGGGAGTGGTGGTATTCGCTCTCAAGATTTGGAGACATTACCTCTATGGGGTTCGCTGTACCATATACACAGATCACAAGAGCCTGAGACATATCATGGATCAGTTGAACCTGAACATGAGACAGTGCATGTGGCTAGATGTAGTCAAGGACTATGACTGTGCGATCCTTTACCACCCAGGTAAAGCAAACGTGGTGGCGGAGGCTCTGATTCGCAAGTCAGTGGGTCTTCCATGCCAACAATATGTATAAGGATATCGGTAGATTATCCACTCGTGAGCTTGATTAAAGATGCTCAGGTTGAGGGTATGCGACCAGAGAACTAGAAACTGGAGAGGATCAGGGGCGAGAACACCCGATTTGTGAAGGATAGCCAGGGATTGTTGACCCGATGCGGTCGAGTATGGGTATCGATGTCCGGTGGAGTCAGGCAGACGGTTATGGATGAGGCTCATAAGTCTCACTACTCTATTCACCCGGGAGCCACCAAGATGTATTGGGATTCGAGTTTGAGCTATTGGTGGCCATGCATGAAGCAAGAAATTGCTTGGTACGTCGACAAGTGCTTAACCTGTAAGATGGTCAAGGCCGAGCATCAGAGGTCGCATGGCAAGCTACAACCTTTAGTGATTTCCATGTGGAAGTGGGAACACATCACGATGGACTTCGTTACGAAGTTGCTTAGGACGGCGAAGGGGTATGATGCTATATGGTTCATCGTGGATCGATTGACGAAGAGTGCCCATTTCCTGGCCACACGGGAGAGTTCGTTAGCCGAGAAGTTAGCCGACGTGTATTTCCGCGAGATCGTTGCTCACCATGGAGTTCCGGCCTCCATTGTTTCCGATCGAGATGTTAGATTCAACTCCCGCTACTGGCAGAAGGTCTATGAGGAGCTGGGTACGCGACTGCATTTTAGCACAACTTATCATCTGCAGACCGATGGCCAGAGCGAATGGACTATACAGACCCTCGAGGACATGATGAGGGCTTGTGTCATAGATTTCGGTGGGAGATGGGATTCCCGCCTACCCCTTGCAGAGTTCGCCTACAACAACAACTATCATTCCAGTATTGGTGCGCCACCTTTTAAGTTGTTGTACGGGCGGAGATGTCACACACCAGTCTGTTGGGGTGAGGTTGGTCACTGAGTGATAGGGTGGACAAAGGTAGTTTTACAAACTACTGAGAAGATTCAACAGATTAGAGAGCGATTATAGACTACACAAAGTAGACAGAAGAGATACGCCGACCGACACCGATTATAGTTAGAGTTCCAATTTAGTGGCATGGTACTCTTGAATGTCTCACCCTGGAAGGGTGTGATCCACTTCAAGAAGAGGGGGAAATTGGGTCCCCTGATACATCGGTCCATTAAGGGTAATTGCTAGGGTTGGCAAGGTAGCTTACATACTAGATCTTTCTGAGGAGCTCAGTCAGATCCACAACACTTTTCATGTTTCGCAATTACGAAAGTGCATACTGGATGAGGAGGTCGTAGTATCATTGGAGGACATTCAGGTCGACGAGCACCTGAATTATGTGGAGAGGCCTGTGGCCATTCTGGAAAGGAAGGTGAAGGTTCAGCGGAACAAGGAGATACATTTGGTAAAGGTACAATGGGAGAATCGAAGAGGGTCCGATTGGACGTGGGAGCTAGAGGCTGAGATGCGGGAGCACTATCCAGAGATGTTCACCACAGCGGACTTCGAGGATGAAGTCTAGTTCAAGTAGGGGAGAATTGTAACTCCCCGACTCTCAGGTATTAATTTTTATAGCTTTATTTTCATATTGGAAGGTCTACTCGACGAGTTAATGCCTTGAATTGTCGAGTAGGAACTTTTGGGGCCATGTGTTTTAAATGACCAACTCGCCGAGTCGGATACATGACTCGACGAGTTGGAGCTGGAGGATGAAACCCTAATTTCTAGCGTTTTGTACCCTATTGAAAGGGTCATTAGCCATCCTTATCCTCCTTTACAGCCCCTTGTGCATCCAGAAACCATAATTCGTGTGTGTGCTCCATTCTTGTGTGATTTTCAAGCTTGGAACTTGGAAGGTGTTTTGCAAGGAGAAGACTTGAAGTATAAGAGGAGTATTGCAAGAGGAGCTAGTGGATCTTATTCTTCTGCTTCTTGGCATCAGTTTGAAGGTAACAAGTTGTTACCTTGACCTTCTTTCCTTCTAGATCGCATTATGTTGAAGATTAGGGATTTTCTATCATTTTTATGTTAGCCATTTTGGGTATGGACTAGAATCTGAAGTTGCAACTTTAGATCTGAACTTACCTTGGTCCCTATGTCTATAAAGTCTCTAGCTTTAGCAAGTATGAACCTTCACTTGCGAGTTAAACCTCATTACATGCTTGGATTTGACATTCTAAGCCTTTAGATCCTTGCATGCACATAAAGTTTGCAACTTTACGTGATTAACATGCCTTGGGAAGTTTGATCTACAATATGGAGCTTTAGAATGGCTTAAAAATCATTTGAATGGAGAAAGGACTGAAGGGACTCAACGAGTTGCATATCCAACTCGGCGAGGCCAATGAATATTGTTGTGCAAGGACTTCTGCATGGACTTGGCGAGTTAGTAGGATGACTGGGCGAGTTAGTAGGGTGATTCAGCGAGTCAGCTAGGGTTTCCCCGACATTTGGCCATGCATGAACTCGGCGAGTTTCAAGGAAACTCTACGAGTCAACTGGGGATTTCATGATTTCTCAAGTTCAGGAAGGAATTCACGAGTCAATGAACTGCACCCAATAAGTCAGGTTAACATGGACTGTTGACCTTGACCATTGAATTGGACTTTGACCAAGGGTTGACTAGTTGACTTTTGGGGTAAATTGGTAAATTGGAATTTATGGAAAAGGTCTTATGGTAAATATAGGTGTTGGAGTTCATGGTCTTGGTTTGAGAGTTTGATTTATCACTTCGATTCAACAGTTGAGAGGTGAGTTATCCTCATTATACTAAAGGGTCAAAGGAACTAAGGCCGACCCATTGGATACGTTATCCTAGCAGTTGGTAGTATATTGAGTATGAGTTAGTGTTGCATGCTAGTTGTTATGCCAGTTTGGTTGATCTGTAGGACTACCTGTATTATTATGTGATTATCTGTATACGCATTAGTTGTGTTATATGTCGAAATATTATGTGGGTTGGGTTGAGGTTATACTACTCCGTGCGGCAACCAACAAACCATAGACTATTCCAGATATGAGATGAGGGTTGGAGGGGCTTTCTAGACTCATACTGAGGACTCAGGAGCATTCTAGATACGAGCTGAAGGCCAGGTAGGGCATACCAGACTCGTATTGTGGGCTCAGTGGCATTCCAAATGTGAGCTGTGGGCCTCTAAGGCAATCTAGACTCATACTATGGGTCCAAGGGTAATCCAGTCTGTATAGTTGTGGACCCAGTACATGCTGTTATTTATATATGTGTTATTTGCAGTGTATCAGTATTTCAAGGGAACTCACTAAGCTTTGGGCTTAGAATTTTAGTTTGTTTCAAGTACATCAGATGATCGTGGGAAGGCAAAGGCGTGATCGTACAGCTCCACATGTTTATGACTTGTTTCTGGGATACTATGATATTATACTATTTTGAAAACAAGTTTTGTAATGATTAATGGTTTTGAAATGTTTTGAAAAATTTTAAATTTGGCATGATTTTTATGGGTGTTATAGAAGGCGTCTCACAAATTTCTTCAACAAATTTACTAGTAATAACGTGAAACCCATTTTGTAAATAAGATGTAATTTTGTAAAATAAACCCTTTCTTCCATAAATTGTACCAATCATAGTTTATAAGTTTATTTCCATGTTTTAACCTGGACTTTGTAAAAGAGTTCATATATTCCATAAACTATACCTATTATAGTTTATAAGTTTATTTCCATGTTTTAAAAAATTTCACGTTTAAATACATATTAACGGTAAGAAAATATAATAAGTAAATTATATTTTTAAACACAAGATTTCTTGTGTTTTACTTGTATTCCTCCCCTAAAACATTGGAAAAGTTTGGAAAAATATGGGGTGTGAACTCACTTGATAAGTGGTGATTTCGCAGCGGTTCGCTACTTGAAATTACGAGTTTTTGATGAAAATCGAGTTCTACGCGGGCAGAGTTTCGACTGAAAAAGATTATTTTCTCGAGGACTTCGATTGCTCCGGGCTTTCTTCGGGTGTTAGGGGGGTCCTAAGCTTCGGGAGGTTTTAGAAGGGCTTAAAAGTGTGTTTAGGGAGAAGGAGTTAGAAATATTGTAATAGAAACCCGATGGTCTCGCATCCTATTTATATGTGGCTGAAGCCTTGAATTACGTTGAGCGTAAATTCTGGTACGCTTGGCATACCTGTGTATGATCAGCTACGATGAGTGTAAATTCTGGTACGCTTGGCGTACCTTGCTACGCTCAAGTACGTTGAGTGTAAGTTCTGATACGCTTGGCGTACCTTGGTATGCTCAGGTACGTTAAGCGTAAATTTTGGTACGCTTGGCGTACCTTGGTACGCTCAAGAACGTTGAGCTTAAATTTTGGTTCGCTTGGTATACCGTGAAACATAGCACTTGTTTGATTTCCAAGCTTTGGATGTGTCAAGGCTTCTAATACGCATCGAAGCTAGTCCGAGTACGCTAAGCATACCCTCGTACACTTGGCGTACGGCTTCCGATTTGAATTCTTCAAACTTTAAAAATTCATAACTTTCGCATACGAGCTCCGTTTTTGACGTTTTTTTATATCCACGCATAGGTGAGACCGTCCTCTACAACTTTTATTTAGACTCCGTTGGCTAATTTTGACTTTATTTTTAAAGTTATATTTTTAACAAAACAGGACCGGAAAAGTCCATTAAAAATTAATAACTTCTTTATTCGATGTCCATTTTAGTATGTCTTTTTATCGTTGAACTACTATTAACGAGATCCTTGATTCTGGTTTAGGTTGTGTCGGCTAAAAATTGATCGATCTAAAATTCGAATTCCGGGCTGCACACTGCTATGCCAAATCTTAGGAAATTCATAACTTCGTCATACGAAGTCAGATTTGGACGTTCTTTTTATGCACACTCTCGGTTTAACATATACTATGATTTTCCTTTAGATTGCTAAGGATAAAAAAACATTTTATTGTAAACTCACTTTTTACAACACACTGCGTCGTGCCGGTTCTGTCGCGAAACATCAATAGGTCATAACTTCTTCGTTATAATTCAGGTTTCGGTATTATTTATATATTCGGAATCCTTGTAATGATAACTACCACTTTATTCATGCAAATCAAGTTTATCTAATATTTTATTTTTGACCTAAATTTGACTAGTGTTACATAAATGTTGTAGGTCTTTTCTCCAGTTTGGGAAGAGCATGATGCGATTGCATCGCATCTATTGTTATGTTTCCAAGATGTTATTTATTTTAATATTAATAATATGATTTACATTTTCAAAAAAAACTTAATATTTATTTTTATGAAAAAATTGTATGGTTTCATTGATTTTCAAAACTGAAGAATTTGTTTTGAAATTTGGATGTTACAAGTTGCTATCAGAGCCTTAGTTGGAGGGAATCGGGAAGAATCTACAGTGTATCTGAACTCAAAATTAGGACTGAAGGATTTCTTATTACAAAAACTTTTTTCTGAATTTTTTTTACAAAAAGAAAAGAATGAAATGCATGCAATCAGTCGGAGCTAAAGCAAGTGATTCCCTGAATACCCATGCATGTTGATATATTATATATGTTATAGTATGATATATATTCTAGAAGTTTGAATAAGGATCTACTCAGGGTTGCATACTAGAACGCTTGCCTAAGAGAGATGCATTTTTGTTCCTACTGTGAACTATTAGAGATGCATGATAGTGTGTGGACTAAGGATCTTCAGGAATTACGTGTTACAACTGTGTGATCTTATGATGCCTTTTTCCCTTTTTGAATTGTTGCTCGAATGTTGTTTGCTTTGTGCTTTGGGAAAACTATATTGATGTTAATTAACTATTAAGCGAATATGTTAGGTTACATGCCACAAAGATTCAATAGTTTTAGAATGCTTGAAGTGGCCCTATTGTGTAACTCTTGTTTAAGTCCAACCATTGTAGTTCAAGATCTTTCATTTGAAGGACTGTTTAATTTTTTTTATGTAGTGGTATTCATAAGATAGTTAGTTGACATTGGTAGAAGTCTCTTCCACAATTGATTTCAGGGTGGGGTGTAAATTCTTAGTGACATAGGAAGAATCTTCGAATGCGCTAGTGTGGGCACTTTCGTACTATAAATCCTAGAAGAATAATCAAGGAATATTAGAGGTATAATCGTTCGTGAGGGTATATGTGTTTAGATAGGTTGGTGGTGGTTGTGAGTAGTAACATGGAAACCTTGAGATAGTTCTTGAGACGAGGATATATAAGTGTGGAGGGTAGTATGGGACCAATAATACTGGAAGTATACGATCCATATGGGGATCAAGAAGAGTTGAAAAGGTTTATAACGATTTGGTTGAGAGTAGATAGCATGGATTATAACTATGATTCATTATAGTGTGTTTTCGTGTTTATCTATCTTTTGGTTATGGTTGTTCATGATGAAGACGAGTCTGGTTATTGTTTAAGCCTTAATAGCCCTAGCAGATTGGGTATGATTAGTTTAGACTTGTGTGAGTTAGATTATACTAAGGTCTCGAGGGACTTGGTCCAAGTAGCGCTAATTTGAGTGGCGGGACTCAACTAGGAAGCAATTGTGATGATTAAATTAAGGATTCCAACCTGGGGCTGGGTGGTCGGCCGGTGGTTTGGGATGTCGTTTTCTATAATGGGGTTATCTTCCTCCATCTTCTTATGTTTAAGGGGGAAGAGATCGAATTCATACCAATCGATAGAAGAAAAAATTGGTGTTTCCCATATCAGTCTCTGTCGTAGGGGAGTAAAGCTTGGTTTGTTGTGAATCGCTTCCATCTTGCAACAAAGGACCATTCGACATTTGTTTTTAACTCCTTTTAATTGGTCGCTATAAGATCTATTTCGCAAGTCAAATCTTTAATTTAGTTTAATAAGATTGGGTGCTTCGGAGGAGGCATCGAGATGTTCCTGATACGGGTAGAAATGTATTGTTGCTATGTTGGGACTCTTAGAGTTATTGCTGATGGGTTATGAGCAAAACAACATTGCTATGGTGTTCATGCAAGCCCTAATGCTTGGTTCTAGTTTTTCTATTTGTACATGCAATAATTTTCCAAGACTTGCAAACCCTAATCTAGCATACAACAAAACCAAAAATAACATCTAGTGAACAAGTTAGAAAGTTACCTTTATTGTTGCTTGAAGATCTTGAGCTTTTGAGAACCTTAGTTGGAGGGATTCAAGAACACTCTACAATGTGTTTGAAATCAAGGTGGCCTTCCCTCCTTGTTTTCGTCCATCCCATTCCTAAGGGATCCTCAGCCCAAAATCCAATTATCTTATAACTGAAATTCCAGTCCACTAGGTTCAATTAATATCTTTTGCTCACAAAATTAATTTCTTAATTACTTTTGACCAATATTAATTAACCAATTGATTTCTCTTTTAATATATTATTCATACAATATATTAATAAACCATAATACCCTCTTTCTCCATTAATCATCCAATCAAGTTGCTCTGGTGAAGGCAACCAAAAAGGACCATGCTACAACCAGGTCAATTACATACAAAATATAGTTATGGGCTTAGACACCTAATCTAACAGTCTCCCATTTCGATAAGTCTAATAACTATAGATGCAAGTACGACTTCAAAATCCGATTAGCAATCGTAGCTCTCATAAGCCGCTGTCAAACTCTGACACGTCCTTTAGATAAGGGATCGTATAGTCCTCCGTTCTCAAGATATCGTGTGGACAATCACATGGAATATAATAATACTTATTGTCCAGCAATTTGTTTCTCGTTCTCTGATTGTCTGAAATAGAACTTAATTGAACACATCAATTCAGTCCTGACGAGGCCCGAGACATAAGTCAAACCTAATCATCGAGGGGACCAAGATATCGCTTTTACCCTTGTGGGATAAAAGGAACATATAAACTTCAACTTATATGCATTTACTATTTATTCATTAAATCATACACAACAATGCATTTTATAACATGAAGTTACTGATGCGTTTACACATTATCAATGCACAACCAACTTGCAAACAATAAACCATATATCTAGGCTTTAAAGACTTTATCATCTCACAATCACTCGTGATTAATTCCATGAAGTGATTTATGTGAGCGCGGTTTTAATCTAATACTCAAATCTTATTTTAAGAGTACTCATGAATGTTGCAGCAAACCTTTGCTATGTCTAGATGCTTTAGACAATCTACAAGCCAATTCATGACAGTCTTCTTTCATACCTACTTCCAAAGTATGAACGACTGTGGATAGTTTAAATAATCTTATTATTTAGGAAGTCAAAACATGCAAATTGAAACAATAGTAAATAATTGCCATAAGATAGTAACATTACTTATAAATAATACACCTTTATTTAATCATCAAAATGTCAATTACAATTTATATATTAAAAGTTTCTATGGCTATCTAATCACTAAAACTAATATCGTCCTTCAACCCAATGCTCCTAGCGTGCTGCAAGTGCTTAACCCTACTTAGTCCCTTCGTAAGGGGATCCCGCTAGGTTATCTTCCAATGATACCATCTTCACTACAAGGAGTCCTTCTCCTACCTGATGTCTAATGAAATGATATTTTATGTCGATGTGGCTGGATCTACCATGATCCCTCGTTTACTTGGTCAAGGAAACCACACCTTCATTATTGTAGAAAATCTCCATAGGTTCCTTTATGGCTGGCACAACTCCAATGTCTCCGATGAAGTTCTTCAACCATATTTCTTCCTCTAACGTTTCGCTCGCTGCTATGTACTCAGATTCGCATGTTGAATCAGCTACGGTCTCATGCTCCGAACTTTTCCAAGTCATTGCTCCTCCATTTAGGGTAAAGACCCAGCCCGACTAAGAGCAGAAGTTGTCTCGGTCGGTATGAAAACTGGCGTCACTATACCCTCGCACCCTGAAGTCATCACTGATGGGTTTTATACAAACAATCCTATGTGTGCATGCAACCCTAGATTTGGATCTATGTTTTCACTATAAGATACACAACATTATGAACACAAGAAGAACCCTAGCATGCTCCTAGGTATTTCGAAATATTGATAGTAGAAGGGATTACATAGCTCTTTTTGTTATATTGTTAGTCTTCAATTTCCTTGTCTTTGAAAGCATGTACCACAAGTGTAGTACCTCTAATGGTTCACAAACACCAAGAGAAAATGGAGAGGCAAGAGAGAGAGAGAGAGAGAGAGAGAGAAAGAGATAGAGAGAGAGAGAGAGAGAGAGCGGGGTGGGGGGAGGCAAAAATCGTCTCTAGGTCTTCTAGGGATCAAGTGGTTGATTTTCCTAGGCCTAAGGGGTCTTTATATAGGGTAGAGATTAGGGTTTCAACCCTTATCCTTATCTGGTTACTTGCCCACCAAGCAACCCATAAGATAAGCCTAGAATCCTTATCTTGGAAGAATTCTAAATTAATATCACCTTGAAGTTGTCCACCCTATCTATAGGGCATCCATTGCCCTATTTTGCAACTATCACATAATTACAATTCAACCCCCTCTAGTTTAATTAATTACATTTAATCAACAAATTAATTCTTAATTAATTATTGACCAATATTAATTAAACAAATATGATTTCTCCTTTAATATATTATTCGTATAATATATTAATAAATCATAATAAACTCTTTCTCTGTTATTTCTCCAGTCAAGTTGCTTTGGTGAAGGCAACCTAAAACGACCATGCACAACCGGGTCAAGTACTTACTAAATATGGTTACAGGCTTAGACACTAATCCAACAGTCTCCCACTTGGATAAGTCTAGTAACCATAAATGCAAGTATAACTTGATTAGCAATCGTAGCTCTCAAAGACGCTGTCAAACTCTGATTTTATCAGCAACCTGTCCTTTAGATAAGGGATCGTACAGTCCTCTGTTTTAGATATCATGCGGACAATCTCATGGAACATAGTCATACTTATTGTCCAACAGTTTGTTTCTCGATCTTAGATTCATTTGACATAGAAATTAATTGAACACATCAATTCAGACTTGATCGGGCCCAACACATAAGTCAAATCAAATCATCGAGGGGCCCTGATATCACTTTTACCCTCTTAGGATAAAAGAAACAGATAAACTTCGACTTATATGCATTTATTATTCACTAATAAAATTATACACAACAATGTGTTTTATGACATCAAGTTAGTAATGCGTTTTTGCATTATCAATGCACAATCAATTAGCAAACAACAAACTGTATATCTTGGTTTTAAGACCATATGATATTATCGTCTTGTGATCACTCGTGATAAATTCCATGAAGTGATTCCAACAAGCGCGAGTTTATTCCAATGCTCAAAACATATTCATAAGCACTCATGAACGTTGTAGCAAACATTTGTTATGTCTAATACCTTTCAGAGAACCTACACACCAATTCATGACAATCTTCATTCATACCTACTTCCAACATATGAACGACTGTGGACCGTTTGAATAAATCGATTATTCTTAATTAACTCAATTATTCATGAAGTCAAAACATGCAAAGTGAAATAATAATTAAACAATTAATGTAAGACAGTGACTTTACATATAAATAATGCTCCTTTATTTAATCATCAAATGTCAATTACATTTATCTATTACACGTTTCCTTGGTCAAGGCAACTGCTCCTTCATTATCATAGAAAATTTCCATAGGCTCTTTTATGGAAGGTACAACTCCAAGGTCTCCAATGAAGTTCTTCAACCATATTGCCTCCTTTGACGCTTCGCTCACTACAATATACTCTGATTCGCACGTTGAATCAGCTACGGTTTGTTGCTTGGAACTTTTCCAAGTCACTGCTCCTCCATTAAGGGTAAAGACCCAGCCCGACTGTGAACGGTAGTTATCCCTGGCGGTCTAGAAACTAGCATCACTATACCCTTGCACCTTTAAGTCATCACTCCCTCCTAGTACTAGGAACCATTCCTTTGTCTTCCGAAGGTACTTAAGAATATTCTTGACTACGGTCCAATGTGCTTTTCAAGGGTTCCCTTGATATCTACTGACCATGCTCAAAGTGAAGGCCACATCAGAGCGAGTACAAGTCATAGCATACATGATCGAGCCAACTGCGGAAGCGTAAGCTACTCGGCATATCTCTGCTATCTCGGCTTCGGTACTCAGACTTTGAGTCTTACTCAACTTGACATTACTTTGGATTGGTAATTCTCCCTTCTTTGAGTTTTCCATACTAAAACGTTTTAGCACCTTGTCCAAGTAAGTATTATGACTAAGTCCTATTAGTCTCTTACTTCGGTCTCTTACTGTCCTTATTCCCAAAATACAGGAATCCTCTCCAAGGTCCTTCATAGCGTACCACTTCCTGAGCTAGGACTTAACTTCTTGCAGCGTCGGGATGTCGTTTCCTAAGAGTTGTATGCCATCGACATACAATACGAGAAAGCTTACTATACTCCCACTGGATTTGACATACACACATGGTTCATCTTTGATTCGTACAAACCCAAACTCTTTGACTTTCTCATCGAAGCAAAGATGCCATCTGCGAGATGCTTGCTTAAGTCCATAAATGGACTTCTCAGGCTTGCACACTCTATTGGGATGTTTCACATTGACAAAACCCTCTGGCTGAGTCATGTAAGCATCCTCAGCCAACTTCCCATTAAGGAAAGCGTTTTTGACATCCATTTTCCATATTTCGTAATGATGAAATGCAGCAATGGCTAGCATCACCCTAATAGACTTTATTTTGGCAACTAGTGAGAAGGTCTCATCATAGTCAACTCCGGGAGTTTGAGTAAAGCCCTTCGCAACAAATCTCGCCTTATACTTGTGCACATTCCCATCCTTGTCGGTCTTCATCTTGAAGATCCACTTGCACCCAACCGTCTTACGTCTGGGCACATGGTCAACCAAATTCCAAACTTGGTTGTCGTACATGGACTGAATCTTGCTGTCCATCGCCTCTTTCCACTTTGCAGACTCCGGGCCTACCATGGCTTCCTTATAGCTGTTAGGTTCATCTAAATTTAATAGTGTACTATCACTAATATATGTGTCCCCTTTTGTAGTAATATGAAAACCATATAACTGGGGTTGAACTCTAACTCTTTCGGAACGTCTAATAGGTAAGGATTCATCAATCGGTTCAACCGGAGCTTCCTCCTCGGGTTGAGCGCCAGCGTTAGAGGTTCCTTCATCGCTCGACTCTTGAATCTCTTCAAGATCGATTTGCCTCCCACTATCCCCTTGGATTATGAGTTATCACTCTCGGAAAACCCCTATCCTCGCAACAAAAACAACATTGTCACTCGGTCTATAGAAGAGATATCCAAAGGATTTATGTGGGTAGCCGATGAAAATACAGCGCTCACTACGAGGCTCAAGCTTGTCGTGAGTCTTTTGTCTTACAAAAGCCTCGCAACCCCAAACCTTAATATGTGCCAATAAGGGACCTTTCCCTGTCCACGTCTCATGAGGTGTTTTGGCAACCTTCTTTGTAGGGACTAAGTTAAGGATATGGGTGGCAGTCTTTAAGGCATACCCCCAGAATGAGATAGGTAGTGAAACACAACTCATCATGGAACAAACCATGTCCAATAGGGTTCGATTATGCCTCTCAGCCACACCATTTAACTGCGGTGTCCTAGGCGATGTCAATTGTGAAACTTTTCCGCATTCCTTGAGATAGTCGTGTAATTCAAGAATTAGGTATTCTCCTCCTCAATTGGATCGAAGCATCTTGATTTTCCTACCTAATTGATTCTCCACTTCTTGTTTAAACTCTTTGAACTTTTAAAAGGATTCTAACTTGTGCTTGATTAAATAAATATACCCATATCTACTATAATCATCAGTGAAAGTCACATAGAAGCGGTTCGCGTCCCTTCTGGTGGATCTAAAGGGCCCACACACATCGGTGTGTATGAGATCCAATAGACCCTCATCCCTTTCACAAGTGCCAGTGAAGGGTGACTTGGTCACCTTTCCAAGTAAACAAGACTCACACACGTCATCGTCCCTAAGGTCGAATGACTCCAACACTCCATCCTTTTGGAGTTGGGCTATGCGTTTCTTGTTAACATGTCCAAGATGACAATGCCAAAAGCATGCTTTATCCATATTATTGGAAGAATCCACACACAATGCATCATTTCCTAGGTTATCTACAACCATAACAGTTTCATAAATTCCATTACAAGGCAATGCTTCAAAAGATAAAACACCATTTAGATAAGCATAAATTGAACCTTTCTCATTATCAAACGAGTATCTAAATCCTTTTCTAAACAAACCATGAAATGAAATGATGTTTCTTGCCATATCTGGCGAGTAGCAATAATTATTTAAATCTAAACCTAATCCATTAGTAAGCGCTAAATAATACATTCCAATCTTGGTGACAAGCGATGATCTTCTGTTCCCCATGATTAGATTTATTCTTCCACGCTCCACATCCCTATCTCTTCTTAGTCCCTGCAAATAAGAACATATGTGAAAACCACATCCTGTATCAAGAACCCAAGAAATAGCATGTGATGAATCATTAGATTTAATTGTGTAAATACATGCGAAAGACGGCTTGATCTTCCCATCCTTGATGGCTTGCAGGTATTCTTGGCAGCTTCTCTTCCAATGCCCTATTTTGTGGCAGTGGTGGCACTCTGCCTCCTTTGGGTTTGAGTTGGGCTTAGCAGAACCAACTTTGGTTCCACTAGAATAGGTACCATCTTGGGGCTTTCCCTTGTGGTGGCTCTTTGAAGGAGCCTTCCTCTTCTTGCCCTTCCCTTGTCCAATGGCCAAAACAGGAGCAGCGGGTGGAGTGGGATTTGATGCAACAGACTTGTCCTTGAGGTTGCTCTCAGCAGTCCTTAGGAGCCCTTGGAGTTTGCTTAAGGTTACCTCTTCTTTGTTCATATGGTAAGTCATCCTAAATTGGTTGTAGCACAGGGTAAGGAGTGGAGAATGATGTCGATAGCCAAATCTTCCCCAAAGTTAACATTTAACTTGCGAAGATGATCAACATACCTCTGCATCATTTGAAAATGAGAGGTTAGGGACTCTCCACTCCCCATATTAACGGTGACCATGTTGGTGATGATCTCATAGCGCTCTTGCCTTTCACTTTACTGGTACCTATCCAACAAATCTTGGTGCATTTCGTATGGATACATGTCCTCATAGGACTTTTGGAGTTCAAGATTCATAGTGGCCAGCATAATGCAATGAACTATCATTGCATCACGCTCGTGGACCTTAAAGACGACCATTTCTTCGTGAGTAGCGATTTCTAGATTGATCTTTTCAAGCTTCTCGTCGAGGACATATTATTTGTCCTCGTAACGAGAAATCATGCGAATGTATCTTATCCATTCATTGAAATTCGATCCATCAAACGTTACTTTTTGACAAAGGCTCATTAGCGAGAATGAACCAGGAGCAGCGTTGTTTGCGTTTGCGTTAGGCATCTGCAAATAGAAAGGAACAAAGTTTGATTAGAATTGAATCCCTAATTAAACACCCAAAATGAGAAATTAGGGCTAGGATCCAACAACATTATTTACATATTAGAAAAGGGATGTCGTAATCCAGCATGCAAATAATTTGGACGTAAGTGAATGACGATTTACTAATTCTTCATCATGAAAAACATAAAAGGCTTAAGTTTTAAATGTATTGAGAATTCCTAGATTCCTTTGAGATTCATTGAACTTTTCAATGGAATGTTTAAATCTCGATATGCCCCCTCTAGTTTGTGACTGGGATGTCGAGTATCACAAAACGGGTGTGAATAACCATGCAAATGTACATGGTGCCCTCATTGTTACAGTCACCTATTCGATGTGTCGGTTAACCACACACGCTCCATCGAATTATGAAAAACAATGAGTCAACCTTTTCCACCTTTGCTTAGAACCAATTAGTGTGCTGGTTAACCACACACGCTCCACTAACTTCTTAACAAGGGTGCAAAGTGTAATTTCATGGGATTGCATCAATTCACTTTGCCTAAACTAAGATTGGGAATTTTGTAAAACATTTAGTTACTTTATATAGATTCATTATACTTATTAACGAGGAGAGTATTACCCTATCCTACCCGTTCGGCTAACGACCTTCCACCAATCAAGGAAGCAGTGGGTGAGAGTGGACCCCTATTAAATGGTCATTTTACACGCCACAACCTTATACCCCCTTATAGATCGGCTTCGTGAATGAGGTCTGCTAACGGTAAGACTAGCATTATATATATATATATATATATATATATATATATATATATATATATATATATATATATATATATTAATCTTGTAATAATATAATAGTATAGGGTGTATTTTAAACATTTTAAAATACTAGGGTTTCAATTTTAATTTTTAAAATTTTCGAAATTTAAGACTTTTTAAATTAAAATTTTAAATATTAAAACTCTTGATTTAATAATTATCTTAATTAAACAATTAGTTTGAATTATTAAATCATAAAGGATTATCTAAATTAAACAATTAATTTATCCTAATCCCTTAAATCCCTCTAGATTTCGAAAATCATGGGATAGGATAATTCAAAATCTTTAATTACCATATTTAAACATTAAAAGATAATTACAAGATATGAGATTATCCAAATCCCTAAAATTTAGGATCTTATCTTAGGGAGGAGGCTAATCTCGAAATTCAAGGGTTGGCAAACCCTAGAATTCGAAATCTTGGGCACAAAGAAAAGGGTTTGAAAACCCTTATCAAAATTTTCAAAAAACACGGTTCAAGAACCCTAATTTTGAAATCCTTGCCTCCTAGGGTTTATTGTCCATAAACCCTAAAGTGTCAAATTCATACAATTGTATAATTCTAATTGAAAACAAATAACCATACGATGTGATACCACTTATGGGTTTTATACAAACAATCATATGAGTGCATGCAACCCTAGATTTGGATCTATGTTTTCACTATTAGATACACAACATTATGAACACAAGAAAAACCCTAGCATGCTCCTAGGTATTTCGAAATCTTGATAGTAGAAGGAATTATATACCTCTTGTTGTTATATTGTAATAACAACACAAGTCTTCAATCTTCTTGTCTTTGAAAGCAAGTACCACAAGTGTAGTACTTCTAATGGCTCACAAACACCAAGAGCAAATGGAGAGGCAAGAGAGAGAGAGAGAGAGAGAGAGAGAGGGGGAGAGGCAAAAATCGGCTCTAGGTCTTCTAGGGATCAAGTGGCCAATTTTCCTAGGCCTAAGGGGTCTCTATATAGGGCAGAGATTAGGGTTTCAGCCCTTATCCTTATCTGGTTACTTGCCCACCAAGCAGCCCATAAGATAAGCCTAGAATCCTTATCTTGGACAAATTCTAAGGCCTTATCACCTTGAATTCGTCCACCCTATCCATAGGGCATCCATTTCCCTATTTTACAGCTATCACATAATTACAATTCAGCACCTCTAGTTTAATTAATTACATTTGATCACAAAATTAATTCCTAATTAATTATTGACCAATATTAACTAAACAAATATGATTTCTCCTTTAATATATTATTCTTATAATATATTAATAAATCATAATAACTTCTTTCTCTATTATTTCTCCAGTCAAGTTGATTTGGTGAAGGCAACCCAAAAGGATCATGCACAACCAGGTCAGGTACTTACCAAATATGGTTACGGGCTTAGACACTAATACAACAATCACTCCCACTGAGGATAAGAAACCATTCCTTAGTCCTCTGAAGGTACTTAAGTGTAACACCGTAATTTTTCAAACAATTTTTTTTTGAAAATTAAAATAGTTTATCTCTTTAACGCTTTTCATAAAAATCCCATTTGTTTAATGTACAATACATAACTCTTTTGTTCAATTAATTAATAAACCAGGATCCTCAAACAAACGCTTTCCCCGGTGTGTACAATCGAGCCGGTGTCGTCCCGTGAACCTGAGAAACCTAAAACACATAACACAAAACACTATAAGCACGAAGCTTAGTGAGTTCCCCAAAATACCACTCTAACACATATTAGCCACTCAAGGCTATAACTCTGTTGACCCTCTGGTCTGTGTGTCTCAGTGGAACCCTCCAGTCCCAACTCTCTGTGGACCCTCTGGTCCTAACTCTATGGACCTAAAGGTCCTAACTCTGAGAACTCAGAATCACGCATATCACATATCACAATAGATCTCAGAAAATAAATAGCATACAATTACACTGGCACATAACTCTAAACCTAACTCTGTAGATCCTCTGGTTCTAGCTCTGTGGACCTTCCGGTCCTAACTCTGATATATACACAGCATAAATCACATAGAAATAATGTAGTGCCACACATAGCATAGATAACATACAATAACTCTATCACATAACTCTTTTACCACTCTAGGTAAAGTATAGTGAGAAGACTCACCTGCTACTGCCGACTGAAGAACAAGATCACGTTGCTCCGACCATCATCACGAACTCCACCACTGAATCACCGAAACCAATAAATACCAATAACAACCAAAATCCCCCTGGAAGTCAACTGGTCAAATCTTGGTCAAAGTCAAAGTCCTCAGTCAAAGCCAACCGTCCTGACTGACTCTACTCGCCGAGTCAACCCGGTGACTCGTCGAGTCCCCATGCTCTGAAACTCCCATAACACGACTCAACTCGCCGAGTCGCCCCAAGACTTGCCGAGTCCCACAACTCTAAGTCAAACCGTACTCAACTCACTGAGCCATCCCTTGACTCACCGATTCTCAGCTTAACCAGAAAAGGTTAGGACCTCAAGACCAGACTCGCCGAGTCCAAGGCTATCTCCAACCAACTCGCTGAGTTGTTCTTCCAACTCGCCGAGTTTCTTCCTATCTTCATGCAATTTGCCGAGTATACCCATGTGACTCGCCGAGTTCCACTAGCTGTTAACCCATACAGAGGCTTTCCAAGCCATGCAGGGTCTCCAATCCATAGATCTACTCTTATACAAGCCATCCATCACGTAAAGTGGTGAACTTTACGTGAATCCAAGGAAATCTAAGCATAATACACTCTTGGGCTAAGGTTTGGGGCTAAAAGACTCCGTCAACAACTCTTGAATAGGGAATTTATGCTCTTTTGGATCATCACTATTCTAGATCTGAGGTAGCAACCTCAAATCTAACCTCCAAACTCAAGATAGTACTAGATATACACCCAAAAATTCCACAAATGATAGATCTAGATGGATAACAGCTCAAGCAACGAATCATTACCTCAAAAGAAGGCTCCAAAAGAGGAATAAGCAAAACCTTGAAAATCCCATTGCTCCAAGCCTCTTAATCTTCAAAGATCTCTTCAACAAACACTCCTTCAAGATCCAAATGTTCTCTAATTCTCTCACAACGAATATTAGGGTTTCCGGACTTCAAGGGAGAGCAAAGAGGCTAGGGAGAGGGTATTATGTTCTTTATATAGGACCAAATCCCTGGGATTAGGGTTTTCTCTACACAGCACCAACTCGCCGAGTCCAGCCACCGACTCGCCGAGTTGGCCACTAGACATACGACCAGAATCGCGACCCTACTCGCCAAGTCTACCCATGGACTCGCCGAGTTGATCATTTACATTTTCACTTTAAACCCTGAATTTTGCACCACTGAACTCGGGATGTTACATTAAGAATATTCTTTACTGCGGTCCAATGTGCTCTACCAGGGTTCCCTTGATATCTGATGACCATGCTCAAAGCGAAGGCCACATCAGGGAGAGTACAAGTCATAGCATACATGATTGAGCCAACTGCGGAGGCATAATGTAGTCTGCACATCTCTGCTATCTCGGCTTCGGTACTCGGGCTTTGAGTCTTACTCAACTTGGTATTGCTTTGGAATGGTAACTCCCCTTTCTTGGAATTTTCCATACTAAAACAATTTAATACCTTATCCAAGTAAGTACTTTGACTAAGTCACATTAGTCTTTTACTCTTGTTTCTTACTATCCTTATCGCAAGAATATAAGTAGCTTCTCCTAGCTCCTTCATAGCGAAGCACTTCCCAAGCAAGGACTTAACTTCCTGTAGGGTTAGGATGTCGTTTCCTATGAGCAATACGTCATCGACATACAAAATGAGAAATCTAACTACACTTCCACTAGCTTTGACATATGCACAGGAATCATCTTCATGTCTCAAGAAATCAAACTCTTTGACTTTCTCATCGAAACAAAGATTCCATCTACGAGATGCTTGTTTCAATCGATAAATGGATTTCTCAAGCTTACACACTCTATTAGGGTGTTCTGTATCGACAAAACCCTTTGGCTAAGTCATGTAAACATCTTCACCCAACTTCCCATTAAGGAAAGCAGTTTTGACATCCATCTGCCATATTTCATAATCATGAAACGCTGTCATGGCTAGCATAACCCTTATAGACTTTATCTTCGCTACTGGTGAGAAGGTATCATCATAGTCAACTCCAGGAGTTTAAGTAAAGCCCTTCGCAACTAATCGCGACTTATAAGTGTGTACTTTCCCATCTATGTCAGTCCTCTTCTTGAAGATCCATTTGTACCCGATCGTCTTACGACCTGACACATTGTCAACCAAGTTCCAAACTTGATTGTCATATATGGACTAAATCTCACTGTCCATAGCCTCTTTCCACTTTGCAGACTCCGGGCCTGCCATGGCTTCCTTGTAGCTATTAGGTTCATCCAAATTTACTAGTGTGCTATCACTAATAAATGTATCACCTTTACGTGTTATATGAAACCATACAACACATGCAGAACACTAACTCTACTGGAACGTCTAAGAAGTCAGGACTCGTCAGTCGGTTCCACATGAGTTTCCTCCTTGGGTAGAACCCCAGCATTATAGGTTCCTTCATCGCTTGATTCTTGAAGCTCTTCAAGATCAATTTGCCTCCTACTGTCCTCTTGGCTTATGAGTTCTCGCTCTCGGAAAGCCCCTCTCCTCGCAACGAAGATAACATTGTCACTCTGTCTATAGAAGAGATATCCAAAGGACTTATGTGGATAACTGATGAAAATACACCGCTCACTATGAGGTTCGAGCTTGTCGTGAGTCTCTCATCTTCTGAAATCCTCGCAACCCCAAACCTTGATATGTGCCAATGAGGGAGCTTTCCCTATCCACATCTCGTGAGGCGTTTTGGCAACTTTCTTAGTCGGGAATAGATTAAGGATATATGTGACAGTCTCTAAGGCATACCCCTAAAATGAGATAGGTAACGAAGCACGAATCATCATGGAACGAACCATGTCAAACAAGGTTCTATCGCGCCTCTCAACCGCACCATTCAACTACGATGTCCTAGGTGGAATCAATTGTGAAACAATTATGCATTCCTTGAGGTAATCATGGAATTAAAGACTAAGGTACTCACCACCTCGATCGGATCGAAGATCTTAATTTTCCTGCTCAGCTGATTCTCCACTTCTTTCTTAAACTCTTTGAACTTTTCAAAGGTTTCTGACTTGTGCTTGATTAAGTAGATATACCCATATCTGCTATAATCATTGGTGAAAGTCACATAGAAGTGGCTTGCATCGCTTGTGGTGTATCTAAAGTAGCGATGAGCATAGGCGGGTACCCACCTCATTTGGCGAGAACCGGAACCGGCGGTTCCTAGAAAGTTAGAACCGGAAGCAGAACCGTCTAGGTGGTTCTTAAATTTTTTGAACCATTCCCGAAACCAGCGGTTCCAGTTCCGAGAGTGGGTAACCTGGTTACATTAACTTTGTTAACTTCCGTCGATAAAACTGCAACTTAGTTCGATCCAAATCGAATCAATTCGAAACAAAGAGGGATAGAATCAGACCAATATATTCTAAACCGGTCTAAGTAACACACAAATATTTATATGAAATACTAATATATATATATATATATATATATATATATATATATATATATATTTATTTATTTATATAAACCAGTTTCGGTGGGTACCCACCGGGTAGCAGTTCCGAAAAAATGAGAATTGGAATCAGAACCGCTTAAGGCGGTTCCATAACTTTAGGAACCGGAACTGGAACCACTTAAGGCAGTTCCAATTCTAGAACCGGCAGTTCTGAGGTGGTTTCGGTTCCAAAAGCGGGTACCCGGTTTCGATGCTCGTCCCTAATCTAAAGGGCCCACATACATCGGTATGTATGAGATCCAATAAACCCTCACCCCTTTCACAAGTACCCATGAGGGGTAACTTGGTCATATTTCCAAGTAAACAGGACTCGCACACGTCATCATCCCTAAGGTCGAATGACTCCAACACTCCATCCTTTTGAAGTTGGGCTATGCGCTTCTTGTTGACATGTCCAAGATGACAATGCCACAAGCATGCTTTGTTCAAACTATTGGAAGAATTGATATATAACACATCATTTCCTAAGTTGTCTACAACCATCACAGTTTCATATATACCATTATAAGGCAATGCTTCAAAATCGAATGAATCATTAAAGAAAGCATTAACAGAACCTTTTTCATTATCAAATGAAAATCTAAAACCTTGTTTATACAAACCTTGAAAAGAAATAATGTTTTGTGTCATTTCTGACGAGTAACAACAATTATTTAAATCTCGACCTAACCTACTACCAAGCACTAAAGAGTAAACTTCAATCTTGGTGATAGGCAACGCTTTCCTACTCCCCACGATCAAGTTTATCTTCCCATGCTCTACATCCCTACTTCTTCTTAGGCCCTAAAAATCAGAACAAATGTGAAGACTATATCCTATATCAAGGACCCAAGACATAGCATGTGATGATTTGTTAGAATGAATTGTATAAATTCCTATGAAGGACGACTTTATCTTACAACCCTTGATATCTTGCAAGTACTTCGGGCAACTTCGTTTCCAATGCCCTTTCTCATGGCAGTAGTAGCACTCTGCATCCTTCGGGTTGGAGGAGGGTGCAGTGGGACCAACCTTGGTTCCACTATAAGAGGTACAATCGTGGGACTCTCCCTTATGGTGGCTATTTGAAAGAGTCTTTATCTTCTTACCCTTTACTTGCCCAATAGCCAAGACAGGGGCACCAGCAGGAGTAGATGTAACAGATTTTCCTTTCAGACTACTCCCAGCAGTCCTTAGCAGACCTTGGAGCTTGCTTAGAGTGACCTCCTCCTTGTTCATGTGCTAGGTCATACGAAACTGGTCGTAGAAAGGAGGTAAGGAGTGTAGAATAATATCTATGGCCACCTCCTCATCATAGTTAACATTTAACTTCAGCAAGCGGTCCACGTATCTCTGCATTTTCTACATATAGGCCGTGATGGACTCTCCATCCCTCATTTTGGTAGTGATCATCGAATGGATGATCTCGTACCTTTCCTTCCTTGAGCTTTGATGGTACCTATCCATCAAATCTTGATGCATCTCATAGGGGTAATAGTCCTTGTAGGACTTTTGGAGTTCAACAGTCATTGTCATGAGCATGATGCAATGAACTTTCATAGAATCTTGCTCGTGAGCTTCGAATGCAACAATCTCTTCGGGAGTAGCAGTGTTGGTGTCAACCTCCTTCAGCTCCTTGTTGAGAATAAATTCTCCTTGTCCTCGTAGCGGGTGACCATTCGGATGTTGTGGATCTAATCATTGAAGTTGGTCCTGTCAAAAATCACCCTCCCACACAAATTCATGAGTAAGAATGAGCCAGCAGAGGTTGAGACAGAAGCGTTGGTTTTTGAATCAGACATCTGAAAAGAAAAAGAGAGAAAGTTTGATTAGATAAGAATCCCCAATTAAACACCCAAATGAGAAATTAGGGCTAAGACCCAACACAATTATTCACAATTTAGAAAAGGGATGTTGTAATCTAAAATGAAAATAATTTGAAGGTAAGTGAATGACAAAACGAAAAAAAGGGTTTTAAGTTTTAAATGAATTGAAATTCCTAGATCTTTTGAGATTTATTAAACTTTTCAATGGCATGTTTAAATCTTGATATGCCCTTCAAGTTTGTGACTGGGATACCGAGGATCACAAATAAGGTGTGAATAACCATGCAAATATACTTGGTACCTCGATGTCATTTACCACCTAATCAATGTGCCAGTTAACCACACACGCTCCATTGATTTATGATAAACATTGAGTCACCCTTTGCCACCATTTCTAGTCCATATTAGTGTGCCGGTTAACCACGCACGCTCCACTAACGACTTCGCAGGGTGCAAAGTATAATTTAATGGAATAGCATCATTTCACATTTTTCCTAAAGTAAGTAAGATTGAGAATTTTTATAAAAACATTTAGTTAATTTATTAATCACTATACTTTTAATGAGGAATAAATTACCCTATCCTATCCGTTCGGCTAACGACCCTCCACCAATCAAGGAAGCGATAGGTGAGAGTGGACACCCATTAAACTATCATTTTATAGGCAGCAACCTTATACCCCCCTTATAGATCGGCTTCGTGAATGAGGCCTACTAACGTTAAGACTAGCTTAATCTTATACATACAATTATTAATCTTATAATATTATAATAGTATAAGGGTTGAATTTTAAACTTGTAAAATTCTAGGGTTTGAAATTTAAGTATTTCAAATTAAAACTTTTAATTAAAAATTTAAATCCCAAAACTCGAGGGCAAGTTTTGAAACTTTTCAAAACCTCTTTTAGATCAAATTTGGAAATTTATAACTAATCATATTATTGATATTTATCACATAATTTGACCTAATCTTTTCCTTTACAAGATACTTCAAATAAAAAATACAAATAATTAAAGTTATCTTATAAAATAAGTAATTATCTTATTTTTCACAATTATCCATTAATTTGATTAAGATATAAATTACCATAATAGAAAATCCGGTTTTTAAATTGGAAAAAACAATTTATGGTAATTACCTAAACCAAATTAGGGCAAAAAAATCCGAGTTTCAGCATATCAGTGAACTCACGTCATGACATGCATTGTGTCACGTCATGAGTTGAGTCAGAAACCTAAAAAATGAATTGTTTTTTCTTGTTTCAGCCATGAACAATTAACAAACCATCAAATAAAATAGAAGAATATCCTAGGCTTTGATACCACTGATGTGTTATGAGCAAAACAACATTCATATGGTGTTCATGCAAACCTTAATGCTTGGATCTAGTTTTTCTATTTGTACATGCAATAATTGTCCAATACTTGCAAACCCTAATCTAGCATACAACAAAACCGAAAATAACATCTAATGAACAAGTTAGAAAGTTACCTTGATAGTTTCTTGAAGATCATGAGCTTTTGAGAACCTTAGCACCTCAAATGTTGTGCGTCAAATAGATCACAAACACCAAAGCAAGTTGGATAATAATAGATAAAGAAGGGAAGGCTAAAATCTGCTCTTGAACTCTTCTTAGGGTTGTGGTAGCCGAATTCTAGTGCCCAAGGGTTCCTTATATAGGTGAGCTGATAGGGTTTGAGTCAAAACCCTAATTGGATTGCTTAGGCCTTAAGCAGTTCAAAGGAACCTTCCTGAATAAAGCCTTAGATGAATTCAATGTGGGCTTCCCTCCTTGATTTCGTCCATCCTATTACTAAGGGATCCTTAGCCCAAAATCCAATTATCTAATAATTGTAATTCCAGTCCCCTAGGTTCAGTTAATATCTTTTGCTTACAAACTTAATTTCTTAATTAATTCTGACCAATATTAATTAACGAATATGATTTCTATTTTAGTGTATTATTCATATAATATATTAATAAACCATACTAACCTCTTTCTCCGTTAATCATCCAGTCAAGTTGCTCTGGTGAAGGCAACCCAAAAGGACCGTGCTACAACCGGGTCAAGTACATACTAAATATAGTTATGGGCTTAGACACCTAATCCAATAATTGCTTGCACATCTACATGGGATTCCTAATGTTTATAGACAATAATTATGGGGAATGTTTCTCAGATCTCCATATGAGATTCAGAGTTTCCTTGAGGTTTTCTGATTGTTATCTGAAGGAAATCTTATGTTGTGTTATGTTGTCCGAGAGTCAAGGTTGGTATGTATCTGGTGGAACTAGTATGAGGATTTGTTGTTTGTAGATGACAGTCAGTGATGGTTCGAACCCTACGTTGGGGATAACTATGTATTTTATTTGGAGAGTCATCGCTTATGTTCGGTTTTTGTTGTTTTAGTATAATGAATTAGGGGAATATGCAGTTCAAATGTGTGAGCTTTTGGTTCAGGCTCACTGTTGCATAAGTGAAGGGAAATAGGCTACCATAGAAATGCTCGTGGTTAAGAAGTGTTTTCATTGTGTTTCTCAAGGCTACACTAAATTCCTTCATGGTTATGGAGAACTCAAGGATTGGCCAGGTGCTGAGCATAGGGCAAGTTGCTACCAGGTTTGTGTCTTCATGGATGCATGAGTTGTCCTCCCATCGGAAAGTTGTTGCATAAGGAACTTTTTTTGGTCAATAGTTCCTTTCGAAAGTGACATGATATTAATAGAGGACATTTATGCCGCTTAGGTCATGTACGAGATATAGAGAGCATGATTAGCTTGCGGTATGGGTAGGTTATCTTTGGTTAAGATGGGTAGTGGTTGATTTATTGATCAACTTTAGAGTTTAGTGTGTGTACTTCTATATGGGATTATACAAGATCATTGGGTTTATCTGTTGGTTCATTTTTGATCGATTGCTCATTTTGTTCCTCATGAGCATCTGGGGTTGTTCGAGGGTTTTTGAATAGTAATAGTTGAAGGTGCAGTTGGTGCATTGACCCTTCATCAAAGTTTTGTTAATTGTATGTATATATCATCGGTGTATGTACCCTTGATTGTTTGGTTTTGGGATCTTTGTCTTCGGAAAGTATGGATTTGGCGGTGATATTTGGTTAGTGAAAGTACGAATGTTGCAACAACGTTGTTCAATTTTCGAAGTGTGACCTCCGATCTACACATAGCTTAGTTTGGGATTTCACATGGTTCTAACAATATTTATGGATAATTTTGGAAGTTTTTATCGGATTAGTTGTGCATTAGTGGGATCTGTTCAGTTTCATTGAAGGTGTAAAATCTTGTTTCGGTTGTTGAGCATAATGTTTTTGTTAGAGGTTCAGCTTCATTATTTTGTTAGATCCATTCATACTTCACCTTTTGGGTAAGGTTGTAATGAAGAAGGAACATAGTGGATATGGGATTCAGTCGCCTATAACAGGTGCTAAAGGGATCTCGATTGGGTTCCTACTGGTCGGTGGGATGACGTTTGTGTATCAATAGGCCCAATATGGTGCTAGTTGTAAATCTTCATGCCTATGGTGGGATGATGGAAAGAACGGTGTATAACCAAGATATTTTCATTCTAATGTTTGGATGGTGTCACAATGTGTCGTGAACCATCGTAGAATTTGACTTATATGAGTTAGACCCGAAAATTGTGCAATAGGGACTAACATTGTTGATTCGTTAGTCTTTTGGCATAGTTGAGTGTTTGAGTAGCTTGGAGATACTCTTGGTGGCTCAGTAGCAGGAAATTTCGAACAACATTTTCAAAATTTTGACTTGTTGGAAAGTTCATGGTTGTATTTCATTAGTTCCATGTTGGATTTCTACTCAGTGAATCCTCATTTTTAGTAAGAATGGTTTCGTGTAAGTTATGGAATTTTTTGTAGGTCTCTTGGATGATTTGTTAGATGGTTGCACATCTGCGGCTGTTTTGGAATTTTGGATGACATTTGATATTTTTGGATTGACTATGGTTACACTCGTAGGAGTGGTTGGTTAGTGTCACACTTCCGGCTGGCGGCGGAAACACTGGGATGTGTAACTTCACTTGTGTATCACAGTTATCAAACATACATTGAACAGTACAAAAGCATTCTATAAACTACATACCTTTATTGATGGTAGAAAGTTACATTATTCCTATTTCCTAGTGATTATTACATAGTATCCGAATTATCGCACACGTCTTAACATATATGTGTTCCATATAAACAGAAAGGATAACAGTAAAACTTCCCCTGTTCAAGCAACATTCCAACTTATCAAGTTCTTGAAAACACATGAGTTTTGAAAATATGTCAACAAAAAGTTGGTGAGTCCATAGGCTTTGACTCTGAGTAAAAATAGTACTTTTTCTAAGTTCAAAAAGTATAAAAACATAGTTTGAATGTATCATTCTGATTCATACTTCTCTCCGACGTATTGTGTATATCCTAGGTATACCAGTTGACTTAGTGAATAAGTGATATACCTATAAATTCCATATACTATTAGTATAAGTATTTGTATTCCTGTACCGAGGAAGATTGCTACGTATAAATCTTATTCCAATTCTATACGAGTATGTGTACTAGGTATAATTGTTTACTTAAAGAATAAGTAGAATACCTACATGTTCCTTGTACTTAAAGTATAAGTGTTTTGGACACATATACTTAACATTAATACTTGTATTTCAAAAAAGTATAATGTTCCTAGAGTAAAATTATGCTACCATGAGTCCATAACTGCAACCATATGACTAGTTTCAAACCCCTAATTGATGTTACAAGTGTCGCACCTTATGATAGATTCCATACGCTTCATCGACGTCGGAATAGAATAAATTGGGCAAGTTTGTCACCTAGTAAATGTTGGGTTGTGCTAATAACCACGGGTTAGGGTGTCAACCCGTATAGATCTATACACAACTTCGTCGCTCTCACAGGATTAGTGTAACACTCCGTTTATTTATTTAATAAATGAATAAATTAATGAACGAATAGCAACCCTAAAATAAATAATTATATGTCGACGGTTGGTCTCGAGGAGTTAGTTGTCACACTTAAAGAGATTAGGGGTTGAAAGAGTAACATATGGACTTTATTTAGAAAGATATTAAAGAGAGGGGGGCTATTTGGTAAGTATTATACTCAATTTGTAAGGAATTTTAAGACTGAGGGCTGACAAGGTAAATATGGGATTTACTTTGAAATAATTTCTAGCTGGAGGGGCTAAATCGTAAATTTTGGATGTTATTTGGAAAGAATAATGGAAGGAGGGACCATTTATGTGATTATGGGATAGATCTTAAGGGAGCCGGGTATTTAACTGTTTCATTGTCTCATAACCCTAACCCTAACGTGCAGCAGCCGCCACCCTCTCCATCTTCATTTACGGTAGCCGCCATCACTATTGGAACCCTCATCAGCCACCGGTTGCTTCACCGAGTTCGACAACCCATTTCCGCCTGCTGCCTTGTCGACAAGCATTACCGAACCACCATCTTGTGCCGCCGACGTTCCCTTTGCTTGTGATGATGAAGTCCGTTGCTGCTATCGGAGACGTTGGTGCTCCGTTGGAGCCGCCAAATACGGAGGAGGGAACCACAAGCATTGTCGTCGCATGGACCATGAACGACTTGCCTTCCCGCGTAGTCTCCTTCTCCACCTTCTTCCGTTGTTGTGTCATTACTGCCGCCCCAATGGCTGTTCCCTTCCGCTGCCGACCTTTATCAGTTGCATGCCATCAGGTGGAGGTATGTCCAAGTTAACATGCGTTGTTGCTAGTGATTATGTTTGCTGTGTGAGCATGAAAGCTTAGCCGGAGATCGAGAGATAAAACTCACCATGGCCGCCGACTATGATGGTTGTTGCCCTGAAACCATTTTCCGCAACCACAAACCACCATAAGGTGGTGGCTGTGTGAGTAAACCCTTGGACTAGTATGTTTGTGAAGTTGGTTGCATAGTATTTTGGCCGAAAATCGCAAGAGCCACCACTGCCACCACCGTGAGGTGGTGGCTGCCACCTTCTACCACCACCGGCCACCAAAGGGTGGTTGTGTGTTTGTTTATGTTGTTTAGTGTGTGTGTGTTTATTTTGAGTTTCAACATTGTAAAGTGTAAATTACAATTTGGATAATGAAAAGAAACCCTAACCACCACCATGGGGTGGTGGTTGCCGCCTCATGTCGCCGCTGGCCATCGTGTCGGGTGGCGGTGTGCTAACCTCGTTGAGTTTGACTCGGTTGGGGTGCTTGAAACCCTAAAGGGCTTAATGATATTCTAGTGGGTCTAATAGGTCCAATAAAGCCCTAATTGACCTAAAAGTCCAACAAATTGATAAATAGGCTAATATTTAGGTTGGAAACCCCAATTAAGGTTTGGAAAACCCTAACACCATTAAAACCCTAATTTTGGGAATTAACCGAGACACACGAGAATTATTTAATAACTTGGAATATTAAATAATTATCATTGACAAAGATTAATCTAAGCAATAGTGGACTTAATGGATTAAGTCCTTAATGGGTTAAGTTGGAAACTCAATCCTAATCATCATTTTATGGGAATCCCTAATTTCGCTTGGGTTTAATTTTGGGCCACTCTATTGGGCCTTGATGATTGGGTTATTAATGGGCCATCTAAAGTCAAGCAATCAGACTAGAATAATTTAATAGGCCTAGGGTAAAGCCCATGTGAGGGGTTTGGGCCCAATTTGGAAAATTGGGCCACATATGGGCCATAGTTTGGGCCTTAAGAATTATATGATATTTGGCCTTAGAATAAGACCATGTATAGGCCTGGGCCCAATTTGGAAAATTAGGCCATGGTTCGGCATTGATTCCTAATTGACTTTGGGCCTATGGATTGGGCCTTGGGCTTGAATGAGCCAAGCTTGGGGTAATGTAGTAATTATCCAAAGAATGTACTATTGGTTATGTGTTTGGACCCAATTATTAATTGGGTAATGTTTTGATGTTGACAGATCGAGATTCTGTCATCAAACAGTCGGGATTATGTCTTCGGGACTTCAACAGTGTGAGGTGAGTTACCTTCCAGTAGTGGTGGGTCTACGGCTACAATGCCAACCCACTGGTAGGAGTTGTTGTTAGATGATTGTCTTTGTGATAATTGTCTATGTTTTCTAACTACATGTTATGTTTATGTGCTAGCATGATATGATGTTATGTGATAGTGGTAGTAGGGGTGAAATAGTCCCTGGTTACCGGTTGATAGGACCGAAGGGATAAATTAGTACCTAGCTATGCTACACAGATTATGATATTATGTGGTAGTAGTAAGGGTGAAATAGTCCCTAGTTACCGGTCGACAGGACCGAAGGGATAAGCCAGCACCCAGATATGCTAGGAAATATATGATTTATGTGTTTATGATATGCTTTTATGTGGTAGTGTTAGGGGTGAAATAGTCCCCAGTTACCGGTTGAAAGATACCGAATGGGAGGCAAGCTCTCGGTTACCGATTGAAAGACACCAAAGGGATAGGCCGGGCACCCAGATATGCCTGACATGGGGTAGGTCGGGAACCCCTGTATGTCTGACAGTGGGGTAGGTTGAGCACCCTAGTATGCTCAGCAGGGTAGGTCGGGCACCTAGATATGCCTGGCAATATGAGATTGTATGGTATGTGGTCTGATGGGGGAACTCACTAAGCTTTGTGCTTACGATTTACAGTTTTGGTTTCAAGTACTCGTTTTTTAAAGGAAAGGAGTCGGCTTGATCGCAGCGCATCACACTATGGTTTTCTGCATATGAGATCTTTGGGATTCGACTCTGATATTGTTTTATGATAACATGTTTTGATTATTTCTACTTTGGTTTTGACATGACATGATATTATGGATGTTTTATTATACTGTTGGTTTTATAATAACATATTTAAAAATGAAATTTTTGGCCTGTATTTTTGGATGTTACAAACTGGTATCAGAGCCTTGATTTGAGGGATTCGGGCACATTCTCGGGTGTGTCTGAACTCAAAATAAGGACTTGGTATGAAAATTTTCATAAGAAAATCATTTTATAAAAGAGTTTAAAAAGAAGTTTGAAAATAGAAAGGAACTTTGAAAAGAACCAGGTGTGTGATGCGTACAATCATCCAAGCTCAAGTAAGTTTTCTCGAAGATACCTATTCATGCTATGATATGATATGATTATGAGAACTGCATGCTAGATTAGGGTTGAGGATCTAGGAAGGATTCCTTATATTCCTTTTGTATGTGTATGAGAATTGCATGCTATTTTAGGGCTGGGGATCTAGGAAGGATGCCTTATATGCCTATTGTATGTGCTTTTAGACTTGAATGATAGTACTGATCAGTCAGTAATAAAATAGCCTGTTTAGGTTATGCCTGATTGTGTGAGCATTTGAATTGCACATACAGATCCCTGAATACTGGATAGAATGCTTTGATTGGAATATGATGGTTAGATTTTCCATTGTCTGAACGCTGCTTGCTCTGTGCTTTGTGAGATTCTTAGTAATGTGAGCTAGCTATATTCATGAGTGTAACAACCCGAAATTCAGGTAAGCCTTATGACCCTTCTACTTTGAGAGATGACAATTTGAGTCCCTTTAAGTTATATGTGGATTTGTGAGTACATTGGGCGTAAAGAAGCGCACGCCGCACGTACTCACGCGCTTAATTTGGATGCCGACTCGCCCGGGTACGTTGGGCGTACCCATGGTTACGCTGGGCGTTATGTGTCCAGGTGCAAACCCTAAATTCAGGATTGTACACTATAAAAGGAACGTTTAGTCCCTTGCCCCAGCCACCATACCCCCTTGAGTGAGCCCTTAGAGTGCATAAATCCGTGTATAAGCTTGTGTGTGTGTTCTTAAGCTTGAAGGTACCTTTTTGAGGTGAAGAAGGAGAAGAGGAAGCCATTGTTGGAGCTAGAGGTGGAAGAACAAGAGTAGATCCGAGTTCTATAGTGGTTGGAGATCCCTTTTGAGGTAAAAAGCTTCAAGCTTTGCATCTTTTCTGTTCATGCTTTATAGAGAGAAGTTTTAGGGTTTTTGGTCCCCAAGTTCATAGCTTTTTGAGTGGTTGAGCTCTTAGAAGCCGAGATCTATCCCATACTAGCTCATTTAGTGTTGTTATGTGATAAAAATCCAGTCTTGGTTGTTAAAAGGTGTTCATGCATGAGACATGGACCTTTTAAGGTTGGAAATAGAGTGTTTTGGGTGTTTGTGACTTCCACAGCCATGCAAAGGCTTGAAGTCACCAACTTTATGGATTAAGTCGTGTTAGAGGAGTCAGGTCTGGATTTTGGACGCAAGACTTAACCGATTAAGACCCGAATGAAGAGGATGAGAAAACTGGGAGTTACGCTGGGCATAATCCCAGTATGCACGGCATAAGGGGCCACGTACCCCGATTCTGTAAAGCTAATGGGTACGCTTAGCGTACAGATCTGGTACCGGCCGCGTACCCCAGAAGGTTGACATTTGTTGACTTTTAGGGTTTGGTTAATTTTAGAGTATTTGAGCCTTGAGAGGGGTAAAATGGTCTTTTACCCTCCTGAGAGTGCTAAGAGAGGGAATGGTCTAGCCTTGGGAAATATGTTGACGCCGAGTGTTTATTTCTTATGATTAGGCGGAGGCTAGATCCCATTTCCATGGAGTCCGAGATTTCCGAGTTACCGAGTTACGCGAGGTGAGTCTTCTCACTATACATTACCTAGAGTGGTATTATGAGTTGACCAGAAGGTCTTATGTGCTATGTATGAGATTATGTGCTATGTGATGTATGTATGATATTTAATTGTATAGACCGGATCGGAGGGTCCAACAAGACAGACCGAGCCGGAGGGCCCAACGAGCTATGACCGGACCAGAGGGTCCAACAAGCTACGGGACCGGAGGGTTCCGATGAGACATATCGACCGGAGGGTCGTACAGTAGCCTCGAGTAGCGTATGTGTTGTATGTGGTATATTTGGGGAACTCACTAAGCATTTATGCTTACAGTTGTTGTGTTATGTGTTTCAGGTACTAGCAAGGACCGTGGGAAGGTGCCGGCGTGACCCGTACACATTAAAGAAAGGATTTGATTTTTGTGATCTTGGGATATGTTATGTTTTGATAACTATTGTTGAATACTTTTGAGAATATTTTTACATAAATTTGGTTGTTGAAAAATGAAAATTTTGTTTTGAAAATCTCATCGTTACAAGTTGGTATCAGAGCCTTGGTTTGATGGATTCGGATGCACCTTCGGGCGTATTTGAACTCAAACTGAGGATTTGAGAGAATTTTTTTAATAACACAAGTTTTTAAAAGAGTGAAAGGTTTAAAAAGAAAATAGCAGAGCAGTGTGTACGGTCAGCCAACACCCAAACAGTAAATCCCCAAAATACCCTTACATTATGTGTTATATGATATATTATGCTATGCATGCTAGAGTGGGCTAGGTATTCATATTAGGGCTAGAGAGGCCTGATTTGTGATGCCTTAGCCTAGGAAATTACTGCTTCTATGAGATGCCTTGAGAGTGAGTAGGTAGCAGTTAGGAGCTCATGAGAGGTCTATCGGAGGGTAGCCAATGCATAGCAAGAGTAGAGTACTTGTGATCCGCGATCCAAGGAAGAGGACTTGGGTTGAATGCTGATGCGGTGTGGTCAGTAGTATAGGGCCCGTACTACTAAAGACACCGGATCAGTGAGTAGTCCAAGTAAGAATCCTTTGGATATTGGAGGACGAGTAGGGTTGCGTTATCGAGTGCGAGTATGCTCGATCAAGTCTCTGATATTTTTATGTTCTGTTTCAGAGGTATCATGGTTGGGACACGACACACACCTGGGAGCAGTGGTGTCAGAGACGAGGAGATCCGTCGATTGATTCATGAGGACGTGGCTGCTGCCATCCGGGCTGAGATTCCAGAGATGTTTGGAGACATCAAGACCACATTGATTGAGACCTTTGACGAGCGGTATGCAGCAGTGACTGAGGTTGCGGCTATTGTAGCTACTGTTGCTGTTGCTGCTGCCAGACCTCAGGGAGGTGACTCGTTGTTGTTTCGGGAGTTCAGCAACACGAAGCCACCAGAGTTCGATGGGATGCAGGACCCAATTGTTGCGATGAGATGGATCTCTGACATCGAGGGATGTTTCTATACGTGTTCTTGTCCAGAGAACTTGAGGGTACAGTTCGCTATGAACCAGCTCCGCTTAGGAGCGAATGATTGGTGGAAGTTCGTGACGACGAGCTTCACTCTGGCAGAGATTTCTGAGGTGACTTGGGAGAGGTTCACTGCCATGTTCAGAGATGAGTATGTTCCCCCAATGGAGAGGGAACGGTTGATTCAGGAGTTATTGTCCCTCAAGCAGGGTACTGATTCTGTTACAGTTGTTACCAAGAAGTTTCATGAGAGGGCGATGTTTTCCCCTGAGCAGGTGTCTACTGAGCAGGCTCATATGAGCCGGTATCTGAGTGTTCTGAGGAGAGATATTCGGGAGTTCTTGGCGAACTCGACTTACCGGACATTTGCTGAGGTCCAGGAAAATTCTCGGAAGAGAGAGATTGAGTTGGAGACTCAGGCCAGGGAGGAGGCCGAGTCACAGAGGATGGATCGGCGGCCGGCTCAGTCTCAGCCGGCAGCCAAGCAGGCTAGACCCGCTGATTCGAGATCTGGGAGCGCGAAGGGCATCACTTGTGCGAAGTGCGACAAGAGTCACGAGGGGTCGTTTCGAGCAGGAGTATGCTACAAGTGCGGGAAGGAGGGGCATATCGCAAGGGATTACCCCAAGGGATTTTCGCTTTGCTTCCATAGCATTCACTAGGTTGGTAGATGGCATGAGACTATTTCTAGAACACAGAAGGAATAGTAGTACCCACGAGTTCGGGTGCAACAGTGACGATAGGGAAATCTATGGATTAGATTTCGAAAATTACCCAGATGGATTATATCTGGTTGAGCCAGTGATAAGACTATAAGAACGCCACTACATATATGAGATCAAGGAAACAGTGGAATGCTAAAGATCATTTGGGATATTAGGCTACTAGTGGTCAGGTAGCAATCACTTTGAGCCTTGGAATTGGTGACGTCAAGATTCGATGCATGAACCTGATCAGTTGGATCGGGAGGTTGTTAGAGCCACAGTGGCATGATAACTAGTGGCAACTAGTTCTAGAGAAAGATTTCGTTCACGAGTCGTGAGAGACGACTACGTGAGAGCCCTTTTAGCTTAGAGACCGGGCTGGAACCCAATGTTTCAGATGACTGATGGATGAATTGAGACCAGGAAGGTCTCGATGGATTTTAGGATATAGCTAGATAGCAGCATACTGCTTCAGGCAGGTCAATGTTCAGGTAGTTTCAATGTTTTGGGCAATATTAGTAGTTGTGATTTGGGTTGCAAGTATGGATGGAATAACAGATTGCTTGGGTCATGCTAAGTCAATCATAGTGGGAGTGTCTGAGCCTTAGCCAAGGATAAGTGGGTATGTGACCCTGTTTCATAGTGGGATCCATGAGTGATTAAAAGTTAAGTAGTCAGTTGTGGGATAAACGGACTGGATTCAACAATAATGATCCATTATGAGTAGTCTGTCAGTGATTCAAACCGTCTCAAGACAGCAGATTTCAAACCGAGTAGAGTGATCTTGTTGCGAGAGATTCGGTCATCTAAGGATTTTAGGGCTTTGCGAAGATTGGTCATGGCTACCCTGGGAAAGGCTAGGGTGTTCCCAGGATGGTGACCATATTACTCGAGTGGTATGGGGCGTAAGAGATGGTAAGGAATGATTTCGAGGACAAAATCTAATTAAAGTGGGGGAGAGTTGTAACACTCCGTTTATTTATTTAATAAATGAATAAATTAATGAACGAATAGTAACCCTAAAATAAATAATTATATGTCGAAGGTTGGTCTCGAGGAGTTAATTTTCACACTTTAAGAGTTTAGGGGTAAAAACAGTAACATATGGACTTTATTTAGAAAGATATTGAAGAGAAGGGGGTTTTTTGGTAAGTATTATACTCAGTTTGTAAGGAATTTTAAGACTGGGGGCTGAAAAGGTAACTATGGGATCTACTTTGAAATAATTTCTAGCTGGAGGGGCTAAATCATAAATTTTGGATGTTATTTGGAAAGAATGATGGAAGGAGGGACCATTTATGCCATTATGGGATAGATCTCAAGGGAACCGGGTATTTAACTATTTCATTGTCTCATAACCCTAACCATAAGGTGCAGCAACGGCCACCCTCTCCATCTTCACTTCTGGTAGCCGCCATCACCATTGGAACCCTTATCAGCCACCGGTTACATCACCGAGTCCAGCAGCTCGGTTCCGCCTACTGCCTTGTCGACAAGAATTATCGAACCACCATCTTGTGTCACTGACGTTCCCTTTGCATGTGATGACGAAGTCCGTCGCTGCAGCCAAACCATGAACGAGTTGCTTTCCTGCATACTCTCCTTCTCCACCTTCTTCTATTGTTATGTCATCACTACCGCCCCAGTGACTGTTCCCTTCCGCTGCCAAAATTCTTCAGTTGCACGCCATCAGGTGGAGGTGTGTCCAAGTTAAAGTGTGTTGTTGCTACTAATTACGTTTGTTGTGTAAGCATGAAAGCTTAGCCGGAGATCAAGAGATAAAACCCACCATGGCCGCCGACCATGGTGGTTGTTGCCCTGAAACCGTTTTCCACCACCACAAACCACCTTGGGGTGGTGGCTGTGTGAGTAAACCCTTGGATCAGTGGTTTTTTGAAGTTGGTTGCATAGTATTTGGCCGTAAATCTCATAAAACTTGGGAGGTGTTCTAACTTTACTAGATCTTACGAAGTGGTAAGGTTATGTCATTTGACTCAATTGGTATTTCAACCTCAGGTTGAGAGCTAGTGCCAACCATAGGTTCGTTGTAGGTCATATCTCCAATTTCTTCACGGTCAATATGACTCCTAATGACTTCTTGAAATTTATATGTTCTTTCTCTTAAGGAATATTTCTTTTGAGTTATAAGCACCGCATTCATATAGGTCATTGAAATAAATATAAAAAGTATGTAGTGAATACTCGACAATGTAACACTTCTCAGATCTTGATTCAAGTTAGTCATTAGTTTTTCTTCTAACGAAAGACCTCACAACACCATACTCGAATGTGATGGAACTTTCCAAGTCTAGATTTCATGAGTTGTCTTCAAACCTACTTAGTTGGTTAGAAGGTTCAAAATGTTCTACGATTTCAAGTATATATTCTCAAAACATAATTGGTAGCAAAGCACGACTCATCATAAATCGAACCATATAGCATTCGATTCTCCTTTTAGAAACATCATTAAGTTATTGTGTCGTTGGAGAATCTAATTATGGAAACCATTCCAAAATCTCTATGATGATAACTGAACTTGATACAAAGGCATTCTCCTTTACTTTCAGATTAGAAACCCTTTATCTTCCAACCCAATTGATTCCCTACTTTGTTCTAATACTCTTTGAAACTATTCAAAGCATCAGAATTATGCTTAATCATATAAACATAACCACATCTATTGATACTATCAATAAATATGACATAGTAGTATTTGATGTCCCTTGTGGTGGATTTGAAAGGACCACACACATTAGTGTATACAGGATCTAACAATCCTTTCACCTCATTCACATTATACATGTGAATGGTGATTTAGTCATCTTGCCAACAATCAAGACTCAGATACATCATCCAACCAAAAGTCGAATGATTCAAAATTCGGTCCAATTGGAGCTTAGCGATGTTATTCTTGTTTTGCCAAGAAGCTTATACCACAACCACATTCCAATCTACAATGTTATAGGAATCAATATTTAAGTCATCACACCTATTATTACCATGGTTGCAGAAATCAGGATTAATCGTAGATTAATCGTTTAACGTTCTCCCAACCGACTAGGATTAGTGTGTTTGACAGAAATTAGGGATTAATCGGGGTTGGCGGGATTAATCGGTCTTGGCAGGATTAATCGGTCAACAAAAGTAAAAAAATCAAAAAATTTAATTTTTTTTTACTCCAAAATTTTTAAATTTTCAAATATTATACCAAAATGTTCATATTTTCGTGTTTTCAAATTTTCAAATTACAAATTCTCTTATTTTCTAATGTTGAATTAGTTGTTTTCCTTAAAATATAGTAGTCTTAGATTAATTTTAATATTTTATTAATAATCTGTGGTCCTCGATTAATCTCCGCCAAGATCGATTAATCCCTTAACACCATTCGATCGTCGAACTACCATCAAGCGATTTTTACAACCTTGATTATGACAAACACAGACTACAATTTCATGAATTCCAATTTATAAACTAGAATTAACATCTTTTTGTTGTCAAATGAAAATTAACATTCATGTTTATACAACACATAAAATGAAATTTTGGTTTCTAGACATCTTTGAAGAGTAACATCAAATGACTCGATCTATCCTAACTCCATTACAAAGCATAAGATCAAAATCCACAATCATCGAGACATACGACATTTGTCCATTCCCATGATTGGATTTAGCTCTTAATGATTAAGCTTCCTTCCTTCATTTAGATCCTACAATGCTATCCAAATGTGATTACTACATCATGCATCAAGGAACCAGGAATTAGATATATTCCAATATTTTTAAGTACTTAGGGCAACTTCTTTTCCTATGATCCTTATCATTGTATTAATTGCAACTTGCCTCCTTTGGATCATGGTTGTGTGGAATAGAGGACACACCAATTATATTCCTTTATAATGGGAAGTTATGGACAAAACCGTTCATTTCCACTTAGGATTAAAACATTCCTTGTTTCCACTAACATTCAGAAAGGCGATAATTTCATAAGAAATCTAATTCCTTAAAAATTTCCTTAGTTTGGAGATGGTTTAAGAATTTCATCAATGTATTCTCCATACTATTCATGTGATAAATCAAGTTGAAATTATCATAATAACTAATGAATGATATTAGCACAAGATCTATAGTAAGACACTTATCAAGGGTAACATTGAGATTCTCGAGTTTGTCTGCGTAGGTCTCATTGATTACATACAAAACTATTTTTTTCAATTTAAATGTAATTATGAACTTTTGAAGATTTTCAAATTACCCTTGCATTTCTTTTTAGTGAAACATTTCACTCAATTGCAAATTCATTTCATATGTTCACATGTTCATAAATATTATTTTGGAACATAGAGGACATAAACATAATGATGCAAGGGACATTTTTTTTTATAAATCTACATGTTTATGGGAAAAAACTTATTCAAAGTTGATGCATGATTGATTTGAGGGATATGCTCATCATGGACATCTTTCCCAATATCAAAATCGAGGAAGATTCCATATCAAGTGAGAAATTTTCGATAGTGAACAAATAAAATCTAGAAATATCTTTTGAAAGTGAAAAAGAATGTGGAGGAGGATTTCATCTAATTTAAGAGAAAAAATTTAAATTAATCGATTGAATCCTTAATTATTAACCCAATTTTAAATTAAGGCTGTGATCCATAAATACGATTCGTAATATGAAGAGGGAGTTGTGATCACATCACAAATCTATTTTAGGTAGGTAAATCACTTTATCAATTTCAATCACAGTGAACCTCCTAGTTCTTTTGAGATTCATTGAACAATCAATGGTGTGTTAGGCTCAGATCATGCTCTTTGATTTGTGACTAGGCTGCTAAGGATCACAAACAAGATGTAAATAACCATGCAAACCCGCGTGACAACCTCACTCTCATTTATGATCTCACATTCACATGTCGGTTAACCTCAAATGCTTCATCAACATCCATGAACTCGAGTAGTTCCATAATTTTATCTTTGTAGTCCCAAATTAGTGTGTCAGTTAACCACGCATGCTCCACAAACGACTCACAAAAAACAATGTGCGTTTTCATGGATTAGCATACCATTTCATATTTTCCTCAATTAAGTAGAGTGAGATATTATAGAATGTTCTATTGTTTTTACTGTAACAGCCGGGTTTCCAGGTATATTATTTTATTTATTTATTTATTTTGAATTATGAGGAGGAACTCGACAAGTTGATGCGTAGACTCGCCGAGTAGGGTCGTGATTGTTCATCCGGATTCGCTTTGGACTCGGCGAGTCCACGCTGTTTAATGAAACCCTAAATCCCCCGGGTTTGGAGCCTATTTAAGGGCACTTATAGCCTCTCATTGCGGCTACCAATTCCTTGAGAGAACCCTAAGTGAGCCGAATCGTTGTGAAGAAGAAGAAGTCACTTTTGATCCTTGTACCTTTGGTTTGGCAAGAAGGAGGTGCACAAGAGCAGAGGGGAGGTGCGATTTTAGCAGTTCCAGAGATTCAAAGACTTCATTTTGAGGTAATAGTCGAACCTCCTTTAGTTTTGGTGTTGATCATTAGAGTTAGGGTTTTCTAACCCTTTGGAGAGTGATTATGTGGAGCAAATGGTCCCTCTTCGAGTTTGTGCCTTGGATCTGGACTCACAGAGGTCCAGAGACCTTAACCCTTGGAGCTTTATGAATTAGTTTAGGGTTATTGGACTTAGGTTGCCATTTTTGGGACTAAATCTCCTTTTGATGCCTTGTTGTTGTTATAAAAGCATCAAGTTTCGAGCTTTACGTGACATTCATGCTTGGGAAGGCCAGATCTTTGATTTAGGGAAACAGATCTGACGTCAGGAGGCCAGTAGAGTTTGTGCATGGCATGAACTCACCGAGTTGTTCCTGAGACTCGGCGAGTAGGGTTAGGGTTTCACGTAAATTGCTCAGTGAGTAGACTTGCTGAGTTGGGGGATGACTCAGTGAGTCAGAAGGGAGTTAGAGGATTGGAGTTCAAGGCGGTACTCGCCGAGTTGTTCTTGAGACTCGGCGAGTTGAGTCGTGGTGGCCCTACGATTCATGCCTAGTATGACTTGTCAAGCATAGGGAGGGACTCGGCATGCCAAGCGGGACAAAGTGTTAAAGACCATGTGCGAACTCGCCGAGTCACCAGGGTGCACTTGGCGAGCAGGGTCAAAGTGTGACCGTTGACTTTTAGGGTTTGGTCAATGGAGTACTTGTGTCGAGAGGGGGGTAAAATAGCCTTTTTCCCTCCTGAGGGTGCCAATGGCAGGTTGAGTTTAGTCTCGAGAGTTATATTTATAAGAGTATTTACTTTATGCGAATAGGCGAAGACTAGGCAATATTTCTACCGAGTCAGAGATTTACCGAGACGCCTGAGGTGAGTCTTCTCACTATACTTTACCTAGTGTGGTAACAGAGTTATGTGATAGAGTATTTTAGAGTTATATGCCAGTGTAATTGCATGTTATTTATGTGCTATGATTTATTGTGATATGTGCTATGTATGATTCAGAGTTACAGAGTTAGGACCTTCGGGTCCACAGAGTTAGGACTTTCGGGTCCACAGAGTTAGGGCCAGAGGGCCCATAGAGAGTTGTGGTTGGAGGGCCCCACTGAGACACATAGACCTGAGGGTCAACAGAGTTACAACCTCGAGTGGCTATTATGTGTTAGAGTGGTATTTTGGGGAACTCACTAAGCATTTATGCTTATAGTGTTATGTGTTATGTGCATCAGGTACCAGCGATGATCGCGGGAAGGCGCCGACATGATTCGTACATACGCATATCAGAGTTTATATATTTTTTGATCTTGGGTTTTGTATTGATACAATGTTGATACAATGTTTTGTTTATGATTTCAAATGATATTTTATGTGTTACAAAAGTGAAAAATTGTTCAATTTTTACGGTGTTACATTTACATTACCCTTTTAATGTGATTATGTCCTATCAAATCCTTTCGGATAACGACCCTCCACAACACAAAAAAACGGTGGGGGAAAAGGAGACTCATTCAACGATCATTTAATAGTTCCTCATACATCTCTTATAGTGTGATGTCGTGAATGTTGCATACTCTTGATTTGATTGAATTTATGTTATAAATATACTATCATAACTCTTTTATGTATTTATATGTTGTATTTTAAAACCTTTTAAAATTAAAAGATTTAAATTTAATTATCTTGATTAATAATTAACTAATTAAACTTTTAAAACATCTTTGATTTAATATTTATCTCTTTAATAAAACAATTAATTAAAAAGCGTATTAAATCTTTTTAAGAAGAAAATAATTATCTTTAATTAGAAATTTAATTAATTAATCTATTTAATCTTAATCCATTTCGTTAAATTTATAAATTAGGGTTTAGGTTACATAGTTATTAGTTGTTTAAATTTTAAGCAAGTAAACTAACAAATAAGGAAATTAGGGAAACTCTTTGCGAATTTCGAAAAAAGAAAAAAGGCAAGTAGGAGGCCAAAATCAAAAACCCTAGAGGCTTAGGAATTTTCAAAATTTTGGTTTCTTTTATGGTTTTCAATAATATGCATATTACAGAAGAAGGAAAAAAAAAAAAAAAAAAAAAAAAAAAACCTAGACTCTGAAACTACTGATGAGTTTTGTAGGTTACAATAATAATAAATCAAAAATGATTTGCATAACGGAATTTCACATAAAAAATTATAGGCACATACAACCTAGAGATCTATGGATTTTCTCATAATAGAAACATACTTTGAAAACCTAAACTAATCTATGTAAATCAAAAATCACATAGAAAGAAACACCTACATTTTGCTATAATTGAATGTAGCAACCAACTTCCAAGAATCCTTCTTTAAAATGTTAACCCCAATAATGTGGAAGCGTCTAATATCGTACCCAAACCTTAGGAAACCATAGGATTGATACAGGAGAGAGGGGAGAAGGAGAAAACGATTTCTCAATGTGAGGATAAGGGATCGGTTTTTTAAAATTAGGATTAGTGCCCTTTATATAGCTACCAGATTGTCAGAAAACCCTATATTTGAATAATTCAAATAATACTATATATTTTTATACATATTCAGATTATTTCTTTATTTGATTTAGGAAGCTTCTGGAACCCTTCCAAATCTTCTCAAAAGCGTCGATAGGCTGGAAGGCTCTAGAATTTTCTTCCTTATTTAACTATTGAACATTGCAATTCAACCCTTATACCTTTTATTAATTTTAGTTAACTCAAAGTTACTTCTGATTAATTCTCAATTAAATATTATTAATTCTAATTAATAGATTAATCAAAATTAATCTCTTTCTTATTATCAATCCAAGCTATTTTCTGCTTATGAAGGGAAAAAAAGTTTATTTTTATTCAATATACTAATTCATTTAAAAGCTTAGACACTTAATTCAACAAATTATTGATACTCTATTAGAAAACCGGCTACATGATGTGACTGATAAAGTTGTTACCCCGAGCACCTTTGTAGGAGGTCGACGAATTTTTGATGGGTCGTTGATGTGGAATGAGATTATAGTGTGGCGTAAAAAGCGTAGTAAACAATTATATTTGTTATTGTCTTGAAAGGGTTACATGTTACAATCGAATAAGCTACATAAAAGTATTTGTTCACGAGTGCAACTTTTGGCATAGATGACATGAGGATATCTTAACTTTTGTGTTGACGATGAAATATTTTGGGCAAATGGTGGACGTCAAATGAAAGTAATAATGTAGGCCGGGTATCTAAGTTATTTTTTCCTTGCCGCCCTTCCCCGGGTCTGAAGATCAATTTATATAGCCGTTTTATGTCGTTGAAGAAGACGAAACATTTTATGGTAAAATGTACTAAACATATAACTTATCTACCAAGTACCAACAATGCAACCGATAATACGGTAATTTTCCAAAATCGAACACAATTCAAATTAAAACTTATGGTTTCATTGTTAAATAAAAGTTACAGTTTAATCGTAAATAAGATAGAATATAAGAACTTTATTAAAGATCTCCGTACCACATAAAATGGTCACCAAGTGATACTGGAAAACCAAATACTTACCCGAAATTGATTACGATTAAAAGAATTTTGGACTTTAATATTAAAACTTAATTAGACATGGAGTCAAAATATAAAAAAAACTTTAATGAATATTTTCTTAAAGAAAACTCTCATATTACATGCTTTTACTTTTGGTTTAGAAAATGATATCATAATATTAAAAATTTTAATTGCACTCTTTCAGCCTACAAAGTCAATAATTACACTTAACTGGGATCATATAGGGACTTCTTCACGAAACACCATATATGAATGGCTTCGCCACTTTCTGGCATCTATCTAATTGGATCGTTGAGTCTAAGGCCGTCCGGTATGGTTGCAACGGACGGGTTTGTGGTCTAGCTGGCCACGAACCACGATCGTGCACATCATCCTGATGGTTAGTGGTGGTTCGTGGTCGGGACAATGAATGCAAACGGAAATTGTGATTGGGTGGCACACTAACGGTCACATTTTAGGGTTAAAATCTTTTTTTTTTTTTAATTTACTATTCAAACAACATTAAACCACTTCTATAAATACCAGACTTATTCATTCATTTTACTCACACAATTCTTTTCTTCTTCTCACAATCACACACTTCTTTTGCTTCATAAACTCAAAGTCAATAGCTTTTAAAAGGATGAAGAAAATGAAGAAGAGAACTTAGCATTAGCCTGGGTAGCTGTTTCAGAAGACTCAAAAATACCTCCTAATTTTTGGGTAAAAGTTGGAACGTTTTCCATGATTTAATGGGTTGCCAAAGTCGTAATATTGATGAAATATGTTTCAAGTTTCGCGACATGAGGGTAAAACCTTGAATTCATTGGGATTTATAACTTTGTTATAAACAACGTGGACGAAGCCGACCCGTTTGTTGTGGCTATGCACTAATATGAAGACACGAAACACACTGCACGCCGTTTAAACACGTTAAAATTTGACGAAAATTAAGAGAGTCCCCAAAATTTAGTTATTAAAAATAACGGTTTAAAACTAGTTTAAGTTCTTTGTGGTTGCATTTTTATTTTTTATTATTAATATTTTTTTATTTTATTTTGTTTGTTTTAAATTAATGTAATCTTTGTTTCATTAAATAAAAAACTAATTTAAAAAAATATATGTTTTATTGTGTTTGTGAATTAAATTTAAATAAAAAACTAATTTAAAAAAAATATATGTTTTATTGAATAAAAAACTAATTTAAAAAAATATGTTTTATTGTATTTTAATGTATTTTTGAATTAAATTTAAATAAAAAAAATAAGGTGAAGTGGTGTGTTTAATGGTAAGTATCTCATAGTTAGTGGTAAAGAATGTGGTGTTGATGTGTCACCCACTAGATATATAGTATGTGGTGGGTATAACAGATGGTCTAATTGATCTTTAAAAAAACATTATTTAATGTGACACACAATGAGTTTAACTCGTCCCTGTTTGCATTAAAATTTTATAGGGAAAAAATAAGACCCAATCTTTCATGAAAAATCAAAAGATTTTGCCACTATGCGAACCTTCGGCTATCTTTTTTCTTTCTTCTTTTAATTCCCATTCTAAGGTTAGACATATGAAACACCTAGATGCAACCCCATGCCCATACCAAACTTTCATTAAAGTAGCAAAAAGTTGTTATTTCATTCAAAAAGTTTCTATTATATGCTCTCATTTGGGACTTATTCTATGAATTCTTTTCTCCTTCTTATATAAAATATTAACACAATTTTATTTATTTTTTGTTCTATAAAATTCACATTTTTAGAAAAATAACAACCAGCTTCTTTTTTTTCTTGTATTTCAGACAATGCACTTATTTTTTTCTTCTTTGCAAAATAAAATTACTCTAAATTTAAGAGCATTGCTAAAAATGAAAGAAATAAAAAATAAGGTTGTTATTTTCCAAAAAAAAAAAAAAAAAAAAGCAATTTATATAAACAGAAATAAAAATAATAATATTAAATTGCTATTTTACACATTTTATCCTTATCATTATTGAATTTAATTTATATTACCAATCATGGCCCCACACTTTCTCATTCACACGATTACTCGACACAAATTAAGATAGAATTTATGTCCTTATAGGGATCGGAATTAGAAAGCAACACTCGAACAAACGGAAACTAGCTTCTTTGGAATACAATAAATTCAATGACGTTGTTTTTATTAAAAAAGAAGTGTGAGAGAGAGAAAAGATAAAATAAGATGTGTCGTGTGATCGTATATCACATGTACATTGATTTTATCTTTTCTCATGAATTATTGCGTTAAACATTTATTAAATGACGAAAATGGTAATTAAGTGGGTTTTGAGTAAATTCTATGTTGGTTCACTTAGGTCAAAACGATAACGTAGTAGTGAATGTTTGGATACTTTTTCTATCGTGTCTTTAAGCCTACTACAAGAAGACAAAATTATTGCATGTTCAATATTTATATTAGAAACAAAAATAACAAAGAAAGTCACATGCCAAGCATTTAAGAAATGAGTGCTTAATTATTGAAGATTAATTATCAGCAAAAATAACTAATGGGTAATTGATTAGGGTTTTTATTTTTATTCATTTTTTGGGCTTAAATCCTGGACCTCAATAAAGAAGAGGAATACCTGATAGTGTTATTCTAGAACCACTGGAGGACGGAATGCTAATTTTCTAAGTCATGAATTATATATATATATATATATATATATATATATATATATATATATATATATATATATATATATATATATATATATAAAATTTATTGTATAAACAATATTATAATTAACAAAATAATATGGCAAAATTTATCATGATTTTAAAATAATATATAATTGTTAGCAATTTTTGTTTTGAGTTAACATAATTTTTGGAAAATGGTTAGAAAATGTCTGCAAGTTACTCACAACTAGATATTTACTAACGAGTATACATGTGGACATCCTATATTTTGTATACATAAGCATTTTTAGTGATGATTCCACTACATCAATAAAATTCGATCAACGTGCTTCATATACCGAAGAGTCATTCATATGGATGATGTAAATCAAGTTGCCTATATGGTTATATGGATCCCAATCGTCGACATTGTTTTAACAATCATCAATGTGGTTGAACCTTACATGTCCGACCAACCGCTCATGTTCTCAAAGTACCAGCCCCCTTATAAACTATAAATTATATGAAATATATAAAATTACATAACAAACTCTTTATAAAACCTGCATTTTTGGATATGTTTAACCTTCTAACTAGGTACGATTCTTCTAAGTGACTTAATGGAGGATGGAAATGCCAAAACCCTAGGTTTAATACCCTTGAATAGGCCCAAATAATGAGGCGTAAGGCCTCTGCCCACACAACGGGTTTCGTGTCGTGACGCTTCTTATTTCATGCCATGAAGAGCCTGGTCGAGCAAGGCCCTAAACAGCTTAAGCCCAAACTACTCACAACCTAAAACTTGCCCTTTAAGTTTTAAGCCTTATACTCTTAGCCCAAAAACTTCATTCCTTTAAGGTCCAAACTTCATCATTTAAAGCTTGAGACGTTTTCTTAATCAAGTTAAAAGTCTAGCTTACTAAATAAGGAAACATCTTTAAACCAGATGTTACAATTCTCCTTGGCTTGAATTGGATTTCATCCTTGAAATCCACCTTGGATAAATTATAGAAGACATCCTTTATGTAAATCCTCCAATGATTTCTTCAACCACTTACTAAATTAATATCAACAAAACAAAAAGGGATCATGACACCTCTCAGAACTTAGACAACACCACTAAAATAAACCCAATCAGCTGAAATAATTCAAATTGCAACCACTACTTCCTTCACCACTGATGGCCCGATCAATCTCCTATGAAAACTACTCAAAACTGGAAACTCAAATATCGCAACCACAAATTAAGTCCAACGATAAACGTCACAAGACCATAAATCAATTGATCTGAAACCCTAAAAATCATACTCTAAGATTGATGATTACCTTCTAATATACATAATTTTTGCGCCACTTCACCTAGGAATAATGTCATCCCATTACGAAGTGAGAAACCAGAACACCCCCGTCAATAATCACTTATCTACTATCTGATTTGAAAAAATCATGCCCAAAAGGCTTCAAATCAGTGTTGTAAAACTCGCCGAGTTGGCCGATTACTCGTCCGAGTACTCCCTACTCGGCCCCTTACCGAGGCGAGTTATAGAATCCGAGTACTCCTCAATCGGCCCCTTACTGAAGCGAGGAGTGTTGTAAAAATCGGCCAACTCGGTGATCAATATTTATAATATACTTAATGGTTTATTATTTAACACACACATATGCGATTATTACTACATATTTATCTTAAATTTCCAGTTATTATTCACGAAGTGAGACCATTGTGTGTTTTTTATTTTTTAATGTATTCATATGTATCTATTATATATATATATATATATATATATATATATATATATATATATATATATATATATATATATATATATATATATATTTCAACCAACTTATGGTTTTAACTTATGATTTTGACATATATATAATTTCTCTAAAATATTTCTACATGAATTACCGAATCCGAGTACTCCCGAGTACTCCTGAGTACTCGCTACTCGGTAGTCGGCCGAACAGGTACCGAGTAATGAGTTCTACAACCATGCTTCAGATACACACTTGACCTCCTGACAAGTCATCACTACCCTACCATTTCCATAAGCATCCCAGTGGTCGAATCATAGTCTTAAGTAGAATCTAAACTCTCATTCCATCTCAACCGTGTAGATCACCCGATAGATCATACAAGATAGTTACTGCAAACTCCATGGGTTCAAGTTTCCAGAACCATTACCCACCACAAGTAACCAACCCTGAATAAAAATTGCTCAAAACAAATATGGATCCGCTAATTCAGACATTGAACAATTGACTTCCGTTGCATAACTATGACTTTTCCAACAAGTCAATATCTTACTAAATTGTTGACCTAAAACCTGCCAGCCACTGAACCACCAATAGCCTTTATGCAAAGATTCTAAACAACTATACCACAATTAGGAAAACAAAGAAAAAAACCTATAACCTTGGAAAATCGACTATTGGGTTCCACCCACATAAGTAGGCTCACGACATGTCGTGACTCCATATATTCGTTTGTAATAATAGGCTCATGATTCAACATCATTATTGCCATCATCCCTCCACATGCCTGAAGACTCACGAATAACACCTCAGTGGGCCTATAGGTATATGACCATCATCCCACTGACCTGTAGGAACCCAATCAACATCCCTCTCTACACTTATCAATTATCTAAACCTATCCTGCCAAAAAAAAAACTACCAAGGACCAACCGTGGTCATGCCTACATATGATAACATCCATCCATACATCCTTATATAATTGTCATGGTCTAACCATAGACTTCATTACCAATTCCTTTTCTAGTAATAGGGTATAGCCTAGCCTAAAGCTATGCATACCCTTCTTGTACCGAACCAGTCATATATACTGAACCACATGTGTCGAGTTGATTATATATACCAAACTAAGAACATCTCGAACTAAAGGAAGTGATGAACAAAGTACATGACTATGTCATAACATTAACACAATACATAGGAACTCAAAGTAAATAGGTTGTACAAGGATATTTAAATGATGGGTTCATAGACCAATGAAGAACAACTGTTAAAAGGCCAATTAGTACATGCGCATGTACCTTCATGGGTATGACCATTAATGTGATAATATGGCCAACCTACTCAGTATAGGAAGATGTTGTTACCTCTTCGCAACTGATATAAATAGGTGACTTCAATTATTCCACTACGCATTCTTACAATCACAATACAATCAACCTCATTTACGAACCATTACATATTTGATATACTTTAATAAAGCCTCTCTTGAATTTATCATCAAAGTGTTGGCCGAGATCCCCTCTCAGTCAATCAGATTATGATTTGTTTTTCGTCTCTATGTTACTTGCATTATGAAGGAATCGACTATCCTCCTAAAAGATGGAATATGAACCCGAGGGCACATCAAGTGGTAATTTGTTTTTTTGTGTCTAGGTTACTTTCATTGTAAAGGAATCAATTATCCTCCTAACAGATACAAGTTGAACCTAGGGGCACATCATCAAGAAAGTGTGCAACCATTATCCATACCGAACACAACTGTAACATCCCGAATTTTCAGGTATTTGAATATGTCTTGTATCTTTGTCATAAATGTCACTTTTGGTCCCTAAGAAGAAAAGTTTCACTATTTTAGTCGTACGTTAGTCATACGTAAGGGTACACACAATATACCCATGCGGTGTGAGGATCACGGGTGGCCAGCTAGTACATTGGGCGTACGTGTGGTATGTCAGGCGTACTAGCCCATACTTCAAAACCCTAATTTCTTAAGTTGTTCCTTATATAAATAACATTAAGTCACCTTTCGGTCACCCTTATCAGCCTCCAAACCTTCCCTAAACCCTAATCTCGAGTCTGAGTGTTTGTGTGAGCCTTTCAAGTTCATTTGGGTGTTTATGGTGAATTTAGTGGAAGAAGGAAGCTAGAGAAGGAGAAGTGGGTGTTCGTAAGCTTGTAGATCCAAAAAACTTCCCTCATTGTGCATCATTTTCAGGTATAAAGCTTGTACCTTGGAAATTCTTTCATTAGATCTCCATGTTTTAAGTTTTAAGAGTTTTATCCCCAAAGATTGGACCTTTATGAGTTTGGGGCACTCCTGGGGGTTTGTAGTTGTCCTTTCATGTAGTATGGGACATGTGGATTCATTAAAATGGTAGCTTGATCACTCCCTTCGGTTGGCTTAAAGTTGACAACTTTATGGTTTTAGACGTCTTAGAATGGCCAGATCTATATTTGGGAGTAATTGTCTTAAGGGTTTAAGACACATATAACGTCCCAAAAATAAGACCCACAAATTTCATTTTTAAATTAATGAAAGCAGTATCCAAAGAACATCATCATAAAAATCAAGATAAAACAAATGTATCAATCAATGTATCATATCAGAGTAAATCAAGAAAATGCATAACAAAGTGGTGTGTGCCCAATCATCCTGAGTTCTTCCCTTTGGAACTGGAAGTACCTGAAACATAAACTAAAAATCGTAAGCATAGAGCTTAGTGAGTTCCCCAAAATACCACATACCATATGTAATAAACATATAATGGGCCCCGCATGACATCGAGCCCTACTCGGTATACAGATCAGCCCTCAATAGAATCGGGTACGACACTTCCTCCCATAAAGAAGCTCGAAAGGTGGCGCACCAATGCTGGAACGATAGTTGTTGTTCTAAGAAAAGTTAGCTAAGGGAAGGTAGGAGTCCCAGATCCCACCAAAATCTATGACATAGGCTCTCAGCTTTTCCTCAAGTGTCGGAATGGTTTGCTCACTCTGACCGTCAGTCTGCGGATGATATGCAGTGCTAAGATGCAACCTCGTACCCTGTTCCTTGCAGAACTTTTTCCAAAAATGAAGTGTGAACCGAACATCTTAATTAGATACAATGGAGACTAGAATACCATGTCGAGCAACAATCTTGTGCACATACAAATCGACCAATTTCTCGGCCGAAGAACTTTCTTGAATGGCTAGAAAGTAGGGACTCTTGATCAGACGATCCACAATAAACCATATCTCGTCGAAACCATTAGACGTCCGAGGAAACTTGGTGATGAAATCCATAGTGATATGTTCCTATTTCCACCTGGGAACCTCCAATAGTTGCAGCTTTCCATGCGGCCTCTGGTGCTCGACCCTGACCATCCGACAGGTCAAGCATCTCTCAACATACCAAGCTATATCTCCATTCATGCACACCCACCAATAATTGAGCCTCAAATCCCAATACATGTTGGTTGCCTTTGGGTGAATCGAAAACCTGGACTTGTGTGCCTCCTCCCGCATATTCTATCGGACCCACGAGATTCTAATACCCAGACCAGTCCATATCGGGTCAATAATCCATGACTATCAGTGGCGAATATTTCAACCTCACCCCTGAGTCTCTCTTGCTTCCAATTCTCCTTCTTGAATCCCTCGGCATGAGCCTCCCTAATCAGATCAAGAAGCAGGGAGTCAACCGATATCCTCACACATAGACTCTCAATAGATGAATTAGCCTCTTACAGCTCAAAGCATCAGCGACAAAATTCGCTTTCCCGGGGTGATATAGAACACAATCATAATCCTTGACCTTGTCAATCCACCTACATTGCCTCATGTTTAGACTTGTTTGATCCATGAGATATCTCAAACTCTTATGACCGCGTATAGAGTACACCAGACCCTATAAAAATAATGCAACCAAATCTTGAGAGGAAACACCATTGCTTCCAACTCTAGATCATGAGTCGAATAGCGAACCTCATGCAGCCTCAACTACCGAGAAGCATAAGCGATAACCCTCCCACATTGCATAAGTACCGCTCCTAGACCAGTGATAGATGCATCACAAAATACTACAAAGTCCTCAACACCCTCAGGGGGGTCAACACTAGTGCCTCACATAACTTCTGCCACAGAGTCTCAGATGCAACTTGCTACTCATGCCCCCAAGGGAAATCCGCGCCCTTCCTCATCAAACGAGTGAGGGGTACTGCAATCTTGGAGAAGTCATGAATAAATCTTTGATAATACCCTGCTAATCCTAAGAAACTCCTGATCTCTGAAGGAGACTTCAGGACCTCCCACTGCATAACCGCCAAGATTATGGCCGGATCGATCAAACTCATATCCTGATTAACAAGGTGTCTCAAGAACTGGACCTCTCGTAACCAAAACTCACAATTCTAGAACTTAGCATATATATAGCCGTTCTCACCTCAAGACTCTAAGAAGCTCTCGAAGGTGCTCCTCGTGCTGCTCCCCAGTCTTGGAATACACCAAGATATCATTAATGAACATAATAACTTATCGATCGAGCATCGGCTTGCAAACTCGATTCATTAAATCCATACACACCGCAGGCGCATTGGTGAGCCCAAATGGCATCAACACGAACTCGTAATGACCATAACGAGTTCGAAACATGGTCTTCTCGATGTCCTCCTCTCTAAACCTCACATGTTGATACCCTTACCTCAAATTAATCTTGGAAAACCAAGATACATCCTATAACTAATCAAAGAGATCATTAATCCATAGAAAGGTATAATGTTTCTTCACCGTCAACTTGTTTAACTCTCGGTAATCAATACACATCCGGTGCGAATCATCCTTCTTCTTAAAAAAAATATCGAGGCTCCCCACAGATAACTACTCAGTTTGTGAACTGCTTTCCTAATAGCTCCTAAAGCTGAGAGGACAACTCACGTATCTCAGGCGACACCAATCGGTATGGTGCCTTGGCAATCGGAGCCACACCTAGAACCAAATCAATCATGAACGCAGCCTGTGTCTTAGGAGGACCACTTGGTAACTCCTCTAGAAATACAGCAACAAACTCCCTGATGATCGACACATCTGAAACTAAAGTCTGCTCCCCTACCTGAGTATCAATAACATACGCAAGATAACCCATACAACCAAGCTGAATATATTGTCGAGCTTTGGCAACAGAGCAAAAGGTTGACGCAATCATGATACCCTCCCCATGGATAACCAGTTCTCCCCCACTTGGGGTTCAAACCACGACCCGCTGACCCTTGCAATCTATCAAAGCACCAAACATGCTCAGCCAATCCATCCCCATTATCACACACACACACACACACACATCTCCCATGGGGATAAGAATCAAATTGATTGGATAAGGCACCCAAAAATCTCCAAAACACAACCCTAATAAACCTTGGATGTAGAAACCCCGTGTACGAAGGTGATAGAAACCCGAAATGAAGACTCTAACTCCTCAATAAGCATATCCAACCCCTTATTGAATGCCTGGGATATGAAATATTGACTCACACCCGAGTCAAAAAAACACAAGAGCAGGCAAATAGTTTACTAGGAAGGGACCTAATAGAATCATAAACGTAGGTAGAATATAAATAGAAACATAACCATGATGACGTCTGGTGTCACCCTAGCCTTTTCAGCAGTATACTGGAAAGCATGACCTCGAGTGTAACGACCCAATTTTCATGTCCAAAAATTTCATTTTAAAATATTACTTTTAGAAAACATTAATAAATAAAAGCATTGTTTAATCACGCCATAACACATCGCAAACCATGTTTTAATATTCAAACCATACAATCCATCAAATATCAGAGTACAATCCCAGTGAATCTTGTAAATGCGGAAACCGAAGAGTGTGTGTGTGACATGCTGCTACCGTGCCGGCTCCTTTCCCCTAGCTGAAGAGGTACCTGAAAACAAAATTGTAAACGTAAGCACAAAGCTTAGTGAGTTCCCCCAACGTACCACATACCATGCAAACACATAACATAAATACTGTCAGGCTATTCTGGGGTGCCTGACTACCCGGTACGGCCATTCTGGGGTGCCGACCTACCCATACGGCCATTCTGGGGTGCCGTCCTACCCGTGTCAAGCCATTCTGGGGTGCTGACTACCCATGTCAAGCCATTCTGGGGTGCTGACTACCCATCGGTCCTAACAACCGACCCTCGGGGGCTGGTCCCCTCCCACTACCTCTATCGCATAACATAACAGGCCAACATACAAGCATACCATCACATACAGTCAGATGATTCTGGGGTGTCTGACTACCCTGCGGTCCTCACAACCGAACTCTACTACTATCGCATATAACGTATCATGAGAGCATATAACATAACAGGTAATAGCAAACCTAGATGATATCACAAAGACAATCATCTATCATACGTCTCCTACTGGTGGGCCGGCATTATGGCCTTAGACCCACCACTACTGGAAGGTAACTCACCTCAAAGTAGCTGCTGAACTGATCGGGAACTAACTGACTGCTGCTGCTCCGGGAGTCCTCCGGCTGCAATTCCCACAATATACTTAATCATACACTGCTAACTGTCCTTTGGGTAAAAAGACCATTTTACCCCTGGTCTAGCCTAAGTCAAATCGAAGTCAACTTTCAGTTGACCCGACTCGCCGAGTGGATCTCCACTCGCCGAGTCCCTAGCAAACTATTGTCCTGGGTCCCTGATCCTACTCGTCGAGTTGGGCTATGACTCGACGAGTTCATCTTCTAAACTGTCATTTAACTCCTTCATCCTACTCGCCGAGTTGTATGAACAACTCGTCGAGTTCATCTTCATCCGAAGAACACATATGCTAAGACTCGCCGAGTTGTATGAACAACTCGCCGAGTCTGTTCCTGATCTATGAAGATTGCCTTGGACTCGCCGAGTCAGGCATTGACTCGCCGAGTCCTATCATGAGTGAGTCCAGCTCCCAACTCACCGAGTCACCCCCTGTGACTCAGGGCTCAACTCGATACATCATGAAGGGACCAATTCGGTGACTCGTGACCAGACTCGCCGAGTCACCTATACGACTCGCCGAGTCGTCGCCATGCATCCACCAAATACACCGATTTACTCGATTTCAGTTCATGCCATTCATAGATTTGGACTTCTAGGACACCAATCACACGTAAAGTTTCCAAATTTACGTGTGGATACTCACTAACATGGATTTTAGGGTTCAAAATGCCTCAAAAGGGTAGATCTAGGATGAACAAGCCACATGGGGCCATAAAGCTAACAGATCTGAGCTCCTGGAGCTCAATCTTGCCTAGATCTAAAGGCCCATCCACTTATTATGAAACATTAAGCACAAACAAGCTTGAGGAATTGCTCAAGAGTGTCTTAAATGAAATCTTAAGCATAGAAACAGGGGAAAAACGAGATATACCTCAATGATACAACTGAAAAACACAATGATGCTTGGATGGCTCTTCTTTCTCTTGATATCCTTCCCCTTCTTGCCTCAAAACCTTCAAGAATGCACAGAAGAGCCTCAAGTTCACAAGAACAAGCTTAGGACGAGGGTTGGGAGCTCTGGGGGGGTGAATGGGGGCTGGCAAGGGGCAGATATGGGGTTTAAATAGGGTGCAAACCCCTGAAACTTAGGGTTTCATCCAACAGCGGTGACTCGCCGAGTCCAGGATATGGACTCGCCGAGTCGCCAACTTAAACGTGTCCTGCATCTCGTCCCTACTCGGCGAGTCGGACCCTGTGACTCGCCGAGTCCAAGGCTAAAATAGGGCAATATTCAAATAAAATTCACATACCGGAAACCAGGTGCTACAAATCTCCCCCACTTATTTTAGACTTCGTCCTCGAAGTCTGCTGCCCGGTCCTGAAACAGCTCGGGGTAATGCTCCATCATCTCGTCCATCGGTTCCCAAGTCCATTCCGAACCCTTGCGGTGCTTCCATTGCACCTTTACTAGTTCTACCCTCTTGTTTCTCAACATCTTTGTCTTTCTGTCAAGTATTGCGACTGGGCGCTCAATGTAATTCAAGCTGTCGTCAACCTGAATATCCTCCAATGGTACTACTGCTGAATCATCCACCAGGCACTTCCGCAGCTGCGAAACATGAAAGGTGCTGTGGATCTGACTGAGCTCGTCTGGCAGGTCCAGCCTATACGCCACCTTGCCCACCCAGGCTGCAACCCTGAACGGCCCGATGAACCTTGGGCCCAACTTGCCCCGCTTTCTGAATCGAATGACACCTTTCCAAGGCGACACTTTCAGGAGGACCATATCCCCGACTTGGAACTCCAAGTCGGATCGACGTCTATCGGCGTAGCTTTCTGTCGACTCTGTGCAGTCTGAAGTCTGCTCCAAACCTGTTGGATCCTCTCAGTCGTCTCTAGCACCACCTCGGTGCTTCCCATGACTCTCTGGCCAACCTCACCCCAACATATCGGGGTTCTGCACTTCCGCCCATACAACATCTCGAACGGTGGTCGGTCAATACTCGCGTGATAGCTGTTGTTGTAGGAGAACTCAGCCAAAGGAAGATAGGTATCCCAGCTACCACCGAAATCCAACACACACGCCCGCAACATGTCCTCCAAAGTCTAGATGGTCCGCTCACTCTGACCATCTGTCTGCGGGTGAAAGGCGGTGCTGAAATGCAGACGAGTGCCCAACTCGTCATGGAATTTCTTCAAGAATCTGGAAGTAAAACGTACATCCATGTCCGAGATTACCGATACTGGCACTCCATGCCGTGCCACAATCTCCCTGATATAGATGTCGGCCAATTTCTCGGCCGATATGCTTTCCTGGATTGGAATAAAGTGAGCACTCTTGGTCAATCTATCCACGATGACCCAAATCGAATCCACTCCACGTGCGGTCCTGGGAAGCTTTGTGATAAAATCCATCGTGATATCTTCCCATTTCCACAGTGGGATGTCCAACGGCTGCATCTTGCCATGCGGTCTCTGATGTTCGGCCTTGACCTTCCTGCAGGTCAAACACCGCTCGACGTACCATGCCACATCCCGCTTCATGCAAGGCCACCAATAATCCGGACGAAGATCCCTATACATCTTCGTCGCCCCGGGATGAATAGAAAATCGGGACTTGTGCGCCTCCTCCATCAAAATCTGACGCACGCCACCGTGATACGGCACCCACACCCTACGGTGTAATGTCAAAAGTCCTCTGCCATCATAATCAAAGGAGGAAACCTGACCCACCACACGCTCGCTCTTCCGATGCTCCTCCTTGATAGCCTCCTGTTGAGCCTCCCGAATCTGCTCCAACAGGGGAGTCACCACAGTCATCCTCAAACAAACGTCCCTGATCGGCACCGTCTTGCGGCTAAGCGCATCGGCCACCACATTGGCCTTCCCCGGGTGGTAAAGGATCTCGCAATCATAATCCTTCACCACGTCCAACCACCGACGCTGCCTCATGTTCAGATTCGGTTGGTCCATGAGGTACCTCAAACTCTTGTGGTCCGTGTAGATGGTACACCGAACCCCGTAGAGGTAATGTCGCCAAATCTTGAGGGCAAAGACCACCGCCCCCAACTCCAAATCGTGCGTCGGGTAATTTGCCTCGTGAGGCTTGAGCTGCCGTGAAGCGTAGGCAATGACATGCCCTCTCTGCATCAGAACTGCGCCCAACCCCGAAATGGATGCATCGCAGTAAACCACAAAATCCTCAACGCCCTCAGGCAGGGCTAGGATCGGCGCCTCACACAATTTCTGTCTCAGCATCTCAAACGCAGCCTGCTGCTAGGGTCCCCACCGAAAGACCACGACTTTCTTCGTCAGTCGCGTCAGGGGTACGGCTATCTTGGAGAAATCTTGGATAAACCTCCGATAGTAGCTTACCAATCCCAGGAAGCTCCGAATCTCAGATGGAGACTTCAGGACCTCCCATCTCATCACGGCCTCGACCTTGGCCGGATCAACCAGAATCCCGTTCTGGTTGACGAGGTGTCCAAGGAATTGCACCTCGCGCAACCAAAACTCACACTTGGAGAACTTGGCATACAAGCTCTCCCTCCTCAGGGTCTCCAACACCTCCCTCAGATGCTCCTCGTGTTCCTCCCGAGTCTTGGAATAGACCAAGATATCATCGATAAAGACTATCACAGACCGATCCAGCATCGGTCTACACACGCGGTTCATGAGGTCCATGAACGCGGCAGGAGCATTGGTGAGCCCAAACGGCATCACCACGAACTCGTAATGACCATAGCGCGTCCGAAACGCAGTCTTCTGCATATCCTCCTCCCTGACCCTCATCTGATGATAACCCGAACGTAATTCAATCTTGGAGAACCAAGATGCTCCCTGAAGCTGGTCAAATAGGTCGTCAATCCTCGGAAGCGGGTATCGGTTCTTCACCGTTACCTTGTTCAGCTCCCGATAATCTATACACATCCGATGCGACCTGTCCTTCTTTCTTACAAACAGAATCGGGGCTCCCCAGGGTGAACTGCTCGGCCGAATAAATCCCTTGTCCAGCAACTCCTGTAGCTGCGTAGACAACTCCTGCATCTCAGGAGGAGCCAACCGATATGGTGCTTTGGCTATCGGAGCCGCACCGGGAATGAGGTCAATCCTGAACTCCACCTGTCGCTCCGGAGGTATCCCAGGTAGTTCCTCCGGGAAAACATCAGCAAAATCTCGAACCACCGGGACCTCGCTCACGGTCGCCTTACCCGCCTCCCGGGTATCCATCACATACACGACATAACCCGCGCATCCCTGCTAAAGGTAGCGCCTAGCCCTCGCTGCTGAACATACAGTGGGTCCACACTGCGGCCGCTCTCCATGAATCACTAACTCTCCCCCGCTTGGGGTCCTGACTCGCACTAGCTGCTGCGCACAATCTATCACTGCCCCATTAGGGCTCAACCAATCCATACCAATAATCACCTTGTTCCCACGCAATGGAATGGGAACCAAGTCTACCAGGTAACGCTCCTCAAACAGTCGCAGAACACAATCTCAAAACACCATCGATACTCGCACCGATCGATCGTCAGCAATCTCTACCTCTAACGGGCAATCTAACTCGCCTGAAGTCTCATGAAATCTCTTGCTAAGAGCAAGAGAAACGAACGATCGGGATGCACCCGAGTCGAACAATACCTGAACCGGGATGCCGTTCACATGGAACGATCCTAATACACATGTATACACACGGAGCACATATCAATATCATAACAACATAAAATAAAAGATAGAAGGAAAGAATCATACCCGTCACCACATCGGGCGCGGCGCGTGCCTCCTCGGCAGTCAACTGAAATGCCCGACTCCTCACCACTGGAGCCTCTGCCTTGCCCTGTCGACCATCCGTGATCCGCAGGGTCGCTGGAGCCGGCGCCTTTACTGGCGTTGTAACTGACAACTGGGGGCAATTGGCCTTCTTGTGGCCCTTCTGGTTGCAATGGAAACACAGCAACTCCGATGTCTGAATAACTGTCGTAGGAGCAGTGCAATCCCTGCTGATATGCCCAAACTTGCCGCACTTGTAGCAGCCGGACGATCCCATCCTGCACGCCCCCTCGTGCGGCCTGCCGCACCTCCTGCAGCGGCTCGGTCCCGACTGGCCTTTCGGCCTCCCATCTGATCCCTTGGGCTTCTTCCCCGAAGCCCCTGTTGCCTAACCGTCCTCAAGTTTCCGTTTCCGGATGTACTCCAAATCTATCTATCTCTCCCTAGCCCTGGCAATCATGGAGTCCAGGGTGGGGCAAGCCGAAAAACTAACATGCTCCCGGATGTCAGCTCGTAGCATATCATGGTAACGAGTCCTCCTCATGTCCTCGTCACCGGCATACTGGGGCACCAATAAAGCCCTCTCCCGAAACTTGGCGGTGATCTCCGCCACGGTCTCTGTCGTCTGCCTCATGTCTAGAAACTCCCTGGCCAGCTGCTGAAGCTCGACCGCCGGTGCAAACTCTACCCTGAACCTAGCCACAAAGTCCGACCAGGTCATTGCCTCGATAGCCGAGGCTCCCAACGAGTCACCCACTGACTCCCACCAATCCCGGGCTCGGTCCCGTAAACATCCTGCTGCATACCTCACCTTCGACCCCTCGGGGCAGAAGCTAGTCAACTGGGCGGACTCGATATCCGCAATCCACCGCCTGGCGACAATGGGGTCCTTCACCCCATGGAAATCCGGCGCACCACTGCCCCTGAAGTCCTTGAAGGACAGTGTGCGAGATCCTGACTGGCTAGAGGCTAAATCGCTCCTGAATGCCCGTAGGCGATCCTCCATCAACTCTATGATCCCTTCCTTGATCGACCCAAAGAGGATGGGGGTCGACTCAAGGATGCCCCTGGTAATCTCCGACGTGATGAACTCACGTAGCCTCTCGTCAATCGGCTCGGTGCCTGATCCCGAACCTGACCCCTCTCCTGATTCGCCATCTGTCGGTCTCGGTCGAAGTAGCACCATTCTGCAATTCATCATAATAATCATTAGTGATACTGCTACTTTCTGAGGGATCTCAACTACTTACAGGTTCCTTGGTCTCGTCTTGGCCTTCCTCGGCTCGGGTACGGATCCTCTTCTTTCAGTAGTACGGGCCCATACTACCTTCCACATCTATCCGTACCTTCTCCGAGGAATTCCTCGACTCCACCAGATCCCCTTTACTACTGGTACTCTCTGTTATTCTCATCCTAGGCTTGCCCTAGGGAAAACTCAAGTTCAACACGACTGGTCCTCAGCTGCTGTGGGTCTCCTCATAGTGCCAGTTAGCCACCACCCAAACACCATCACATGTGATGAGGATTAGATAATCCTTCAAGTAAAAGATCCGTCCCTACAACGGTTAGACTCAAACGAGAGCTGCGCAATAGGGCCAGTTCCAATACTTTGGGATTATTCAACCCTGATCACATGTGGTGTGACGTGTTTACCTAGTGGCTAACTCCCATTACTCAGAACCCCACCAAGCACGAAGCAGGCAGCATTCGGATAAGGGGAAACAGATTCAAGCCAAAACTATTCTTATAACAAGAAACGGCACTTTAACATAGGATGCTAAGCTCATACTATCAGGCATAACCTAAACAGGCTATCCTACTGCTGTCTACTCAATTCTAGCATGTAATATTCATAAAGCTGTAACACATAAGCAGGCACATAAGGCATCACTCCTAGATCCTTAGCCCTATACTAGCATGCGGTTCTACGTAAGCTGATAAACATAACATAAACTTGTATGGGTACTATGGGGAATACTTACTTGAGCTCGGCCGGTCGCGCACGTCACACACTTCGCTCTTTCTTATGACTCTTTTCCGGGTTTTAAAGAACAATTTCTTTTGGAAAATCTTTCAATCCCTCGATTTGAGTTCAGACACTCCCGAAGGCGTGTCCGAATCCCTCAAACCAGGGATCTGATACCAACTTGTAACGACCCAATTTTCATGTCCAAAAATTTCATTTTAAAATATTACTTTTAGAAAACATTAATAAATAAAAGCATTGTTTAATCACGCCATAACACATCGCAAACCATGTTTTAATATTCAAACCATACAATCCATCAAATATCAGAGTACAATCCCAGTGAATCTCGTAAATGCGGAAACCGAAGAGTGTGTGTGTGACATGCTGCTACCGTGCCGGCTCCTTTCCCCTAGCTGAGGAGGTACCTGAAAACAAAACTGTAAACGTAAGTACAAAGCTTAGTGAGTTCCCCCAACGTACCACATACCATGCAAACACATAACATAAATACTGCCAGGCTATTCTGGGGTGCCTGACTACCCGGTACGGCCATTCTGGGGTGCCGACCTACCCATACGGCCATTCTGGGGTGCCGTCCTACCCGTGTCAAGCCATTCTGGGGTGCTGACTACCCATGTCAAGCCATTCTGGGGTGCTGACTACCCATCGATCCTAACAACCGACCCTCGGGGGCTGGTCCCCTCCCACTATCTCTATCGCATAACATAACAGGCCAACATACAAGCATACCATCACATACAGTCAGATGATTCTGGGGTGTCTGACTACCCTGCGGTCCTCACAACCGAACTCTACTACTATCGCATATAACGTATCATGAGAGCATATAACATAACAGGTAATAGCAAACCTAGATGATATCACAAAGACAATCATCTATCATACGTCTCCTACTGGTGGGCCGGCATTGTGGCCTTAGACCCACCACTACTGGAAGGTAACTCACCTCAAAGTAGCTGCTGAACTGATCGGGAACTAACTGACTGCTGCTGCTCTGGGAGTCCTCCGGCTGCAATTCCCACAATATACTTAATCATACACTGCTAACTGTCCTTTGGGTAAAAAGACCATTTTACCCCTGGTCTAGCCCTAAGTCAAATCGAAGTCAACTTTCAGTTGACCCGACTCGCCGAGTGGATCTCCACTCGCCGAGTCCCTAGCAAACTATTGTCCTGGGTCCCTGATCCTACTCGTCGAGTTGGGCTATGACTCGACGAGTTCATCTTCTAAACTGTCATTCAACTCCTTCATCCTACTCGCCGAGTTGTATGAACAACTCGTCGAGTTCATCTTCATCCGAAGAACACATATGCTAAGACTCGCCGAGTTGTATGAACAACTCGCCGAGTCTGTTCCTGATCTATGAAGATTGCCTTGGACTCGCCGAGTCAGGCATTGACTCGCCGAGTCCTATCATGAGTGAGTCCAGCTCCCAACTCACCGAGTCACCCCCTGTGACTCACGGCTCAACTCGATACATCGTGAAAGGACCAATTCGGTGACTCGCGACCAGACTCGCCGAGTCATCTATACGACTCGCCGAGTTGTCGCCATGCATCCACCAAATACACCGATTTACTCGATTTCAGTTCATGCCATTCATAGATCTGGACTTCTAGGACACCAATCACACGTAAAGTTTCCAACTTTACGTGTGGATACTCACTAACATGGATTTTAGGGTTCAAAATGCCTAAAAAGGGTAGATCTAGGATGAACAAGCCACATGGGGCCATAAAGCTAACAGATCTGAGCTCCTGGAGCTCAATCTTGCCTAGATCTAAAGGCCCATCCACTTATTACAAAACATTAAGCACAAACAAGCTTGAGGAATTGCTCAAGAGTGTCTTAAATGAAATCTTAAGCATAGAAACAGGGGAAAAACGAGATATACCTCAATGATACAGCTGAAAAACACAATGATGCTTGGATGGCTCTTCTTTCTCTTGATCTCCTTCCCCTTCTTGCCTCAAAACCTTCAAGAATGCACACAAGAGCCTCAAGTTCACAAGAACAAGCTTAGGACGAGGGTTGGGAGCTCTGGGGGGGTAAATGGGGGCTGGCAAGGGGCAGATATGGGGTTTAAATAGGGTGCAAACCCCTGAAACTTAGGGTTTCATCCAACAGCGGTGACTCGCCGAGTCCAGGATATGGACTCGCCGAGTCGCCAACTTAAACGTGTCCTGCGTCTCGTCCCTACTCGGCGAGTCGGACCCTGTGACTCGCCGAGTCCAAGGCTAAAATAGGGCAATACTCAAATAAAATTCACATACCGGAAACCAGGTGCTACATCGAGCCTTCGGGGGCTCAGCCCTACCTTGTCGCCCATCGGTGATCCTCAGAATGGCTAGCGTTGGGGCCTGCACCGGCTTGGCGACGAGCAATGGACAATTGAACTTCACATGGCTAACCTGATCACAATGATAACAAATCCTAGCGCTCAGTAATGGGACCGGATGGCGACAATCCCTTGCTAAGTGCCCCTCCTTGCCACATTTGTAGAATCCAACAAATGATCGGAAAGAAACCTCAAGAACTTAGTTTCACTTCCCACAAGTGCAGCTCTTTTTTCCTCCAGACCTCGAATCAGCGGGCATAAATCGCTTTGCTTCACGCTGCGACAGCATAGGGCCCGCCTCAACTCACTCGACTGGAGATCAATCTTAATCTCCTACCTCCTCGTTGCTTCCAATAACTCAAAGAGTGAACCATATCGTTGAGTGGATACAAAATGATGGATATCCTACTTGAGCATGCTCACCGGGTCATCTGAGCTTGCTTATAAGCATTAAACTCAAGACAGAAAATAACCCTCTCGGTAAACATGTTGGTGATATGAGTCACCATCTCTGTCATGTTCCTCAACTCAAGATACTCCTAAGCCAAGCTCTCCCTCTCCACCAAAGGGACATATATTGAATGAAATATCTCAATAAACTGCTCCCAAGTAACAACAACCCTCTGCTTAGGAGTGTACGAGCCAGTAACCAACCTCCACCAATACTTCACGCCTTAACAAAGAAGGTTCATGGTGCACTTGAACTTCTGGTCAGCAGTGCAAGAACACGTGAAGAAACAACTCTCCATATCATATAACCATCTCATCGCAACAATCATATCCTAAATTCCAACAATCATATAACCATCTTATCGAAACAATCAGATCCTAAACTTCATCAAGCACTGGGGACTTTGTATTTTCGAAGTCCCGATACTGAAAGGCTATCCCCCCACAAATCCCCGCAGTAGAAACAGTTGTGGTAGCCTCATATCGCTCATCAAAAAACTCGATCATGGAGGTATTTATAGACCCCAACGTCACCGACATAGATCGCCAAACAGCAGCAGCCACCTCAGTGGCAATGACCTCCTGAATCTTATCATCCGTCATCCTCGAGCCATCCTGGCCACTCACTCAAGACCCAGAACCTGATCTCTGAGTGAACACCATACTGAAAAATAAACCATAATATATCAAAATTCCACAATTCATATAACCCAAACTATTACTGATAAACAAACCCTCGGGGTTTGAGATTTCCTTGGGATGCATACGGGTCCTATGCTTTCATTAGTATGGTCCCACACTACCTTCCACACCTAACCATATTTTTTCTCAATGATCATCACAACCTCTCAAACAAACACAACAACCAAGATATGTGTAATGCCAGCAAATTCGAGCTAGTCAATTTAGAGACAATAAGCATAAAAAAATGAGTTTTTGATGGAAAAGTAGTTAGAAGTATTAATATTAACCAAGTTATATTATTTGTTACAAGGGTTCCGTACATATAAAGAACGCCGAAATCCGAGTTATAACGAAGAAGTGATGACCCGTCGAAGTTTTACGATAAAACCGACACGACACCGGGAAATGTAAATTACGATAGAGGACATTTTAGCCTTAGTAATCTAAACAAAAGTTATAGTATACGTTAAACCAATAGTTTTCATAAAAAGAACGCCCAAATCTGACTTCATATGAGGAAGTTATGATTTTTCTAAGATTTGGCTTAGCAGTGTACAACCCGAAACTCGAATTTTAGATCGAGCGGTTTTTGGTCAACGCGATCTAAATGAGAGTTTAAGATCTCATTAATAGGAACTCAATGATAAAATGACAGAAGAAAATGAAACTCGTATGAAGAAGTTACGAATTTTACACGGTCATTTAACAATATATTATCCTCCTACTGTTAAATTTAAGATCGGTCAAAAGGAAAGTTGTAGATTTTATTTTTACCTACGCGTGGATATAAAAAACGTCAAAAACAGAACTTGTGTGCGAATGTTATGAATTTTTGAAAATCGGCTTATTTACACCCTGTGTGCGATGCCACATGTCAGCACCAGGCTCAGCTTTGGTGTCTCCAGCTGGCTCACAACGTCAGCATCATAAACTCACGATGTGAGAGCACTACTAGAAAAACAGCCGACGCTCATTGCGCGTCGTAAAAGGCTCAAACGACGCGCAAATGTGCATCAAGGAATGCCCTCTTATAAAGAGAGACGACGCGCTTTCGCACGTCATCTACAACGCTCATTTACAACGCTCAATTACGACGCGCGTTTACAACACGCAATGCGTATCAGGGAAGGCCTTGTCATAAAGTAAGACGACACGAATTTGCGTGTCGTAACCTTACGACGCGCGTGTTTATGACACGCAATGCGTATCAAGGAAGCCCCTGTCAAGAAAGGCCATGTCGTAAATGAAGATGACACAGAATTTTGCGTATCATAATTTTAAATGTTATAAAAAATATTATTTATAGATTTACTAATTTTCAATTTATATTTGCATTTAATGTCTCATAACAAAAAATACAATCCATTGCATAAAATTTGATGTCATACAAATAATCGATCCATGGAAAGATAAAACAAGTCAATAGAAGTTGTTTTCTCCCTATACATGATTATCACATACTAAATAACAAACTTTATTTCATATTCATACATATGATTACGTAATCATTAGTTTCACATAAACCAATCTAATTAAAACAAATCCTTGATTATAAGCAGAAAAATTCAAAGTTTAAAAGTCAACCAGTGGGGAAAAGTTGAAGCCTCATAGTTGTCTCCTGGATGATCCCTTGTGTTATTTCCTGGCTAAGGTGTTCCATCCTGCAAAATACAACCTTCATCAGGGACTTTCTGCCCTTGACTAAAGTGAAAGTGAGACAATAACAGTTTTGCCATTGTTTATATTGGATAGAAACTCATCCACGCTTTGCTTCTCTAACATAATAGTCTCTGCAGAAGTAATGCACCCACTGCATGATTACAACAATGTTATTGTTACCAATTCAATTCATCAACAATTGATGTATAATGTAACTGAACTATAGTTGCACCCTTGATGTCAATATTTGATCCTTGTTGAATGGAGTCCTTTCCAGGGGTAAACTTACTATTTATCACAGTTTTTGCATGGTAACTGTCATGAAGCGGACAGAGTATTAGAAAGATAACAATTGTAAGAAGGAAAAAGGACCTGCAAGTGTAGAAGGATGCTTTGATTTCAGATTATTTTTTTTTTTTAAAAAAAAAGGACTTTACTTCCACTTGCATCAATTTCATCTGATGGTTGACATTTACAATAACAGTAGGAGGGAAGTATTGGTCAACAACACCTTCACTAATATCTCTCACACTTCCACCTCCAACAATTTCATCTCCTTTATCCAACGCATCATTTATTAAACTTTGAAGCCTTTTTGCATGCAAATCGCACCCATGTTGTATTTTCCAAGTTGTAGAGGACCCTAGAATATTTACGTATTTAATTAAAAAAATAATACATTGCAAATTATATATAATCAATAGGGTAGAACTGTAATTACTAATTAGTTACTTACAGCTGAGACAGATTTAACAATCTTGACAACCGCATCTACAAATTTAAGCGTATATGTCTTTGTGGACATAAAATCTTTTAGTTCCTGCACAGTTTTGTACACTAGATTGTAAAGCAGCCCTAACAGCAACTTGTGCAACCTGTATTGAGTTTGAAGATTCTATTAAAAATGGCTTATTTGCTCAGAATAGCAATGTACTTTAACTTTTTTTTACAAATATAGGCAATGTACTTTATTTGTTATATATTGCTATTATTGGTAAAAAAAATGTAAGTAGGTTGCTAATTTTTATAGAGAAAATGTAAGTAAGCTGCTATTATGGATTACATGTTTGCTATTATTTGTAGAAAATGTATATTCATTGCTATTTCTCACAATTTGCAGTAAACAAAAGATGGAAAAGTCAAAATTGTTATATGAATTTGACCGAAAGTCAAAGATTCGTACATGAGCCACATCGACGTCTTCACAGACAACAAACGCATCTTTTCCACCAAGCTCAAGTGTCACGGGTATCAATGTGTCAACGGCTTTTCTCATTATCTGGTTTTATAAAACAATGTAATGTGAAAATTACGTTAATACCCTTTATGTTATCTTCCAGTCATGAGATGGAAAAGGGAAAATCATACCATTCTGCCAACACTTGGAGAGCCGACAAATATGATTTTGTCAAGTAAGGAGACTAATGCTTCTCCAGTCTCAGCAAACCTGGAATATTCAAAGTTTAAGGGACCTGATAAAATTAAAAATTATTGAAATGACTAAAAAGGGCTTGGCTTACCCGGTTATGACTTCAACAAGATTTTTAGGAGCTCCAACAGCTGCAAGGGCAGTTTGGAGAATTCGCACGTAGAAGCATCCAGACCAGCTTGCATGTTCTGAAACCTTAAATACGAATAAGGAAGAGTAAATTGCATTTTTGGTCCTTGAGTATAGCTGATTTTGCAATTTGAGTCCCTTATTTGAGGTTGTTCGTCTCTATTTCAAGAAAATGACTATATTTTGGACCAATATTGCAAAAATCAGATATACTCAGGGACCAAAATAGTTATTTTACTTGGAACAGGGACTAAAACTGTTACAAGACCACAAATGATGACCAATTTGCAAGAGAAAACATTTTTGGACCAAGACTGCAAAAATAACTATACTCGAGGGGTGTAATGTAAATTACTCAAGAATTAAAACCTTGACAACTATGTCATTCCCAGAGAAGACAACAACTAAAACTGGATTAAACAAGTTATGAAATGGATAATTCCATGATACAATTGCTCCAACTACACCAAGGGGGTAAATTCCACTTTGGATTTTTTGTGAAGCATTGATCTTCCAAATAATAATAAAAAATGTTAATATTCAAAAAATACATTACATACCTTATGTTCCATAACACGAGCAAGTCTATACTTCTCCTTGAGATCTCCCTCATGACGCTCTCTTCTCAACTCAACCTCAAGCTGCACAATCTTTCAAAACACTTTGAGGTCAAAAGGACTAGTCCCAAAACATAGAATTGATTGGAAAAAAAAAATCAACTTTTTTTTTAGAAAAATCATACTTTTAGAATAGACATGGAAAAACTAAAGACTGCTATACACTTGTGCTTTAAAGTAACCCTAACAGAATAACCATTTTATGTTATCAAAAAACTTAAAAAACTAAGTAACAAAATTTCTTATGATATTCATGTTGGAAACACACTAACTATCCACACATCAAAATGAGATGCAATTACCCAAATTTAAAAAGCCTAACCAAAATTCAAATTCATTTGAAAACTTGAGTTACCTTCTGTCTGAGGGTCATCAATGAATTTTCTCATGCAATCAACAAAGTTGGTCCCGTTAAAAGGATCCTCACCAATACCCACACATGTGGATTGACGTAGCCCTACAGTAGTAGTTTGGTATACCTGTAACAAAATGAACAAACAAATCATTCAAATAGCTGTGCATAGAATCATATAATGTTTTCCAAACTCAAAATAAGCAGTTAATCTTAAACCAATCATATAATAAGTTAAGAAAAAATCAAGAATATCTTACCGCTTCATAGATCGAGATACAATACCAATATGCCCTGGTTTATGAATGTAACCAGGCATGATTCTGATCTTACATTCTCTAGGCTTAATGATACCAGGGCAATTTGGTCCAATCAGCCGAGTTTTTGACTGCTTAATTAAAGCAGCCTTTACACGAACATGTATGCATATGATTGATTACAAGGGACAGACAGTCAATAACATTCTTACATTGAAAACACAAGTAGCCAACATATTGATGAGAAATGCAGGTTACCATGTCATGTTGTGGAACTGCTTCTGTTTAGCAAACAATCAAATCCAATTCAGCCTCTAATGCTTCCATGATTGTTGCTGCAGCAAATGGTGGAGTCACATAAATTACAGATGCATTAGCCTTGGTTTCAACTTTTTCATCTGCAACTGAGTTGAAAACAGGGAGCCCTCAATGCTCTGTTCCACCCTTCTTTGGGGTAACTCCACCAGCTTACAAAAGTCAAGAACAAGGTTCAAAATAAACGGAAAGCACTTTCAGAGCTACATGTTGAAATTATTTATATACATTTGTTAGATCTTTATGTTCACGTTTTCATTTCTAATCCAAAATTATCTCAATGTCATTGCTAAGCGTTACAAAGTATTGGTAGGCTTATTGTTCTAAACGTTTTCTCTAATTTGGCATATTACTTGTTAGTTAAATATTCTTATTAAATTGTGTCCAGACTAAAGAATGTCATTTTCGTAATTAACAATACAAAATCAAACAATCATTTAAGAGATCACCATTACACGAACCTGGATGTCACTGGTCGTACCTTCCACTGTAAACCTTCTAAGATCTGAAGCTCCAGAAGATGACTTTGAAATGGTGTGTGTGTGTGTGTGTATATATATATATATATATATATATATATATATATATATATATATATGTGTGTGTGTGTATACATATATATATATATATATATATATATATATATATATATAGAGAGAGAGAGAGAGAGATAGAGATGTATATAGAACCCTAAATCACCTCCTGGATGTCACGCAGTATGTATATGTATATATAGGGGACAGAGAGAGAGAGAGAGAGAGAGAGAGAGAGGGAGAGAGAAAGAAAGGGGAACCGGAAGTAGATCGATGGAGTTGGGTAGACCGGAGGTGGAGCAGGACTGGGAACACTCAATCGTAGGCGAGATCCAGAATAAGATGAAAAAGCATGTGTATACCTTCTCAATACTGTCCATGGCGATTGGTCACTTTGCCGGTGTAAGGTCGTGTCGTATAAGAGGAGAGATGTATGTGAGAATTGAATTTTTTTAAGAACGATTGAGTTATGGAGAGTGAAGCCGAGTCGATCTTCGAAGAGCGGCGGAGCCCGGAGAAAGAAGGCGGAGTAGCAGTGGTGGATTTAGGGTTGAAGAGCTGGGATGTTTGGTGTAAGAGAAATTGAAATTATCGCCAAAGTAAACCCTAATTCAGAGCTTGAAGGCGACAAAATGGAGAAAGGGATAAATATTGGCAGCCACACTATTAGGGTTTCTTGGGTACAGCATACGAAGGAGTAGATGGAGAAGGAGTTGATGCATCAGGCGGGGTTTATATTTCAAAGGGATTTCGTTTCCCTTTAAAACGCGCCTTTCACTAAAATTATAAAACGACATACTTAGACGACGCACTTTTTACGACCGGTGCCCTCCGTGTTTTTTTTTTTTTGTGCTGACATTAATTTCAGGGCACGCATAAATGCATGTCCTCTATACTTCAAAATTTAGAAGAGATGACATTATTTTTAGAGCGCACGCTTTTGCGTTTCGTAAATCACTGTGTGTCATTGTTTATGCGTCATTAAAGGGTTGTTTTCTTGTAGTGGAGGTCTCTTGGCAGCCTATAAATACAAACGCACACCCTCTTCATACCTCACACCTTACCCTTTCTTCCTTCACTCTATACACTCTCTAATACCCCCTAAATCCCCCCCCCCCCCCACAAAAAAAAAGCCTAGGGAACCCCCCTAGCACAAGAAGGAAGCCCCAGAGCTCCCAACGGATCCGAGAAGAAGAGATTTCGGCTCAGAACTTCTGCTCCTGTAGAGCCCTGCTCCTAGCCAAACCCCCGGTAAGTGAGTTATGTTTACCCTACTTTAATTATAACTTAAGCTTAAGTTCCTTATCGTTATTATGAACCTATAAACAAAATTTATCGGTGATTCCAAGTTGTTATATTGATCGATGTACTTACGGGGATGATCTCTAGGCTGTGATTTAGTGATGTGTTTAAAGTGGGATTTCCAAACAGTATACTTCGTATACCAAATGGACCCTACCTTCGATATGACCCTACCAGATTGTTCCTTACTTGATAGATCATGAAAGTAGACTTTGAGTTAATGATGAATCTAGATTAATAATTAGTTGCAATAAAGATTAGACTAAAACTTGGCGATAATAATGCTAGGTTTCGTCGAAGGAAAATAGAATCGTTAAAAGTGCAGTGCTGCCGAGTTTGGAATCATCATTATAACAAGTGAGTGCATGGTTACTTTCATCTTACACATAGATATGATCATATGAAGTATTTTATATGAACTATGTGTTACGTGTTCATATTATCTATATACTTGCTATCTATGCTGGATGAACGATTTGTATACATGTTTTAAATGATTTAAATTGTATATTTATTTTATATCTACAAAACGTGTTGGGTAAAACATTGTTATATTAGTGATGAGATAAATGATGAACGATGAAAGATGAGATGAATGCTGAGCATTGATATATGAGTGGTAAAATATGGTGAGAAGCGATGAGCCAAGTGATGACCTAAGCGATGACCCAAGTGATGTCCCCGTCATCTAGCAGAGTATGGGTGACAACCACGAACTATTGTAGACAGTCCAGTGGAAACACTAGCAGGCTCGTAACCTGTAGGTGTTGTGAACGAGATGTTCACCCAGTGTACTCTAAAAACCCATTGACATGTATTACGAGTGGACTCTCGAAAACGATATTGTCAATAAACGATATAAACCCTGGCTACCATGCGACTTAGTGCCCGTTGTATAAACCCTGGCTACCATGCGACTTAGTGCCTGTTGTATAAACCCTGGAAACTATGAGACTTAGTGCCTAAACCCTGGCGTCTATGCGACTTAGTGCCTATTGTATAAACCCTGGCGACTATGAGACTTAGTGCCTAAACCCTGGCGACTATGACACTTAGTGCCTAAACCCTGGCGACTATGAGACTTAGTGCCTAAACCCTGGTGACTATGCGACTTAATGCATGTTGAGTAAACCCTGACAATGACGGATTCCATGATGATTCCTTAGGATGATCCTTAGGAATGAATGAACGAGAAATACCTGATTCTTAAGGTAGATCCTTAAAAGTAAAGAATATAATGGGGATGGGTAATTAGGTTGATTGTTTGATGTTTAAACATAATAATTATATTATTGTGGGTTGAAAACCCTATGTACTCACCAGGTTTCCCAACCCGACCCACTCCAACTTATTTGTATCACAAGTGTTGATATGAAGTTACATTACATTGAGAGATTAATGAGATGTAAATCACTAGTGATAATGAATGTAAGTTCTGCTTATTCTTATGTTTCTGTATTGACAATGACATCCCAAATGTTTTTAAATGAATAAAAATACATTTCTTAGGAAATGCTTTTATAACGTATTTATCATGTTTTACTTGGAACAAATTCCGCAACATATTTCTTTAAAAGATACTCTGGTTTTCAAAATATAGCATAAACAAATCGGTTTTTTCTGGCCGTGAAAATAGGGATGTCACAATACGTATACATCATATCCTTACCCTCTCAAGAGTAGCTAAACATCCACCTCTAACCGATTTCTCATGAAAATATTCACCCATGAAACTTCCACCAACCCTATAGCACTCGTGTATGCTAATCATACATAACACTAGATCCTATAAACAGTCAAGTATTTGATTCTACCATAAGACCACAACCAAACAAGGAGCAGGAAATAAGGCCAAACCAAACATTCTCATTCTATAAAATCTTAGTTATGTGTAATTGTGATGCATACACTAAGCAACTACAATAATGATGTCAATTCCATGCAAGGAATAACCCTAGGTTATTAGCCATCATACATCATACAATTCTATCATGCAATTCTTGAAGATCCCTAGCCTATCACTAACATGCTATTCTACCATAAATATCATATCAAATAATAGTGTGGTAACGTGGGGTATACTTTCTGGTTCTGGCTGATCGTACACATCACATCCTTCCTTGGTTATTTTTGAAAACAATTTTGAAAATCATTTTTAAAACTTTTACAGTTCCTTAGTTTGATTCTGGATTCATATGGTTGTTCCTCCAATTCTCTCAAACCAAGGCTCTAATACCAATTTAAAATATCTCAAAAATCACAAAAAATTTAAACTTTTCAAAAAAAAAAAAAAAAAAAACATTTACTTAAAAAGTGTTTAGATAACCATTTGTTTCCAAAAACATTATTTGAAATTAGAGTCACCCATGACCTAATAACATAAAACCAAGGATGTGTAAGGTCACTCCATCGCCTTGCCACCGTCCTTAGAAGTACTTGAAACTAAACTAAAATTGTAAGCAAACGCTTAATGAATTCCCCCAAAGTACCATCACGTAAACATGACAAGCAAAAACATTCATACATAGCCTTCAGCATGATAGGACTACCTCACCGGGCCTTCAGCTTATCTGGACCGCTCTCTGGGCCTTCGGCTTGACTGGTCTGCCTCGCAAGCCTTCAACCAATCTAGACCGCCCTGGGTGTCTTGGCCTTCAGTCTCAATTGGTCTGCCTCAACCCACTAAACCATCACATATCAACATACACCATAACAATCAATAGCTAGCAGATACATGTATTCATATAGATCTAACATATCATTACAACATAGCAACATCCTATATACTAGGATAGCAACATGCTATATATCATGATACAAATCTAACGTAGCACTACAACATAACAGCATCCTATATACCAACATATAGATCTAACATATCACTACAACATAGCAAAATCCTATGTACCAGGATATAGATCTAACAGATCACTACAACATAGCAAAATCCTTGGCTTAGAGTCTTTCTTCATGAGGAGGTACCAGATGGCTGCATGATCAGAAAAAATGATGACTTTTGTTCCCAGCAAGTATTGTCTGAACTTTTCCAACGCGAAAACAATGAATAACAACACTTTTTCTATTCTAGAATAATTTTCTTGCGCATTGTCTAAAATATTTGAGGAGTAGTAAATAACACAGGGCATTCGATATTTCCTTTGTCCCAAAACAACTCTAACAATAGTATTGCTTGCATTATACATAATTTCAAAGGACAGACTCCAATCTGGTGGCTGAATAATCGAAGCTGAAGTGAGCAGATTTTTCAGCAATTGAAAGCTTTCTTGCAGTCTTCAATAAAATCAAATTATGCATCACTTTACAGCAGCTGGCACATAGGGACTATAGTCTTTGAAAAGTCTTTTATAAATCTTCTATAAATTCCAGCATGACCAATAAAAGAATGCATTTCCTTAACATTCCTCGGGTAGGGTAAGATTTTGATAATATCTATTTTAGCTTGATCTACTTCTAAATCTCTCCTTGAAAATAGATGACCCAAAATCAGACCTTGGTCAACCATAAAATGAAATTTTTCAAAGTTAAAGACTAGGTCGGTTTCAATACATCTTTGAAGGATTTTTATAAGGTTTTTAAATCAGATATCAAAGGAGGCTCCATAGACAGTAAAATCATCCATAAATACTTCTATGACATTCTCTACATACTCTAAAAAAAATACTTACCATACACCTTTGGAAGGTGAAGGGTGTGTCGTAGAGTCTGAAAGGCATATGTCTATATGTGAATGTTCCAAATGGGCCGGTGAAGGTTGTTTCTCCTAATCGCCTAGTGTACCTGGAATCTGATGAAAGCCTGAGACCCCATCCGAACAGCAGTAGTGTGATTTTCCAACATCTAATCGATGAATGGAAGTGGAAAATGATATTTTATAGTGGTCGTGTTTAATTTTATGTAGTCGGTGCAGATGCCCCATCCACTATGAAATTAAGTCGGTACCAACTCTCTTTCTTTATTCTCCACTATTTTCACTCCAGGTTTCTTTGGTATGACCTGAACTGGGATGACCCATTTGCTTTCGGATATTGGGTAGATCATTCCAGCATCCAAGAGCTTCATTACTTCCTTCCTAACTACTTCCATCATCAAAGGGTTCAATATTCACTTGGCTTCTCATGAGGGCTTTAAATCTTCTTCCATCAGAATTTTATGCACACATGGAGATGGGTTGAGTCCTTTTATATTAGTTATGGTGCACACAATCACATTCTTATACTGCTTCAAAATTTCTATCATTTTAAATTCTTTGTTTTTTTACAGCTTATTGGATATGATGACTAGAAGTGTTTCCTGCTCTCTAAGATACGTGTATTTCAGATGCTCTGGTAAAGTTTTTAGCTCCAAGGTAGGTTCTTGCACTATAGAAGGAAAACATTTGGAGTTAGAATCAAGTAATTTTAAAATTTGATTTTCATACCTGACTTTTCTCTGTTTGTCCATGTGAGATACTATTCCCAACAATTATTTGTCAACAACAAATTTTTTTGATAACATCTGAGCTACATGAACAAACATATTTCTATGGAGTACCGATACTAGTGACTCAAGGTTAGAAATATCAAAATATTCTGTAGTTAATGGTTCAATTACATCTATGAAACTAAGAGCAAAAACATCATCTAGATAACACATGCTATCATAAATACTGAAGTTGCTTACTTCACCATCAAATTCCATGGAAAGGGTACCATCATTAATATCCATCTAAGTTCTTGTAGGTTTTAGAAATGATCTCCATAAAATAATGGAATTGGAATTTAGTGAGTCGTCATCTCCCATATCTAAGACGTAAAAATCAACTAGTTGGGAACTTTCCTTGCACTTCCAGCTTGCTCATAGAGTTCGCGAGTTGTGATTCTTGTTGCTCCAGATTTTTGAATATCGACTTGGTCTCGTTCTGAAAGGATAGGATAATAGTAGCTAGACCTTTTATAATGTTTTCCAAAGACATGTTGGAATTGTTGGCTTGTTATGGAACATGTAGCTATTGGAAAGTGGGTTGTTATTGATTTTGCTGAAAAGTAGGTTGGTGGAACCCAGGTAGCTGTTGGTACTGTTGTCTCTATTGGAAAAATTTTTAGGGCCTCTGCTAAAAGTTTATCTTCTAGAATCCTCCCCAAGCTTGATTGTTGCAAGTCTGGTCAAACTATCTCTATTTTTGTGCTTAATAACCTCACATAGCCTGGACAACTTTGGTGTCATCCTGCAATATTAGGCACATGTCTATTGGGTACCTAGTCTTCAAGCATATCCCACAAACTTGACTTTTGTCTTGATACTCTTATCTTTTGGCAGCAAGAGAATTTTTTTTGTTAATTATGAAATTTATGATTCAAGGTGGGCATCGCTGATCTCTTTCACTCCTTTAAGTTGATATGGATACCATTCTTCTTCATTTGCAAAATGTTTTGATTCGATTGCCAACTTTTCTATTAACGCCCGAATCTCAGCAAGTGTCATATTTACAAGTGAACCGCCACTCAAAGCATTAATCACTCATCTCTCCATAGGTATTAGGCCTTCACAAAAGAACTATTGTAGCTGATAATCACTTATCCCATGTTACGGGTATCGAATCAATAACTTCTTAAAGAGCTACTAATAGGTGTGGAGAGCTTCTTTTTTCCCTTGCTTTATACTGAGGATTTACCTGTGCAGATTAGACACTTTCACCTATAGAAAGTATTTTCCAGATAAAGCTTTGCCAGCTCATTCCATGTGGTAATAGATCCAGAAGGGAGATTGTATAGACACTTTTTTCCTGCATCGTAGACTGAAAAAAGGAATGCCCTTAACTTGATATGGTGTTCTGTAACAGCGTGTGGCTTCATCCCAGGACAGGCAACATGGAACTCCTTGAGAAATTCTTATGGTTCTTCGTTCTCGAAGCCTCAAACAATATAGAGCGGATGGATTAATCTAGACTTCAACTTAAAGTTCTGAGCTTCTAGAAAAGTGATACATAGATATTGTTTTGTAACTTCTTATGTTGCCCTTTCTCTGAGAGTCTTCTTCTCACTGTCTCCTGCATCACTCATGGTTGGTTTTGTTTTAGAATCTGAATCATATGATTCGTTGTTTTCAGATTTAGCAGAATATGTTAGTCAGTATGTTTTGTATGGATTGTGAGAACGCGAGGATGGGAGTGCTTTGGTAAAGGATGAAAATGTTATTACGGGATCGTCACATGGGGTTGCCTTATGGATCCATTTTATTTGACGCTAAAGAAGATTTATATGCGAAAAAACTAGCTAACTTTTTCTTTTGAGCTGCTTCTTTTCTGAGTTTTCTTGTTGTTTTCTCTAATTCTGGATCGAGCCTTAGTGGGGTACCTGTAAGTGAAGATATTGTCATAAAACGATTAGTGTTTGTCGTATCCCTGAAAACGATGCCAATTTCTTAGAGATGTATCACAACACCTAAATAAATAAATAATATGAATTGAAATGTTACTCAAATGCACTAAGGGGTAGTACAGGAAAGCATGGTTGAATCCATAGGGACACGTCCTAAAGTCTATGTCTTTCTTGCATAAGGCACACACTAGCCTGACATAAATTTAAATGGGAGGAGGGGGGAAGCTGAGGATTATTAAAACTAATTTGAACATAAAATAATAAAATAAAACTCAATTTAAATACTTGAGAAAATATCAGAAAATAAAAGCAATTTCAGTTTTGCGGTGACTCCCCTAATCATGCAAATAACCTTCAACATGATTGTTTGAATTGCGTATTGTTTCAAGTGGTAGTAAAAATCATTAATAATCTCTATAAATTTTATTTTACTAAAATGTTTAACCAAAATAAGCTCTTTGAATTAAAACTTATTGTTTACTGAATTAGCTAAACAAGCTCCTAATTAATTAAGAAAAGTAGCATTATACACAGTGTAAATTTCTCACTAAAGTCCAATACTTCTCACAAGCTTAGAAACATAAAAACTTGTCTAATCATTTTATATTATAGTTAAATCATAAACACATAACCAATCTAATATTTGTTACTTTTACTAATTAATAAAGACAATTACGGATCTAAACAATCAGATAACTAGAATTATTCAATAGCAATTATAGTAGCCAACAGAAATTGAATCAAATTCATTTGTTCAATTAAGCATATAACTAATCAAACTAAATAGTAATCGTAACCAAAAATCATGCCTAATGATTACTTGCACAAAAACTCAAGTCTTTTGTGAAACTGAAATCAAGGGTTTTTAGCTTGACATGGAAAAAAATGAATTACAGAAGATAAAATTGACATGGAAATAAATGAATTACAGAAGATAAAATTAAGTCTTAAATGATTAATCTTACTAACTGATGATACATATTGAATCATGTTATTCATATTTTCATTTTGCACTTGGAATCTTTAGAAAATCGCCCCTCTGCAGCCTCTAGTCGAAGTTAGGGCGACCAAAGTGTTATAAGGTGCTGTTTATAAGTCTAGAGAGTCGTCGACCCGTCACACGGTCGTTTTTTTAAAGGGCACAATTGTGTTTTCTTCAAAGCGCGTCCAAAAATCGTTTAATGAAGTGTTTTTCCATTATTGACACTTTTCATAAAAACATTATTGTGTTTCTGAGGAAAACATGATCAAATTTTTGGATTCCGGTGATGCGAGGCTTGTAGAATGCATCCAAATAATTTTCGAGGAATTTCTTGACTACGTGACATCAACACGATCGTCTTTCTGAAGGAAGCACGATCGAGTTTTCTTGTTTTCTTACTATGACTTAAAAACTAGGCAAAAGACTACCGGAGCTTTCACAAGATCATGCTTTTCGTAGAAGCACGATCGAATTTCTTGAATTTCACGTGAAATGTTCGTTTTTTCTTGATTAAAGTAGCTTCCAAGCATTCCTCGGCATTATTCATAAGTTCCCAAGTCCAATTACGCTCTAATACTCCATCAAACACATCCTCAAGGTGTCATATTCTCAATCCATTCTAATTTGCCTTGAAATCATAACAAAAGTGAGAAGTACGAAAATTCTATGGAAATAATGGAAAATACGCAATTCATAGTAAAACAAAGGAGATATATAACTATTTATAAGAAACTAATGGCAAAAACGTGTTAAAAGATGCATATAAAATGCATCTAACATCAACCAAAATAAAGTGTCTAACCACACACAGCAACAAAGAAATGATCACAAAAGTGTTTTAACATAAAAAGGATTTAGAAAATACTAAAATACTGAGATGATGAATGCATATAGCTCTCCAAAATCTCCTTAAGCTACTCCAATGGTGTCCAAAATAGATCTAGGGGTTGAAATACCTAACTCCCAAGGAAAATGATGAGCCAAATGACCAAAATGCCCCTGAGAAGGCAGTTATGCAGGTGGGCATGTAGAGTTCCGCATGTGGAAACCTCACCCACACACAAGATGCTAAATTCTCATTGGTTGTTTCCCCCACTACTTCAATCTACTACTTGAGATTTCTTTAGTCCCCTTCACTACTAATATCATTGAAATATGGACCAATCATCTTCTAACCTCAAAATAAATAGTCCAAACCCATTTTCAAGTATTCATGACCCATCCAAGTCTTCAATACACCAAGCCCAAAACTTCCAATATGGATCCAGTAAAGCCCAATAGCTCCTTAAAAGTCCACAAAGCCTAACAACTCAGAAACAATATAATCTGTAACAAAGGATAAAATATGCAATACAAAAACAACAAAATGGCTAAAAATACTAAAATAAACTACATAAAAGATGTAAATAAACAATCTATCACTACCACAATCTCCACCTTTAACCACTGTCAGTTAACCATCACCTTCAGACACTACCATCACCACCTTCAACATGCATGCACCAACACCACCTTTAGCAACAATCAACATCATCGTTGCCTTAAACTACTACCACTACCGTCGACTTCAACCACTCCCACCACCACCATCACTACGGATGTTTATAAGGCGGTTGAGCTCATATAGCAATAAAATTGTGAATCATAACCACCAGGAGAGTACCTTGCAATCGCTACCAAATTGTATAAAAATGATCTGAGTTGAACCATGTGAAGATGAGTAACAATGGTTCGGTTCAAGGGCACCTGCTAAATACAAAAATTCAGAATCTATCATTCAAAAAAACTTGTTCAATAAGAAACAACTTAAAACTATTTAACACAAGTTTGGCAACACAAAAAACATATATAACCCATTTGACAAAACACACACACACACATCAAATCACCGTCAAATCAACATCAAAACCTTCAAAAAAAAATTGGTTTTAGTACAAGCACAAAAGAGCAAGAAAAATTGAAAATCAACATATAAACATTAATTCACATAAAAAAACAAATAAACACCAATTCACATCATAAAATAGCAAAAAAAAATTGAATATAAACATTTTAGAGCACAAAAACACTTGCATTTGAACTTCCTGATTGTTGTGTGGATAAAGGATCACCATCAACCTCCATTTTAACAATTTCTTTCTAAAAAAGATTTTTTAAAAATAGAAGTTAGAAAAAAATCAACTGTTGGAGTTCAAACATCATACATTATAATTTATATAAGTGATAAATTATAAAACTCTGAAAAGAATCTAGAGTTCAAATACATAGACAAAAGAACATACATTATTATATATATATATATATATATATATATATATATATATATATATATATATATATATATATATATATATATATATATATATATATAATGATATCTGCAAATATCTAAATATTTGTTTGAAGTAATGTGTTTTTTTTAAACGAAGTTTTTATCTCTAATGCTTTATTTTTTAGTTTTTATTTATTAGTTTTTTTAACAAAGTTTTATCTCTAATGCTTGTTTAACGAAGTTTTATCCCTAGTAGGGCTAAAGGGAGGGTGATGGTGTTACACAACACAACACATGAAAGTGAAGCCAAACCTAGAACTTTCAAAGAGGGGTACGTGGACATGCGTCTAATGGAAAACAATTTTCACGTTCGATTTAAAGAGATTCATAAGAAAACAAAACCCCCAATATCACAGAGTAGCTCTCTCCCTAGATTAGATCTTAATGTGGAATCTAGGTCGTTTCAGTCTTTCAGAATCAAATAAGAACCTAAGCCTTCTATTAATTTGGAAGGACAAATTGAGGGGGGGGGTCCTTGGGGGTGCTTTTCAATTAGTTTATTGACTTTTTGTAAAAGTCAGAAGCTTCTGGCTTTTTGAGAAAAATCATTTTTTATATTACAATGTTAGTGTCTAAAAAATATATTTTTTTTAAAACTTATCTACTTTTTGAAAAGCCAATAAGTTGTTAAATCAGTTTCAAAAACACTCACAAACACCCGGTAAGCTCTCGATCAATTTCAGTTCAAATAAGAATTAAAAGATTCCACCTCTGGAAAGTGCATGAAGTTAATGGCTTAAGTCCAAGTTCTCATTTCCCCATTAACAAATCATGCAAAAGGTACACAAAACTTTTATTGGTTGGGAGGGTTGGTAAAAATGGATTATTTATGTCTAGCGTTTGATGTCAACATGTTAGATGGGTTGAAAAATATGGAACCCTCACCCCAAGTTATACATGGCACCTCGCATTTTGTAATCTCGCTCAACCTAATCCATTATATCTTCCCGTATTAGAGAAAAACAATTTTAGAGGTATGCAAAACACGACCTACGCCAACAATTTGTTGCCATCGCAACTCATATTGACTTACCTACTTTAAAATAAGAGCAAATTTGTCAAATAACCAAAGGAAAATGAAGGGTTTGAAAATTTTGATCATAGAGAAATTGATTTTGGTAAATGACCATCACTTCCGCAGAGGGTGCTTTTCGGAAGGTTTAATTCTCACTAGTACAAAAATGACCTATGTTCACACTTTTGCCAAAACCGCTCTGCCACACTTTTGACTAAAACTGTGTCTAAAGGTTATTGCTAAAATTCTGCCATTGTTTTAGTGACATTTTAAGTTGTATTTCATGACCATTAGTAATATAGTTGAAACATTTAGACACGTTTAAACATAACAAATGTGACAATTATTAGTCACACCGGAAAAATGAAGCCAAATGTCACCATCCGCCACATGTTTGTCAGATATATGGAAAAACTTTGTGATGGTTTTTATAAGAGACAATAGATTATTATATGGTCACATGAAGCAAATGTGTATGTCGTTTGTATCATGGAGCAGAATAGATTATTATATTGACATTTGAATGCAACGTAACTAAAAGGCAATATATGGTCACATTAATTATTTGTGTGTCCATACGGTAGTATTTATTACACACCAATTAAGAGCAACCAAACAAGTAACTATAAGTATTTTATGGTCAAGTTTAATGTATTATATGTGTCTAAAAATGAACATTTGTCATGATAAAAGGAAAAAATGTATAACTATAAATATGTTATAGTCACAGTGAAACATGTTATGTGTGACTAAAAGGTAAATCATGTTCGTGAAAAAAAGAAAATACTTGTAACTATAAATAATTTATTGTTACTTTTTACAAATTTGGTGTACGTGTAAAAGTAAAATATAATCATCATTAAAGTAAAAAATTGATTGGAAGTATTTAATGGTCATTGATTAAATTATTAAGTGTGTAAAAGCAAAAAAGAAAAAAAACAAACAAACAAACGACTATAATTATTCACTGTGGATCCCCTTTGATCTTTTGTTAAATATAAAACATATGACTGCATTTTTTATTACCAATTTTTAGAACACATAATCATGATTTAATCTCTTATGCTTGTTTAATAGTTAACAATAGTCATGATACAAGAAAAAAAATAGATGACTATTAGTATTTTGTATATATTTATTCATTTCATATGTGTGATTACAAATAAAGAATATTAATAATCATAAAAAAAACATATGATTTTTAGTATTCAACAACCATGTTTTAAAGGAAAAAAAACAACGACTATAATTATTCACTGTGGAGCCCCTTTGATCATTCTACAAAACTCAAATTTTTATGGTCAAAATGTTCAAACACTCCCCTTCCCTTTGATCATTCGAAGAAATTTCTCTTAAATTATTCACTGCGAGCCAGACCTATTTACCATACCACTTCTAATACAAACAAACACCTTATTTGGAGAAAATTCGAACAAAAGCCCATTCTTGGCAAATGCCATTTAGAAAAAAAGCTGAAAATAACTGTCTAATTTTTATCTCAGAATCATTTTAGCCAATTTGATTTTTATTTTGTATAATGGAATATTATAATTGAGCTATGGGATTAAACCTTGAAATTTTAGCCAACTATTCATATTTCATAATTATGATCAGAAGTAGAATTCTATATTCGAACTCTCATGTTCAAAACCACGACATGATCCATTGATATTGACATTTTAGGATTTACATCACGTAATGGATTTGGACGAGGGATGCACGTGACACCGCAAGTGAATGGTACGGTTAATTTGTATTCTGTGTAAGTTTTCATCAAGTACAGTTAATGATTGTTTTTGACAGATTTTAGAATGATTAAATAATAATTAGTAAGCAGTTCATATAAAGTTTAATTTTACAAAAGTTTTTAACCATAAAATCACGTGTTCGTTAAGCCAAAATTTATATAGGAATTTATATATATTTAAGAATTTATGTTTGTAAATTTATATAGGAATGACCGAATGTCGTTAAGCCAAAATTTGATGTTATTTACATAGCAAAATTGAACTTACAATCTTTATAATATCAACCTCAAGCACCGATACACCATTGCCGCTCTACTCAAAACTACTATAAAAGGACAGTAATATGGTCTATTCAATCTTCTAATTGAGTAGCTAAATTTTAGATATATATATTAAAAAAAAAAAAAAAAAAAAAAAAAAAAAAAAAAGTAGAAAGTGAAACATTACCAGACAAGTTTCTTTCATTGCTATTTGGATTCATCACGATATTGAATGTTTTTTTGTTGAATCCAAAATAAAGCAAAAAGTGAAGCCGACCGCATGACCTAGCCACGGTTCTTTTTTAACTGTATAAGTTAGATCAAAAGAGTGGCTAGATCATGCTGGCAGCTTCACCTTTTCCTTCAGTTTGATCACCATGTATATTGGAACTCATCTCCTTCATCAAACTAAACTCCAATCCTTGTACATTCTTGATTAAGCTAACTCACAACAGGGTGTTTGTCCTCTTTATCTGTGGATAATATTTCCATTTTCAGCTTTGTGAACAAGATTAGAGTTTCCAAATCTCAAAGAGAAACTAGTCGGGGACTCAAAACTCGATACTAATTGGATTAGTTTTTAGCTTTTTGAGAAAAAACATTATCATGGTTTTCAAGATTTCGAAGAGAAACCAAAAAGGAATTAAGAGAATAGAAGAAGCTAGCAGATGAAAGACGTGTATCAAATGAAAACTCGTTTGAATTTTTATAAAGCCAAGCCGGGTGGGGTGGTGTAGTGGGGTAGGCTTAACTAGGGTTTTACTCAGAATTCAAAAGGATAGTATTTGGCTTTTAAAATGTTAAAAAAAAAAAAAAAAAAAAAAAAAAAAAAAGAAAAGGATTAGGTTTTCAAGATTACATAAGAAGCTAACATGTATCCACATAAAACACTTTATAAGACAATTTATAAAAGCAAGGTGGGGTGTGGTGATCCGCAGATAGGGTTAGTGAAAATGAACCTGGAGAGAAAACCCTAAAAAACCCATAAGGTCCAACAGTGAATTGAAATTTGAAGCAGCTTTAGTCATGTGATCAGTTCAGCAGCAGCCACCAGCTAGAACAGGTGTCAGTAGCAGCAAGTAAATAAGTAGCTAGGCTGCATGCATTGATATATATATATATATATATATATATATATATATATATATATATATATATATATATATATATATATATATATATATAAAATGGAGAACCCTAATTAGGTTCAGGGGATTAATACCTCAGAGAGAGGTGAGGCGATATATGTTTAGACTTAGGAATGCAGCCAACACTACTAGCTGCCCTTCTTTCATCTATTCACACAACCAATAAGTCAAACAATCCTGCTTCTTATATCCATTTTCTTTTAATTTTTTTATGTTATATCTCTAACATCTTGTATTTTTATCACAATACAATATATATAATGGTCTCTTAAAATGAATGTTAGGAATAGTAAACATGTTATTTTTTTAGCAAAATTGGTCCCTATATTATTGTTGGGTTTTAAAGTTAGGAATAGTAAATTCGGATGTTTTTTTTGCAATTTTACTCTTCATTCTTTAGGCATTTTGACACTTTTGGTACTTACATTCAATATTATTAACCTTTTAATATTTAAAGTTTGGCTACAAAACTTTAATGGTTTGACAACTTTGATCCTTTTTTGTAAAAGGTTGCTAAATCCTATCCTTTTAATTTTTTAGTCATTTTGACACTTCTGGTCCTTGCAGTCGAAACTTTTATATTTTTTCATAAAAACATTAAAAAAAACGGTCTTGGGCAAAGCTCGGGTTTTTCATCCTTGCACTATCTACGACTGTCATATTTATCGATTTAGAAACAATATTGAAAGCTCCTGATCCTCACGTAGCGAGGATAACCTTTCTAGTTAGCATTATGATTGTAGAATATACATACCAACTTCATGTTAAATCTTAATTCATTTATTATATACTGTATATGGATAAACTTTTTTTCTTTTTTTGAAATAAACAAACATATAGTAACAAAACTAGGAATTGTGTAGAAAGGAGGTAGATATTATATCCCTTATGATGTTCTTGTAAATGAGCAAAAATTCTTTAATTTTTTTATTCACATTATATATTTCAATTGATTACATAAATTTGGGGATGACTTTATCGGTAATCCCTAGCCTTACGGCTGGATATTATTACTCGTTTCAATATGGATTCTTTTTAATATTATACACAATACATATGTTAAGTATTTATGAAAAAAAAACATTAAAAAAATATTTACGTTATTTATAAAAATATTAAAAAAATAAAGAGACTAGTTAAAAAATTAGGATGCCATGGACATAAAAATCCAAATAATTACAGCGGAATTGATAAGGGCCGGAGCAGATTGTAGGGTGCACACAGTTACAGTTGGTAGGGTGGTCCTTGTTAAATTTGGTTACCCAAGTGTCCTCTTTCTTTTCCTTTCAACTTACACACATTGCTTTCAATCTTTAATTCCTTTTCCCAACTAATTAATTTTCCATGAAAGTTCAGTCCAAGTACTTGTACTTTACCCAACAACATTTGTACATTATTTTAAAAAGTTTTGTCCTTCATTGTTCTACTGGCAACAATCGAGTCCGGGAGATAAAACCGAAGACCGGATTCCACTGTAGGTTTTTGTGTAAAACAAAACATTTTTGAGCCGGCAAGAAATGTATCTAGCTTGTTCACGTCATTTCAACAAGTTTCAAATTGGAAAAAGTATTGATAACACTTCAGACAATTTCAACAAGTGTTGATCATTTCAATTAGGGATAATTAATAACTTAAAAAACTAATATAATTTTTTATTATATATATTTGGTTTTTTTTTTTTATATTTACCCCTTCAACATGTTTAAACCGGACATATTCAATATTTAAGGCCTAAACAACCAAGTAGTTAAGATCGTGGTGACATCAAGAGTTCCAAACAACTCATTAATGATTCTCTTACGTAAAATATGATGAGCAAAACCTAATGAAAACGATCATAAATATTAAATGTGTACAAAAACATCAAACATTTATTTTGCAATAAAAAATATAATGACTAATTGTGTACAGGATGAGAAATATATTATCATATTAAGTTATTTTTTCCGGATTATTCAGAATAGCTGGTCATCAATACTAAATGTGTACAGTTTAAAAAAATTGAAGTGTTAAATATGAACGAAAAAAACTCAATGACTAAATAAATAAATATATGCAAATTAAAAAGTACATTACATTGTTAACTCATTATCCCTTTGAAATACCATCTCCATTATGTAAAGGGAAATTTCTTTAACTTTTGAAGATTTGTTCAAATGATTATTCTGTCTAAAATGAATATTTTGCACTAAATCAATTTTTTTGGACTATTTTATGTCACTTTAAGAAAAAAAAATTTCTAACAAACAAAAAAAATTAAGATTCGGATTTTCAAAATTTCTAGGTTTGGGCTAAACATTGTGGGACTAGAATTGGACACATGGGATGGTACTCGGGACTAGAATTGGACAAAAAGCGATGCTCTAAGACTTGAATTGGACAAAAATCAAAACAGATACTAAGTTGTTGTTTGTTTTTTCTAAAAATCATCTTCAAATCACTTTTTGCTGTGCGGCGCAACACACTCGCAACACTTTCCCACTCGCAGCAGTTTGTTTTATAGAAGGTTTCAGACTACAATACATTTGCGCGTGTGCTGCATGGCACAACACTTGCTTGCCTCTGTAAACCTCTTCATCTTTTATTTTTTCCAAATGTTTTTCTTATAATTTTGGTATAATTTTTTTTTTAACTTTTATTCTTTTAAAAAAACTTTGATTTTTTTAAATTTTTATTTATGGATTTGATACAATTCCTTTTTATAGTTTCCACAATTTTTTTTAACTTGATTTTAAAAAAAATGGTTTTTTTAATTTTTTTTTTAACGTATCTATTAATAATATTTTTTCAGTTTCAATTGTATCTTTTTTAACGTGTATAATTTTTTACGAAATTTGTAGACATCATTTGTACTACTTTTTTATTTTTTTTATTTTCTTTTTTTATGTTTTTTAAAATTATTTTTTTTTCTAAAATAAAACTGTTAGTTTCTTTTATATTTTTTAAAGTTTTTTTTTAAGTTTTATATTTTTGTTTTTTTACATGTTCTTTTTAATATTCTTTCAATGTTTTAAAACTAGAATTATTAAAATTTCAGTGTTGAGAACTATTTTTAATTTATAAAATTAATTTATTTAAATATCAGTTTACTGCAACAATCTGCAGATGTTAAAAAACAAACATTTTTCTTATTATAGGTTGCAGTCGTTTGTTCCACCTCTTTTGCTACAGATGATTGCAGAGGTGGTCCGCAGACTTCATGAATTTTCTCTTCGAAAAAACAAACAGCACCTAAGTTTATACGTATGTTAAAGAAAAGGGAAAATCTACTACCTGCGTTACATAGTCATGATACCAAATAAAATAAGAAAATAAAAAATCCCCGCCCATCGGTACCCTCTGTGTTGGACAATCGACTTCCACACAAAAAGCAAGTCTCAATCAAGTTCATGCAAAAAGCAAGTTAGATAAAGCCTTACCATCGTTAGGTATACAAGACACTCGTCACAAAGAATAACCCAATTTAAAACGTGTATGAAGCTATATGGATTGGAAACAAAGAAATTTTTAAGTGGGGATTGTCCAACAAGATGGAATTCGACATATGAGATGTTGAAAAGTGATTTGGAACAAATAGAGGCGTGCACAAGTACAAAAATGAAGGTACGTTCCTTTTTCAATAATTTTTTTTTAGTTTAGCAACAATTTCTACATGTTTTTTTTAATCTTCGACAACTTTGTAACACATATAGCAATAGTTTCTACACATTTTTTAAATATTTTGACAACTTTGTGTTGGGTAATCTTAATGGGTTAAGTGCATGGAGCATATCATGTTATAGGTTATAGATCATGGGCTTCGGGGTTAATAACCGAATAAAGAAGAGTTAGTGGGGTTTATTGTCTCCATAAAACCTGACATTCATATATATATATATATATATATATATATATATATATATATATATATATATATATATATATATATATATATATATATATATATATATATATATATATATATATATATATATATATATATATATATATATATATATATATATATATATATATATATAGACAGAGAGAGAAAGAGAGAGAATAAAGGGGTATGTGGGCTAGTAATTTGTTATTGTATTAGCTATTTTATGGTATTTAGCATGTAGTCTATAAATAGGTTACCATACGCAATACAGTGAGCATGAAAGAGATTGCTCCATGGTTCATACTTACAGGCTGTGAGATCGAGAATGAGAGGTACGTATTTTTTAATATTGGTGATACCATAGGCCTTATATGGAGGTTTAGTACTAGAACTGATCGCATGTGTCATGGAGATGAAGCAAAAAGGAAAAGAAGAAGACAGAACACGATGAAGAAGAGGAGGTAGGGAAGATGCAACAATCGGCTAAGGTTGAGGGTTATGTCTCTAATACCATATTAAGTTACAATCTCCTTGCCCGTATTTGCATTACCAAAGTAGAATATATACAAAAGTATAATGGGCCAAGAATACAATGGGCCAATACAATAAGTAAATACAATATAAGGAATATGATTTATCAAGGTAACTATCCTTTTTTTTACATATGTAGGTAACAAATTTTTTGGAAGTGTTCACATATGACCATTATGACCTGCTATAGCAGGTTAAATCCTAGATGTGAACGCTTTCAACAGGTTTGTTACCTAGATGTGTACAAAAAAATAGTTACCCAAATATGAACAAACGAAAAGTAAAAATTAAATTACATGAGTGGTCCCTGTGGTTTGGGAGAATTTGTGGTTTTGGTCGCTAACTTATTTTTTTTTAACTTAAATGGTCCCTACTGTTTATTTTTGTTGTGTGTTTGGTCCCCGTCTTACCTAAAAATACTTTTGTGCCCTTATTAATTTATTTTTTTAATTAATTTTCTTATCTATGTATTTATTTTTTACATATTTAAAAAAAATTAATAAACCACACATATTTGTATCTCCTCGGATGATCCCTACTATTTATTTTTTAATTAATTTAATTTTTTTAACTCGAATGATCCTTACTATTTAATTTTGTTACGAACTTGGTCTCTGTCTTACCTAAAAAGACTATTGTGCCCTTGGTAATTTTTTTTAATTAATTTTCTTGTTTATGTACTTATGCTTTATATGTTTAAGAAAAATTAGTAGAACTCACATATCTGTATCTCATCATCATCCCATCTTTCATCATTCTCAACTTCTATTTATTTTTCATCTTTAATGATATCGACGTCTTCATCATCACTTCTTTTTTCGGTCCTTCAACTCCGTCGAATCAGCACCACAACCCACTAAAGATGAAAAGACAGTAGGTTATGGTGTTGGTTCGCCAGAGTTGGAGTACCAAAAAAAAATGACGGTGAAGACGTCGATGTTACTAAAGATGGAAAAGAAATAGAAGATGGGGAGGAGATACAAATATGTGTGGTCTATTAATTTTTTTGAATATGTAAAAAATAAATACATAGATAAGAATACTAATTAAAAAAATAAATTAATAAGGGCACAATAGTATTTTTAGGTAAGACGGGGACCAAACGCGCAACAAAAATAAACAGTAGGAGCCATTTAAGTTAAAAAAATAAGTTAGCGACCAAAACCACAAATTCCCCAAACCACAGGGACCATTCATGTAATTTAATTTTTACTTTTCGTTTTGTTCATATTTGGGTAACTATTTTTTTTTGTACACATCTAGGTAACAAACTTGTTGAAAGCGTTCACATCTAGGATTTAACCTGCTATAGCAGGTCATAATGGTCATATGTGAACACTTCCAAAAAGTTTGTTACCTACATATGTACAAAAAAAAAAGATAGTTACCCAGATGTAAACATACCGAAAAGTTAATTACCTTGATAAGTCATATTCCCTACAATATAATACATAATACAATAATGTGGTCAGCTAACACATTAAATGTGTAATCATTTTGAATATAGCAGTAAGAAAACCCAATAACCTTGAGTAATACATGAGAGTTGTTATCAAGGTGTAAGTTTTGGAGTCTTTATCATGTGGGAAAGGGGCTGATTTTCAACATTTGGTATCAAAGCACCAGACTCAAACCTGGTTCAGAGCAAGAAAGAGATGGTGAACTGCAACCTTATGTAATTAGGTCAAGAGGAAGAGAGAAAGCAGAAAGCCAGATCGCATTTGGTGACCAAAAGAAAGAGTGAAAGCAAGTAGGAAGGTTGGTCATGTTTGGTGATCAGAAGAAAGAAGCAACAAAATTTCTCATTATGTTAGCAAGCAAGAAACAAAAAGCAAGCAATAAGAAATAGTAAGCAAGAAAGCAAGTGGCACGAAAAAAGAAGAAATAAGAAAAGAAATCAAGTAGCAAGAAGCAATAAAGAAAGCAAGCAAGAAGGGTTTGCAATAAGAAAAGATTGACTGATCAAGACCGAATAAGAAGCTTCAAAGACCAGGTGGCACCTAGACCGAAGACCGAGAAGCTACAAAAGACCAGGAGGCATCTAGACTAATTAAGATTTGTTCAAGACCGAAAGAGACAAATGTGACATGAGGGTTGTCAAGACTGAAATTTCAATAGAAGAAGACCGACATGTTGAATCAAATGATCAAATATTCACATTAAGACCTAGGTCGTGTTCGTGATTATGATCATAAATGAAACATCCCAAAAATCAAGAGGTAAAAATTTCATTTTTAATACGATCAAATCACCAATTATCTTTTACAAAAGCAGTCAAAGTAAAAGAGTTATCAAAATACAATCCCAAAATCGACATGTTGCGGAAACATGGGTGGAAGCGCTGCGATCAAACCAGACCTTTCTATTTTGAGCCAAAAATACCTGAAATCAAAACGGAAAACCGTAAGCACGAAGCTTGGTCAGTTCCCCAAAATACCACATACCATACATATCAACATATACTGGGCCCCGCTCGGTATATAAATCTGTCAGTCATCGGGACCCGCCCAGTATATATATATATATATATATATATATATATATATATATATATATATATATATATAAACATATAAACATGTAAACACACAACAAATGCCATAATCACAGAGATAAATAGCATACAAACTACTCATCGGGCCCCACCCGACATCGGGTCATACTCGATAACATATAAACATATACATATAACTAACACAAACTATACTCATCAGGCCTCACCTGGTATATTTCCAATATCATGCATGTAGAGTTACGCAGACAACTAGCATTCTAACCATAATAAACCATGGGTCGACATTGGTGCCTTCGACCCATTAACACAATGAGGAAACTCACCTCTACCTATGATAACTGAAACAACATTCGATATGTGGTGAACACTGCTCCTTATGCTAAACTGTAACATCCCAATGATACGGTACTTCTAATTTTAACCATATAATTTAATTATGTTGCATTTTGGGTCCCTGAGTAAAAGGAAGTATGCATTGGAAGCCCTAGTGGCATTTTTGTAATTTGGGAAGTTTGGGTTCGCTTAGTGATAGCTTCATTTTATTTACTTCTTTTTATAGTTTATTTTAGCATATTTCATTCATAATTTAGATAATTTTTATGCATATTTTCCTTTTTGTTATTTTATGACTATTTCGGGTACTCTCGAATCTTGTGAGCATAATTGCAGGTTTTCGGGTCTAGCGGAGCAGGAGTGTTCGGGACGTATAGGAGGCGATGAGATTTGGTAGACAGAAATGACGTTGGGCTTGATGGGTAGTGGCGATGATGCATGGAGTGATCTTGATGATTATTTGAAGACTTGGAGAGAAATAAACTTTAAATTTGCAAGATGCGGGGGAATATTCAAGCGTACGTAAATTATTAATCGGGCGAATTCACGAGCTTTGGAGGATTTGGAGAGGTCAAATTGGCCTTAAAATGAAGAAAAACTTGAAGAAAATGGGCTAGGAGGTGATTGGATTCGATCTGGGCCAAGTGGGCTAAGCTATGGAGGCCCAAAACCTCAAAGATGCTACATCCAGGGACCACCCGCGCAAGAGCACGCGGGTCGCGCAACCTCCTGCAGGGGCAATTTTGGAAATTCTTCTTTTGAGCTATTTGAGGAAGGTTGGTGCCCATCTTTTGCATACTCTTGGACATCCGATTTTTGAAGATTCTCTCTGGAGTTTTGGAGACTTTTGAAGGCCAAGAACCCTTGAAGAACATCATATTTTTACCTCTTGATTCTTGCTTAATGTTTGGTACAAATTTCTCTAACTTTGTTTCTTTGGGTTTAGCCATGCTTGGCTAAGCTAATCTTGGTTGACTTTTGGTTAATCATTTGAACTTTTGTTGAATGTTGAAGAATCCATGAACATGTTCTTGAATCTTTATGGAAATGTTTTGTGTTTTAACATCTTATCATTACTTGTATGTTTTAGTTCATGAGTTTAAATGTGTTTGTGGTGATTAGTTGGCTAATTTCTTGATTAAGTAAAGGATCCTCAAATTAGCAAGCAACAAATGATCTTTGTGTTGTTTTTGCTTCACACAATCATAAAAACATTTCCTCCAACATGGTGGTGAAAGCATTTGACCCCTCTTGGATTTGGTGACTTTTTGGTTCTTAATGCTAGTTGACTTTCACTAATTACATGCTATTTGGAATTAGTGACTTTGACTAAGGAAATTGTTATGAGCTTCTCTAGCCATTTCAACAATTAAGAAAAGTCTAGGTAATCTCAAGCTCCTTGGATTACTATAGCCAAATTGAGGATTAAAAACAAGTATTGCACCATTGAATTCTAATGATATGTTCATCAAAAGTCAAAGTGAGAAAACTTTAAGTCAACCATCTTTCCCTTATTGATTTTACATCAAATTCTTATTTTTGTTGCAATTGTCTATTTAAATCATAGTTAATTCTAGTTTGTTTCAAGTATTTCAAAACATCAAAACCCCCATTTTTAATTTATTGTCATATTCCAAGTATTTTACAAAGAGATTTTTCATAGAGTTATCAAATTGAACCAGTCTCCGTGGATTCGATCCCTATACCACTATACACTATTTTAGTGTGTAATATTTAGGGTTATTATTTGTGTTGGCCTCGACAACCACCACTTAGTGTACTAAGGCACGCCTTAGTATGCAGGGCGTATATACCAGGCATGCAAGCCCTAATTCTTAGGGTTTTGCTCATATTTAAACTCCATTATAACCTCATTTTCCCTCACATTATCAGCTTCTATCCTCTTGATACGTTTTTGCAACCCTAATCCATCTTGTGGAACATTTCTAAGCTTGAGTGTATGTGTTTTGTACTCTTGAAGAAGAAGTAATGAAGAGGATACCACCTTGAAGGAGTGAAGCTCTCTAGATCTAGGATCACACCACCCATTGGCACCATTTTGAGGTATCAAGTTGTAAACTTGGTGTAGTTTCTTGTAGATCTTGTTTTGGGTGTAGTTTTAGGTTCTTTCTGTCCCAAATGTGGTGTTTCATGAACAAAGCATATTCTTTGACCCATTAAGCTGTCATTTCAGACCCTCGGGAGGGTCTTGAGTCATAAAAATGGGTTTCAAATGGTTGGTTTTGCTCCATGCATCTTGTACAATGTCTTAATGGATTAAGAGGTTGATTTAAGCACTTAATGGTCATGAAAAGTCATAAAGTTGGAAACTTTATAACTCTTGAGTGTATTTTAGCCATAAATCTAAAATATGGACGTGAGTTCTTAAGCCATTAAACACTTAATGAGTTTTGAAGCTTATGTACACCCTGCATACTCGGAGTACGCCCTGCGTACGAGATCAACCACCCCGTTGGTGGTCAACATGCGAGGATGCAAGTATGCCCAGCATACCTTCGGAGTACGCCCCACATACTCATTCTGAGGTGACTCTGTTGGGTTCACTCATTTGACTTAGTGGGTTTGACCAAGTTTGACTTAAGGGTACTTTGGGTATTTTGGGATTGTGATTATGATTGGTCATTTGGTTGGATAGGTGACAATTTGGGCTGAGATTCGGAATTGAAACCTCATCAGCTATTGTTCAGTCTGTGAGGCGAGTTTTGATAACTTGATTATTTGTATATATTTTAGCAATCTTTTCTTTTACTTTTAGCATTTTTAATATTCTTTTTGCATTAAATCATTAGATTTATTGTTCTGAACATTTTTACTCGTTTAAGCTATTTTTGTGTAGATTGGTACGAGCAAGATGGTATTTTGGAGCATCATTGTAGCATCCCAAAAATAGTCTAAAAATTTCGTTTTAATTTAATAATAAACCATAGTCATCGAACATCATATAAAAATCATAAATAGTGTATCTCAAGATATCGTAACAATCGTCAAAATATCAGAGTATAAACATCCCGGGCTGAACAGATAGTGTGTGCACTACAATCTTCCCGAGCTCCTCTTTTGAAACTGAGTACATGAAACCAAAACTGAAACTGTAAGCACGAAGCTTAATGAGCTCCCCCAAAACTACCACATACAATACAATAACATATAAAACAACTACTGGGCCTTACCCACTACATCAGGACAAAGTCCGAAAACTGCATCGAACTGAAGTCCAGAACTAACCAGGGCCTTGCCCTCTGCATCGGACCGAAGTCCGGAAACTGCATCAGACCGAATTCTGGAATTAACCAGGGCCTTGCCCTCTGCATCGGACCGATGTGCGGAAACTGCATCAGACCAAAGTCCAGAACTGACTGGGACCTTGTCCCCTGCATCGGACCGAAGTCCGGAACTAAATACATTGGATCGAACTTCGGAACTGACTGGGACCTTGTCCCCTGCATCAGACCGAAGTCCGGAACTGATTGAGCATAACATAGCATAGCATAAACATATCAACTAGCATAAACATATATACTGCATACTGCATCGGACCGAAGTCCGGAACACATAACACAAAGACATGCTTGAATCACAAAGACCTCAAGCACACTAAACTACTGCATCAGACCAAAGTTCGGAACTACTGCTAACTAGACGGGCCGGCATTGTGGCCGTAGACCTGTTCCTACTAGAAGGAAAACTCACCTCACACTGCTGAAGTCCCGCTGATAGAACCATAGCTGCTCGATGATAGATTCCCAATCTGTCAATATCAAAACATCGCCCAATTAATAATTAGGTTCCATCATATATCCATAAATCCATATTGGGGTTAAAATATTATTTTACCCCTAACATGGCTTGATTAAAGCCCAAGGCCCAATCCGAAGGCCCAAAAATCAACTATGAGTCAAAGCCCAACATATGGCCCAATTTTCCAAATTGGGCCCAACCCCTCATATGGACCTTACCCAAAAGTCCATCCTAATATTCTAGTCCATATGATTATTCTTGGATGGCCCATTATTGGCCCAATTACCAAAACCCAATAGGAAGACCCAACTTAAGGACCAAGCAAGATTAGGGGTTTCTCATAGAATGACAATTAGGGTTAATTACCATTTTATGTTCAAACTCTTACCACTTCATTATATATATATATATATATATATATATATATATATATATATATATATATATAAATTCTCGACTTATGATGAATCGTACCATATAAATTATGGCTTTTGAAGGTAAAATCCATCTCTAATAAAATTATATGCCACACCATTGCAAGACTCGATAAATGTATTTAAATTGATTTTAATAAAATTAACTCATTGTTTAATTAAATTTGGGTACAATTCTTGAATCAATAAACTTCAGCCCAAGATAGAAAATAGCCCATGAACTTAATAGTAATGTTATACCATTTGCAAGCCCACCACATCACGCCCTAATTCTAAATGAAGACCACCAAAGTCAAAATTAGTCAAAAGCTTATACCTTTCTTTTTGTTCCAGAAATCGGATGGAGCCACGAGACCTCCAAAACGAGGCACTTCAAGCCTCCTTCAATGACGATGCCCGCCTTCTTAACCATTATCCTTCTCGCAGAAAAACATCCCATCGAATGTATCCTTACACTCTGATAAAATCGCAAGCAAAGTCGGAACAAAGAAGCACAAAACGTTGGTCTTCGTTGAAATCTCCTATCGTTTGCTGCTACTGCCCAGAGACCATCCACGATGGGTCGTCCATTCCCCCCGTCGACTACTTTCGATCGCGTATCCCTCTATCTCACTGCTCACACCATTAACTGATGTCATCAGAAACCATGGAGAATCTTATCAGAAAACTTGAGGGAATCGGAGTTGACACACACACAAAACATTCAACATACCCTTGCGGCTCCCTCTCTCACTTTCCCCAAACCATAATGCCTTAAATGCTAGATTTATATCGATAACTTTGGTTGATTCGAATGCCTTTCGGGTCGAGTTCTTACAGGTCCAAGAGAGAAAATGGGAAAGAACATCATGTTGCGCTCCTGCAATGGTTAACCAGAAAAAGACAATGAAGTTCTAAAACTTGGCAAGTCTAGTCCCTGGGATGCGATGTGGGGAAGGGATACGGGTATATCTCGTGATCCATTTCAAACATTTGATCAAATTATTCAACTTCAGCCCCCCATCCTAATTCGTTTTCAAACTAAATACAAAACATATCAAATAGACCCTGCCCTCAGAAATCTTTACAAACTGAATCCAAAACTTACTTTTTAAACCCTGATCTCATAAATTTCTTTCATAATAGATCCATAAATCACTAATAAACCCTTAAACCTTCAAATCTTTTCAATTTAAGTCCCGTACATACACTTTTAACCCTCGACTTTCAAAATTCTTCACAGACTAGTCCGGGACTTACATTTATTAATTTATTTAAATAAACGGGGTGTTACAATCGTTAAAGCCACATTGAATTTTGTAACATCCAGAGTTTCGGGTATGATTTAATTGTATTTATTTATTCAAGGAAAAGGACGGACTCGACGAGTTGGTGCCACGACTCGTCGAGTAGGTGAGGAAGTTTCTGCGAATCTTCGCGACTACACTCGACGAGTCGGTTATATGACTCACCGAGTCTGCGCTGGCAATTGAAACCCTAAATCCCGGGTTTGGGAGCCTATTTAAGGGCACTCATAGCCTCCCATTGCGGCTACCAGTCCCTTGAGAGAAACCCTAAGTGAGCTAAATCGTTTGTGAGTAGGAGAGGCCATATTTGATCTTTCTATCATTGGTTTAGCAAGAAGAAGGTGATCAAGATCAAGAGGAGGCTGAAGGAGGTGCTATTTGAAGGAATTCTAAGCTCAGGAGTGCTTATTTGAGGTATAATCTCGATCCATCTTCTGTTTTGGTGATTGTTTATAGAGTTAGGGTTTTCTAGACCCTTTGGTAGATGGTTTTGATTGAGTATTGGTTCCTTTTCGTATTATGGTCTTGGATCTGGATCCATAGAGGTCTAGAGACCTTACTCCTTTGAGCTTTATGTGGATTGATGGTGAATATGAACTTAGGATGCCATATTAGAGGTCATTTCTTCAAATAGAACCTTGGACCCTTTACATAGGCATCAAGCTTCGAACTTTACGTAATTATTGGGACTAGAAAGGATAGATCTATTGAGTAGAGCTTCAGATCTGACCTCAGGAAGCCATTGGAAGTGAGCATGGTTTGGACTCACCGAGTCCATGAACAGACTCGACGAGTCGAGTCGAGTTGTCCCAAGACTGTGAATCTAGAGAGTGACCTGTCGAGTTAAGTGAGTGACTTGGTGAGTCAAAAGAGAATCAAAGGAGTAGAGTTCACGTGTAGACTCGCTGAGTCGCCCAAGTGCACTCGACGAGTCAGGTCAAAGTTTGACCGTTGACTTTGTTGACTTTTAGGGATTGGTCAACAATGGGGTCTTTGAGTCAAGATATGGGTAAAATGGTCTTTTACCCATCTGAGGATGATAAGAGAGGGTTGGGTCTAGTCTCGAGAGTTATATTTATGAGCGTATCTTACTTTATGTTATTAGGCGAAGGCTAGACTATACTGCTACCGAGTCAGGGATTTACCGAGACATCTGAGGTGACTCTTCTCACTATACTTTACCTTGAGTGGTAATTAGAGTTATGTGATAGAGTTATTGTATGCTATTTATGTGATGTGTTGCACTGCATTATTTATATGTGATTTATGTGAAGGTTCACAGAGCTAGGACCAGAGGGTCCACAGAGTTAGGGTCCAAGGGCCCACAGAGTTATAGCCTCGAGTGGCTAGTATGTGTTATGTGTAGTATTTTGGGGAACTCAATAATCTTTATGCTTACAGTGTTATGTGTTATGTGTTTCAGGTACCAGTGATGATCGCGGGAAGGCGTCGGCATGATCTGTACACACATCCACAAAGTTTATTATGATTTGATCTTGGGAAATGTTTTGTGAACAATGATATGATACAATGAGATTTTATTAATGAATGTGTTTGGAAATGTGTTTTAAATGAAAAAAATTGTCTTAAATTTTACGGTGTTACAAATTTCTTGCAACCACGATTGAAGTCTCGTAGCAAAATCCATGAGCGACAAGAAAAACAAAGTGGTATAAATTAATTTTCGGATTCTTGACAACTTTACATGACGTTCTTCAAGCGATCATATGGAGGGGAAAACGTTATCCGATTCAGCTGAAATTTTACAATTAGGTTCCCAACTCATTGATATTCAATGTCAGCAAAAAGAAATGGATTCGAACAAGTTTTGGTCGGGTTTTTGGCCTATGCTACCAGCATCAAATTTTGGCAGCCCATATAGCAGCCCATACTACACTATTTCTAGCAACTCAATCTAATTTGAGTATTACCCATTTGTTTGTTTGGATTTGGAAAAAATGCAGCAATCAAAAAGAGCAGTAGGGCATCTCATTCTCATTTGGAAGGCTGTAGGAGTAAGAGGGAGTGACAGTGTCTTTAGTGTCTCTTCTTTTCTTTTCTTTCTTATTTTTGGATGTGGGAATAGGAGGGAGTGGCGGTGCCTTAGGAGCAGTACCGACATGATGTGGTTAGACATGTTTTCTTTGATGCTTGTTGGCGTGCTGGTATATCCGTGAAGAAAGAAGCGCCAGTGAACTTTTTAACGGACCCGTTGGATGGAAGATCCGCACTCAGGTCGGCTGACATTTTGCTCTTTGGATGGGTAGGAAGGAAGCACGTTTGTGTGGATCTTACTGGGGTCTCCCCTCTCGTCGGTTTAAGAAGCGGGGGTTTCCCAACAGGGCATGCTGCTTTGAAAGTCGTTGTGTGAAAAGTGGCAAAGCAAGAGAACGCATGCGTAGAAAATCAACATGTGTTTATACCTTTGGTTTTTTTGCACCAGGCAGTGGAACTACTCAATAGAGTCCAACGGGTCATGCATTCTAATGTTATATCTCCTAGATCGACAGATGTTGTTTTCAAAAGAATTAGTTTTGTCATCCAGAAAGGGCTAGCGACACAGCTTGTTGCCTATTTACCTTCCGTCAATATGTATTAAACACTGATATCAATTAATATAGAATAATAAGATTATTTATCATTGATTTTATTATCATAGTTATTTACATTATATTAGGTTAGATTAATTTTTTTATTAATACATTGATTATTGATGGAGTTTTTGGAGCAACAAGAAGTTATGATTTCAAGAAGCTATGGTCATCTCCGTTTGACAACGGTTATTGGTATCATTTAATATCCTTTTATTGTTATAATTATTATAAGTAGTTAGTTTTTATTTCCAATGTTGGGTGAATCTATAGAACAATTAATTGATTAAGAGCAATTTTGTGTGGGTTTTGATGATATCCTATGCAAATATTTTATAATAAAGCATCTATTTATGTTCATGTGTCTTTAATCGCGAGTTTAGATATGCGAATGTTTAATTAGTTGGTTAATTTTTTGATTACGCAATAGATCTTCAAATTAACAAGCAACAAATAGTTCTTGTGTTAGTTTCTTTTCACACAATCATAAAACTATTTTATCCAACATGGTAGTGAAAACATTTTCACCTCTCTTGGATTTGATGACTTTTAAATCTTAATGCTAGTTAAGTTTCATTATTACATGTTTCATGGAAATTGTGACTTTAACTAAGAAATGTGTTATGAGCTTCTCTAACCATTGTATTAACTAAGAAAAGTCTAGGTAAACCCAAGTTTCATAGATTGTTATAGCCAAATTAGGATCCATCAAACTCATTACTCCACAAAATTATAATGAGTAGTCAACTAGTTGAACTTGTGATTTATCCCGACATTGGAACATTTTGTTACAGATTTTATATTTTGTTATTTTAGTTTTTTTTATATAAATTAGTTTTTATCGCATTCAATATTTAGAAAAACCTCACCTTTCATTTTATATTTTTATTTTATAGAAACTGAATGCATAGATTTCATTCGAACCAATCTTTGTGGATTCAATCCTCATTACCGCTACTACAATTTGTTTTTATATTACATCGTATTTTAGGTTTTTTTATTTGATAGTTTCAACATCCACCAAATTTTTAACGCCGTTGTCGAGGACTGGTTATTGATGATTTTTTTTTTCTATGCTCAAGATTTTATATGTGTATTTTTTTCTATCTTTTTTTTTTTTTTTTTTTTTTTTTTTTTTTTTTTTTTTTTTTGCTTTGGTTCTCATGTACTTTTAGGTTGCATATATAGTCACATTTTTAGTTTGCATTGTAGATCATATTCTATCAAAAATTTCAAAAAAAAAAAAAAAAAACAAGTTTATTATTTTTAGAGTTTTCATTTTAGCATTGCATTTATCTTAAGTTTTGCTTGTAGTTTTTTTCTCATTTTTATCTAAAATCCAAAAAGATTTTTGTTTCTTCTTTTCAATTTTTTTATAGCATAACATTTGGTTTAGGTTTATTCTTATGCATTTTTGTTGTCTCTTTATTTTCAGCCTGGACATTTTTAATTGCAAGTCTTAATACACAAAATATGCAAATCTTTTTAAAATAATAGAATTGTTTATAGGGTCCTTCATTTGTCACATCTTCTTATAACACACATAAGATGTAGTACAAGTTATTGCAAGTATGATATGACGCGCCAGACAAATTAGCCCTAAAGTTTTAGAAGTCGTCCCCCACGAGCATATTACTTATTAAGTATACCGATATTCCAAAGATGGAAACAATAACTAGAATCTGCTATTGTGAGGTCTTTTATGTCTAGTTATTATATTTCATGTCATCTTAGGTGCTGTTTGTTTTTTCTGAGGCAAAATGTCTGCAGTCTGCGGACCACATCTGTAGACCTCTGCAGTAGAAGAGGTGGACCAAACGTCTGCAGTCTGAAAAAAGAAGACTGTTTGTTTTTTTAACATCTACGGGCTATTAAAATAAACTGAAATCTAAATAAACTGATTTTTTAAAACTTCAAAGCGAATTTTTTATATATTTTTACGACTTTCTTATAAATATATAACGAATCTAGATCAACTTTTATGTATTATTATATAAAAAATAAAAATAAAAATGGTATTAATTCATATACATATTTGATAAAAACCAACAACTTTGATTATAAAGTTATAACTAAACATTATAATTAGTGATCAAAGAATTTGATACATAAATAGATGGAAATAAACTTCGATTTTTTCAAATAAATCTATTAAAAACGTACGATAAATATTTTCTCGAGAAATTGATGATACTCTATTAAATAAAGTTTTACAAAATTTTGGCAAAAAAATATAAGAATATATTATGATTTTTTTTTCATATTTATATAAACAACTTCAACGACTATTATTATAATAAATTTTTATTTATAAATTTGTTAAAAATATCATGTTTGTATCGTCAAATGTTTTTTTTTTTTAAGTTTTGTAATTTTTTTTTCATATTGTTTATCATTAATAAAGTTGGAAAAAATATAAATTAAAAAAAAAAACTTAAAAAAAATAAAGATATATATGTTTTTTTAAGCTAGAAGATGTCTGAAGATGTTAGAAGACTCTGGTCCACATCTGCGCCAAGAAGAGGGCGCGCAGACATTTTTAGGTCTGCAGTCTTCAAAAAAACAAACAGTATGCGAAGACTAATGTCTGCGCGTGGTCTGCGCGGCGCAGACAGAAGACATCTCGCAGATCTGCAGACAAAAAACAAACATTACCTTACTTGATGGTCTAAACATTTTTTCTATTTGATCTCAATTTAGTTTTTACTTAGCTTTTTTGCTTAGCTTTGTTAGTTAGTTTTGCTAGTTGTAGCTTGTATATAGTTGTACATTATATTTTTATTTGATATTGCATTTGTAAAGCTCCTTTGTAAACCAAAAAAGTGAGCCCTAAAAAAACAAACAAACGACAGCTACCCATTTACTATTGTCTTATGTTTATATTTTAGAATCTATCTAATTATGTTATTATTTTGTAAATTGAAAATCTAGATGTCTCGATATTTAATGTTATATCGAAAAGTTTTGTATTGTCATTATTTCAACCTTGGGGATGATGTTTTTATTTTTATTACTATTTTTTTTTTCATTTAGAGTAGTTTATTTATTTTTATTTTTTTTAAATTTAGGGCAGTTAATTTCATGCTTTTAAGTCAAATAAATAAATAAATAAGTAACACTTTTTTTTTAGCATTCTCCTATTGTATTAGCATGATAATTTGTGTTTTGATGGTAGTTTATTTTTATTTAACTAGTTTATTTTTTGTTTAATTGAAATGTTAGACTTAGTGATTATGTTGTTTGTCCCCATTTTATTGAAAATTTTAATTTATGTTTTTTTTTTTCAAAACTTAGGTCTAACTTGGGTTTGTTAAACCGGTGTGTTAATTACAACTTACATAATCTTGGTGAAGTTATTTTTATAACAAAGTTAAATATATATATATATATATATATATATATATATATATATATATATATATATATATATATATATATATATAGATTTTTTATTAGTCTTGATAAATTTGCATTTGACGTATTTTTATTTTTGTTGTTTTTCTTCGGTTTGACTTTCCGTATTGTTTTTCTTGACAACAAAGAAATATTAAGCTTGAGGGATTTTGATAACTTGATTATTTGTTTATATTTTAGAAGTCGTTTTCTTTTACTTTTAGCAATTTAATATTCTTTTTGCATTACATCGTTAGATTTATTGTTTTGAATATTTTTACTCGTTTAAACTATTTTTGTGTAGATTAGTACGAGCAAGATGATATTTTGGAGCATCGTTAAAGCCACATTGAATTTCTTGCAATCACGAATAAAATCTCGTAGCAAAATTTGCGAGAGACAAGAAAAAACAAAGTGGTATAAATTAATTTTTGGATTCTTAACAGCTTTGCATGACTTTCTTCATGCGATCAAATGGAGGGGTAAAAGTTGTCCGATTTAGCTAAAATTTTACGAGCGGTTCCCAACTCATTGATATTCAATGTCACCAGAAAGAATGTATCCGGACAAGTTTTGGTCTGTTGAACAGCTGGGCAGAAAGCTGCCAGCATCAAATTTTGGTAGCCCATTCTGATTTCCAGCAGCCCAATCTAATTTGAGTATCACCCATTTGTTTGTGTGGAGTTGGGAAAAACGCAGCGATCAAAAAGAGCAGTAGCGCATCACATTCACAAATGGCCGGCTGTAGGAGTAGGAGGGAGTGACGGCGCCTTTGGTGTCTCCTCTTTTTTTTTTTTTTTTTTTTTTTTTGTTTCTTATTTTTGGAAATTCAAATAATATTATTTATCATCGATTTTATTATCGTAGTTATTTACATTAGATTAGATTATTTTGTATTAATACATTGACTGGATTATTATCCGAAGAACACATAAAAAAATACATATAAAGATATAAAAAGGTGATACAATATATATATATATATATATATATATATATATATATATATATATATATATATATATATATATATATGTGTGTGTGTGTTAAGACCATGATTATTAATCATAAGCTACTGAATATTTAGAATGTGATATCTCACATGCTTTTTATAAGAAGGTAGGTCAAAAATCAAAATTATCCTTTTAAGGAAAGTTTCATCTTGTGTGGAAACGGATACAACCTCATGAGGGATTTATCAATTTATTTCTATTTTTTATTAAACTAAAAATATTACCATTACTTTTACAGAGACTATTAAAATTAGGAACCATAGACCAATAAATACTAAAATATTTATATAAAAGATAACCAACATCCCACATAAAATGAGCCAAAATAAAACAAAAAATTATTGAAAATACTACGCAGTAATTAAAAGATTAAACGTTAATTTGATGTGGTTCAATTTACCTACTCAATTACCAATTTATCATGGATTTTATAATATAAAAAATATTTCATACCCAGATTCAATTTGTTTAGATAACTGGGTATACAAAATCTATTTCATATCATTGGATAATTATGTATTGTGAGTATGTAGGCAGTTTCAAAATAGCTTTCATAACTATGAGATACTTGATTGCATATTATAATGTCTCTATTCCAAAACTTTACCTTCTTAATCAGACTAAGACGCACAATGACACTAGTGTGATGGACATGAAATAGAACAAAAATGGTGAACCACAAGAAACTATTCATCCAAGTTAAATTGTTTGTTTAAAAACTAAAATAAAGAGGAATTACAAATCATGGTAGAATGCATTTTATTTTAAGAAAAAAACAATTGTCATCAACAACACATACAACCATTCTACATTATTTTCATACAATAAAACAATGACGAGTGTCATGAGTTCGGTTCAAAATCTTAGTTTTGTTTCTTTACCGTATAGAATCGATATTGAGTTTATACAAGGTTTATGTACACTTATACTAGTTGAATGAAACGGTATTTAGTGGGATAGTTTGTGACTCAAAACGATAAATGTCTATACCAAAAATTAAGTCATACAACACTTAATTAATATCATGACATGACTCAACGAGGTTTATTAGCTTACATAAAACAAGTTATTTATATAAACCATTTGTTTTTATTCGAAAACACAATATTTACATGGGAGGAGTTTGCCTCACCGGTCAAGTGTCGGTTCCCCAATAAAGTCAAGTAACACTTAATTATTCACACGACACGATTTTATAAAGTTTATAAATTCAAGACTTCTGAGTTTTTCATATAAAGTATACAAAATGCTTGTACAATGTTTGAAGAGCAGAGTTGGCTATTATGTTCTCACAAAGAGTGACATGACTTTATTTTATATAAATTATTATTCAAAATCATTATATATAAAGCATTTTGGTCTTGGTAATCATGAAAAGTCAATATAATTTTAATTTATTTATAAATTCACCAAATTTTGTGCTTTTGGATTTGAACAAACCATATTTATAAATGAGTCCAAAAACATTTTTAGAACTCCATGACTTTATACTTTTTATAGAAAAGTATGTATTTATAAAAACTGGTTAACTAGATAAATTTTATAAAACACTTTCGGTTATAAAAATACTTGTGTCAAAACTTGTAAAACTCACCAACAATTTTGTTAACGTATTTTAAATGCATATCTTCTCAGGTTATTTAGCATGTCGGAAGTGTACGCTCCGAAGGCTCTCCGTTATTTTTATTGTACCCTTGTAAATGTCGAATTGTTAGGTGTGTGTGTGTGTCGATTTAGTAATGGTCTTGTCAATGTAATTTCTATTTCGGTAATAATATAAGATTATATTTGTATTGTTTAATGTATGTTCGATAACTGCGATTACTGATTTATGTCACACACCTCGGCATTTCCGTTGGGGGTGTGACAAATTCCCATACAACTTGCAACCGACCTCGCCTTGAAGGTGTGAACTCAAAACTACTAATCTTACACTCATGACTGAACCAAATCTTTATGTTTTTCTGGCATCTGAACAACCCACATGACATATATCATTACCCACTTGCTACCGCCCCTTCCTTAGTAACGGTAGTGATCGGATCCCAAAGTCCTTTCATAGACACCTATCATCCCTATTACACCACACAATACTTATGAACCATGACCTGATAATTAAACAAATCACTTTCATCCAACTGATGATCTCCTAAGCGGTATCCATAAATTATTTCCACTATTTACCTGAAACAACCACCGGACAAACTAAGTCTAGCTCAAAAAGATATGTCTCGCTCATAACTCTCGGTATGCAAAATTGGCGTATAACAGTCCTTGATAGTATAACCCAAGCAAAAAAAGAAACTAAACCCTGATAGTGCTTGCACATACTAGTACTTTATTCCAAAACACATACATACACATTAAGACACTATAAGAACAGAATGTAACATCCCCGACCTATCTCCTGATAGTTTTCCCCTCATAGGTCCTCCCACACTTTGCATAACGGCCCCGACCCTGATGGCTTCCTAAACATGAATCCTGAGTCTTAGGCCTCTTTGATGGCCTTCTGCGACCTGAATCTGCTCTGGCCTCCTCTTCTGAGGTGCTCCAAACCGATCTCCCAGCCCCGGGCTCTAGCAATCATATTATCCAGGGTCTCGCACCCTCACAAACTCACAAGCTCCTTGATGTCATCCCTCAGCATATCATTATACCTTACCTTTCTCACCTCCTCACCCACCACATATAACAGGACCAACAAAGTACTCTCCCGAAACTTGGAAGTGATCTATGCTACAGTCTCATTCGTCTGGCAAAGGTCCTGAACTCCCTCACCAACTGATGCACCTCAAAATTTGGTGCAAACTTTGCCCTAAATTGGGTCACAACTCATCCTAAGTCATCGTCTCCAGGGCTTCGCCTCCCAAAGAGAAGTCTACCTCCTCCCACCAATATCAAGCTCTGTCTTTCAAAAGACACGAAGAAAATCCAACATTTGACCCCTCGGAATAGAAACTATGACATCACCAATTTCACGGCTAGAAAAGACCTATTTGTTTATGCTTTATTTGAAAATCAGAGTATACTTTTAAAGAAATATGTTGCGGAATTTGTTCCCCAAAATAGGATAAAGAATTTATCAAAACATTTTCGAAGAAATGTATTTTCATTATTGTAACGCCCTGTTCTAAAACTCTTTTCTAATTCGGGACTGTGGCCTGAAGATGGGTTATCATAAGGCTTAGGGCCTTTGTAAAAGAGAGAGATCTAGACCCATTTAGGTATGGACGAAGTAATTGAGGTGATCCGGGAGTTTGGATTGTGCCTAGAGCTAAGGGGTAAATCAGTAAAGTGGCAGTTCGAGCTCCTTATGAGTTTTGGATTTTCGTTCAGAAGGTTTTGAGGTGAGGATAATTTGATAGATGTGTAGAGATTCTTGCCACCTTTCCGTGGATATAAAGAACATCAAAAACGAAGTTGAAACGAAGAGGTTATGGTCGTTTAAAGTTGGAGTGGTTTGGGTGGTTGATCGTTGACTTGTTGACCGAGCTCATTTAAGGCTCACGATGTGAACAAGGAGTGCTCAAGACAAGAGGAGTGTCTGATGCACTAAAACCCTAATTTTCGGGTATTTAAAGGTATGATATGATTAGGGTTGCTCCTCCTCAACCTCTTTCACTCCCAAGACCTCTAAAAACCCTAATCTGAGCCCCATTGAAGTTCTTGGTCATTTTGGTATTATTCCAGAGATTTTTGAGGCTTTGAAGCTCATTTAGGAGAATAAGATCATTGGTGGTGCATTTTTTGACATCTTGGTTGCTTCATCAGATAGTTGAGGAGCTTTTGGACCTTTGTAAGTCCTCAAGCTCATGCATTTCCTTTCCTTGCTTGCTAGATCTAAGTTTCCATACATTTTATGGCTTGTAATGTTGGTTAGCATGCATGGAATCCATAAATTTGGTAACTTTATGGATTATGATGGCATCTAAGTCTTATATGTTCTAGATCTAGACTTTGGTCATGGTTTTGGACTCCAAGTTTGAGTCTTGGCCTTTTTTCCTCCATTTTGATCAAGTTGGTGTTTAAGTCATGTATTGGACATATATGACTGAAAAGCTTCGATTTTTATGGTCCTTGGGGTCAAGGAAGACCATCCAGACTGTCCCATGTTAAGACTTAATGGATTAGGAGCTTAATTCTCATTTTTGGTCAGATCTGTACTCACGACGTGAGGGAGGAAGCCTCACAATGTGAGAACGTTTTGAGGAAGTTTCCAGATAGTAATCGTGACCTCACAATGTGAGCATAAGGTGCTCACGACGTGAGCAGCCCCTGAGCAAGTTTTGGACTCTTTGATTGTGGGCTAGCTTGGTATTGAACATGTCCATTGGTTTGGGCTAATAATGGACTAAGGATTGTAGAGTAATTGACTTCTGGTTAGGCTTGCCTTGCTAGTTTTCCCAAATGGGCCTTAGATGATAAATTGGGCCTTAGTGAGCCTAATGTAGTTAGGCCTTGATTGGGCCCAATGGGCTTGGGCCTTTAGGTCATCAGAAAAATCATTGGTTCAGAGAAGTAAATGGGCTTTAGGGAAAGGCCCATGTAAGGGTTTGGGCCTAATTTGGAAAATTAGGCCATTGATGGGTTTTTATGGACTATATAGTTTTGGACCTTAGTTATGGTCTTGTTGGGCAAGGGGTAAAATGGTCATTTTACCCCAAGATTTGGATTATGGTTCATGGTTTAGAACTTAGTTGCTAATTGGATATTGTGTTGGTAATTGTTAGTTTGGGAAAACCGTCAGGGCAGCAGCAACATATATATATATATATATATATATATATATATATATATATATATATATATATATATATATATATATATATATATATATATATATATATATTCATTAGTTCATTCTAAAACCCTCTCATTTGTGATTGGCTTTCATAACATTGTAACGATCTGATTGTATGGTTCATCCAAACATATCACTTGCATTCTAATATTTATTACATGCGGTTTAGTTATTGTAATATATTATTTTTGTTAAGGTTTATTTTGATTAAGTATATCAATGTTGTTGGAAAAAAGGTTTTTCTTGAATTAATATCCCTCGCAACAAATTCTTGAAGACTTGGGTTGAATAAAAATAGGGTGTGTGGTGTTTGTCTATTGTTATATGGTTTGCTTAATAGATAATGAAATAAAGAGAATACAAAAAAAAAAAAAAAAGATAGCACTGTTAGATTTTGGGTCTTAAGAATATCAATATAGCCTTGGTTAATTTTTAGGATCGTGATTGCAATCACTTTTAATATTTGTAATCTCCAACCTTATGTTTGGGGCATCACGAAATATGATTTAGGATAATCCAAGAAAGACAATTTAGAAGTCATGCCACTTCCAAATTTGAAACACAAATATACCTTGTTGTTTTGTGTTTTTTAAGAGCTAGAGAGAATCTGATGATTAAATTCGAATATGAGAAAAACCCAACCCTTTTTTTTGGAACATCAACTATGTTCTTATACATGAGAGAAATTAGTTAATGGTGGTTATATGCATTTTGGCACAAAAATGGTGGTTGGAATTTTTTAGGTTGCAAAGTTATTCTTGCATGTCATGTGTGCTTACCCTTTTGTTTGTGTGTAATGAGTTGTCTCTCCTATAAATAGGAAGTAAGTAACACTTATTTTATGTAAGAACTTGTGAGAGATTAGTTTATTGAGGGAAAAATTGCATGACTCATTTTGTAATACTTTCTAGACTAATACGAGCTTAAAACGAGATTATTTACATCCTTGTGTTCTTCATGTTCATGATTCTTGCATGATTCACTAAATCATTTCATATTCCACATTCATCATCATAATCAGGATCACTACAATTGGTATCATAGCGGGTGTTCTTGAATCTCTCAAGAATTGATCCATGATGACATTTTTGATTTGGTGATTCTTAATTGTGATTTGATCTTCGTGTTAGAAAGTTTTTGGATTCTAGAAATCGAATTGTTCGTTTATTTGATTCATAATTCGATTTTCTTCACTAGAACTCAAGTGATTTTTGCATTCTCGCTCTAAAAACCCATTCAAAATCACTTTCTCTCTCTAGAAAAATTCAAGCTCTTGTGATTCTTTTATCCTTGATTCGAAATGGAAGAAACAATTTGTGAAGATTGGTTTGTGGATGATTATCCATGGTCATTCAGTTTTGAAGGACTTCTCAATTGTTTTGTTACCGGGTATTTTAAACAAATTCACTCATTTCTAATATGAAATGTAAATGTGGAAAGGTCAATGGTTATCCTCTTGATCTTGATCATCATAAGGTGTTGCTTAATCATTTGGTAACAACTTATCATGAAAGAAGAAAGAAGAAGAAAGATGATGAAGTAATTGAAGGAATTTGTCTTGATGAATGCATATATGGTGATAATATTCTTACTTCTTACCCGGATATTCTTGAAGAAGATCATCATGTTCATGATGTTCTTGAAGTTCAAGATAAGAAGATTCAAGTTGATTTTCCTGAATAAAAAAAATTGTTCGATTGGAGTTCAAACCATGATATTTTATGTTCTTGTGATTCGTTTAAAGGAATGATTCCTTATCAAAAGCCTTCAATCCAAGAAATTCAAAAGTATCAAACTCCAAAATATATGATCCAAACTTGTCAAGTTGAAGTTGTAGAAAGTGAGTTTGTTCTTGAATTCAATTCATCTAGACCCAAAAAGATCAAAAAGAAGAAGAAGAAGAAGAAGAAAAAGAAGAAGATCAAAAGCAAGAACAAATGGGTTTCTTCACAAAAAGACTTCAAATGTTGTTGTGAAACCGAAATCTATGAAGCAAATATGGTTCCAAAGCAACAATCACCAAGTGTTGCAATGAATTTGAATTCAAAATTCAATTTTTTTGATGGTTCATATGAAGATGGTGTTAGATCGTTGAAGAACACGAAGAACAATTTGTACAACACTCATCGTGGGTGGTACAATATGAAGATTGGTGATTTTCTTGTTCCAACAAAAGAACCAAGATCATCAATGATTGATTCGTGTGTTGCAAACGGAAAAATAATCGTTAAGAAGGTGTCGCAAATTTTCAAGTGGATTCCGAAAAATTCATGTTGAGATCGACGATGAACGATCAAGTTTTTTCTCAAAACTCGAATTTAATCAATATTTTTAATCGTGCGTTTCGTTTTTCATTTTTTATCGTTTTGATTCGTTGAATGTATTTCGTTTCAAACCTCATTGTTGGTCCAACTAAATTTTTATTTAGATCAAGCCCAAAATAAAATCAATTTTATTGTTCATCAATTCAATCTTTGAAGCCTAAAAATTATGAGTTCATTATGAACATTAGTGTTCATGGAATTAGTTCTTAATTGAGCCCAATGTCCATTCATACACTGTTCAAAAATTGATCCAGTTACATTTGTTTTTCAATATCTTATAACTCGCATAATCGAGTATCTTGATATTCTCAATCATAGTCAACTGCAATTCCTAAATCGAAACTCTTGTGGAATTAATTTTGACTAAATCAAACTTGGTTGGAGTCAATAAAGCCTAAAATCAAACTTGATTTTGATAAAATTTGTTGATTGAATCTGAGTCAAAGTTGATGTCGTTGATTTTAGTTGTTAGTTCGAATCAAAAGTTTGGATTCAACCGATGTTTGTTCTTAAAGTCAAAATCTATTTTGATTTCGACTAGTATGACTTGATGTTGTTCAGAAATCGAATTGATTCAATTTGAAGTTGCTTATTGTTCATACAAACGAAGAACGAATGATTGAAAAGTCAAAATTTGATGTCGATGATTTGAGAATGGATTGTTTGGAAATCGTATCGTGAGTCAATGATGTTAGTTGAAAATCGAACAATGTTGGTTGAAAACTGAAAGTCAAAAGAAAATATAGAATCTAAATCAAGTTCGATTTGAAGTCAATTGAAGTCAAAATAGCATTCGACTGGTATATGTTCATTCAATTCTACTGGAAATTATTACTTGGAATCGAATGAAAATGTCTTGGGATTAAAAGATTGAAGTATCAAGAAGATGAATTCGAGTCGAAATTGTACACACTCAGAGTTGAATTTGATTTCAACTGGTTCAATTTTGATGTTGATGTTCGAGTCGAGTGTTCAATTTCAAATTCGAATGGTATGATTCGAAACTGATTTCAATCGTGATAGTAGTTGAGTCCAAGTCGAAATGAACTGGAAACATGTTGTGATATCAAATGGTTATGTCGACGTTGGAGGTAAATGGATCAAGTCGACATCGAATGTGTTTTGGTGTTAATGATCGAACTGAATTTGATGTGTTGAGTCATTCGATGTATGGATAGGATCTGTTATTGAAATTTGCTACTAGGATATTCGATGGTGAAGCCTCACAATTGAGTTATGGGAAGCCTTGATATGCGAATGTTGGATATCGTTGCATCTAATGACGTCTTGAGGTCGAATTTGTTGAATGGTTATGTCAACAATCGACAGTTTAGGATCGAGGTCGAGGGTGTTTTAATGGAGATCGAAGGTTTGGGGCACATAATCGACACTCGATGTCACTGGAGGTGGTTAATGGAATGAAACTCTGAAGGTTCGAAATGGGTCAATTGAGTATGGCGTATGAGAAGGTGTGATTTTGAAGGTTTCGTTGTGGATATTAACATTCTTGTATGATCGCATCTGATTTGAAGTGCAGATGAAGAAGAAACAAAACCTATCGATTCGAATCCCTGAACTTTCTAAGAAGCAAAAAAAGTTATCCACATTCGAAATAGAGACAAAATTTGTGAAGAATGCAGGATTTTAATTTCGAATCCCTAAAGTTTCGTAAAATTAGTAGAATTTACCTAGTTTCGCAATTGGGCTGAAAATTATGAGAAATGGAGGAATTTACATAGCAGGTCCCTATAGTTTATGCGAATTGCTATTTTATGCCCAATTTCGCAACAGGGGTAAAGTTTTGCATTTAAAGCTATTTTTGGCGCAACGAGCCCCTGTAGAATTCTAATATTGACAATTTTACCTGGATTTTCGAAATTCTTGCAACTCTTACCTAAAAGTTGAAAATTTTCACAAAAATTGGAAATTTTTCATGACTTTTTCGTGATTGTTTTTCATGCAAAATTTTCGTGGTTTCATTTTTGGCACACATCGAGGGGGCAATTTATGAATTTTATTCATTGGCGCTTCTCAACCTTAGTGAGTGTTATAACCACTTGTTGATTATAAAATGGGGAGAATGTAGAGTGGGTATTCGAAGCTTATCGGGTATTTATTTGTGGATTTGAAGACCGATATTACTTCGAGGGAGAGTTGGTCTTGATTGCACAAGCTCGTTGGATATTGAAGTCAGGACATCTAATCCTAACTTTAAAGGGGATAATGTTAGGGTGCAAAGTCATTCATGGATGTTATGTGTGCTTACCCTTTTGTTTGTGTGTAATGAGTTGTCTTTCCTGCAAATAGGAATTGAGTGACACTTATTTTATGTAAGAACTTGTGAGAGATTAGTCTACTGAAAGAAATATTGCATGACCCACTTTGTAATACTTTCTAGACTAATGAGGGCTTAAAACGAGATTATTTACATCCTTGTGTTCTTCATGTTCATGATTCTTGCATGATTCACTAAATCATTTCATATTCTGTATTCGTCATCATAATCAGGATCACTACAGAAATATGGTTATAAGACAGCCAATTATTTCACTATAATGATGTTACCATTTGTTTTTGGCGGAACCATTGCCAAGAGTTTTGTCCCTTGAACCTGCAAGGGGTGCTGCACCTAGACCAGGTGATGTCCCTTGGAACTCTGTACCTAGGGGCGCTTCCCTCGGACCCACGTATTCTCGAGTTTACATTTATTGTTTCGAGTGTGCACCCCGAACCTCCTGTTCCAGTGAGTAAATGGAGCTCAACCTATCTCAGTATTAATAATAACTATACTAAAATATGTTGATAACACTAAAATCACCAAAAATAGTGTGAAAATGATATTGAATAAACTAATTGGAAAAAAAATAGTGTTCAACGATGAATTCTCCGTTAATACGTTTTCTCACATCTCTGTGTGGACTCGACCACTAGCACTCGTACCATGCCACCCCGGGGTAGAGTTCTGCATCGTTATGGGGCGCCCCATCATCACCATGTCATGCACATAGTCGAAACTATGTGCAATGCTTTAAAAACCGGTTTTTTAGTTGAACTTGTCTGATGATCGATTTCTGGTTCAATCGGTTGAACCGTCCGCCTACATTTGGTAGTGGTGTGCATCAGCCTTTGAGTTATGTATACTCCGAATAACATAATCGATTGAGCTATTAAATTTTCTTTTGAAATATATTGTTTTTCTTCATGGACTACGTGAAATTCAACCATCCAAGTCCAATAAACTGGTTCACATGTTTTTTTACCGGTCCTATCATACTGGCTCAACCCGATTTTTAAAGAAATTGTGTCGTTCGATCCAGTCTGAAAATGGGTATAAAATCGATCGTTGTTGAACCATCCTCATCTCTAGTTTTCAGTCCGACCAGTTCGAACCGGTTTTTAAAACATGCATGCATGTCCTTGGGGATACCATTAGTCTTTCTCTCATTTCCTTTACCAATCATCATGCTCATATCTTCAACGAAGCTTATCACCCAAGAGCTTTTCTACCAGATTAGTTTGGTCATACATCAACCATCTCGAGTTTGAGGAAGGTGTTACGTACGTAAAATCTATAGACATATTTATTCTTTGTTTTGTTTTCCCTTTCTCTTTAGGGTTGTGGAGAATCATTCATTCCAATTTTTCCTCTCAATCGATCACATTATCAAAAATTCAAACAACTTATCAAATTATATTGTTAAAATTTCACCACAAAAACACATCTAAACACCATAACCTATAGCTTATTTATTACAAATAACCATTTTGCAACACCCTTGTGGTAGAAGTGTTAAAAGTCTTCCTCGTCATATTCATAAACTAAAACTTCGAAAGTTTTGACAACAAAATTAGTTACAGATTTAGACGAGTCCGAAGTTGCAGCCAAGGAATCTTCAAATTATATCTTCTGGGTAAGGAAATGATTCCAATCTGATGATCAAGAAAGGATGATATATGAGAGGATATTAATCAACTCAAACAAAGAATAAATAAAACAAGAGATGAGAACAATGGGAACAAGTTATGCTTTTTGGGATTCTGTATCCTTTTGATTGATGGCAAGAAAATCCAAATCTAGATGAAGTTCAATTCATAAGAAGCACAGTGGCATTATACCGAATCAGATTGATATCAACAAACCATATAAGATCATCCACAGTGCAATGAATTCCATAACCATCAATACTTGACCATCATCACAATGGTTCTTGTGGTGATCCCGTGTACCTAACTACAAAGATCAAGAACGAACAAGTAATTAAATTACCAATGGATATCAAGAAAATGGTTAGTAATGTCTTAACGACTATTAGCAATGGAGAAATTAACTGCATTCTTTTTTCACTTTGCACCCAAACCCAAGAAATCCAACCCATTGGCCTGGCCACCTTCACCTCCAGTCATGTCAAATCGTTCACTAAATAACTCTTCCCAGAATTCCTCTTCAAAATCATTCCCTTCTCCAATCTCTTTATGTTCTTCCACTTGCGTTCTTTTTGCTCTACCAATACCTTGCATTTCCAAAGCGAGTTCTTCAAGCTCAGACACTTGAAAATCCGAAAACTCTTCACCTTTTTTGGATGATTCTCCACTTATAACACAACTAGGCCCTTGATCGATTGGTCTTCTTCGTTTCTTGATCATGGCTTCTTCAAGTTCGTTTTTTTTGCCATGCCGGGATAGCTTTTGAAGGAAGTCGGGATTCTGCAACGCTTTTGCCAAGAAACTCATCATTTTTTGCTGCTTTTTTTCAGTTCCTAGTAGTCTGTGCTCCATTTCTTGAAGATGGGCTCTGGTGTTTTGCTGTTGTTGTCTGAGCTTCACTAATTCCATCATAAGAACTTGTTTATCGCGTTGTAAACGTTCAACTTCTCCATTTAATCCGAATCTTCCAACCTCGACACAAGGATTATTAGGTTGTTGTTGTGGAGGAGTATGAGAAGGGGCCTTTCGTCTTTTAATGTTCTTCAATATATGCCTTTGGCCCCTCATGAACGCTTCGTTAGCAAACTCCCATATATCAGGATCGATCTTTCTAAAACCCTGCATGCATTAACCGAAATATAAATTCCTGAAGCTAATACCAAGGAAGTGTATGATTACTTGATTAGGTTTCAAGGTTTTCAGACTTGCATCAGGATTTAATTAGGAGTCATACATATGAAGTATCAAGCATATATAACAAACTGGAGTATGCCTAATTAAAGATGATACCTAAACGTAAGCCTAAAAAAGTAGTGTCTTTTACATAGTACCCAAACGTACGTATGCCCGAAAAGATATAAAGAAATAAACTTCTATATAAATCATAACTTATATGAAGTTTTGTCCAAAATTAGTTAATTAACTTTATATTAAACTTAGTGGGGTGAGTTGCTTACCAAACGCTTAGTTGTATAATACTTATATTTGCAGTTTTAACAATTCGTCTCTTATTGCTCATACATCTATATATGTGTATCTGGGTATGAATATGTGTTAAACGGGTGTTTCTCTTTAGGGGTTTTGCTACATGATTTTTTTTGTGGACAAAGTTGCTAATTGATGTACATCGTATTCATAATTTTCGTTTTTTTCACCATCATTACACTAGCTTGTTATTCATTGACTCATTGTGTGTGGAAAGTACCTCTAAATAATAATCATTCCGTTCAAAAAAAAATTGTAAAAAATATCTAGTAACTAACCGCACTTTCATTTAGCAGTTAGCACACACCCCGAAAACATGTATGGATGCATACACACGATACCAATCAGTCTGTCAACTGCATGAATAAATGCATAATATAAAGAAAGATTGTTTGCACCACTAAATCAACTCAACCCCACTAATTTCCTTTCTCATAGTTGGATTAGCATCATATAACTCAAGCAAATTCAATGACAATATCAAATTCGCAACAGACTACTAGTGGATTCAGAAAAAGACAAATTTATAAGTTGACTACAAACTTAATTGAGAGAGAGAGAGAGAGAGAGAGAGAGAGAGAGAGAGAGAGAGATGAACTTACATAGGTATTGAGCTGTCTGATGAAGCTGGAGAAATTATTGTGCTTGAAGTATCTTGGAAGGAGATTAGTGGAGAAAGCTTGTGGATCCCAAACCACAAAGCTTTGACCTCCTCTACTCCAAGACAAAATGCGATCTAAATCTGGGTGATCCACCATGTCATAAACTTTAGTCAAGAAAGGTGGGGGTCCAGAATCATGAAGACCCTCTATTGGCTGTGGCATCGGTTGCTTTTCTTGGGTCGAATCGCTAGCACTTGATCCACCTGATGGGTATTCCTCCTTAATAACCGACAAGAAAGGATCCATGATTAATATAGCTCTCTAAAATCAACGAAAGTAATTGATGGGTTGCAATCTTTTCAATCGAATCTCAAATGGGTTCATCAGATTTCGAGGTAAATCCCCAAAACGAAACCAGCTTTATAAGATCCAAACGAGAAATAATTATATACTCAACCAATATTTTTTTGATGGGTCGCGATTTTTTCTGAAATCTAGAATAGGGTTTATCACGTTTTGCAGTGAAGCACACATTAAAACCAAGAATCGGAAAAGAAGAATATCAAGAAAATTCAGTGACACACAAGATCAAACAGATGGATTGCATGACAAAAGGATGAGAGAATCTAGCTTTAAAACTCGGATTTTAAGGATGATTGGCGTTGAAAGCAGATGAAATTTATGGAATTTGAAGGACAAGAACAACATTTGAGGAAAGGTTTTGACAAGTGTCAGAAAAATCTATATTTCGGTGCTAGGCTTTCTCCTTTGGGAAAGTCCACTTTGACAAGTTGGTGGTGTTTCCGTAATATATGACCAAATATTGGGGGCAATAATTAAAATATAAGAGTGTTTTTGACCATATCGGAAGGTTCTAGATACCATTTTGAGAACCTTCTTCAATCTCTAAGTTTTTTTTTTTTTTTTTTTTTTTTTTTTTTTTTTGTTAACTCGATTTTGTTCCTTTCCATAATTCCATACTGATTATTGATTAATTACTATGACGAATATTGATCTCCAAAACGATATTTTATACAACTGTCTCACAAACTCATTCGGACGATTAAAAAATGGTTCAAAATCAGTTTTTGTATACTATTAAATTAAAAATATACACAACTAACTGCTTTCTGTATGAATATTTCCAGAAAGGACACAATTAAGTGTAATTAACCAACAATATGGAGAATGGAGAAGACGTAGGGCCCAATTCATACAAGTTGTAAGAAGTCTCGTATTGGGTCTAGAATTCACGGATTCATTTGGTTGATTTATGGGGCCAATGCATTTGAAATTTTTAATATTATATTTTCTTTATCCAATATAACACCATGTTGTACTTTTTATCTTTTTCCCGTTATGACTAATCCGTCGAGTCTTGTTCCCAAAGAGAACTACAGCCGAGAAGAGAAATGAAGTAAAAAAAAAAAACTGGAAAGAAAATAAAAGTTATCTATTATTTTTTTGGAAGGAATATTAGAGGAAAAAAAAAAAAGACAACTGCAAATTTGGTTTTTGTGGTTTGTAAAAAATTTAGATAGGATTCAAAATCTTTCGACTTTCATGGATAGTTTCAATTAGACATTTGGTCTTCTCAAACTTTTTAGTAGATTTGGAAGGAATATTAGAGAAGGAAGAAAAAAAAAAGACAACTGCAATTTTTTCGTAGAATTGATCTTCTCAAACTCTATTATCTGCAAATTTAGTCCACATACAACCTAAAATTATTGATATACCCTTTCAATGATTCTTTTTTTTTTTTTTTTTTAATTTCTTTTCCTTTTCCATTTTGTATATTTATATTAATCCCTTCACTCACTCTCTCTCTCTCTCTCTCTCTCACACACACACACACGCACACACACACAAATGTTGCCTGCTTTTGCAGGATTCTACGGAAGAGTTTCGGTTTTATTGTCGACAGTTTCTTCAACATCGATCTACAATGAAGACTCATAATCACAATGGAGATTCTTTGATGATGACATGTATGAGTATGAGCAATTCATGTGAAAATGCTACCTCGTCGACTCAATTCTCTTCTAGAATTGGTACTCCATTAACCCTCTTGGTGATTCCTAACAAAGGATATCATATTGTTTTGAAATAAGGCTAAAATCAAACTCACCCATCTTTACTCATAAGAACACTAGTATCAACAAAACTCATCTAGAGGGGATTCATGTCTGAACATTGGTGTGGATGAATGGAGGTTAGCAAGAAATTAACCAACACCGTTTTCGATACCCCAAATCAGAATTAATAGCATCACTGCCTCTTCTTTCTCCATTCAATCGGTATGGATGAATGGAGGTTGCCACTCTCCATGCAACTCCATTCACAACAACCACACTACTCTATTCGTTGTTACAACAACCTTTGTCGTTGACAACGAATCAACTGCCCTTGGCCAACCAGATGCTACCAATGAACCAACCATTCACGAAAAATACATTGCTCACCTTCCCGTTTCAACCCCAAAGTTTCTATGGACTGACTCTGGCGCCTTTTTCAGCATACAACAATATGTTGGTACAACCGTATCTCGCTACCCAACAGTTCCACCCTAGTCACATCCTCCAAATCCCAAACCAAGACTGATTTTTAACAAGTATAACATCACCCTTTGCAAAAGAACTTTTAGACTACAAAATATTGAATACTGCAATGTTGCCACACCTTAAGACTTACAATGGAACTACAGACCCAAATAGCCATATTGACACGTATTAGTGGATTATGACCTCCCTAAATCTAGATGAACGGTTTTGGTGCATGTACTTCCCAACAACGCTAGATGGAAACACAAGAATGTGGTTTAAAACTCTCCGTCCAGGAAGCATTTACAACTTTGCCCAATTGAAGTATCTCTTGCTGACAAACTTCATGAAATCACAGAAATAGAAAGGGGACTCACACTTTATTATTGGTTGTAAACAAAAGGAGGAAGAGACGGTAGGAGAATATTTCACAAGATTCACCAACGTTACCTTAGATGTCCCATGACACGATGAAGGGATAATAGCAGGAGCTTTCACGTGGAGCCTCCTTCTCGGGCCATTATCCCATAAGCTCATGGGAAAGAAACCCCAAACGTGAACCGAGTTGAAAGAGAAGGTAGAATGTTACCTAAGACAATAAAAAGGTGAAACGGCACAACAAGCATACCTCAACGCCATGATTGCCTCGACCACGAAACACTACCACCAGTCTACCCACCACCAAGAGCGCCAGGGTGGAAGCAGAAACTTTGGGCGAGCGATGAGCCTTAAGAGGCGTTTCAGACCATTCCCACGGGACGAAAGAAGAGGGCGACGATCGGACATCTACGTCTTCGCCGATAGGAAAGCGGTAAAGGGGGTGAAGGGATGCTATTGCGAATACCATAAAAACAAGACCCATGATATTGTCAACTGCTTGGTGCTAAAGCGACAAATGGAAAAAAAAAACAACTAAAAGGGAACTTGATAGAGATAGCACGAAGCCTCTGCGCCAAATTTGACGCAGAGAACGCCAAGGATGGAATGAAAGTGAATGACCCGCCCCATGAAAATTTGACCATACGAACAAAAAGAGAAAAGTTGGGGAGCGACGACAGAGTAGATCATATCGTAAGATCCACACAAGTCTTAACTTTCTCAGCGATTGAATCACGCCCTGTATGGTGGCGAAGGGATAACCCATTGATAATATAAGGATCTACAAGAAATACCATCATACATCGTGTGTATGTAGACACTGGTGTCACACCCCCGAACCGTCAGAAAAACAACGACGGAAACGTCCGGGAGCGGCGACGTCATGCGTAGTATCACAACAATCGTAACATATCAATCAAATTAAACACAACCATTACATTACAATAAGAATATTTATATCTGTTTGAAAACATAGTTTGTATACATCGATATAAACAAAAGATAAATACGAGACTCCAAAATGCTCCGTCTTCTCCAAAAGACATCAAGGTACCTGTCTATCGTTGTCCTGAGAATACAAACGATTTTGAAAACGTATCAGCATAAAGTTGGTGAGTTCATAAGCATGTTTTTGTGTTGAAAACTAGTCACTGAGTTTGTATAAATAGTTCCTTTCCATTATAAGTAAAGTGTCGATTATATCAAAATGCATTGTTATCAAGTTCTAAAATACGTATGCATGCTTGCCAAGAAAATCCAATATTTTCTAACATGTTTGTTGTTTTCTGTATGAAAATTATGTTCTGTTTGAAAACCCTAGCTACCACCAGTATGTAAGGTAAGTGTTGTTCGAAAACCCTAGCTACCACCAGTATGTATGGTAGTTTTATTACTTAAAATAAAACCAAAGATTGTGTCTCTGGAATACCCTCCAGTAAGTAGATAAGTAGTTTTATTACTTAAAATAAAACTATAGAAGAAAGAAATCCCATAAACAAAGGTTAGTTTATACTTATTGTGAGTCGTATAACCATACTAATATGACCGATGACCTTCTTGACATTCTTCAGGTGTCGTACGATTACAAAATTTGTCACCCCAGGCGTGCCCGCCTAACTGTAGCTAACAGTTCAGGTGTGGGATTGTCGGTCTCGAATAGATCTATTCACAAATTCCACGTTCTCCCTCCAGGAGACTATGGTTATACTACCGGTCAGGATTTATTGGTACCCCGAGGGGCATAACGAAGATAGTCTCACAATTTTGTATTAACTAGTTTATGTGTTGTTCGGTTGTTACTCGAGTTCGAAATCGTTTGTAACGGTGTAGAGTATAAATAATTATACATAGAAATAATTATTTAACAAGATACTCTAGGTTTGTATTCGTAGAAATGGATAAACTAGATCTGAAATAGTTTATATGTTTGAATCTGTAAGACTGATATTGAAATCCCAAACTATACCCATTATAGTTTGAATGGTTTGTTGCGCTCAAGAACTGTTTTGAAAACTATGCAATTATGATTTGAAAACATCCCTTATGCTCCGCATATTACAAAAGGGGTAATTATATCTAAATGTTTGATGGAAAACCGTTGTAATTGCATCAGTCTTTAAGTTATGTAAACTTTTATGTTTAGCTTGTATTCCTCCCCTGAAAACATGAAAAACTCGAAAAAGTGTAGGGGTATGAACTCACGGTTGGTTGGATGCAGAAGAATGAACTGGACGATTCTTGTGTATGTTGCACTTAATGGAAATCCTAATATCAAATGAATACATATGTGTAGTCAAATTAGCGATTTCGTTAGATAAGTGTTATATAAACACTTGGTTTTGGTTAAGGAATGTCATAGGGAATTGGTTTGATCAAGGAAAACAGACTTTTTCCCACGAATGAGCTGTTTACGGCCGTAAAGGGAGTTTACGGTCGTGAACTGGGTTTGCGGTCCATGGGTTTACGGCCGTAAACACTGGACGAGATGTGTGATTTTCGGTGTTTTAGGGTCCTTTATAGCCTCTTGGAATTATTCTAAGCCTCGTGCAAAGCTCAAAGTAGGGTTTAAAGATGAATATTCAACCTAAAATGGAGTTTACGGCCATTGAAGGGTGTACGTGTAACACCCCCCTCTGGCACGTATCACAATATTGTCCGCTTTGGGCCACTCGGCACGAGGACTTCCCAGGGGGTCACCCATCCCGGTACTACTCCCGCCCGAGCACGCTTAACTGCAGAGTTCTTATGGGATCTGCTGCCTTCACGGCTTTAAAACGCGTTGTAACAAGGAAGGTATCCACACCCCTTATAAGGAGATGTTTTGTTCTCCTTCCAAGCCGATGTAGGATCAGGTGCAACCCACCTTCACCCCCCATTATAGGGTTCGACGTCCCCGTCGAACACATCGACCCGTGCCCTGGCTCTGATACCATTTGTAACACCCCCCTCTGGCACGTATCACAATATTGTCCGCTTTGGGCCACTCGGCACGAGGACTTCCCAGGGGGTCACCCATCCCGGTACTACTCCCGCCCGAGCACGCTTAACTGCAGAGTTCTTATGGGATCTGCTGCCCTCACGGCTTTAAAACGCGTTGTGATAGGGAAGGTATCCACACCCTTTATAAGGAATGCTTAGTTCTCCTTCCCAGCCGATGTGGGATCAGATCTAACCCACTTTCACCCCCCATTATAGGGTTCGACGTCCCTGTCGAACACATGTTTTCATTCTCTTTACAATTCCGAGTTTGATCAAGAACCATCAAGAATGTAAGTGATTCATTACCTTCCTTGTGTTTTAATCCCTTCTAAGTGATGAATCCATGTTTTCATTCCATATAATTTCATCTTTGCTAGATATTCTCACTCACCAAGAACACACACTAGTGTTTGGTGGCTAAAAACCTTATCCCAAGCCTCTTTCAGTAAGTAACTACCCCCCCATGCTTAATATTTACAGGAAACCACTAATTTTTGACCTGGAATCGATCCACACCCCTTATAAGGACCTGTCGAAGTTTCGCGACAGAACCCACACGACACAACGCAACGTAAATAGTGAATTTACGTTAGAGCGATATTTGGCCTTAGCGATCTAAATGAAAGTCGTAGAATATATTAAACCGAAAGAGTGCATAAAAAGAACGTCCAAATCTGACTTTGTATGAAGAAGTTATGATTTTTCTAAGTTTCAGCTTAACAGTATGCAGCCCGAAGTTCGAATATGAGATTGACAGATTTCTAGCCGAAACAATCTAAACGAGAATCGAATATCTCGTCGATAGTAGTTCAATGGTAAAAAAACAGATGAAAACGGACGTCGGATGAAGAAGTTATGAGTTTATAACGGAGTTTTTCTGTCTTGGCCTACTAAAAATAATATAATAAAAATTAAAGTCAAAGTTAGCCAACGGAGTCTAAACGAGAGTTGTAGAGCATAGTCTCACCTACACGTGCATATAATAATGTCGAAAACGAAAATTGTATGCGAAAGATATGAATTTCTGAAGTTTGGGGTGCGAACCCTGACATTGTGTCAGAGTTCACGACGTGAACACAATGTTCATGACGTGAACTCAGTATTTATGACTTTTGGAGCCTGACAGATGCTAGTTGCGATGACGCACCTGATGACTACTGAACTCACGACGTGAATATTTGAGATTCACGACGTGAATCCATAAAAATGACCCTATAAATAGAAATCGAAGGGCAGTCGGCCATAGTTTCTAATTCCTTCACTCTCTCACTCTCGGTACCCTCTCTAGCCCTTTTGAAGCACCCCAAAGCCCCAGTATCATCCCGACACCTGAAGCAAGTCCCGAAACCCCAAAGATCCCGAGGAGAAAAGAGTTTCAAGCCGAAGCTCTGCCCACGAGAAGCCCGGTGTCTAAAGATATCCCGGTTTCATAGAAGAACTTCTACTTGAAGAGTCGTAGTGCTGTCCGAGCATCGTCTAACCAAGTAAGTGTGTACTTACTTTCTTCTAACACATAGATATGATGTATTTGCTATAAGATACGTGCTATGTGTTTATATATTGTTTGTTTACTTGAGATGGATGTTGAATGGATGTTTTATACAGATTTTTAAATGATTTAAAATGTATATGTAATTTATATTTACAAATATGTTGGGTAGAACATGGGTAGACGAAACAGTTGGTGTGTGATGAAAGATGAGTTTAAGGATGAGACGAAAGATGATATAGATCATAAGATGAGGGTGACAAGTGAAAAATGAGTGAAACCTTTACCCAAACGATGGCCCCTGTCATTCAGCAGAGTAGGGATGACAACCACTAACTATTCTAGACAGTCCAGTGGAACACTAGCAAGCTCGCAAATTGTAGGTGCTGTGGACTTGATGTTCACCAGTGTACTCTAAAAACCATGGTAGCTATAGATTTAGTTCCTTATAATGAAATGATGGTAGCTATGGATTTAGTACAATGTAGATGAACTTTGGTAGCTATGTATTTAGTATTGTATAGATGAACCTTGGTAGCTATGTATTTAGTATTGTGTAAATGAACGATGGTAGCTATGGATTTAGTACTATGTAGATGAACCTTGGTAGCTATGGATTTAGTACTGTGTAGATGAACCCCAGACAGTAATGGATTTTGTGTCAATTCCTTAGGTCAATCCTTAGGAACGAATGAAGGAAGGATAGTCGATTCTTAGGGTAAAACCTTAAGAAAATAAAGAAGATAATGGGGATGGGTAACTGGGTTGATTGTTTGATGATTGAATATAATAATTATATTATTGTGGGTTGAAAACCCTATATGCTCACCAGGCTCCCAAGCCTGACCCACTCAGTTTTCTTTGCATTATAGGTAATGACACAAGAGTATAAGTTGGTGGACTTGACGTGAGATTTTAGATTATAGATCAGTAGTTATAAATAACTGTTATAAGGTCTATTTTATATTATTTATGCTTTTTGTCTGTAACGGAACATGACATCCCTAGAGTTTGTTATTTAATGAAAATACATTTCTTTAAAGAAATGTTTTGATAAATTCTTATCATATCTTGTTTTGGAAACAAATTCCACATCACTTTTATGTAAAAATATTACTCTGATTTTCAAACAAAGCATAAACAAAACCGGTCTTTTTTGGCCGTGAAATTGGGGATGTCACACTGGTTCACACTAACCAGTCACGAAAAAGTAAGGCGGAAAACGGCTCTCATTGGTTTCATCGTCATATGACACCCAACGGAACACAACATCATACTGGGATGAACAACCCTATTCCGGCTCGGAGCAATATCGTCCACCATACACGCAATAGTAAAATTCGACACGACAGAAGGGTCGGGGACAATCTTAGCCACACCACCACAAGAATTACGATGCTGTGAGATCATGTAACCGAAGGAAATCACAAAAGAAGCCAGGAAGCTACTATAAGTATTACCTAGCGGCAGAGTGGTCATCAACGCATAACCCAACCAGTCAGTATAGGTATCAACCTTTCCCCGACAATGATACAGGAGCTAATTAACTTGTTGAGAAAATATAAGCATGACTTCTCTTGGATGTCTACAAACATGGTTGGGGTGAATAAAGAAATCATAGAGCACAAGCTAATGATAAGGCCTGGGACTAAGGAGGTGAAACAGAACAAGTGTATCCAAGGAAGAGACATGAACAGAGTGATCAATGTCGAAGTAGCCAAGTTGACCAGGGCAGGAATACTCCGCGAAGCGATTTTCCCAACATGGATTACCAACCCGGTCATGGTCAAGAAGCATGATGGCACATGGCATATGTGTATTGATTACGTCGATTTAAATAAATCATGCCCCAAGGATTGCTGTTCCATACCATAAATCAACCAAAAAGTGGAGTCCCTGCAAGGGTTCAAACTCAAATTCCTGCAAGACGTGTATAAGGGATACCACCAAATTCTAATGAGCAAGCAATACGAGGAGAATACTGCTTTTTACATAGATCATGGCTCGTTTTGCTACTAGAAAATGTCGTTCGGTTAAAAAAATGTAGGGGCAACCTATTAACGACTCGTCGACTCGTTGTTTGCAAAGAAAATCGGTAGGAACATCGATGTATACATAGATGACATGGTCGTCAAAATCCTAGGTGAAGAAGGGTTGTTGGAAGATGTGGAAGAGATGCTCAAGACTCTAGAAAAGGTTAGAATGAAACTAAACTTGGGGAAGTGCACCTTTGGAGTGGAGGAGGAGCAGCTCTTGGGGTACTATGTCACCTAGGAGGGGTGTAAAGTCCAAAATCGGATCTACCAATGATCAAAAGCAAATAACAACCACACAATACGAAATAATAAGCAAAGAAATAACAAACCAAGCTTGCATACGCATTGTAGCCTTAAAACATCTGATACAACTTGGTGGAACTGGAAAATACGAAAGGTATCAACAACCTAAAACATCTGACACAATTCTCTATATATAGACCTTAGGACCGTGAGGAGTTTACGGCCGTAAGGAGTTTACGGTCGTAAAATATATTACAACCACAAACTTAAACAAAAACGTGTTTCATACACACACCCGTATCACTGAATCTTATACCTAGACCAAACCATTATTTAAGGCCCTTCAATCTCCCCCTTGGTTTGGACTAGCCCAAGGTCACCCCGTGTTGAAAATCATAATGTCCATTTTTCCCATGGCTCCGTTCCACATACGCTTGCTTAAAATTTCAACCACCATTGTCGTGTACACTTTAGCACCTTCTTCATATATATCTTCAACAACCTTAATATGAAAGTTGTTGAGATAGTGAATATCCCACTTCCTGAACTGTAACAAGTCTTTGCGATCATAGAGCCTGATGCACCCATCTTTAAGCTTAATGACGACACCAGAAGTAGTTTCATCAAAAACCCAGCACTCCAATGAACTAAGAGACCCATCTGAATAGCCTTGAAGCACTAAAAACTACTTGACTTGTTTCGTTGCGGGCCACATCACTACCTGCAACGGCTTGTCGGTGGACGGTTCCAAAACATCTGAATGTTCAAATATGACAAATTCTGCTGTTGGCATATACGGAAACCCCTTTTTGACTTGATCATCAAGGAAGTGCTTGAATTGAGTAACTTGTGGATTATTCATTAAGGTGATGAAGGGAGCTTGAGACAGCTCTGCCAAATCAATCCTCGTGAACGAGCTAAAATCATGGCTATTCTTGTACAACTCAGAATTACCGCTCCTGCGAATGACCATCCACATCTTAAGGGGTTCATGGAATCCCCAAGAAGCAACTCCCAATCTGTCTCCAAACGTATCTCGGAACTGAACCACTTTAAGATCAGTAACTGTGATTAACGGTTTGCCCTGAGAAGCATTTAAATTAGTGTTCCTCTTGAACAACAACTGTCATTTCTTCACTTCTTCTTCTTGACCACGATGAATGATTTCTGTAATATGTGGAGCCAAAGGAGGTTCATCAACCCTACGATTAACAATACCAAAAGACTGACCGACTGGTAGGTCAATTGGGAAAGCTTGCACGTGAAGATTGATCCTCTGTTCTTCAACAGACGTTTGATATTTGTCTCCAAAGTCTACTTCAAGTTTCTTCTTCGGTTCAAAGTAGCTTGAAGTTAGTAGATTGAAAGGATCTTGCAAGTCGGAAATCTGCTTAGTCTTCAGCTTTTTATCCTTTTTGAGCTCGGCCACTTGTACTCCAAGATTAGATTTATCTGATTGCAACTTAGAGACCTGAATCCTAAGGTTGACATTCTCAGCACGAAGTTCCGCTACCTGAATATCTAACTTAATATTCTTCTGGCTTAGAACTGAAATCTCCTTTTGCAAACCAGAAAGAGTGAGATTTTCATCCCTAGCACCACCTTCTTCAATGGAAACACCTTTTCCTCGAGGGTCTGGCGATAGAAGTTTTTCTTCAGCCATGTGCAACACCAACCTTTCAGAAGCAGCATCTCAATTATACCTTGGAACTGAGAAACCAGGCAGTGCAGAGGGACCACCAACAGTAAATGTTGAGCTCGGACCTGTTGGAAACATCTTGGTGGTTGTGAGTCTAGTGGTAGCAGTAGTGACAGGAGGGGTAGGAAGACCGCTAATCAAGTTTGAAATTAGCTCAGACTGCCTCACGTCTAGTCTTTGTCTCTTAGACTGAGGTTGGTCAGAATCTAGGGTAAATACACTCATAAATGGTTCTGTAGTAGGAGAAGCGGATATAGAAGGGGAACATCCTATAACTTCCTCCATAGGAATTGAAGCGGACACCATTTGTTTTGATGTTGGAGTTTGAGTTTCAAACGTTTCACTTGACTTCCTAGTCTCGGTTGTTTGCAGAACAACGTCATCGACATTGTTGAAAATCGTGTCAAGGTTTTCATGCGACACAACATTTTCACTGCTGGCTTAGGAAGCCGCAATCTCATCACGATCAAAACCTGTTAAATCAAGATCACTGAATGAATCGTTTCTTTCTTCACCGACATGCATTTCCGCACCATCTTGATCATGGCTCAAATCCTTTTCAAGTTCTGAGGCGATTTGAGCGTCAAGATTTGGTGTGTTATCCTTTTCAGTTCCTTCATCCTCTGATATATCAATAACAATGTTATTCAGAGTCGATTTTTCTACAGATGCCTGCTCTGACGAGGTTTGTTCAGACGAATCGTATGACTCCGTCGGTTCATCCAACTCTGTAAACTTTCCAAACTTCTTTAGAGGATACAGTCCTTGAAAGATAACCTTGCCTTTACGATTTTGTTTGATGAGTCCCACCGTGTGGGGATCCAAGGACTTCATATCTAGAGTTTATCCCTCCTTCTTTACATTAGGAAACTGAATGTTGATGAACATTTGGATAAAGCGAGGATACAACAGAAAAGTATCTCGGGTAGAGGCTCTGATGTTAATGACAAATTCATCCAAGATGAACTTCGAGAAGTTGAATCTTACGCCAGCATCAAGGGATACCAGTGCACCAGTTGTGCGTTGCGAAATCTCATTGGCTCCAGACCTTCTGCCCGAAATGCAACTAACAAAAACGTGCGCTAAGAACCTCTAGTATGGATGCAGTATCTTCTTCAGTGTTGGCGGAAAAGTTCCCTCATAGCTCATTCTGCGTAGAATTCGTTGAGCGTCTTCAATTCCGATTTCCGTTGGGAAATTGGGTTGATCGTCAATGAGCAGCGCCTCGCGAATGAAACCTTCATCAATCACAATCTCCCGTCCCTGAACTTTGGCTTTCACAGTAAAGTTGCCATCATCATCCATGTTCGTTTTAGCGGTCGCCCAAAACTCGCGAATCAAATTTTGATACACAACTGGATTAACCGTGATCGCGTTTGCTAAACAACATTCCCGCAACCGATGTATCATCGAGCGCATATCGGAGTGAATTGCTGGAGGGTCTGCAAGCACGATTGCAAAGTTGTGTATGTCTGCAAATTTCAAATTCGCCATTTTCTGCACTCAAACACGAACTGTAAGAAAAAAATAAAATTTTATTTTGACCAAAAATATTTTTTTAGTAAAAATATGATCAAAACAAATTTATTATAAATAAAATTGAGTTGTGGAAACAAGTTTACGGCCAAAGTAAACAACAAATCTCGAATTTTAAATTTTTAAAACCGGCAGTAAACATTTTGTTCTTGGGCCGTAAACTCGAAGTTTACGGCCTAAGAATCTTTTTGCAAACTCATAGCATCGAAATCGTATATGTATTTAAATCATTTTCAAAGGCAGTAAAAACAAGGTTCTTGGGCCGTAAACAAGAGTTTACGGCCGATGAATATCACTTTGAGAAATTAAAGAAAAACATATCTATACGACAAATTGAAGGATAATGCTTTGATATATGCCAACGTAGGAATTAATTGCAATAAAATAAATTCAATTCAAAGCCAAACGGAGTTTACGACCGGAGCTTACGGCCGTAAGCTCCATCAGAGACATTTTTGCAATTTCCGATTAAATGGCTCGGTGAAATTCAAAACAAAACACATATAGGACTATCTTCAACTGACTCGCCGAGTTCGTCGTTGAACTCGTCGATTTCATCTTCAGTCGTACGAAGGTGTTTAGTCTATGACTCGCTGAGTTCATCCTCAAACTCGTCGAGTCCATCTTCATATGGTTGGGACATCGCCTGGAACTCGCCGAGTTCCTCCTTGAACTCGTCGAGTCCTTTGATCTTCAAGTCCATAACAAACCCCTAATAGGCTGAGTGTTCCGTCCACTCAACCAAAGACCATTTACAGAATACATTCGGGGAAAAATGTGACTTGACTCGCCGAGTCCCTCTTTGTCCAAAACTATTTAGTCGATTATAATGGGTCTTAATGCATCAAAACCATAGATCTGACCTCCTAGGGTTCATTTTATGCGTAAAGTTCCAATCTTGGCGTCCATGCATGGGGATTTTGGCTCAAAAAGCCATAAAAATAGGTTTGTATGATGCATGGGTCTCCCATGGCCATAAAGTTGGCACCTTTATGCCATGGGAACCCTCAATGGTTCCACATTTGAAGTGTAACCCCAAGCACGCTCACAAAATCCGATTATAACTTCAAAAACTCATAAAAAGGGGTAGAAAATAGCCCCAAAACAAGATCTAAGAGTTAGATGGTCAAGGTTCAAGCTTTTTACCTTGAATGAACTGAGAATGAAGCAAAACCTCTGGATCTACTAACTTCCACTTGAACTCCCAATCTTCTTCCTTCTCTTCCAACTTTAAATGCACACAAAAGTCACCAAAAAGCTCAAGAACACTCAAAAGAGGCTTAGGGTTTGAGTTAGGGCTTTCTATGGGATGGGAGGAACAATGGAGGCTGGGTTGGGGCGTTATAAGTTGTTTAAATAGGGTGCAAACCCCAAATATTAGGGTTTCATCCAGACAGTCCTATTCGTTGGGTCGGTCTCCCGACTCGTCGAGTAGGTCACTTATCTTGCTGAACCAAAGTCGAGTCTACTCGACGAGTTGAGCCTCCAACTCGTCGAGTCCCAGAGAAAAACATGAGTTTACTTTAATTAAAATACGTACTAGGACCTCGATTTACAATCTACCTATTAACAACTGAACAAAAATCCACAAGTCAAAGGTCGACCCTCAAGGTCAACGATCAAAGTTAACAGTCAATGTTGACTCCAGCCGACTGCCACGACGTGGTCTTCCTTGGCCATATCATGACCCGCATACGACCAAACAGTTGGGAAAATCCCAGCCACCACGTCGTGGTAGCCGAGGTTCCAAGAGCTTAATGCATTAAGTTGTTTTCTTTGATTCCAATGGCTACAAAACTTTATCCACTAGGACCACCCAAAAGGTCCAAAACCCAAATCTCTAAGCCTCAAAAGGCTTAAAAATGCAAAGCTTAACCAATAAGCACTTATTCCATAAGGTCTGAAGTCTATCCTTTCCAGAAGTGATTCTTGCACCAAAACTAACCTAAAAGTTGGTGCTCTATAGATATGCATGTCCAATGCATGTCTTGAACCCATATTAGGTTAAAATGAGGGGTTTTGACCTAAATCACATGCATGGATTGAAAACCCAACCAAACTCCAGATCCAAGGCACAAATTACACCAAATGCTCCAAAGATTCATAAAGTTGCAAACTTTAAGAGATTTCACCAATCCAACAACCAAAAACAAGAAGTTTATGGGACTAAACTTAAGATCTAGCAACCTAGCATTATAAAAATTGAGTCCTGTACACTTACAAAGGTCCAAAAGAGTGCTAAGGTGAAGAATGGAGACTTTCTTGCTTGATCTTTGCTTCCTTCTTCCTTCTTTAGCTTGAAGGAACACCAAAACTAGCTTAATAATAGAGGGAAGTGATTAAGGCTTTATTTAGGGCTTGAGGGGGATGATGGAGGCTAAGGATGAGCTAACCCTAGCCTCTTCATTCCTTTAAATAGGAAGCAAACCAAAAAATAGGGTTTTCACGTCGGCCGTCCACCATGTCGTGGACAATACTGCCACGTCGTGGTGTCTTAAATAAAACACGCGAACCCTTCTCGCCTTGCCACGTCATGGTGGTGCCTCCACCACGTCGTGGCAATCATCCAAATGATAATTTAATTACAAATAGAGTACCTCAAGATCCATGCATTACAATTCCGGTCATCAATGGTAGATTTCGAGTTCATCTATGGCAGTTTTCTGGAACACACATCTGAAACCAACGAGTTTGAAAGGTTCGAAATTCGTGGGTTTGAAGAGTTCCAGATTCATGGGTTTAAACTCGAATGATTCCAGATTCATGGGTTAAACTCGAACGAAGATGAAGGGTTCCAAAAATCATTCATCAGATTTGAAGAACTTTCCAGATTTAAAGAGCATTTTCCATAAATCGTTTGTACAGGATGACAAAATCGAACTTAACGAAGTTCTTTCCAGATTTGAAGAACACACACGAAGAACACATTCCATATACAAAATCGAGCTTCAAAATCCAGTATCGAAACCGAAAATCCCAAATAAAAGCTTCATTTATATTGTAAGTTCTTAAAACTCTAAACCCTAATTCACCTGCAAAATTGAAAATCGCAAATCGAAGCTTCATTTGCTCCAGATTTCATAGAGTTTGTCGTAATATTCATGATGACATTATATGAAAATGACACTGGGTTCTGGTCAAACAATATTTTGATGGAATAAATAAAAGTTTAAGGATATGCTCCTCAATAAACATCTGATTTACCAAGAACTCGCCGGAATATTCATGTTTCACGGGAGAAGATGACAGGAGAGTCATCGGAGAGGTCAAAGACATGGAAACCTATAATAACCGATGATAGCCGGTCAAAAGGGTTATGATGAACACAAAAAGTAAGTTAGATGATATATTGCGTACAAAAAAAGATCAAATGTGAACAAAATCAACACTTGATTATCATTCTGAGTCATTTTCCCTAATAACAACACACAGACTTACTATGATCGTGATCATACGAACGAGAAGTTAATAATGTTAGGGTTCAATAATAACACAATCACATGTTAGTAGCGTGTACATCGAACCATCATTAATAACCAATAATCGCACTCGAGTTTCATCACCACTGGATCATACCCAATCAACGGATCACACATGGTTCCACCGTGTATCGGTTCATCAAATTGAATCCGGATTCGATTAAATGGTTCGGGTTTTAAAACATTAAACACATTATAATTTGGCCACCATCAAACCCTAATATGCACCAAGAAAGTTCCTACTTTTCAAACCCTAAAAATTCCCTTCTATCTGCACAAAATCAAAACTCACCATGTCTCTTGATAAGGCGGTTGAAAGGGGAAAGGACACATCGTTTCCCCCTATGTCGACGGCACTTGTGGCCGAGACCAACGGGAATGGCAACGGAACTGGATCAGCGCCGTCTAACGCCAGCTACCGTCTCCGATTGAACCCTAATCAAGACCACAAGGCGGAAAACTATGACGATCTAGGTTTGGAGTTCACTCCCCTGCTTTTCAGCTCTCTGGAGCGATACTTGCCTCCAAATCTCTTGAATGTTTCTCGAGACGCAAAGTATAAATACATGAGGGACATCCTGCGTCGTTATTCGACTGAAGGAGAGCGTACTCGAGTAAGCATCTACATTCTGCATAAACATTGCTTTATGAATCCCTTTTTGTTGCATATGTTTGAATTTTGCGTGTATGACGAGCGATGAAGTGGAAAAAAGTTTGAATTCTGCAAATCTGCATTGTTCTTAAGACTGATTTTTTTTTTAAATATATATGTACTTATGGCGATGCTTGAATTTTGCATTTTTCTTGCATATTTTAGACGATCGGAAGGAATTGTTACTCATCTTTTCCATTGCTCCATTTTCAACAGGACCAGAAGCACAGAGAGTACAGGCAAAAGATCATATCCAATTATCAGGTAAATTTGAAGGTGTTATGTTGAGTGGAATCGGAAGGTTCTTGTTTACACATCTGATCTGTGACATTTTGATTTTCTTCTCAGCCTCTGTACAGAGAACTATACACATTGAATCCTTCAACCTTTTTTGTCCAATCATTTTCAAAGGCATTCAGTGCCAATGATAAGAACAGAGATGAAAGTATCAGAAGCATAATGTCTGAACCTGCTCCAGGAATCTATACATTCGATATGCTTCAGCCACGTTTCTGTGATATGTTGCTAAATGAGGTATTAATTCGTTAATCATAATCCTGTCATTGGGGAACTAACTTTTCTTTCGTGTAGTTTAGTTTTTACATTTTCTTATCAGGTTCTGATTGCTTAGGTAGAAAATTTTGAAAAATGGGTCCATGAAACAAAATTCAGAATCATGCGTCCAAATACCATGAACAAGTATGGTGCTGTTCTTGATGACTTTGGCATGGAATCCATGCTTGAGAAGCTGATGGAAGACTTCATACGCCACATCTCAAAAAGTAAGTTTTACTAAAAAGATGTAGAAATGTTTCAAAATCCTTCAAAGTTTAAATGCCATTTCTGGTTTTGAAAATTTATGCAGTTTTCTTCCTTGATGTTGGAGGGTATTCTCTTGATTCCCACCATGGATTTGTGGTTGAATATGGAATGGATAGAGATGTTGAACTGGGTATGCTATCTAACATTTTTGTTTCATTAACATTGTAATGGTTTTTATATGATTTTGATATATCTTTATTTGTAGGTTTCCATGTGGATGACTCTGAGGTGACTTTGAATGTGTGTTTGGGAAAGCACTTTACTGGTGGGGAGTTGTTTTTTAGAGGCGTTCGCTGTGAGAAACATGTGAATACTGAAACTCATCCTGAGGTATGTTTATCAGTTTAAAATTTTAATTGTAATCTAATAATAATAATAATAATAATAATATAAATATAGAGTTGAATTCATTTTGATGTTTTATTTAAATTTACAGGAAATTTATGATCATGCGCATCTGCCTGGACGTGCGATTATTCATCGTGGGCGCCATCGACATGGTGCCAGAGCCACCACATCTGGCCATAGACTTAATTTACTGCTGTGGTGCAGAAGGTATTCAAATTTTCAACTTTTTTATATGTGACCTAATTTTAATTTTAATTAATTATAACTTTTTTCTTTTGTTTCAGTTCTGTGTTTAGGGAGCTGAAGAAGCATCAAAAGGAGTTTGTGAACTGGTGTGGGGAGTGCAAAAGGGAGAAGCAAGCAAGGCTTCAGCAGTCTGTGACTGCGAAGAAAATGGTAGATATATATATATATATATATATTTTTGGGTGGTTGTGTTTTGTGGCTTCTAGAAGATTCTGGAAACTGATGTGATGTTTGTTTGATGTTATTATCTAGGAGTTGCTTGTGGGTCAAACAGATGGTGCTGCTTTCAATCCTCGTTAGAAGAAGAAGAAGAAGAAGAAGAAGAAGAAGAAGAAGATGATGGTGAATGTGGTTTGTTTTTGGGTTGTTGTAAATTCAGGTTTCTTTCTCAATTGGACCACAATTCTGCTGTTTGGGATTTTGATCTAAAATGGTGGAATGTTGTTTATTAAAACTTTTAGACAGATTATATGCTTCTTGTTGTCATGGATTGTTGTTTGTTATGTTTTGTGCTTAGAAAGCTTGTTTCGATGTCTCTGTCTTTGTGCTTCTCGTTGTTGTGATGGAATGTTGGTTGCTATTTTAATTCATGTGGTATTATAATAAGTATTATGATTGTGAAATTATAATTTATAGGATTAAGGGTTAATACTTCTTTTTGTTAAGCTGCGAAGTTACATACTTTGTGGCAATATATATTGTACCACAAAAACCCAAAAACATGTGTCAATATGCTATAAAAATAGATCAAGTCATACAAAATAAGATAGGCTAAATCTAAATTCAACATAAGATTTTGTTACATCATGGATCGATCTCGACATCTTCAAAATTACAAGTGACTGGTCTATAATTATATCCATACATATTAATCAATCTGTATATAGAGTGATAAATAAAATAGGGAAAATAAGTAATTTAATCATAATTTAATGTGTATTTGAAGAAAAAAAAAAAATCTTTTTGTAAAAATAACCAAGTCCAGAATACACATCAATGGAGAAAAAACATTTTCTTTTGACGAAAAAGTAATATTTTGGACTGACAATCCAGAATTCCGAACCAATGTTCCGGATTCTAGATTGAAATTTGGGAGTTTGAAAAAAAAAACTTTGGAATTTCAAGAACAAATTCGAAATCCGATGAACAATTTTAGAATTTAGAGAAAAAAATTATTTTTTCCCTAAAATTTAATAAAAAGTTAAACAAACCCATGTAAAGATGATATTAATAACTTCCAAATAGACATTTCGAATATGAACAAAGAGATTTCTTTAGAAAAAATAGAAAAAATCAAAAAAGAACCAAATCCGGAATGAAGCATTGGGAAATAACTGGTCATTTTTTTTTTTCAGAAAATAAAAAAAGTAGTTACTAAAAAAAACCCAATGGTTATTTTCGTATTATTATTATTTAAGGCTGTGTTTGAATTTGCATCGTGAAAATGATTATCTTAATATTTACGAATATTGTGATTTCCATGAAGTTACATGCATGTGATGAAATTTATTTACAATTAATTGGGATTGTAAATAAATAAACAAGATTTTTATTTGCGATTGTAAATAAATACTAAACAAGATTTATATAGAAACTGCAACAGGAGGTTTTTTTTACCTAAGAAAACGCATTGCTGGTGTTGCCGTACTCCTCACGCGTTGCCCTCTCGCCGCCTGCCACCCTCCTCTCGCCGTCCAACCGCCTTCCGTCGTCTTCAACTATTTTTCTATCGTTTCGCCTGTTCTTCAACAGCTTGTCTGCGTCTTACTTCATTCTGCGTGTTCGTGTTTTTTCTGCATGTTTGGTTTCAGATAGCATAAAAACATTGATCGATCTTTGGTAACAACTCTAGTCGATTACTTTGCGATTAATGTGATCATCAACTAAGAAGTACTTCTGATCAATTCTATCTCGAAACGAATCAATTTGTGTTTACATATCGAAGCAATGAACAGAAAAGCATTCATCTTAGCAGTCGTTTTAAGGGTTTTTATATGGATCCTATCATTATCATGTCCCACCGCCGGCGAAGCGTCGACGTGCTTGGCAGTGTATAAAGAAGGCGGTGCACCAGCGGCGGTCAACCAGTCAACAAGATGTCAATCGGCTACACGTCAGGGCCGACGAAAATACATGGAAGATCGCACTTTCTGTACTCTCGACATTCGGATTCCTTTTCCACGTACGTTAATTAACATGCATGTTTCAATTATTTTTTTTTCAGAAAATAATGTAGTTATTTCTTGGGGGTTTTTTTGAATTTCTTCATGTATGTTACTAGCTTCCTGCATATCCAAATTAACATTAATGGTTGGCTTCTCGTTCTTATGTAGACCACAATGGCACTAGGGATACCCCAGTTGGCATTGTTGCAGTTTTTGATGGACATAATGGTGCTGAAGCTAGTGAGATGGCCTCAAATCTGTTGTTGAAGTATTTCATGAATCATGCACTCTCTTTTTTGTCCAACACATCAACATCAATGGGAATGTTACAAGATATGGGAGAAGTAGAACATGACAATGCTAATTCTCATAATGGAAGGTATATATCATCATCATCATCTCTTTAGCATTGATTTATGCCTGATCCAATATAATGCAACATTCGTGGTGAGTGTTATGATTATATATATGGGTCACATCTGTTATTTGCAGTTGGACTCTTCTCTTGAGCATTTGGATTGATTTGGGACATTCCTGAGAATTACAGGCGAATGAGCTTCTCAAAGGTTTTTTCTGCACGACATGTTTTGGAAGTTAGTTAGAAACAAATAAAATGATGGAATTAACAAGGATTTGTTAGACAATAAGTGTTTCTTCTGTAAACCCCACTATTGGATTCTTATACGAGGAATCATAAACAATGTCAATTAAAATGGTTATTAGCTTATTGCAGTTTGGTCCCGCTAAAAAACACTTCTAATAAATTGTTTGCTTCTAACTTATTTTAGAGTGCTTATAGTACAGGTGAAACCAAAATACACTTTTATCCTTATTTTAACTGTAATATCAGTACTCTTCTGTTTTTCATACACCCTCCAACTTATAGATCCAATTATATCTAGCTGCATTCCCTTTAATTTTCTTCTTCATTTATCAATATAATTTTCACATACTGAAGAGGGAAAGTCAAGAGTTAAATGAGTCAAAGTTGTTAGTTAACTGTCCAGAAATGGGAGGAAAAATCTGTTAGAATAATTCCTTTTAATTAGAAGCAAGAGAGAGGAGTGAGCATACATAGGAGTTAGTCATCAGTTTTTCATTTATATATTCTGTATTTTGGTGCCATATAATTAGCTAATCCTAACGCTTTTTTTTCATGAACTGTGTTTTGATACCACACAAGCTAATTAATAGACACTTTTGTAAAAAAAAAAAAAAAACACTATTTTAAATAAATAATCCCAAACAGTACCCTCTTAATAAGCATTTAACATTTTTGTCACAGGAATATGGTTACATTGTCAACCATGTTTGATGGAGATGGAGCTTTCCAGTTGGAAATTCTGAAGGAATCATTGGTGGGAGCAATTGTTGATATTGATTCAGCATTCAGTGAGGTAAGTGATGGTTGTATGGTATATATCCATTTCCATTTTTTTGTGTCTACTAAATTCTGGAATATATATATATATATATATATATATATATATATATATATATATATATATATATATATATATATATATATATATATATATATATATAATTTATTATTTTTTTTAATTGCAGGAGGCTTCTAGATACAACTTCACTTCTGGATCCACTGCAACAGTTGTATTAATGGCAGATGGTCAAATTCTTGTTGCCAACGTTGGAGATTCAAAGGCTTTCCTATGCTCTCAGACATTCCAGTCACCTTCGGAAGCCAAAGGTTAGAAATATAGCCATTATTTTATAATAAAATCCGAAATTAAGCTTGATAACTAAGAGCATCTTCAATGGTCAGTTTTTTTTATCGCTTATTACTATTTGTTTAAGTGGTCAAAATAATTAAACACCATTGGAATGTACAACTTATTTGCTTATTTTTATTTTTATTTGCTTATTTGCTTATTTTTATTGATCAATCAATATATATTTAGTGGTCAATATAATTTAAAGATTTGAACAATCAACCTCTTGCTCTTTAAAACTATTTCATTTTCTATCTTTGATTTACTTTGATTTATTTATTATTTATCTAAAATTTATAGATAAACTAATATACAATACATAAATATAAATTATAATAATATGCAAATCTTTTGTAAGTGAATGAATCTTTATATTAAAATACGATGTATTTATAAAACGATTAGTTAAACGAGGGGGTTTTATATAATATTTTAGACAGATAAAAATAAAATAGTTAAATTAAAAAAAAAAAAGTCATAAAAAAATTTAACCATCTGAGCAACAGTTTAATTAGAGGTCGATAAAAATAAAATAATAAAAGTGACTATTTTTGAGCTATCATGGGAGATGTTTTAATGAGATTTACCATGGATTTCGTAAATTATTTATGTCAACAGCTACTTTAATGAGATTGTACAAGAAGAAAAGACAAGATGGTGTCTCAGTACGCATAAAAGACTTTGGTTCGACTTTGACCCATTTTTCTGCCAAAGAGTTTACTAATGATCACCATCCAGACAGGGCAGACGAAAGGTCCAGGGTAGAATCTGCTGGAGGTCATGTCTTGGAGTGGGCCGGTGTATCCAGGGTCAATGGTCAACTCGCAGTTTCACGTGCTATTGGTGACGTGTCCTATAAAAAGTGAGATTTGCATTTCGATTTGTGTCTTTGTTTTACTAATTACTAACTTATTAAATCATGTATGTTGTATTTCTATTATCAGGTTTGGTGTTATATCTGTTCCAGAGGTGACAGATTGGCAACCTATGACACGTAATGATAGTTATTTGGTAGTTGCTTCTGATGGTGTTTTTGAAAAGCAGAGCCCTCAGGATGTTTGTGATCTGTTAATGGAATTAAGAACCACTTCTTCTTCTTCTTCATGTTCATATTCGTTAGCTGATTCTATTGTTGATACTGCTATTGGAAGAGGCAGTATGGATAACGTGGCAGTTGTTATAGTTCCATTTGGACTAAAAACTCAGCCTAGTCATGGATGCAGTGAAGTTAGACAACAGACTTACGTGGATGAAGATGATCCCGTTTGAATTCTAAGGTTGCGTTTAGTTACGGAAAAACAATTTTCATTTTCCGTTTTTTGTTTTCCCTTTTCGATTTTCGTTTTCCGTTTTCATTTTTCATTGAAAAATTTAGAGAACGTGTTTAGTTAAACTTATTCATTTTTCATTTTCAGTTTTAGAAAATTAGAAAACGTGTTTAAATGTCTATTTTTCTATCGGTTTTCATTTTTAAAAAACGGTAGTGGTAGTAGGGTGTGGGTGGGGGCGGTGACGGTAGCGGGTCGGCAGCGGTGGTGGTGATGACAGGCAATGGTGGTGGCGGCGTCAATTTTATCAGTGGTGGTGATGGTGGTGGTGCTAGTGACGGGTTAGTGGTGGTGGTGTAGGTTTGTGTGTGTGTGTGGGTGTGTGTGTCTGTGAGGGTGGGGGTAGGTGTGGGTGTGTGTGTGGGTGTGTGGGTATGTACGTGTGTGTATGGGTGGGTATGTATGTGTGTGTGTTTGTGGGTTGGTGTGTGTGTGTGTGTGTGTGTGGGTGGGTGGGTGGGTGTGTGTGTGTGTGGGTGGGTGTGTATGTATGTGTATGTGTGTGTGTGGGGGTGGGTGGGTATGTATGTGTAAGTGTGTGTGTTTGTAGGTGTGTGTGTGTGTGGGTTGGTGTGTGCATGTGTATGTTGGTGGGTGTGTGTGGGTAGGTATGTATGTGTGTGTGTTTGTGGGTGTGTGTGTGTGGATGGGTATGTATGTGTGTGTGTGGGTTGGTGTGTGTGTGTGTGTGTGCGGGTGGGTGTGTGTGTGGGTGGGTATGTATGTGTGTGTGGGGGTTGGTGTGTGTGTATGTGTGTGTGTTTGTGGGTTGATGTGTGTGTGTGGGGGTGGGTATGTATGTGTGTGTGGGTGAGGGGTGTTAAGGTAGGGGTAGGTAGAAGTGGATGAGGTGAAGTGGGTGTGTGTTTATAGAAAAATTTTGGAATTAGAAAAATATGGAAAACAATGATTATCAGTTTTCCAAAATTTTCCAACTTATTTGTACTTTTAGAAAACGGAAAATTTTCATTTTCCGTGAAAAATTTAGAAAAATAGACGAACTAAACGCGTTTTCAAAATTCTCATTTTTCTTGGAAATTTTTTCCGGAAAACGGCTCATTTTTCCGCAACTAAACGCACCCTAAGTCTTCCATGTTTTTCTTCTTTCTTTTGAATCTTTTCCATATATTATCATCATGGACACAACAACAACAATGACGACAACATATCATGACAACAACATACCAATAATTCCATTAAATGGGGTCACGATACGTGGGAATAAAGAGCAATTGTGTCACTGATATTCATCACGTAAAATGATAACATGAAAATCAGACAAACAAAATAAGAGTAAAACAAGAACGATAAGACATAAAAATAGGTAAATAATAAAACAAACATATGCATCCAATAACCTACAAATGAGACAAAACAAAAGGAATAAGTAAAATAATAAAATATGAGCACAAAAATAAGACATGATTAAATCAAAATATAGACATATAAGCAAAAAGCATGTATGAATAATAAAGATTACAAAATAAAACAATACAATGAGAGACTACGTCAATAATAAAGATTAGAAAATAAAACAATACAATGGGAGAGACTACATCAATAATAAAGATTAGAAAATAAAACAATACAATGGGAGAGACTACATCAACCCTTATCTTTAACCTCCACACCTTTTTGTCATATCATATGTGCTTGGAAATGAATAAATAAATATTTTTATTTATTTATCTATTTTTATTATATAATAATAATTGTATTTGTCACATATAAATATATTTTTTATTGAATGTATTATTGCTCTTTGCCTGCTAATAATAATAAATTTATATACATAATTACTAGTATAATTAAGTTATTTGTTTGTGACACTAATCCAACATGGTGAAAAGTTGAGTAAGTAATTGTTAACGGTTTTCCACTCAACAAATGATCACAAAACTTGCCTGTTACTAATAATAAATTTATATATAGAATTACTAGTATAATTAAATTATTTGTTTGTGACACTAATCCAACATGGTGAGAAGTTGAGTAAGTAATTGTTAACGGTTTTCCCCTCAACAAATGAACACAAAACTTGCTTGTTACTAATAATATATATATATATATATATATATATATATATATATATATATATATATATATATATATATATATATATATATATATATATATATATATATAATTACTAGTATAATTAAATTAGTTGTTTGTGACACTAATCCAACATGGTGAGAAGTTGAGTCAGTAATTGTTAACGGTTTTCCACTCAACAAATGACCACAAAACTTGAAATCCTTATTTTCATAGTTACATGGAAGGTCGAACGGTATGGTTTCTACCCACCCCTTCCCGTTCTTCCTGCATTCTTTACTGAACTCCCATGATGGTGTTCCCACCACTCCTATCTTGCAACTCCCATCATCCAACTCTTCATTTGCTTCATTCACTTTTCTTTTTTGTTCGCATGTTACCCCCCTCTCTCTCTCTCTCTCTCTCTCTCTCTCTCTCCATATATATATATATATATATATATATATATATATATATATATATATATATATATATATATATATATATATATATATATATATATATATATATATATATATATATATATATATATATATATATATAGAAGTAAGTTCATGCGAAAATATAAATATCCTGCGAAAACGCGAAAACAGATTTTATCTTATGAAAATTAAACACATGTACTATAAAAAAGTAATTTTATTAGCAATAAATTAAAGATAGTAAGTTTGAATTGGATGGTGTTATGGTAATATAGATTTAAAGACGGTTTTTATAATTATATTTTTTTCACATCTTTAATCATTTTTAAATTCATGTTTTCATAATAAAAATGTTAAAAATCATACTTTGCTAATATGAAACAGTTTATCATCTATCATCGATTATCATCATGTATTTCAAAGTTTGGATGAATTATTTTCCAAAATATAATGTTGAGGTGACATAATATCATAGGTTTTTATTGTTTTCGTGTTTTCGCAAATTATTTGCATTTTCGCATGAACCCTCCCATATATATATATATATATATATATATATATATATATATATATATATATATATATATATATATATATATATGGGCATGGGGGAATATGTGACTGTTATGTATCTAATACTATATATAGAACCATCAAAAACTACATTGTTTTTACAAAATACGATCAAATCTCTCTACCATCTTTCTTTTATCCTCTATTAGAGCTTATGTTAGGCTTTATATATATTTTTATGGAGTTTTAGAAACAAACCACTCAAGTATACATATAGTAAGTGTTGGAGGAAGTTATGAAGCTTATTAGATGTCTAATAAACAAAAACATTCAAAATACATAGATTTTGAAGATGAATCCCGAAATTAAAAATAAAATGAGTTAAAAAGCCACATGAAAAAGCTAACAAAGAAATAAAATTATGTTTTTTAGTCAAAATGAAGTTAATGTTGATGGTTCTATATTTAACTAGGTGCATCCCTGCGAGTTGCACGGGAATAGAATTTTATTGTTAAAATAATAACTTTTACTAAATTATTATTTAATATTTCTACTTTAAAACAAAATGTTAATAGTAAAACAAACATATAGTTAACATATTAGTTTTATTAAACATTATAGTTTAATTTTTAAACCATTGTGATATATACAATTATTTGATAATTTTATAAACCGTTTAAAATTGTGTAAATTATATATCAAATGAATGATAATATAACCGGTAACAAAACGTATGAACAAAAATATGAACTGCAACTATTAGTAAGATAAAAATAGAAAAACATCTATTATAACATTTGTATTAAAAAAGATATATATACAACGAATAATAAAAAAATATGAAAAATAAACACTATAACTTTTAATAACATAAAAATACTAAAACATATATTATAACATTTATATTAACTTTTCATATTTAAATCATAAATCTTTTCAAATACATTAATGTTTTTAATGAGCAAAACTTTACAACCTTATAAAAGAAAGGAAAATAAAAAGTTATTAGTGAATACTAATTAATAATCATAAGTTAAAAACTCTTGAGTTTTAACTAATAAATATACATAAATTAGAAAACTCTTGAGTTGTAGTGTGAGTTTCAAATGAATGCGGTACTTGGAAATGTATATTTATATTTATTATTATTATTATTATTATTATTATTATTATTATTATTATTATTATTATTATTATTATTATTATTATTATTATATTTTTCTAAATAATTGGTTTTGATGCATCATTTGAATCCATTTAATTATTAAACATAAAGATATTTAATTATAAATTTATAACATACATAGGTGCATATACATGTTAAATAAATTGTATATTATATATATATATATATATATATATATATATATATATATATATATATATATATATATTCATAAATGTCATATGTAATTTTTATGGTAGTAATATGGATAAATTACTTTCATATGAAGAACATATCATAATAAGTTTATCATAATTACATATTAAATGTTCAAAATTATGTTATCTTTTAAATATGTTGTGTAGGATAATCCAACAAAAAAAATAAACATAATCAAAATAGAAAAAATACAATCAAATAAATAAGACCAATTGGTGGTTGAATATATAAATAAAGATGTTACATAAACATACATTTAAATCAAAAGAAAAACTGACATTCGTTAACTTTGCTCAAACAAAAAAACCTATATCCATTTTATGAATCTTATTTCTTCATTTAACACTATTCAACCATAGAAACTTGATGACAATTCTTCACTAACCTGCATTCAAAATATTTTTCTTGAAAAAGAAGAATCAGAAAGATATTCCAATAAAAACATTGATCTTTGGAGAGTCACATTCAAGATTGAGTAATACACACAAATCACATATAAGGATTAAATGAGAAACTGAATATAAAGAAAGAATGGAAATGCTTCATTTGTTTTGGTTAAAAGAAAAAATCATATTACAATTACCATCGATGCGACATAACTCATTTACTCAAATCATCATATTTGGATCGTGAATGCTTCAACTATATGAAAACTTTTGAATCATAATATCTTCAAATACTTCTTACATGTAAGATTTTATATAACACAAAAGACACAAAAGATTGGCCTTTTTATAGTAAACTTTTCACTAAATGCTAATTAAACATAATATAAGTTATAAAACTTTTGTGTGTTAAATCATAATTAAGAAAACTTTTGAGTTGCATTAGTTAAAAAAGGAGGTTTTAAATGAATGTGGTTTGAGAAAGTTAACAAGGGGGTTTCAAATGCATGAGATTCAAGAAAAAATGCTAGCTTTATAAGTATGTATGATGTTACATACATGCCACATATTCACTTTTCGATATATATATATATATATATATATATATATATATATATATATATATATAGAGAGAGAGAGAGAGAGAGAGAAAATAAGTAAGTTCAAATAAAAACAGTAAATAGTGTGAAAACGTAAAAACATTGTGTTTATGTTTTTATTCTGCAATAAATGTTATATATGTGTATTGTTGAAATAATTATAATGTGAATATTAATGTTTTATTATTTATATATATATTCATTAGAATATTATTATTCTATTATAACGAATTAGTCATAATCTTCCAATGATCAAGATTCGTATACATCACACAATTCGAATTGTATGACTCCAAGTTTCTGTCCAATTGAAACTTGGGAGATGAGAACTCTTTTTCACTTGCTTGATTATGAAATTTCCACAAACGGCATAATTAAGAATCAAATTCATGTTCAACATTGCTAATAATAGAAATATAACCACCAATTTTCATAAATGTCATTGTAAGAAAATATAAAGTAAATAAATCAAATTTTCACTTTTATTAATAATAAGCGGAAAAAATTGTCCTTATAATGCAAATATATGAAAACTATGTCTCTAGATATTTCCTAAGCAATCTATTAAGTTATCATAACTCCTACGAGTAGCTTCCAAAATCTGATCATTGAACCATGTAAACGAAATTCATCTCTCACGATCAGATTCTGCTCACTCTTCTTAAGCTTCCTTGTTTCTCTTAGATCCTGCAAAACATTAAAATGTGATCATCACATCATGTATTAAGAATCTATGAATAAGAACTTATAATGGAGTTAGATAATGGATGTACCTGAAGTGGAGTCGTATGACTTCACTTTACCATCTCGAAGGTCTTTCAGGTAGTCTGTACAGCTTCGTAACCAATGCCCCTCCAATTGGCAATAGAAACATATGGACCTTTTAGGATTAGCACATGGAACTATCTAAGAACTAGCCTTTCTCTTTACCATATGGTCAAACGGTTTGACCTTGGCCGATCCTTTTCCATTGGGAAGAGAAACCTTTTTTGGACTACCATTGTCAATGTCCACGGAAATTTAGGAGACAAATCCTTCAAACATTATTGCTTCACTTGTGCTCTTAAGCATTTCTGCTTCAGCAACAATTAACATGTGTGTCGGACCAATTAAGGTCACGTCGTGGTCAGTCATATATTAGTCTTTAATGAACTAACTATATGACTCAAGAAGCGAAAGTAGAACCAAGTCAATAGCCAGTTCCCTTGGGAAAATGACACCCAATATCCCCAATTTGTCAATGTACGATTTCATTTTCAAAACATGTGCACACACAGATTTTCCATCTTGATGTTTACATGCCAACAAGTTTTAAGTAACTTTGTATTTTTCAGCTTGAAGGAAACATGACTTGGGGAGAGTCACTGTAGGAGGTGGAGGAAGAGTTGGAGAAGCATGATTTCTAGTTCCACCATTGCTTGAAGAAGGGAACATTCTTTCACCTTGATCAACATGTGGAAGATTATCTTCAGATAGAGAAGGAAAAACATTTCCAAAAGGGCGAGGAATACCATTGTTGTATGAACTTGACACCTTGATCACTACAATAGGGGAGTTTCGATTCGAACTTTGAAGAGGGATGTCGTAATCAAATTCGAATCTATTTTAAGTAGGTAAAGCATTTACCAATTTCAATCTTATGAAACTCCTAGATCTTTTGAGATTCATTGAACTATTCAATGACATGTTTAATCTCGATTATGCTCTCACTTTGTGACTGGGATGTCAAGGATCACAAACAAGATGTGAATAATGTGCCAATTAACCACACACGCTCCATTAATCAATGATAATTTACGAGACACCCATTACCAATAATATTAGTCCATATTAGTGTGTCAGTTAACCACATATACTCCACTAACGACCAATAAGGTGCAAATTTTCATGGATTAGCATCAAATTCACATTTTTCCTAAAGTAACTAAAAGTGGGATTTTAGAAAATAGTTTAGTTACTTTATATCGCATTATACTTATTAATAAGATTTACTTTTGTCCTATCAAACCCGTTCGGCTAACAACCTTTCACCATACAAGAGAGTGGTTGGTAAGAATGGATACCCAATGACGGTCATTTAATAGGTCGCTTCCTTAAACTTCTCTTATAGTATGGCTTCGTGAATGAGGCGTACTAGCGATTCGACTGACTTTTCTTATACGTATAATATATATTAATCTCTTTTATATATATATATATATATATATATATATATATATATATATATATATATATATATATATATATATATATATAGTATAAGGTAAATTTTAAAACATTTTAAAATTCCAAGGGTTTAATCTTTTAATAAATTAATTTTTTTTATTTAATTAATTTTAAACCAGTTTATAGATTTATTAATTATCTTTTAATTAATCACTTAATTAAATTACTAAAATCCATAAGGATGTATTTTAAACTTTTCAAAATACTAAGGTTTTAATCTTTTAAATTTTCGAAATTAAAAGCAATTTTAATTAAATTTAAAAGAATTTTGATTTAATAAGTATCTGTTAATTAAAACTTTTAATCAATTTATTAAATCATCTAACGATTATCCAGTTAAATTAATTTAACTTAATCCATATCCCTTAGATCTCAAAAATATGGGAGGGATCTTACAAAATCTTCCAATTATCTTAATAAACAAGAACAATATACTTACCAAAAATAAAATAAATCCCACCAAATCTCTAACTTCCATAATATGGCAAATCTTGGAGAGGAAGACAAAGATTTCAATCCTTGCCTTATATTCGAAAATCCTTAGGGTTAGGAAACCCTAGATTTTGAGATTTAGGAGGCCAAAGGAAAATGATTAAAACGCTTAGGCAAATTTTAGAAATTAGGGTTAAGAAACCCTAAATTGCGAAATCCCGATTTCCAATGGGTTTAATTTCCATAAACCCTAATTTTCAAGTTCAACCAATTGCATCATATTCAATAGAAAACAATCCTACGCTTAGATACCACTGATGAGATTTGATCATAACAAGCAATCATATATGTGCATGCAACCCTAATTTGCTTTGGATCTATGTTTTCTCTAATTGAACATACAAGTATTAAACATCAAAAGATAAACCCTAAAAAGCATATACTATTTTCGAAATTCATGAAATAAGATAGTGGACATACCTTTAAGATTGTTATTGTAAACAATCTTGAATTCCACCTTGAAAACCTTTGGTAGCAAGCGCCACAAGTGTCACGCCTCTAATGATTCACAAACAAACCCTAGAAACCAAGGAAAACTATAGAAAGAGAGGGAAGAAGCCAAAATTTCATCCAAGGCACTTAGAAAGAAGTTATAGATGAAATTCTACCCTAAGGAGGGTTTATATAGGTGGTAGGAAGGTATTGGATAAGGCATGTATCTCCAAGATAACCCTAATCCCTTAACTTCCTCCCTAAGGCATTCAAGACACCCTTAGAGCCCAAGGAAACCCTAGAGACACTCTAGATTTCGTTCCCTCCTCTTTAGGTCGTTGATATTGCCCTATTTTGTCATGTATTTTTAGGTATTTATCATAATATTTAGAGCGTAATTAATATACATTTAAAGATAAAAGATATTTAAAATGTTTTGAATTGTATAAATATAAAAAAATTTGTGGAAGAAATTGGAACTGATCCGGAGCTAATAAGAACGTAAAATGACAAAGAAGCGGAAACTACCCAAAATTTCTTCGTGCTCCTTTAAAAAATGTGTTTGTATACAACGTAGATACCTACTTCATGATGCTAAGCCTTATCCATCGTGTGGCTATGTTGCCGAGTCTATAAATATGCGATTTTTGTGACATCCCCATTTTTCTTGGCCAGAAAAGACTGTTTTATTTATGCTTATTTAAAATCCAAGTGAACTTTATAAATGCGGATTTTGTCCCATAAAAAATATTTTCGAAGAAAATGTTTTTCGTTGACTATTAAAACTTGGAATGTTATAACCGATACAAAAAATAATCATAAACATAATCATTATAGGCCATACATTAACTTATTGTACTAATGTCCTAAACTCCTCGACTCTCTTGGTGAGTTATACCTTCGTACCGCGCATGTTGTCCGTGCGCGTAGCTGCGCACGGAAAATCTTATTTTCTTCGGATATTCATATCTTCTTCATACGAGATCCGTTTTCAAATCATTTTACATCTATGCGTAGCTATCGAAGAGATCTACAACTTTTGTTTAGTTCCCGTCGACTAATTCTCACTTTATTTTTAAATCTATATTTTATCAGACTTAGATTGTTAAAGTCAATTAAAAATTCATAAACCTATCGTCCGACGTATGTTTTCAATTGTCTTTATATTAACAGACTTCTATTAACGAGATATTCAATTCTTGTTTAGATTGTTTTTCCTAACAATCGACCGATTTGAATTTCGGTTTTTGCGACGTATAATTCTACGCTGAAACTTCGAAAAATCCGAACTTCCTCTCACAAAGTCAGATTTGAACGTTCTATATATGCACGCTCTTAGTTTTACAATTACTACAAATTTCGTTTAGATCACTTTATCAAAATTTTACTTTTTACGATACACAAAGTCATGCCGGTTTGATCGCAAAACTTCGAAGAAGCATAACTATTTCATACGAAGTCGGATTTCAGCGTTCTTTATATGTACAGAATCTTTGTAACATATACTATACTTTGTTTAAGATTATTTATCGTAAATAATCTTTTATCAAGAATTTATTTTTAACACTTATTATATTTTGATTGAATAGTCTGAATTTGCGAGTGTTACAATTTTAAAACTCTAATTTGGTGTGTAACCCTTGGAACTTCTCCCATGAGGTTAGAAGGTATTCCAAATATCTAAAAACCCTTTTGGGCCGATTTCGAAGGTAGAGATACAATTTGGAGTGAAGATTTGAAGAATCCAATCGATAAGCATTAGAATGACGAATCGGTTTGCTTAATGGTCATGTTTTGTAAATTGTTTCTTATTTTGTTTTTTTCTTTCAATTATGGGGTAAAACCCTAATGTTGTCACTTGATTAGATGTAACCTAACCATTTTGTGTGATTCAATTGTTTGAATATTTGGTTTTATTTAATTTATTATTTTTTATAACTAACCTTAAAATATTCAAAATAATCGCTATTCTAGTTTTATTAGGATTAAAAAAGTTACATTACCATAAACTTGTTATGGTTACTATAATTCAATAGACTGATTTCTCATTAATTACATACCATATTTAGATTTATGTTTATGTATTTGAGTCTATCTCTACTTTCCTTTTAAACAATTTATTGTATGTATGAAAACACTTTTGGGAGATGATGATAATCAACGAAAACCATAAGTTTTTATTTATCACGCCTCTTTGATCTTTCCCTCCTTCTTCACCCTTCCCTGTCAGTACTCATCATTGGTTCTGTTCTTGCTTGCCTTACAATCATGTTTGACTTGTATTCGGTCATGGATTTCTCAAAAAACATACAGGAAATCCCCGATTACATGTTCTATCCTACACTTACCATCATCATCACCTCATTAACTGTCTTTTATACCGCAGTCTTTCTACAGTTTTGCAAAGTGTGTAGTGGAATGAACAAGGCAGTGGTTTTCTCATTGTGGGTTGTTGCTAATGCCACATGGGTTCTCTTCTCTTTTGCTGTGATTTGTCCTAGTTTCATAACTCGAGGGATGCATCGCTTGTTGATCACTGAAGGATATCTTGCATTAATGTAAATCGACAGTAGCAAGAAGTTTTGTTTTTATCAATATAACTTTTGTTTTCATTGTTATTTTCTTGTTTTAGTTGTTAGCCGGTTAATCTATTTATGATTTTTAGTTGAAGGTTGTTTGGAAGTTGTTCGATTTCAATGACAAATTATAATATTTAACCTAACAATTTATATTTCTTATAGCATTTGTCTGTGTGATTTTTGTTTTTTTCTTTTTCAATTATTATATGCAACCTCACCGTTTATATGATTTTTCATATTTTATGTTAGAAAAAAAGTTAACGAATATCAATTACTAACTTGGATATTTCAAGGATTGTGTGTGAAAATGCTTTACAAAATCTGTCAACCCTATTGCATGGATAATCATGAAACCAGATTTGCGATAATTCATAAATACATAATTATTTTCAGTTATTTGGGGGAAAACTGTGTCTGATGAGGGGATATTAGTGGGACCCTTGTATCCCAAGTAACCCCTAGATCACTTAGGTTATCTAATGTACTTTTATTTTCTCATGCGTGTGAAATAGTTGCGTACTATTTATGTGTGTGTCTGGCAGCAACTGTGCGTGAAATAGCAATGTACTTTAATTATTTAATTTCTATGTATTTCAGCATTGAAAGTAAAATGCTGAAAAGATAGCAATATAGGTGGGTTAAGTTTTAAAAAAGCATTGAACTCTTTACTGTATTTTCTGTGTCTATTTCAACTTTGCGTCACAGATAGTTTTTCCTGTTAAGCAACAAATTTATAAATTTCTTTAAGTTTTTCAATTGAAATAATATTTTTAAAATAGCATTCAACTCTTTCCTGGTTACAGGTAGTTTTGGAAGATTTTTATAGAACTTTGAAATAACATGCAAGTCCTATTATCTTTCTGCAACCCTCCTTCCATCCCTTCTTCAATCCATCAAAACAATCATACAACTTACTAAAAGATGTTTATTCCATCTGTCATTATAGTAACTTCAAGTTTCTTAGTGAAACCTTGATTTGATCTTATTTCTTCTTCATATGACCAAAGCTTTGAATAGTGTTCAACAAGAGTTCCTTGTATTAGTTGTAATGCATATTTTTTGGCTCTCCTGCATTGACTTAGACCCACATAAATTCCAAACTTCTTCATTACTTGTAGCCTTAATTTTATCTGTGTATTATTTCTTTTGTACAATGATTCCCCAACAAAGCATAAGTAACTTATAGTTCCTAGCACAATTGTGATCACCCTTCAAAGACTTGATCTGGAAGGTTTCTTCATCACTCATCCATGTTGCCCACAACCTGAATGTGCATTCACCCCTGCAACACTAACCAACAACCTTTTTCTATCATTTTTTTCAAACCAAAGTTGACACCCATTGGCAACAGCATAGGCAATACACAATTTATTCAAAGTATGAGCTTTTGGTTTTTCCAATGTGTTAGCCTCATTGAAAATGGAGTGTACTCGAGTATTGGGTTCAGATTCAACCTCAATCTCATAAGAATCATCATTGTTGTTGTTATCACCTTCATCCCCTTCAATACATAATTGATTCAAAGACTCATCATCTTTTCTTCTGTCCATAGTCATTGTTTCCTTATTAAACTCCTAATGTCTTCTTCATTTCCACCTTCACCACCAACCATACATGAATCAAGGTAATCTTCTTCTTGGTTACTGAAAACATGTTTGTGTATGAAGAAAGTGTTCTTCCCGCATCATATCATATAATGACATATTTGAAAGGTAAATCAAAACGTTAGATGGTCTAATGAGCAAAAAAAAAAAAATACATAATTGGCCAATCCAAGACGAGAAGAAAACATGAATGTGCTACAGCATCAATTTTCCTTTTGATTATTGATAAGTTGCTTACATATCATAAATTTAATCATTAAAAAAAAACATTGACTAGGCATTTTACATATAACAGTTTATATACATTTAAAAAGCTAACAAACTGTCCTGATATATACATGTAAAAATAGCTATCAACCTGTCTTGACTCATTACCCAGCCCGTCCAACTCAGTCATGTTGAATATATAGAAAACAGTGAGGACTGGAGTGGAAATAAGAAAGTACCTACGGATGTTCATATATCACAGTTCACAGCTACCTAATTAATTTCATTGACTTGTAGTTGTTGTATGGTTTGAAAAATAAGGATGCCTCAAAGCCTCGTCCACAGTTAATCGATCCTCCTGTAGTTCAATTTCCATTAGTGACCATATCACGTTCAGCATTTAAAAAAAAAAAAAAAAAAAAAAAAAAAAAAGAACAAGTTACACAGCATTCACTAATCTCAAAGTGCATATGTTATCGTAAGAACTTACGGGATCCCAAACTAATAATTGGCGCACTAATCTCAAAGCCCAAACATCACTAAACCTGCTTAAAAAAACATAATTAGTGTAAGAAGCCAAGCCATATAATAAAGTTGAAGAAGATGATAATTAAACATAATTAAAACCAACCCTATTCCAAGAGGATCTCTACTCTTTATCTGACTCGAAAAGAATTCCTCCGAGCATTTCCATGAAGCTGGTGACCCTGTCCTCTACATCCAAATTATAAAACTTCATTACTACTAAACCCTTCTCTTTTTTTTTTTATTAAAAAAAACATGAAAGATGAGAACTAACCTTCCCTTTTGAGGAACTCCCCGGGAGCAAAATGCATAATTCCATGAATGACCTAAGTCTGCCACCACACCAGAGAAGAGAAGAGAATCAAATAATTTAGGGTTTCAATTATGCATGGTATTGGAATCAAAAGAAAATAAATGTAGAAACCATAATTGTGGATGCCCTAATTAGAGTTGAAAATTAATTGATTAATGTTTCCGGACTTACTTATAAGCCAGCTCCTTTAATCCTTCATTCCAACCTTCAAGGTGTTGATTTAAAAGGGCATGAGTTCTCGCATTTATCTGGAACACATTTGGTGATCCTATAATCAACTCTAACATCACAACCCCAACACTCCACATATCATACCTATCAAATCAAAATACAACATATACTTACTTTACTTCATACGAATTACCAAGGAAAAGGGATGATTAATTCATTCATTCATTATGATTTATGACAGACATACTTTGTATTCATGCTTGCTGGCCCTTGAGACCAAGTAGCATTCAGAAAAGCTTCTGGAGGCATATACTCATAAGTTTGTTCATTCCTGACATAAATACAACAAGAAACTAGCATAAATTCATAGCATTAAGCTATTTACTGCAAACAAAAGGATAAAACAAATAAAAAAAGAAACACCTTGAAGGTCCAGCAGACCCATATAAATGCTTTATAGTAAATTCATCTATTGCACTCCCAAAGTCAATAATGCGCCTTAAAAAAAAAAAAAAACAAAGCAAACACATCTTCATGAGATTATAAATGACAAGATTTGTAAATTACTCTGAACATACATTTTAGTGGTATAGTTCGCATTTCCACTTGGGCTTCCTTTCAGGCATCTTCCAGTATCCCGATCTTCAAAGCAAATAACCATGTTCTCTTCCAAAAAAAAAATTGAAAATTAAAAATCATGCCTATTTAGAAAAACACTAGAAAAAGAAGGTAGTATTCTCACCAGGTTTAATATCTCTGTGGGTGATGTTCCGATCATGACAAGACTTGAGTGCCATTAACTATGATAAAACAGAAAAAAGAAAAGTAACATGTTAGATTATTGATAATAACAGAAAAATAAATTTAACAAGTAGCAAACAAAACACACCAACTGCCATATAAGATTGCGCATTTCATCTTGGCCTGCTTTTGTAGTCTTCAACCAGTGCCACCAGTTTGAGGGATGCAGTATCCGTATATGCTTAATATGATCATCATTCACATTTGTTGTTGTGTCATCACTACTTCCCACATCTTCTGCTGTGTACAAAAGTTTTGATAATGATACGCCTTCATGACGGAATACAAGCCATATCTCATTTGACCTCGACTCAAATGACTCGATATATCTTGCAATATGCTTCACTCCTTCTTCATAAACCTGTCTTTTCCTTGTTGAGGAAATATGTTCTGGTGGCTGATGATGATGATCCTCTGAATCATTCCTTCTTATAAAACTATACATATACGGATATGATTCTTTTGAAGGAGACGCCGAGGCATTTAGAAAAACTTCACCAAAATACTTCTCCCGTAAACCGCTTAGGTATACTGCGTTCCCCTTTTCTACCTGTTTTCAGTTTGTAGCGTTTCATTATTTGTGCAAACATAAAAAAAATTTTAAAAATTGATTTACCATTATACGCTTCAAAATGAACATGTCAGCATCGAGAGGTACAGAAGTAAAGTTCGTTTGGGTTGTGCTTCCATTTTCGGAGCCAAGATGAGTGGTGTAAAATTGGGATGTTTTGTTTGAATCATTTCTTTGTTGGAGATAATTCCAGTGAAAAGCAACCCAGACTTCTCCATATGATCCTCGGTCAAATCTTTTCTTCAGTATATACCTATAATTATAAAAAATGAAAATATTAACCACAAGATAACCAAATAAGAATAAAACAGTACCTGGTGTTAGGAGAGGTGGGTTCGTATGATTCTTGATTTGGTTCAATGGTATGTGAAGGGAGTGATTCTAGAAACCCTAGAAAACTTGCAAGGCCTTCAGGATTAATGCATTGATCTCTATCCCCACCATTAGGCCTCCCATAGTGCAAACACATCATCTGATCACGGTATAAATTCAAAGGTCTCCCTGCATTTACATAAACAAATTACAAATCAACTATTAAATGAAGTGGAAGAAAGAAAGAAAGAAAGAAAGAAAAAAGTGGAACTCTACTAACCATAACTATGGTCAGGTAAGTCAGGTAAGGCTGGTGAGCCATATATAGAGTCATCATCATCTTTTGCAATCCAGAATGTGTAGTCATCTTTTTCATTGAGGCTCTCGGATAGATAGAAACATCTGTAAGTGTTGTGTTTTCCTTCAACCTATAAAAACCAATATCATTCACAGTTTCCAACAACCTATACTATATCAACATATGCTGATCAACATCATTCACAAGAATATAGCCATTATAAGGGGGATGGTATCATGGTAAATAACAGAGAATAGAAAGGGTAATGGACCTGCTAAATATCAAATCTATCATGTCATCTTTTGCAGAAAAAGGAATCAAAACCAAATAATATAGAGATTGACCTCACCAATAACCTTCCAAACTTGTCAATAACTGAATCAGCATTCTCCAAATCTACAAGTTCAAATATGTTTCCATAAGTGAACAACAGTAATGAAGTAAAACAAGGCAATATAAGCAATTATACTTATATACTCATTCATGGTTAACACTTCCAAGTTCCAATTTATATGGACCACCATCTGAAGTCCAAGATTCTTGTCATGGATTAATCGCACACAAACAATTTTCACTTTCATAATAGAAGGAAGAAGAAAATAAAATTGAATTTCCAAATTGAGATATGAACCTATTAGAAGATTCACATTTTTATATCTAATATGCTTTTAGTGGTGGAGCAACAAGAATATACATTTTCACATCTCTGAGTATACTGAAATAAACAGAAATCGTTTTAACTTTAACCCATTCCAAATGTTTGCTCCACCTCTATACCAATAACTTACCAGATTGGTCATCAATGTAATTCTGCAATCTGACATCACTGGATCGTTCACTAGGCAGAGCTTCTACTCCAAATGGAACTACAACAGCTGCTACATTATCCATACTGCCTCTTTCAAGAGCAGTATCAACAATGCAATCAGCTAACGAGTATGAACATGAGGAACTGCTGATTAATTCCAGGGGAGCATCAGTATGTAGTTGCCAGAACAGATCACAGACATCCTGTGAGCTCAGCTTTTCAAGAACACCATCAGATGCAGCTACTAAATAACTATCATTGGGTGTCAGAGGTTGCCAATCTGTCACCTCTGGAACAGATATAACACCAAACCTGATAAAAACACAACATTATTCAAATAAGCAATCAGTAGTAGCCTTTTCTGATTTCAATAAAATGCAAAGCTCACTTTTTATAGGACACATCACCAATAGCACGTGAAACTGCAAGTTGACCATTGACCCTGGATACACCTGCCCACTCCAAGACATGACCTCCAGCAGATTCTACCCTGGACCTTTCATCTGCTCTGTCTGGATGGTGATCATTGGTCAACTCTTTGACAGAAAAATGGGTCAAACCATCAGATGCTGCCAATTTAAAGTTTCCATAGTCTTTCATGCGTACAGAGGTACCATCACGCTTTCTCTTCCTATACAATCTCACTAAAGTAGCTGCCATTTACAAAATTCATCAATTATCAAATTTTCCTGATTTCATCATCAGAACTGCATAATCAAATAAGCATGTAACATTTCGAAGACCAAATGTGTACACAATCAACACCTTTTCTAACCTTTAGCTTCAGGAGGAGGCTGGAACATCTCAGAGCATAGGAAAGCCTTTGAGTCTCCAACATTGGCAGCAAGAATTTGATGATCTGCTATTAATATAACTGCTGCAGTGGAGCCAGAGTTGAAGCTGTATCTAGAAGCCTCCTATAGAAAAAGCAATAAACAAACCATAAATTTGTCACTACCAATATGAACTCCAGAATTTAGTACAGAGACACAAATACAAAATCACTATGATTACCACTCACCTTGCTGAATGCTGCATCAATATCATCAATTGCCCTCAGCAATGCTTCCTTCAGAATTTCCAAGTGGAATGCTCCATTGAAGATGGTTGATGAAGTAAACTTAATCCTGTGACAAATATGTCAAAAGATTCTTGTTAGGAAGTTGATGTTGGAATTGCTCGTTGTGAAGCACATTAGGGAGGTGACATTATAAACCATGCGAGAGAGCAAGAGGGAGAGAGAATGAGACCTTCCAATATGCAGAACATGTTCACCCAGTTTCTCATCCCAACTAAGCATCCGAGAAGCATGGTCATGTTCTCCCTTATTGGGTAGCATTCCCCTTGATGTCTTGGACAAAAAGGAAAATGCATTATCAAGGAGAAAATAAGTATGCAGTGTGAAATACTCCAATAACAGCTTTGAGGCCATCTCACTTGCTTCTGCACCATTATGTCCATCAAAAACTGCCACAATGCCAACTGAAGTATCTCTAATGCCATTGGGGTCTGCAACAGTATGAGAAATCAACCATTAAAACCCAAGTTTCATGGTTATGAGAAACACGGAACTTAATTATTGCATATCTTTAAAACAGCTATGCCCTTCAAGGGCCAACGAGACTCATACGCCTGCAACTATATACTATCTTATGGTAACTGCTAACTATACCATTGATGTTTTCTCAACCTAATTCCATAATTTAGTTTGTTTTTCCACAATTTCAAAAGAGAAAATGGCAGATGTAACCCTACATAGTAAGCTTGACTGCTTGAGTGCCTTCTACAAGAAGAAAAACAAAATACTCTGCTAAGTACAGGATGTAACATGAAAGATGGGAAGAAGCAATTCAGTGAGAACCTATTTTGCTTGATACCGAGCTGACTTTTGGAATTCTCAACAAAAACCAACAATCCTCTCATAAGATAACTCATTGGCACTTCCCATTCAAAAGTTAACTAATCATTTTACAAGTTTAACACGAACTTTCTTTTCCTATAATCCTATTTGTGCTGATCCTTGTATGATTTAATATATGAATGCATATCAAATTTGAATTAAACAGTAGAAATCAATCAGGACACAGTTGTAAACCGGCAGGAATATCAAGTACACATAAGCATATTCAGCCATTTATCAGACATCGTGTACATATACAAGCAAAACTGCAAAATCAAACTTGATGCGTACAAATCAGACACGTAAATGAAACATACATCTTACCTGGAAAAGGAATCCGGATGTCCAGAGTACAGAAAGTGCGATCTTCCAGAGATTTTCGTCGGCCCTGACGTGTAGCCGATTGACATCTCCCAGCTGTGGATTTCCTCCGACGATCATGTTTTGGCAAACTCCATCGAGGGCATTTTGGCGACCGGAACACTGCTGGCGCACCGCCTTCTTTATACACCGCCAAGCACGTCGAGGATTCGCCGGCGGTACGTGTTATTATACAGATAACAAACCCTAAAACGAACAAACTGAATTTTTTTATGTTCATAGTTTGAAAATGCAAACCACAGTTGATTCTGATAACGATATTGAATTCATGAAGGAACTGTTCCTGTAATCGGAAGTCATCCTTCGGCAGAGCTCGTTTGAATTAACGGTTAAACCGACCAAGGATTAAAGGGGGGTTTTCAGAAGTACTGGGTACATTATTACGATACCGTTTTTTTTTTTTTTTTTTGACAAGTACGACCATTTTGTATTTTTCCACTTACCACCATTAAATATAGACATAATTGTAAAAATAATCTATGTGTTTAGCTTAAAATTGTTATTTTTATTTAGAAAAAAAAAAAAACAAATTGAACTAACACAAATAGTCGAAAATATGAGTTTTATTATGGGTTTGGTTTAAAAAAATGGAAAATTCTTAAAATGACAGATTTTCTCTTTTTATCTTTTTTCCTTTTTTATTATTATTTAACTATTTAATTAAAAAAAAAAAAAAAAATCTCAACCACCTTTCCCTTCCATATCCCACAAACCTAGTATCATTATTATTAAGTTTTAATCTATTATTTATTACGATTAATTATTAATTTAGATTCATCATAAATATTAGTTTGACTATGATTTGCTTCTCATTCTAAAAGCGAATGAAGCCTGCCTCGAAACGAAGGTCAAATGGCGGCTCTTATCCTTTTGGGGCAAACGAACAGTTTGTTGGATGTGACGGTTTAGTTACTTTACGATTTTTCAGGAAAAAATGTTCATTACTTTTTAGATGTGACGACTTTTACGGCAACTGGTCCACTATCTAAGACTCCACGTGGCAAATTTTCATTGGTGGCCGTTTCAAATTCAAAACTCGACATTTAGTATAAAAGGAATTTGGTGAACTAAAATTAAACCTTTACGCAATGTAGTTTAATTTTTCCCAAAATCTTATTTTCTTCTGCTCATTACTTCAAAGCAATTCTTCAAAACCCTAGCAACGGCGGCACAACCTGATCATGTTGATCAAACTCATACAACTGAAGCTGCAACATCACAACCCTTATTGAAGATTCAAAACTCTAATTATCGAGTTCAACCTGATGTCCCGAAGTATCTTGAAGAATTGAAGATGTTGATCATTGCTCTCAATCATTTAGTTCTTTCAGCTGTGATAATTGCTTCTTTCTACGTGCCTATGACTTGGTTATCTTTGGCTAGTTCTACAACGGTGTTTAACAAAACTTCCAAGGTGGTGATGTTCCAATTAACGAACGACAATAAGTACAAACTCATAAAGAAGTAGTTTGCACAAATCTTGAAGCTTCCCTATATTGCTCCGTTTTACGAGGTTACCAATGAACAGGTAGTTCATACATTTAATGAGATGAGTCACCAACCCCTACTCACCGGAATAAGTCATTTTCGCAAGTCTGCTCTACCTTGTATCTGAAATTTTTTGTTTGGAATTTTTCTACGTTGTCTCACATGCCGAAGTGTTGGTCTTGACAAAGCCAAATTGGAGATATATGTCTTGATTGTTGGGTTATATTATGTTCTTAATGTAGATTATGTAACATGGTTGTGGGAAGAGTTTGGCACGGGTATTTCTCATACAAATGTTTCGAATGGTGTATCTTGTGCGCGATATTGGAGCTTAATTCTACAAGATGTGTATGTGAAAGAAGGCATCTTGGTTCCATCTGATGGTCCAAGGGCAGCATTTAATATCTATCAACATCCAAAAACCGTTGAAGATGATCTAGTTGTGTTTCCGATAGTGGCTTGCATCCCTGATGCTATGCTGCGAAAGGTGGATCCGACTCATCTAGTTCTTATTGTTTATGTAATGTCCGCAGATTCTGGCTAGTTAATTTAGAGATAATAAGCGTAAAAAATGAATTTTTGATTGAAGATTATTTAGAATAAATAATCTTAACCAAATTATAGTATATGTCACAATGATTCCGTACATATAAAGAACGCTAAAATCTGACTTATAACGAAGAAGTTATGACTCGTCGAAGTTTTGCTACAAAACCGGCACGACTCCGCGTATCGTAAAAAGTAAATTTTTGAAAAAAGTACATTTTAGCCTTATAAATCTAAATGAAAGTCGTAGTATACGTTAAATTGAGAACGTACATAAAAAAACGTCCAAATTTGACTTCGTTTGAGGAAGTTGTGGTTATTCTAAGATTTAGCATAATAGTACACAGCCCGGAAAATCGAATTTTAGATCGATCGATTTTTAGCCTAGACCACCTAAATGATAATTGAAAATCTCATTAATAGGAGCTCAAAGATATAAAGACGGTCAAAAACGGACCTTGGATGACAAAGTTATGAAAACGGAGTTCATATGCGAAAGTTACTGTAACATCCAAAAACTCATGAAAATTTAAAACTTTTTCAACCATTCAAAAACCATTATTTATTACAAAGTGTTTTCAAAATAGTTTCATATCAGAGTATCCCAAAAATCAAATTTATAAAATGTGAGGAGGTGCATGATCACGCCTTCGTCTTCCCGCGAACATCTGAAGTACCTGAAACAAAATCCAAAACTGTAAGCCCGAAGCTGTAACATCCCAAATTTTCAAATAAATTTTTAATTTTTAATTAACCAATTATTTCCATAAAATGTGTAGTAATATAAATCGTTGTTTTCAAAATCCATAACATTAACATTTTATTACAAACATCAGAGTGTCCCATCCAAACAATTGTCATAAAAAGAGTGCACGTCGCGCCATCACGCCTTGCCCTTTCCCTTGGGCTGAAATGTACCTAAAATAAATCCACAAACTGTAAGCTAATGCTTAGTGAGTTCCCCAGAGCATACCCTACACACAATTCACATAACATATATCACATTAGCTATAAAGCTACATATATCATATAAGCCATGCATACAACGTGCAAGAAAGCCATGGAAACCCTCTAAGGTCTTACACATAATGCCACTGGAACCCCCACGTGGTCTTACTACTTGCCATGGGAACCCCCACATGGTCTTCCTACCATGGGAACCCCCACATGGTCTTTTTGTCATGGGAACCCCCACATGGTCTTCCTACCAAGCATATATCATACAACCAATCATGTAAATACACTAGGATGCCAAGAAAACCCTCCAAGGTCTTATACCAAATGCCACGGGAACCCCTACGTGGTTTTAGCCTATTGTTACGGGAATCCCCCGGGGTCTTCCATACAATGCCATACTAACATAACGCATAGTCAAACGACAATCCACATATCATAATATGGGCGCCCTTGGTGCCTTAGACCCATTGGTATGGTGAGAAGACTCGCCTCTCATGAATGTAGAATTTGACGGGTTTAGATTAGATAATCCCCACGTGCTAATCCAATTCAACCACATATAATCATCATATGAATAACTCGTCGAATCCCGTAGACACCCTCAAAGTCAGCTCTGGTCAACCCCAGTTAACAGTCAAGGTCAACAATCCATGTTAACCTCTACTCGTCGAGTGCATCCAGCAACTTTTCGAGTTCTATAAGTATTTCATCTACTCACCGAGTTACTTAGGTAACTCGCCGAGTCCCCTGAAAACTCATGAACCCTGAACCGAAAATCCATCCAGCCGAAAACCCTACTCGGGCCGAAAACTCATATGGCCGAAAACCCTGTTCTCCACCGAAAACACCCTGGATCCCGAAAACGGGAAAACCCCTCCTGACTGGCCGAGTAAGATAAGGAACTCGATGAGTTCCTTCAGTTCTCTCATGTTTGGTCCTTTTCAGTGGGATCTAAGGTCCCAAACTCCAAATCCAAGCTCTCCTAGTGCAGAAACCACGTAAAGTTGCAAACTTTACAGGCATGCAAGGTGTCCCAAGGCTATATCTTCGAAACTAGGCTCCTTTCAAGGTTTTTGTGCATGGAAAGTGGCTAAATTACACAAAGTGAGCAGCTTTATGCCATCAGGGACCTAAAGGGGTCCAAATCTGGAACCATATCCTAGTGATAGGTCCAGATCCAAGTTTGACTCCATTTTTCCCCAAAAACGGATCCACTGCTTCCCTTTTTTTGTTCCTTCTTCCAACTTCCTTCTCCAACACATCAAGTAAGTTCATGGCCTAAAACAACTTTCTTTGTGTAGTAAAGTGCTAAAAGAGGACACGAGGGGCATATTATGATCCTTATATAGGGTGCAAACCCTCAAATTAGGGTTTTCCTTTACAGCTCCTACTCGCTGATTCGGGTCTTCCGACTCGACGAGTAGGTCCCGATCCCACGTCCATAAATAATTCCTCTACTCGACGAGTTGGACTCCTAACTCGCCGAGTCCACACCCAAAACCCCTAAAAATTAAATGAATCAAATAATACCTGGAACACGTGTTACAAGTCTCCCCCACTTGAATTAGACTTCGTCCTCGAAGTCTGCTGATCCAAACAAATCTGGGTAGTGATCTCACATATCTTCCTCTGGATCCTATGTCCATTCAGAGCCCTTGCGATGATGCCATTTCACCTTCACCAACTTCACTTCCTTGTTCCAAAGAACCTTAGTCTTCCTATCTAAAATGGAAACTGGCCTCTCGATGTAGTTCAGGCTCTCATCCACCTATGTAACGCCCGCAAATCCGGCCTAGTCAAATTAGAGACAATAGGAGTCAAAAACGACTTTTCGACAAAAGATTATTTAGAATAAATAATCTTAACCAAGTTGTAGTATATGTCACGAGGTTTCCGTGCATATAAAGAACGCCGAAATCCGAGTTATAACGAAGAAGTTATGACCCGTTGAAGTTTCGCAACAGAACCGGTACGATACCGGAAAGCGTAAATAGTGAATTTACGATAGAGCGAGATTTAGCCTTAGCGATCTAAATGAAAGTCGTAGAATATGTTAAACTAAGAACATCGATAAAAAGAAAGCCCAAATCTGACTTCGTATGAAGAAGTTATGATTTTTCGAAGTTTCGGACTAGCAGTATACAACCCGAAATTCGGATATTAGATCGAGCGGGTTTTAGCCGACACGACCTGAACGAGAACCGAAGATCTTGTTGAGAGTAGCGTAACGAGAAAAAAATGGGCAAAAACGGATATCGGATGAAGAAGTTATGAGGATTTAACGGATCAATCATGTCCCGGCCCGTTAATAATATAAAATTTAAAATCGAGCCAAAATTAGCCAACGAAGTCTAAATGAAAGTTGTAGAGTACGTTCCCACCTTCGCGTGGATATAAAGAACGTCAAAAACGGAGCTCGTATGCGAACGTTACGAATTTTTAAAGTTGAAGCATGAAAATGCGAAATCTGTGCGAGGGGGGGGTGACGTGGCGCGATCAGAGCCGTCGCTTGCGGCCCACGGTCTCGCTCCGGATGAAGGACGCGACACCTCGCCCTACGCCGCGCATACGAAGCAAACGCCCTGCGTCGCTTCGCCCTACGCCCCGCGTCGCTTCGCTCTACGCCCCGCGCCTTATCCGTTCGATGACTGCGAGACAGCTGGCTTCGGCTGGCATCCACACCCGAGGGGTACGCCCAGCGTACCCTCGGTACGCCCCGCGTAGAGGCAACCTTCGGCCCTATAAATACATGCGAACTTCTCCGGATTTTTCACACCATTTCTCACTCTCTCTCTAAAATCTTTCTCTCTCTAAGGTTCCAAACCCTCCCTGAGGTCTAGGTGAACCCCTAGCACCCTAAGGAAGCCCCGAGGCTCTCGGAGTCCCGAGAAAAAGGAGTTTTTCGGTTTCGAAACGCTGCTCCAATTAAGTTCCGGTTTTCGATAAAATTCGCTGTTTTATCGAAGGAATATCGTTTTGAGAGTATCGAAGCGCTGTCCGAGTGCTGAGTCACCACCTATTCAGGTGAGTGCATGGTCCCTTTCATCTTACACATGATATGAAGTATTTTAATATAAACTACGTGCTATGTGTACATATTGTCTGAATACTTGTTGTCTATGCTGGATGAATGATTTATACATGTTTTAAATGATTTAAACTGTATATTTATTTTATATCTACAAATATGTTGGGATAAAACATGGGTAGATGAAATAGTTGGTGAATGATGAAATAAAATAATGAGAGATAGGTGATGATAGGAAGGTGATGATAGATAGGTGATTATGAATCGGTGATGTAGGATACTAAAACCTTGTCCGACAATTTGGAGATGTAGTCATCTACCAGAGTATGGATGGCGACTGCAGACTATTAGTAACCCGTAGGTGATGAATTACGAGTCCAGGCGATGTTGTGGCTACGTATTCATGCGATGATAGTCTAACCCGTAGGTGATGAATTACGAGTCCAGGCGATGTTGTGGCTACGTATTCATGCGATGATAGTCTAACCCGTAGGTGATGAATTACGAGTCCAGGCGATGTTGTGGCTACGTATTCATGCGATGATAGTCTAACCCATATTATGAATTACGAGTCCAGGCGATGTTGTGGCTATGTATTCATGTTATGATAGACTAACCCTTATCATGATTTACAAGTCCAGGTGATGTTTTGGCTGTGTAATCATGCGATGATACCCTAAATCCTGCTAGGCGCATATTGAGGGAGTAATCCCCGGAATAGTATTGTCTATGCAATATAGGCGATGAACCTTAGGTAAAGTTCGTAGGAACAATTATATAAGGAAATACGATGTAAGGAGATGAGAAATAAATATGATATAGGAGATGACCCTTGAGATAATATCTTTAGGGAAGACTAAAAGAAGATAATGGGGATGGGTAATTGGGTTGATTGTTTGATTGTTTAAACATAACAATTATATTATTGTGGGTTGAAAACCCTATGTACTCACCAGGTTTCCCAACCTGACCCACTCAGTTTATTCACATCACAGGTGGCGATATGAAGAGACATTACACTGAGAGATTTAAAGAGATGTAGATCACTAGTGTAAATAAATGTAAGTTCTGTTTATGCTTATGTTTCAGTATTAACGATGACATCCCAAACCTTTTAAGATGAATAAAAATACGTTTCTTCAAAAATGTTTTAATAACGTATTTATCATGTTTTTCTGGGAACAAATTCCGCAACCTTTTTATAAAATGAAGTACTCTGATTTTTATAAAGCATAAACAAAATCGGTCTTTTCTGGCCGTGATTTTGGGGATGTCACAACCTAAATGTCGTCCAGCGAAACGACCGCGGCTTCGTCGGTGACACACTTCTGAAGTTGCGACACATGGAAGGTGTTGTGGATATGGGTAAGCTCATCTGGAAAATCCAAATGATATGCCACATTGCTTACCCCTCTTCCGAAACTTGATGGCCCCCTTCCATTGTGACACCTTCAGTGACACAAAGTACCCCACCTAGAATTCAAGAACCGATCGCCACCAGTCAGCAAAAATTTTCTGACGGCTCTGTGTGACCCGCAACCGATCACGCACCTGTTGAATCAGCCCGGTGGTCTTGAGCACTACCTCAACACTCCTAACCATATACAATTTAAAAAGCATACACATAGCAAGCATACACAAGGAACATGAAATAATGTCAAATCAATCATTCTAAGGCTATAAGCTCCTAACCGTATACAATTTAAAAAGCATACACAAAGCAAGTTCCATATAATTAACAAGGCTCAAATATAAATGTAACATGGCTAACATATTGGGGAACTACTTACTTGGCTTAGCTAATCATGCGCGTTGCACTCTCATCTTTCACTTCCTTTTGAAGACCCTTTTAAGTTACTTTTGAAAACAATTTTACCATTTCCTTAGTTTGAGTCCTGACACACCCGATAGTGTGATCGAATCCCTCAAACCAAGGCTCTGATACCAACTTGTAACAACCCAAATTTTTAAAGGAATTTTTCACTTTTAATTAATAAAACATAATTGCATAAACCATGAAATCCCAACATAATTGTTTTCAAATCAATGATTCATTACAACTTATTCAAATCATCAGAGTGTCCCCAAACCCTAACAGTAAAAGAGAGATAGATAGAGTGCACGTCGCGCCATCACGCCTTGCCCTTGCCCTTGGGCTCAGATGTACCTGAAACAAATCAACAACTTGTAAATGAAATGCTTAGTGAGTTCCCTATAGTATACCACACACTACACATACACATATCATGTTAGCTAATTAAAGCTACACACACATTACATAAGCCATACATACATAAAACATGTAATGGAGTCATGTGCTACCCCACATGGTCTTTACCTTGGAATGTCATGGGCTACCCCACATGGTCTTACATCTAATATCATGGGCTACTCCATATGGTCTTTACCTAGGACTGTCATGGGTTATCCCATATGGTCTTACATCTAATAACATGGGCTACCCCACATGGTCTTTACCTAGGACGACCATGGGCTACCCCACATGGTTTTACATCCAATACAACGGGCTCCCCCCGGGGTCTTCATGCAAAATACATAATCACATATCATATAAAATCACATAATGGCTAACACATATACCATAAACACATCATGGGTCGACCTTGGTGCCTTAGACCCATGGGTATGGTGAGAAGACTCACCTCTGTATGCTGAATACAAAATTTGCTCTCTTAACAGTCTAAAACCTCCTAAGCTGAATAATAATAATAGCCAATGTTAGGACCTTAGATTAGAAAAATGAAAACCCAAACTCCAAACCCATCCATGAGACCCAATTATCCTTCCCTTGCTATTGGGCCCAAAATCTGAGTCCACAATTACTAATGGGCCTCTTGGCCCAATTAGGCTCAACTACTATATCCATGGCACATAATAGATAAATTAGCCCCATAATTTGCAGAATACACCATACCCAATAATCTAATGAGGCCCAAATAGCTCGAAAGCCCAAAATAGATTCAACCCATCTGCACTGTGTACGCTTGGCGTACCATCCTGGTACGCGCAGCGTACTGGGACTTGGGACTATGCGCGACGTAAACTAGGTTACGCCCAGCGTACAACCAATTAGAGCACTTTCTCCATTAACTGCTTAATACTCATTTCCTTTACGTCCAAAAGCAAGATCTAAGTCTGTAAGATGTCCTAAGGCATAAAGTTGGCAACTTTATGCCTTTTCATGTTTCATACACACCAAACCTCTCCATTAAGACCTTTCCAAGGTCTTTAACCCATGCATGAGGCCAAATCTCCTATCAAGCTCCTATTTTTATGACACTAAAGGACCAAGGGACCTCAGATGTATCTCTCCCATCTTCTGGAGTTGCTTAACTCATAATGGATGTCCAAAATCAACCAAAAAGGGACAAGGTAGAAAACCCTAGCTAAATCTAGAGATTTAAGATGAAAGATCCAAGATTTTTACCTTCAGAAGCTTTGCAAGATGACTATGATGCAGGATTTTGAAAGCACCAACTCATTCCAAGCTTCTATAACCACCTCTTCTTCTTGGAATAAACACTAAAAGAGTCACAATGCCCTTATCCAAGCTCAAAATGGTCCCACATAAGTTATTTGGAGTGTAAGGGCGCTCTAAGGAAGTGGAGGCTCTCTAGGGCTAAGTCCAAGGGACTTAAGGTCGCTTAAATAGGTCTCATGTCCGAAAATTAGGGTCACAATGCACTTACCCACTGGTACGCCCCCACGTACTAGGTAGCCTCCACGTCATATGCACACATTCGAGTACGCTGAGCGTACACTCTACTACGCCCCACATACTCGTTTACCACACTTTCTCTAATAAGGGCCAAAATGGACAAGAGCTCAAAAGATCAAGGTGTTACAAGATATACATGGACTTGGGATGTTACAGTAAAGGTAGAATATCAAAAGCCCTCAGGTTTACTTCAACAACCAGAAATACCTGAGCAGGAGTGGGAGTGGATCACAATGGATTTCATTACCAAGTTGCCCAAGATGACGGGTGGTCATGATACTACCTGGGTGATCGTTGGAAGATTAACCAAGTTCGCCTACTTCCTGCCAATCAAAGAAATAGACAAAATGGAGAAGCTAACTAGAACTTACATTCGAGAGATATTACGACTGCATGATGTGCCCATATCTATTATCTCGAATAGAGATAGTAGATTCACCTCACAATTCTGGTAGTCACTTCAGAAGGCTCTTGGAACTAGGCTGGATATGAGTACAACCTACCATCCACAAATTAACGGGTAGAGTGAGAGAACCATTAAAACACTAGAAGACATGCTGAGAGCATGTGTGATCGACTTTGATAAAGCATGGGATACCCATTTGCCACTTGTTGAGTTTTCATATAACAACAACAGTCACACTAGCATCAAGGTTGCTCCATTCGAAGCCCTTTATGGTCGTAAGTGTAGATACCCTCTATGATGGGCTGGGGTGGGTGACATACTGCTAGCTAAGGGAAAAGTCCCTGACAGCGCTCTCAGTAGCCCAGAAATCATTCGATAAACCAGATAAAAGATCATACAAATCCAAGAATGACTAAAAGCCTCGAGAGATAGACATAAGAGCTACGCAGATAATAGATGAAAACCCTTGGAATTCTAGGCTGGTTACAACGTTCTGTTGAAGGTCTCACCTTAGAAAGGCATGATACGCTTCCGAAAGCGTGGAAAGCTAAATCCAAGATACATCGGGCCATTCGAGATTCTTGCTAGAATCGGCCCAGTAGCCTACAAACTCCATCTACCTCAAGAGCTTAGCAACATACACTATGTCTTCCCCACGTGTCAAATCCTAAGAAGTGTCTATCCGACGAAACTCCTGTGATTCCACTCAATGAAATCGAGATAAACAAGAATCTTAACTTCGTAGAAGAGCCAGTAGAAATCATGGATAAGGAAGTCAAACGAACGAAACAAAGTCGCATACCGATAGTGAAGGTTCACTGAAATGCCAAGCGGGGACTTGAATTCACTTAGGAAGGACAAGACCAGATGCAAAAAAAGTACCCACATCTTTTTCCTAGTCCATGATTGTACTCTATAGAAAGAATTTGGGGACGAAATTCGCTCTAACGGGAGATAATGTGACAATTCGAGACTTTCCACTCAATAAAAAGTCAATTCCGAAAAATAAAATTTTGAGTTTTATTTATTTCGTTAAAATTCTTGAGGGTTAGAAAATAACTTAAATTATATAAATAGTGTTTATATAAGTTTTCGGAATCAATAACACACAAATATTCAAGGTTTCCCCTCGGACCGCAAACCCTCGCACCAAAACCCTTTTCGATCGAAAACCTTTGGACCGAGAACTGATTTCGGCCGAAGACCCATTCTCGACCAAGAACTCCCTTTCCGACTGAGAACCCAAGCGGTATATAAGTTTTCCATTCGAAAAATTGATAATTTCTCACCCATTTCACTCGAAAATACTCTCATTTTACCCTCAAGGATCATCCAAGAACATTCAAACATTCAAGTGAAAACCTTCACGTCTTCATATTGTCACCAAGAACACCAAGAACAACCTTCATATCTTCAAGTGACCGAAAACACCCAGGTCCGAGAACCTGTTTCAGACCGAAAACCTGTGTTCGGCCGAGAACCCGTTTTCGGTTAAGAACCTCTTTAGGACCAAAAACACTCTGCAATACTTGTGCAATTTTCGGTAATTACTTTCAACACAAAACAAGTGTTTCCTAACACTATAATTAATTGCTTCACTAATTTAAATAGAATTGTGTGTTTAAATACTATTAGGATACCGATAGTTCCACGTACGCCAACTCGAGGGTTATCTCTATAGTCCGCTATCCAACTACAATCACATACAAAATGTGAGTTCATGTGTAACGCCCGGGTTTTCAGGGCTAAGCATTTTTGTCAATGTAATAGTCTAGGTCAACTATTGTAACTCTTTTTGAAGTAATAAATATGAAATATTTGAGTATTATGTGAATTATGTGTGTTTATGTGTTTATTATTTAATTATAAATGTATAATTAATAAAGAATAAAAATGAGCGTCAAAATTAAAGTGTGAGATAATCCCGATATCTCTACATAAAGTTGTAGAATATGTCTCAAGGTTTCCGTGCATATAAAGAATGCCGAAATCCGAGCTATAAAGAAGAAGTTATGGCCCGCCGAAGTTTTACGACAAAACCGGCACGACACCGGGAAACGTAAATAGTGAATTTACGATAGAAGAATTTTTAGCCTTAGCAATCTAAACAAAAGTCGTAGAATATGTTAAACTAAGAACATCGATAAAAAGAACGCCCAAATCTGACTTCGTATGAAGAAGTTATGATTTTTCTAAGATTCGGCTTAGCAGTGCACGGCCTGAAACTCGAATTTTAGTTCGAGCGGTTTTTGGCTTACGCAACGTAAATGAGAGTTGAAGATCTCATTAATAGGAAATCAACGGTAAAAATACAGACAAAAACAGAGTCCGTATGTAGAAGTTATTAATTTTACGCAGACGTTTAACAGTATAATCTCCTTGTACTGTTAAATTTAAGATCGGTCGAGAATTAGTTGACGGTGTCAAAATGAAAGTTGTAGATCTTATTATTACCTACGCGTGGATATAAAGAACGTAAAAACCGGAGGTCGTATGTGAAAGTTACGGATTTTAGAAGTCGGAAGTGTGCTGTGCGAAAATGGGTGATGTGGCACAATCTTGGCTATTGCTTTCTCCCCAAGGCTTGCCACCAGATGGTGACATGTGGCACCAAGTTCAGCCACATTTCACCCTATAAATACCACCTCTCCCACCCTCATTTTCTTCACACCTTTCCCATTCTTTCTTCTCTTTACTCTCTCTCTCTCTCTAGAACCTCTCTCTAGCCCCGAAATCCCCCGAAAAGCCTAGGGAACCTCCCTAGCACGAGGCGGAAGCCCCGGAGTGCTCGAAGGCTCTGAGAAGAAGAGCTTTTCGGCTCGGGAACGCTGCTCCAAGCAAAGCCCGGTTTTCTATAAAACCCGCTGTAAGTGAGCTACGCCTACGCTATTTTTAATATAACTTTTATTTAATTATAGTAACGTTATTAGGAACTTATAATAAATACTTGGGCTATTATTATGGGTTATATAAGTATTTTTTTGACGCTTATATAATAATAATAATAGCTAGACTATTAATTAGTCTCGACGAATAATAAACTAAACTCTAGTGGTAATAATACTAGGTTTCGTCGAAGAAAAATTCTTTTTAAGAAGCGAAGCGCTATCTGAGTTCGGAATCACCACCTTTTCCGGTGAGTGCATAGTTACTTTCAGCTTACACATAGATATGAAGTATTTTATATAAATTACGTGCTATGTGTGCATATTATCTGAATACTTGCTATCTACGTTAGATGAACGTTGTTATACATGTTTTCAATGATTTAAACTGTATATGTATTTTATATCTACGAAAATGTTGGGGTAAAACATGGGTAGATGTAATAGGTGATGTGTGATAAAATGATGAGAGGCCTCGATGTTGTTGTTGTTGATCCAGTCATCTAGCGGAGTATAGATGACGACCACGGACTCTTCTAGACAGTCCAGTGGAACACTAGCAGGTTCGCAACCTGTAGGTGTTGTGAACGATGTGTTCACCGGTGTACTCCATCCCCCACATGGTTGCCTATTAGGACATTTATTGCTGAGGAATCCCCTTAGCAGTAGTGTCCGTCCCGATGATGATCCTTAGGCTAGGTCCCTTATGATAGGTGTTTAGGGACGTAAAGTGAGGATAACGGGAACGGGTAATCGGGTTATTGTTGATTGATGAAATTAATAAACTTATTTATTGTGGGTTGAAAACCCTATGTGCTCACCAGGCTCCCAAGCCTGACCCACTCAGTTTTATGTATTACAGGTAGTGGCGCATGAGCATAGGTGTGATGTTTTGGACGAGGGATTACGGATATAGGCCTGTAGATATGAAATAATGTAGTAAGGCTTATATTGTACTGTTTATACTTTTGATCTGTACGAACATGACATCCCGAGTCTTTTAATGAATACATTTCTATGGAAATGCTTTTGATAAATCTTTATCATATTATTGTTTTGGGACAAATTCCGCAAACCATTTATTAAAAGATAACTCTGATTTTGAAATAAAGTATAAACAAAACCGGTCTTTTCTGGCCGTGATTTTGGGGATGTCACATCATGCCCCTACATTTTCACTATTTTTAATGTTTTTAATGGGGGTTACAAGTAAAACATAAGGACTTTTGTGTTTTTATACAAAAAAATTTCAAACAGTTTCAAAGACCTTTGCAATTAACTCAAACAGAGAACTCACTATATTTCGTAAAAATATTTATATATTTTAACCCTTTTGTACTATGTCGAGCATAAGGGTGTTTTCCTTCATACAACTAAATTGCAAAAAAATTCATTACATTACAGAACACTACAGTTAAACTACAATTGGTATAGTATGAGAATCACTACACTAATTTGCTAAGTACAATATACAGAACAATAACATTTATACAAACTATAATAGGTATAGTTTTGGGAAACACTACACTAATACATTGATACAGGTATACGCTACTAAAATAATGATTTAAGTATAATTATTTTACACTACAGCCTACATTAAAACAATACAATACATACAGTTTCTAGTATAAAGAGAACACTATAACACTACAACACTACATGTAAACAGTTAATACAGGGTTGTGAGGCATTACTTCAATCGCATCGACCAGGGTACGGAACTAAATCCTATATAGTAAAACCAGAGTCTCCTGGAGGGAGAGCGTGAGATTTGTGTATATATCTATATGGGACTGACAATCCCACGCCTGAACTGCTAGCTACAGTTAGGTTGACAAGCATGGGGTAACAAATGTCATAACTTTCAGACGCCTGAAGAACGTCGTAGAGGTCACCAGGTCATATCAAGCATGGTTATATGAAACTCATAACAGTATAAACTAAAACATATGTTTACGGGATTAACACTACTTCAATGGTTTTATGTTAATTAATAAAACTACCGTACACTATTTTACACTACAGCTGGTGGTATCCAGGCATACATACAAAGGTTTTCATACTAACACTACACTATTTTACACTACAGCTGGTGGTATCCAGACATACATACAAAGGTTTTCATATAAACACTACACTATTTTACACTACAGCTTGTGGTATCCACGAATACATACAAAGGTTTTCACACAAACACTACACTACTTTACACTACACCTGATAGTATCCAGACATACATACAAAGGTTTTCATACAATCACTACTATGTTTTCATGCAAATATAGATACAATACACTACTTTCTAGTACAGGGTACACTAATACAGTATATTTAGAACATACATGAAATATTTTTATCCATTTACAAGACTACATTACATTCACTATAGAAAATAATGATTTTCTGGAGAAACATACTAGCATTTTCAAAGTACAAAGACAAGCTTTTCTATCACTAAAGCATACTTATGAACTTACCAACTTAAATGTTGATACACTATAATATCACTTGTATTCTCAGGGAACTGGTAAGATAGGTACACCCACAAGATTTTGAGAAGACGAAGCTTTTAGAGTCGCATCTTTTATACTTTTGTTATACATTTTGATGTTATACAAACTATGTATGGAACTAAATGTAAATACTTTTCTTATCAATATATTGGTTGTGTTAGCTTTGATTACTATTATACAATTGTTGTGATATTGTACATGACGTCCTCCGCCCTCGAACGTTTTCGTCGTTCCGGTTTGGGGGTGTGGCATTCTATGACAACAACCTCAACCACAATGACTTCGAAGCCTCTAACCAAAGGCATAATCATTGGTTCTACTGCTAGGGGTTCGAGTTCAAAGCGTCCAATATCGAAGGAAGAAATAAAAAAATAAAGGGAAGGGTATCAAGGTCACTCATTCAAAAGAAGATAAGAAGAAAGCTTTGGAGAAAGAGATAGAAAAGCAAAGACGGATCAATAACATCTTGATACAAAGGCAAGGTGATCCTCCAGGTCTTGACAAAGGAGATCCAAATAAGCAATATTGCTATGAGACAATTGAACATATTGCTTCTCTTATGAATATTTATGATTTTGAGAAAGCACCGAAGAAGAGTTATGAGATAGAGAATTCAAATGTCAACAACTAGATTTTCCCATAAATCACATGATGTTTATCTCAACTTAATATTAGTTGGTGGATAAGTTTAAAGATAAAGAGGAGTACAAGAAGTTAAAATTGAGATTTCATGCAATCTTTGGAAAGATGGAAGAGGATGTATGGTCCTTAGTGAAAATTGTTAAAGTGCTCAACATTTCCAAGGATACATTGTTTGAAGGCCTGCTGCAAAATTTTCGATATCATGTGGTTCGTGTTAATAATGTGGCATGTGACTTTTCAGTGGCAGATTTTTCACTCATGAATCTTAATGATCTTATATCAGTTACAAAGATATTGAGTGTTGTTGATGTGTCGAAACTTCAAGTTACCAACAAAGAAGATTTCTTGATTGGTTTTGCACATATCAAGCTGTTCATAGACAATTACTATGATTGTCTAGCTTTGACTGATGTTAAACTTGCTTTGGAAATAGGAAGAACAGTGACATTACCTCAATCAATGCTCAAAGGTCAAGGAAGTCTTGAGAATTTTGAAGATGGAGAGATTTGTTTAAAGCCCTTGGGTGTTGTGTTCATTGGGAAGAATAAGAATCGGATGATTACAAAGTTCTTATTTCAAGTTGTTGATGTGGAAACGTATACAAATTCACAGTACACGAATCTTCTTGTTCGTCTTAATAACTGCAAAAGGAATACAACTGGGGATAAAGCTGAGATTCGAAAGACGATTATTTGGTACATAGAGATCCGAATAGTACTTCATCAACCAACGAATATGTTAATGATATAGGTTCGACACATCTCACAAAGGAGTGGATTATTGAGTCCGAAATAGGTTGTGAGGTGTCGAAGTATCTTGTATCATGTTTAGTTTCGAAGTCTGTAATCATGTATTCGAATGTATGTATTTCATAAGGGCATTTTAGAGTTCGAAGCTTAAGTGTTTTAGCCCTTCTGTATTTTTTTGTGTGCTTCTGTTAACTCTTATAAATAGGGGTAGGTATAGGAGATAGGGTAACTTTTGTGAACCTTTAAACTCTTTCATCTCGGGTACTCATACAGAAGCAATAAAGAGTCAAACAGATTATATTTACTTTTGTGTTCTTAAGTCAATTCATACTCTGATCCATTATATACAGTCGATTCATACGAACTATAGTATATTAATATGTGTATAATCTTTTATAAAATCATGAACCAAATAAAAAATTCATCGTATTAAAATTTTTTTTTATTAAATCTTGAACTATACATAGAAATCAGTTTTTTTATCAACAACTATATAGGATGGAAATTTAATTCTTTACTATATTATTTTCTTGAGATCCATGTATTACATGTGTTAATTTATAAAAAAATATATAAAAGTCAAAATATTTAAGAATTTTGAATTTATAAGAAAATAAGAAAAAATAATAATAAATTATTATAATGGAAATATTTGTTATTTTTTAAATTTAAATAAATAAATAAAAGAAACTAATAAGCTTTAATTTTAAGAATTTTGAAATTAAAAAGTAAGTTGATTAATGAAATTGATATCTATTTATTACTACATTTATTGCAATTATTATATTAAAATATGATGTGAAATTTAATAAAATAGAAAACTTATAAAATTACATGTGTAAAAAAATTAATTAAAAATAATCACAAAATAACATTTGACAAATTAAATAAGACTATGATAAGTATAAAAAAAAAACATTAATTTATTAGTATAGATACGTTGAAAATTTAAGTCTTTATCGTATTATCTTTCTTATTTGTAACATTACATATAAATAATATTAAGTCCACCTTATTTAGAAATGAGTTATTTATCAACTCATCAACCAAATAAAAGAAAGGTCACCTTATTTAGAAATCAGTTAACTCATCAACCAAATTAAAAATTCAATTTGTATCGCATTCATCCCCTCTCGTTTTCCCAATAGATGCGATTCACTACGATTCCAAAGACATAGTTGTCAAAATCGCGATCCTGATCGTAGGATCGTACGATCCTACGATCCTAGGTATGAAAAACGATCCGGATCGTAAAAGGATCGTATTTGGGGTAGGATCGCAGGTAAGATCGTAAGATCGTAGGTAGGATCGTAGGATCGAGATCCGATCCGATCCTACCTTCCTATGATTTTTTTTTTTTTTTTTTTTTTACCACTTTATGCATTTTACCCTTTACCAATCTACCATTTATCATTTTTTATTGTGACTTATGACTAATATTTTGAAGTTTTTATAACTTTTGAATGAAAAACTAAATGTTTGAAATAGTTTTTATGATTAAATATTATAAATTAAAATTATATTCTATTTTGTGGGATCTTAGGATCTCGATCCCGATCTTACGATCCCGATCTTGCAAACCCAAAATCGATCCTAAGTAGGATCCCGATCTTGACAACCTCGATTATTATTATTATTATTATTTTTTCTGTGATTATCTAGAATTGGAAAAAAGGAATCAGCGAGAAAAATATGGAAGTGCTGTTATTCTTGCACGCGTGTAGACACCACACGTACGAGCGACGATGAGTCAAGAAGTTTCTCAAATCCTCCAGGGAAACTACTGTTGGCCACCTTTATAACTCCTTCCCAAACCCCTTATTACTTCTTCGTTAAGTTCAGAATTTGTTCAAATTACCCTCTTGTTTTCCCAATTCTAAACCCTAATTTCTCAATTTCGAGTCAGATAGCCGGAAGGTTACTCGGATTTCTCTAAGATGTGGAACCAACAGCCATTTGGGAAGACCGACGTGGAGTCGGGAACAAGCGGAGTGCTGTATCCAACGATGTTGGAGTCGCCTGAACTCCGGTGGTCATTCATTCGGAAGATATACTCTATCGTCGCCATACAGTTACTTCTTACCGTCGCTGTCGGTGCCGTCGTTGTCTCTTATCATCCCATTGTCACTTTCATGACAACAACCACCGGTGGATTGATTTGTTATATTGTTCTCATCATCGCGCCATTCATAAGTAAGTTCTCGAATCAATTTCCCTCGATTTATTTGTAATATATGTATTTTTGGTTTAAATCGTGCGAGCATGAATCGATGAGGTTTTTCTGTTATAATTTGCCCTGATCCTTATTATGGTTCGCTTCTGTCAATCGTCAATAGATAATTAAAATTCTAGTGGTATAATTTGGTTTGATTTCTTTGTAACTTCTAATGTTGTTTCGAATCCGTGTGATCGTGTATTTGATTACGGTTTTGTGTTGTTTTACAGCCCTGTGCCCATTGTACTACTATCATCAGCGTCATCCGATCAACTATCTGCTTCTTGCGATCTTCACTGTGACTCTTGCTTTCGCAATCGGTCTGACATGCGCATTCACTAGCGGTAAGCATCGTTTCCGTTATTCCATGTCAAACATATTTTCTAGGGTTATTATACATGTTCAGTTTCCTAATGTTGGATAATATTGCAGGGAAGGTGATCTTGGAAGCTGCTATTCTGACTGCGGTGGTGGTCGTGAGTTTGACTCTGTTCACTTTTTGGGCTGCAAGGAGAGGTTACGACTTCAACTTCTTAGGACCATTCTTGTTTGGTGCCATTATGGTTCTTATGGTCTTTTCTCTCATTCAGGTTCATCATCTGATTTTATCCAATGAATTCCTTTCCTAATTTCTGGATTCATTCAGATAATTTACATGCTTGTGTTCATATTTGTGCAGATTTTCTTCCCATTGGGTAAGATTTCAGTGATGATATACGGGTGTCTGGCTTCCATTGTCTTTTGTGGGTACATTGTTTATGATACTGATAATCTGATCAAACGCTACACATACGATGAGTACATATGGGCTTCTATCTCGCTTTATCTTGATATCATCAACCTGTTCTTGTCGCTGCTTACTGTTTTCAGAGCTGCTGATAGTTAGATGTTTGGTATGATGAACTGTTGATATGCACACGAAATGATGTATTCGATTTGTGGATAAACATATATATGAGATGATATTGGTTGCTATGGAGCTATTCGTTTAATGTGTTTCTTGCTTTTCGTATTTAGTTAGATTTATTTAATTTTTTGTAATAATTGTCTTGTTTGTTGGCTTTATTTTTATTTTTTATGTATATGTTAGCTGTTTGCCGATAAGTAAAAACTAGCATATTATCAAGAAACTTTATTAACTCATTGCTAGTTTAATAAATATTTTGGCATTCTAAAAGGATGACAATTATTTATTTATTTATTTGTCATGGAATTTTATTTTTATTGATTTCCAATAAAATATTGTAATTCCATTTGTAATTTGCGTTTTTAAGCTAATTATAATATTGTATTTTAGAAAATATATTAGATTATTTTTACTTAAATACTTTTATTTTTAGCTTTATAATAGAAAAAAAAATCATATAATAAGTTTAATGCAAGGTTTTCAACTTTGAAAGACACATCTTGCAAAAATATAGTATTAGATTGTAAACTTCATCAAAACTATTCTTTAACTTTGATTTAGAAACGGACCTGATACATTAGTTGATATAGTATAAATTTTGTGGACTTTAAATTTCAATGGGAACGGGATAGTTATTTGGACCGGGCTTTGGGTTAGTAGATCTGTACGTAGCGATCCTTAAACTTGAATTTGGTGTTTTGCCAGACATTCATTATGAATTTGTCACTTTGTCTGATATTACGTGTACCCGGGTTAACAATATCAAACCAAGATTTATAAAATATCAGCAACATTATTACTTAATATCCGTTTTAAATACAAACTCCTGTTAGTAAAAGAGAAATGTCTTATCAACTATTTTTTACTTTATATATATATACTAGAAAAATTACAAACCCGTCTAAGCACGGTCCACCCGGGAGGTGGGGGTAATGGTTTTTCTTTTACCATAACCTAAAACATAATGCGAATTATGTTTTAGATTATGGTAAAAAAAAAAAAAAGGAAAATGGAAGTATATTCTTATATCAGAGTAAATAAGAGTTCAATTTCATATTTTTTGCAAGATTGTTTTAAACGTTCATAGTTAAATTTTGTGGCTCGTAGCTAAGCAGCGCCCGTGAAAGTTAATTTGGGTATTTTAAAACATTAAGGTAGAATCTTATGATTTTGATAAGTGTTTGTATATTCGAACATATAACACACTAAAATATAAAAGTTTACATCCTTATGGTGGGTAAATAGGCAACAAGTTGCACCGTTAACCCTCTCTAAAACTGTGATATTTTTTCCTCAGTGTGGTGGATATGTTTATTGATAAATTGTTCCTTAGTTTCATTGATTTGTTTTTTTTTTTCTTTTTTTTTCATCAACTTGTTAACTATGATTATATCCGATCTTTCTGTTACTACGATTATAAACATAATTATATTGTCTGTATTTAATATTATCATGTTGAACTAACTTCATATATGTTTCATAATACAATGACAATATTCATTTGATTGTTGATCCTAGTTCAAAGAGTAAAACAAAGTTCTCTATCATCATTTAGATTGTCATTGGCAGAGGCTTAAACTCTTTCAGCTCAAATTATACAACTTAAATGTAGTAGAATGCATATTTATTTGTGTATCAAATTTCACAACATATAATCAAAGAAGATCCATGACGATCAGGGCCATAGTCTATAGATCACCTTAAATTGGTATGTTCGGAACTCTTATCTTGTTATTTATATATTGATGTATTTGCATATTTATTATCAAATCTTTTTCACCTATCTGTTTGCAATCCAAGTGTTACGGTTAAGACCTCATATCAATAATCATTATGATAATGTGGTTATGCTATTACCACAATAAAAATATAACTGGGGATAGAGTAAAGCCAAAAAGATGCCAAATATGACACAAAATAAAGTAGAATAACTATATGAAAGAAAAGTTAGTGAACCTTAGCTTTTTAATTATGGTTCCTAGTGTTAATAAACTGTGTGCTTACATCAATCTAAGGTAGTACTGTGAAGTGAATTGAGCATAAACAAAGGGTGCACAAAAATAGTAGTTTACTCTACAAGATAATTTAACCAATGCTAAAATCATTGCATAAATGACACAACAAAAAAAAATGTTGTGTTATCACTTCAAAGAATGAGAGTGATTTCAATCCTTACCTTGAGAGCATAAATAAAAAAGTGTGTGACTGACTATCCAATTAAAAAAATCCAAATGTGTGAGTAATTTAAAATTTGTGGTTGATTGCATACCACATCTTTCCCCCTTACATCCTTCCATTCTCTAAACTTTGTGAACTTTTTGCTTGTTCTGTGAAATGCTCTGTGAGAGGAAAGTTGAGACAAATATATAAAAGTTGAAGGACAAAATAGTAATTTTAGTGAGGCAAGAGAAAATAATAGCATGCCAGTGGTTTTTTATAATCAAGGACTCAGATTAGATGATACCGGCTAAAGATAATGAAAATATTAATACTGATACTTTCTTTAGCATCAATGCAAGCAACATGTTGATACTTTATAGTCGAATAAAGATACATTTGTTTAAGGTGACATTGAAGGGGATGATACTCACTTTTAATACTTTCCTGCATGAAGAGCATTATGATTATAAGACCAAACCATTCACCAGCCACACATGTAAATATGTTGATAATAGATCACGCACAAAGGATAGATGGCAATATCAACAAAAGGGTCATCCAAGTGCAAACTCTATTCTCATTAAGATATAGAAATTAATAAATCGTTTAACATGCTAAATGCAAATAAGGTATGATAGTTTAAGCCACATGAGTAGCTAGAAAGTACCATCTAGTGGTTGTTTTCTCATTTCCTAGCTCTTTTTTCATCAACCCATCAAATTCCAGTACATTCCATGACAACATTATAGTGGTGAACACCCCACGCAATATTATACACATAAATCAATTGAAATAATGTCAAATAGATAGAAAGCATCTAGGATATTAGTCTACAATTACAATGGTGTACTTAACAGGAAATTATAATTAAGTCAATAGGTGGCAAGATGGAGTTTTAACTAAAATAGACAAGCAGGAGATGCAATGGGTTTTTAAAGGCTGAACTGTGATTTGCTAGTATTCCATACCCATGTTTGACCACTAAACCAACCAAATTTGTCACAAATAAATTTTAGTTACCAATAGACATTAGTTCCTAAAAAATAACATTTTGTCCAAGCATCTTCCCAACACGAACATCAAATTAGCCTATGCATATGAAGTTGCTTATTTAGTTTACTAATATATTATAAAAGGTATATAGTTAAAAAGTGAGTAGAAAAGAATTTCATATTTGTTTTTCATATTCTTATTTCATTTTGTTGAATTATGCAAGCATTGAAGGATTTTTCAAACAACAAAGATTTGAGCCATGGGGTAGGTTTGTCGAACATGATGATTCAACCTACAAATTATGAGCTAGAAAATCAGAATTTTATGAAATTATCTATAAGAAATTGGAAATTTGAAGCGAACCACTAAATTTTTTCAAAACAGAGGTCAATATTCCCTTGTAAATTAGTGGTTTTGTTTTAGGATTCTTCAAGTGAAAACTAATTACAAAGACTGTCAATCGTTGAAGAAAACATAAAAAAAAATAAACCAAAAATTGACATAATCAAACTCACATTTTTGGACGTCTGTCAATTGTTGAAGACAAAACATTAGGGTACCCACCACTGCCAATTGTTGATGATGAAGAATTACGATTAGGAAAAGAGATTCGGTAGACGAATGTATGACAGTATATATGTTTGTTGGCGGATTAAGGTGAGTCCAAGATGAAACGACGTCTTCAAGAGAGGCGACGGTACCCATGGATCCAATCGATCTACATTTACATCAAATCCAGCCAAATGCACTCCCTCAAGATCCGTGGCGTCGTTTAGAAGGTATGATAGGTGACGTCAAAAGAACCTTGTAGTTATAATTTTGGAGGCACGAGATAAATAAGGTTTTTATATATAATAATGATATACATATATAATAATGATATATATATATATATATATATATATATATATATATATATATATATATATATATATATATATATATATATATATATATATCAAATATGCTAATACGTATTCACATCTTACATGTGACAAATTATTCAAACACAAAGAACAAGTAACAACAACTGCAAATATCAAGAAAATAGATATTACAATATCGTAACAACTCATAATCGATCTCCGTGCTCATGCAATATATTTGCCATGAAAGAAATTAGCAAGTTAAGCAAAAAAAAAAAAAAGCAATCTAGATTTAATTCTAATAGCATATATTTCCAGTCCCTAGCTCAAATCTTTCAATATATTGTAACGTCCTAAATTTCAGAATAAAAATTTTCATTTTTAAAATAGAATAAACATTCATTTTTATATAGTTACATTATGTCAATCCATTTGTTCAGAAACCATAATTCAAAATCATAGTTATAAGGAAAACAATGTGAAATCTTGAATCATAAAACCATTGATGTGCATGTGTACAATCTTGCCTTCGAAATCCGATAAGCACCTGAAAAACATTTAAATCCACAACGCTAAGCCAAAATTTAATGAGTTACCCAAAATACCTCACACAACAATACATATTTAATGCATACACGTCAAGCCCTAAAATAAGACTGGATTGCCCTCGAGCCCACAACATAAGACTGGTTGCCCCCTCATGGGCCATCAACTTATGACTGGCTTGCTCCCGAGCCCATAGTATAAGATTGGATTGCCCCCTACTGGACCCTTATCTTATGACTGGTTTGCTCCTGAGCCTACAACATAAGATTGGATTTCCCCCTCCAAGGTCCTTAGCTTATTACTAGATTGTTCCCTGGGTTTGTTGGGTTACAGCACAAAGCAGTACCGCCTCTACTCAACCATACTATGTCGACATATGCACACAAAACAATAACAAGCAACATAAGTAATCATAATAGATCTATCAGTCTAATTGAACACTACAACATAACAACATCCTACACATAAGGACATATACTGTAGTACAAAGTATAGTGAGAAAACTCACTTGACTAAAGAGCTGAAATACACTACTCAAAGTTCCATAGTATCACCTACACGATCCTCATAAACAAAACAAATACTAATCTTCATACTACATTTTAATACCCCCCTCAAAGTTTAATCAAAAGTCAAACTGGTCAAAAAGTCAATGGTCAATGGCCAAAGTCAACCCCAATCCACTCTTATGTCGTGACCACTCATTGGTCACGTTGTGGAATATTCACGACAAAACAATCACGATGGCATCAGACGTCATGTTATGGTAAGCAGGCTGCCACGTCGTGAAAGCCGAACTCTTACAGCTTAATGGGTTAAGCTCTTAATCCTTCAAGCCACCCATTCATACTTTCTAGAAGGCTTTCTTACTTATATTCCAACATAAAAATGGTAGCTTTACAAATATGCATGCCCAATGCAAGTCTAAAACTCAAACTAGTTCAAAACGGAGAAATAAGACGAAAATCTCATGCATGAAGCTCAATACACAATCAAGCTTCAGATCCAAAAGCCATAAAGACCAAAGGACCAAGATAAGCTATATAGTTGCAAACTTTATCTCATCAAACCAACCCAAACTCGAAAATGAGCCAAGAAATGCAATAAATCCTAAATATATGGAGAGAGAACCAAAAAGGTGGAAGCTTTATACCTTCCCAAGCTTTACCGGAAGTATGAGATGTAAGATATAGAGTGATACACTCTTCCAACTAGCAAGCACACCATCTCTTTCTTCTTCAAGGATTAAAATCACCACAAAGAGCTCACAAGGTAAATATGAAGGCTAGGGTTTCTTGGAGGCTGAAAGGGAGGTGATGGAGGCTAAGGGTGTGCAAACCCTAGCCCTCACTTCCTTTAAATAGGGGCACAAATCCCAGAATTAGAGTTAAACTGTAACGACCCAAAATACGACCCAATTTTTTTTGTTTTAATATTACTAAAAAACACATCATCGACTATCATATATAATAAAAACCATGGAATGAATAACTCAAAAGTCATAGTAATTGTGTCAAAACAAAACTGTATCAATCATATCAAATATCTGAATAAAACTCCCATGATAAAACTAAAGTCGTGGAGTGTGCGATGCCATCAACCCGAGCTCTTCCCTTTGCTTGCGGAAGTACCTGAAACCAAAACTGAAACTGTAAGCACAAAGCTTAGTGAGCTCCCCCAAACTACCATATGTGACAACCCGAAAATTTTCTATCCTGTACAGTCAAACACTTCATTGAAAGTCAAACTCATTGTTGTCATCTTTTAGCACAATTTGGAGTCTGTTTGAGGGTTCTGAGCCTTGTACACTTAAGGGATAAGTGTCGGGGTTTATCTGCTGAACCTATAGCTCAAAGAACAAGTCTAAAACACCTTGTCCAGGAGTTCACGACCACCACATGGGAGTTTACGACCGTAAACTCCATGTGGGCCATAAAATCCTCCTATATGGTGAAGTCTTGGCCATTTTTTTTATTCCTTTCCTCCTCTTGGCCGAAATCCTCTCAAGTAGCATCCCAATCTTCGTCCCCGATTTTCAAAACTTGTAAGTTTCTTGTCCTAACTAGTTGATATCTTACTTATTCTAGTGATCTTACACCATTCCATCCGTGAAATCATTCCAGTTGTGTTGATCTTCAAGTGTTCTTAGTTTCACCAAGAACACCAAGAACACACACTAGTGTTCTTAGCCAAAACTGACCATTCAAGCTCCTAGATCGTAAGTACTCTTGTTCCAACTCATTTTACACTAGGTTTAATATGTTTAGGGCTTAGAAATCACAAAGAATCATGTGATCAAAGGATTTTACGGCCAAGACATGTTCTTGGGCCGTAAACCCTTATAAGTGGGGCAAAATGCACCTTAATCCCTTACCAAGCCTTGGATACTAGTCTAGATCATATCCTTGATGTACTTAGGACCTTAAAACATCAAAAGACCATGAATAATTAGAGTTTACACCCGTAATCACATGGAGAAATGGTCCATGGGCCGTAAACTCCACAAAGGAGTGAATTGATGCCACAATCACTTCCAAAGGCTTAGACATGAAGTAGGAATGCTTATTTATGACTTATAGGCTTCAATACACAAAATAGTTGATGTACCAAGAGTTCACGGCTGTAAACTCATGATTTTACAATCGTAAACTCAAAGGGAGTTGGTCCCAAGGCCATAAACTTATAAGGAGTTTACCCACCCTAAACTCAAAACCCAAGTCCAACAACCTTTAGATGCAATTCTTAGGACTTATAGCACTTAAATCAAGTGTTTAGCATGTCTTAGGATGTCTTCACTTGACTAATTAGTGTTTTAATCACTAATTGTATATATATACATATGTCTTTATATGTTATTAGGATCCTTGTGTGTGTTTAAGTCCTCACTTGACACCAAGCACTTGTCCGACACTTCCATCCGATCCACTCACTGCAAGTGAGTTCATACCCCTTAATTAACTTTTTAAATGTTTATAAATGATTTAGGGGGGGGGGGGGGATAAAAGTTGAATCATGCTAGTTATTACATCAATCACATGTGATTAATAACTAGCATACAAATGGATTTTCTATATGTTTAGCTGTTTTACCAAACTTATTACTTCAAATGACTTTCTCAACCGTTTTTACATGTTAAAACTCTTTATCAAACTGTCTTACATACTGTATGTTTTCCTTTCAAACTCTGTTACAAATGTGTTTCAAACAAAGGTTTTCCTTATATTTAAAACTGTCTTATCAAACAAACTACTTTCAAATCGTTTTATAAACTGACATCAAGTCATCATTTCTTAGTTATTAAACTTTTCAAAGGTTTTATAAAATTTCTTTTATACTTTTATATTGTCAAATGCATGCCTAGATATGTATAGTTATATAAGTAATGTTTAAAGGACTTAGGATGGCTAACTCGCTTTATTTCCTTTTCCTCGTTGGGATGCGGCCTTAAGGCATCGGTTACTCGTCCGAATGTCGTCTAAATATTAGTTATATATCATGTATACATATATAGACATAAAAGTTCCATCAGTTAGTTCAGTACCTTTGGGTAGCAAAGGCATACTTCCGGTTATACACGTACATTACTAGTAACTATAATAGGTATAGTTAGAAGATATTACTTACTGTTCCAAGTACAAGGAATCACACAAGAGTCAGTTCATTCATGAGTCTATACTAATAAAATATATACTATATGAAGAGATACAATTACATAAATACAATTACAATACACGATAACATAAGAGAACACACAATAAAGAGAAACAGGGAGGAAGATACAATACACGATAACAGAACAAACATAATAAGGTGCTATAGCATGGAACAATTACAGGATCTAACTATACTAATGAATCACTAACGCATTGTTTTAAACAAAAGGTGATAGTTATATTGGGTATACATGATCATAATAATGTGGACATTCACGGCTTGCAATCATGCAGGGGTCGCGTTTGGTTCCCAGAATCTCTTGAGAGGGAGCGTTTAGTATGGGATCTAGCCATCACATTATGCCTTAATACTCAATTAAGGCAATTAGTACAATAGTAGTCACTTATTACAAATACTACAGTACTTACACTTTACATACGACAATTACAAAAGGATAAAACTCTAGTTAATATATTATTAATACCTTTACTATGTGTCATATTCACATAATCGATGAGGTAGATTAAATTTGAATAATAATAGTTGTACAAGGAAAAACATTCACTTAACTAGAGGTTCCAACTTTTAAAACAGTCGGGTCTTGGTAGAAGGCTACTTTCAAAATAGTCGAGTCTTGGTAGAAGACTACTTTTTATACTAGTATCAAATATGGGATTTTCTAGGGTTTTCAAACGTTTACAATTACTTACAAACATTTTCATACTTATACAAACTTTTATCCAAACATTTACAAGTCTTTCCTTTACAGTTTTTACAAATCAAAGACACATTAATACTTATGAATTCACCAGCTTTATTGCTGATACTCGCTTTCAAAATAACTTGTATTCTCAGGTCACAAATAGATAGGTACGACGACCAGGTTTTATGAAGACGGAGCAGTCAAGAGTCGTCTTTTATTTTGATTATTCATTATGTTGTTTTATACTATGAAAGAACACGCATGTATTTAAAATTATACTATTAATGCAATGGATGATGTTGTTGCTTGTTTACTACTTTACATTGTTGTGATACATTACATGACGTCCTCCGCAGAAAAGGGGTGTAGTCTAGCCTTGAGAGACGTTAATGATTGAAATAATTACTTTATGTGATTAGGCGGGGTTAGGTCGTTGTTTAGAGGTTCAGAGATACCGAGTTGTGATTTTCTGAGACATTCCCGAGGTGAGTCTTCTCACTATACATTACCTAAGGTGGTAACCATGAGCAGACTTGAGGGTCTTATATGTTATGTGCTATTTGTGTATATGTGTTTGTGATATATGTATGCTATGTGATATAGACCGGACCGGAGGGTCCAATGATATAGACCGGGCTGGAGGATCCAACGAGACAGACCGGGTCGGAGGGCCCAACGATACGGAACTGGAGGGTTCCGCTGAGACACATCGACCGGAGGGTCATATTGTGGCCTTGAGTGGCGTATGTGGTGTAATACCCTGTTTATTTATTAAATAAATAAACAAATTAATGAATGAATAGTAGCCCTAAAATCAATAATGATTATGTAGCAGGGTGTTGGTCTCGAGGGTTAATTGTCACGATTCTAGAAGTTTGAGGTATTTATAAGATTAATGCCTTGTGTTCGTAATTAATAAAGTAAACGAGTGAGATTTATTAATTTTGATAAATGGTTTGTATATATATACTTTAAGTCCAGGGTCCATATAGTATTTATGGGAAACTTCTGTTAAGGGGGGTGGGGGGGTGGGGGGGGGGGGGGGGGAATCAAGCTTTGGGAAAAGTTGTAATAGCGCCAAAACCTCTAGGGCCACTTCTGCCAATTTTCGAAAATTGGGTTCCATGTTCCCCTGTTAGCCGACAAGCGTGAATTGGAGATAGCTGAAGGCTTATTGTGGCTACCTGCACCAGAATTTGCTACCTTCGATCGTGCACCATCCACCTTAAATAGAGCCCCAATTTTGATTGCGTGCGACGTTTTGTGTGTTTGTGTAGTAAGAGAGAAAGAGAAGAATTAGAATGGAGCCTTTCGGTAATTTTCTGATCATTAGCTCTACAAGCTGCGAGTGAATCGAGAAAAAAAAAAGAAGAAAAGAAACGATATGGAGGGGGAAGGAGCCGTGATCTATCAATGAGAAAGGAGCGATTGAAAGCAGTAGCCGTTCCATTCTTTCCTAATCAAGGGCTTAGAGTTGTATAGAAATGTTCAGGAAGATTTTGAGTTTCGGTAAGGTTCTAAATGAATCCTGGTTCCAGCGAGTTATATCACAGAAGGTAGTGCTTAAAGCCATCAATGGTAATGGCGACTAGCAGGGTGTTTGACCTTCGCTATGCCCTTGATGAAATCGCTATTGGCGCCTTCAAAGAATCAAGAACCAGGAAATGGATTAGATATCCTTGTTCCTCTCCAAAGACGATGACGGAGGCTGCTGAGCGCTTCTGACAAACGACCATTGTGGGCCGGAGATGAGAGCTTCGCCGGAGGTGAGGCTATCGCTGGAGTGGGAGTGCGGAAACAATCAAGGAAGAAGGTGATGTTTGGCATCAAAGCTGGAAGCGACGCATGTACCGCCTCCCTTGACCCCCCTGTTTGGATACTTAGGTATGATTCATTTTGGGCTAATGAATTGTTTATTGGGCTGGTAAACCAATTGGGTAAATAATGAAGCTATCTAGTACTGGACTCGGAAATTTAGTGCGCTAGCAAAACTTTATTTGGCCTGGTTATATATATATCAATTATCACATGAATAATTATATGACAATTAGATGGACCATATTTAATTAAATACGGTTAGCTGTAATCACTTATACGAACATGATTATTGATGTAGACCGGGTAATATTAGGTCATGGAGTTAAACATGAATTATGATGGGGAGATGGTGAATTATAAGTAGGTGGGTTTACCCAAGAACACGTACACGGACTAGAATATTGGACTGGGCTTTAGGATAAGGCCCATTGGGTAGGCTTGGGCCCAATTGGAAAAATTGGGCCATAGAAGGGCCATATTTGGGCCTTAAAAATTATTAGGTATTGGCCTATTGGATTTCCAAGGGTTTGGATCAAAATAAATGGTTGGGTCTTTAAAGTAAGACCATGTAAGGGATCTTGGCCCAATTTAGAAAATTGGGCCATAGTTGGGTTTTAGTTGACCATCAGACTATCAGACTATTGGGCCTTGGGCTTGAATCAAGCTAAGTTAGGGGTAAAGTAGTCTTTTACCCAAGCAAGGACTTAAGGATATGTATTTGGGATCCAATTATTAATTGGATTTAATTGATGTTGACAGCTTGATGATCGGTCAGCCAGCAGCCCGAGATTTATTCGAGAAACTTCAGCAGTGCGAGGTGAGTTACCTTCTAGTAGCGGTGGGTCTACGGCCACAATGCCGGCCCATTAGTAGGAGTTGTATGTTAGATGATTGTCTTTGTGATATCATCTAGGTTTGCTACCACCTGATATGTTATATGCTGGCATGATATGTTATATGTGATAGTGGTAGTAGGAGGGGAATAGTCCCCAAGTTCGGTTGTTAGGACTGAAGGGTAGTTCGGACACCCCAGGTATGTCTGATAGTATGTTTGTGTTATGATATTTGTGATAGTAGCTGAGTGTGGGCAAGGCCCGTATCTCAGAGATAGTGGAGTGTGGGCGAGGCCCGTACCTCCATGAGTGTGGGTGAGGCCCGTATCTCCTAGCTGTTTAGTATATGATTGTATATACTTGTATGTTATGGTTTAGTAGCTGAGTGTGGGCAAGGCCCGTATCTCAGAGATAGTGGAGTGAGGGCAAGGCCCGTATCTCCCAGCTAGCGGAGTGTGGGCGAGGCCCGTACCTCCATAAGTGTGGGCGAGGCTCGTATCTCCTAGTTGTTCATTATATGCTTGTATGGTATGTGGTATCATGGGGGAACTCACTAAGCTTCGTGCTTATGGTTTTCAGTTTTGGTTTCAGGTACTTCGTGTTTAAAGTAAAGGAGATGACTTGATCGCAGCGCATCACACTCTGATTTTCCGCATAAGAGATCCTTGGGATTACACTCTGATATTGTTTTATGATAACATGTTTGATTATTTCTACTTTGGTTTTGACATGACATAATATTATAGATGTTTTATTACACTGTTGGTTTTAAAATGACGTAATTAAAAATGAAATTTTTGGCCTGTACTTTTGGGATGTTACAAGTTGGTATCAGAGCCTTGGTTTGAGGGATTCGGACATACTCTCGGGTGTGTCTGAACTCAAACTAAGGGCTTGGTATGAAAATTTTCAAAAGTAAAAGCATTTTATAAAAAGGAGTTTGAAAGGAATCTTAAAAGAGAAAGGAACTTTGAGAAGAACAAAGTGTGTGATGCGTGTAATCAGCCGAGCTCAAGTAAGTTTTCCCCAAGATATCCATACACGCTATGATATGTTATGTTACGATATGAATATAAGAATTGCATGCTAGATTAGGGCTATGGATCTAAGAGGATGCCTTATATGCCTATTATATGTGCTTGTAGACTTGCATGCTAGTACTGATCAGTCAGTGTTAGGATAGCCTGTTTAGGTTATGCCTGATTGTATGAGCCTTTTAATTGCATGTACAGATTCCTGATTAGAGGATAAAATGATTTGATTGGAATATAATGGTTAGATTTTCCGTTGTCTGAATGTTGCTTGCTTTGTGCTTTGTGGGACTCTTAGTAATGTGAGTTAGCTACTAAGTGAATATGCTAAGTCACATGTGGCACAGGCTGGATAATCTCAGAGTGCTAGATTTGACCCTATTGCGCAACTCTCGTTTGAGTCTAACCGTTATAGGGATGAGTCTGCTACTTGAAGGATTATCTGATCTTTGTTGCATGTGGCTATATTCATGAGGTAGCTAGTTGACATTACTGGGAATCTTTCGGCAGCTGAGGACTGGGTGAGTTCGGGAACCTAGGGAAGCCTAGGATATATTTCAGTGAGTTAGTAGTGAGGCTCGGTTATACTTGGGTGTACCGGTTGAGGAAGTGACTTGGAGGATCCGGGAGAATTGCTGAGGAAAGTATGGATAGGTGTGGAAGGTAGTATTGGGCCCGTACTACTAAAAACACAGGATCCATACTCAAATCAGTGAGAGTCTTTGAGAATCTAAGAAGCTTCAGGGAAGAGTTTGTGACCCAATTTGGGGACAGAGGATGTTCCAGTTGTTGCAGCTTAGCCATTGGCAAGCGAGCTAGTGTGCGTGACAGGGTGTCAGACCCTGAAGGATATGATTTCCAAGAGTTTCAGATGCGAGATTGATTTGGAGCACCTTGGAAAGAGAGGTGTGTGCCAGGTGCGTATAGTAGAGGGTCCCGGGAAGAGACCCATGACTTTTGAACATCAAGTGAGAGGCCAGCAGGGTCTGAGTCGGTGCAGCGCGTATGAGAAGGTACACAAGGGAGTTTGTCACTCCAAGGGTTTAGGCTGCTACAGGGTAGCAGGATTGGTCATATCAGTAGAAGATGACCAGTGTTTCCCCAGACGTTATGAGTATGTCATCTTCTATTGCTACTAGATGGATGTTGGGGGATGCGTATCACGTTGGAATTGTGAGTGAGTTTGGATGAGTCAGACCTCGGGTTAGTTTTTCTGCTAGTGTTCGGGTTATTAGGGATCATATATGCCATCCAGCATGCCGAAAGGTCCTTTATGAACCCAAAGAGGGATGCGTCTTGCAGAGTAGGTTCCGCGCATACTGTTATCATTTCGGATCTTTTTCGGGATCTATGCAGGAGTATTATTTAGAGGATACTCGGTCAGGGTTGGAGTGATTGTTCTCCAATGAAGTCAGCGTTCAGAGGTTCTATCATTGTTCAGGTATGGTCGGTAATTGTCTATGGATGAACCTTGGAGTTCAAGGCACTACCGTTGCTAGGACAGAGCAGGTGACATGAAAAGGGTAGTGTCAGTCGCGGGTATTAGATGCATAAGTGGTTGGTCATCGCATGACCAAGAGAATTGTACTCTCGCGTGGGCTATGTTTGGTTAGAGTTCAGCGGTGCTGTGAGATTGGAAGTGGGAATAAGGGTTCGTCAGCTAGAGTGAAGATTAAGGTCTTCACTTGACAGCATGGGAGATGGATTGAGGCGTTAGATTGGACCAGATTTCAAGAGGGCTCCTCTAGATTTCAGAGGATGGGCGATCTTAAGGGTTGATTGGTAATGAATCGCTATCACTGGTAAGTACAGGTTGACATCAAGGGGATATTAGGAAGCGAGAAGGGTTGGAAATCCTTCAATTCTTGCGTGCAGTGAAGACTTAGTCGAATCTAAGTGGGGGAGAGACTTTTATAAAGTTCTCCAAATGTGAGTTCTGGTTGCGCGGGGTGCAATCTCTTGGGCACCTTGTCAACCAGAAGGGGTATTCTAGTTGATCCGGCCAAGATAGAGGTCGTGATGTAGTGGGAGATTATGAGGTCTCCATCTGAGATTCAGAGTTTCTTGGGTCTAGCAGGTTACTACCGGAGATTTACATGGGACTTCTCCGAGATTGCGGTTCCTTTGACCCGACTGTCCAAGAAGTCGGTGACCTTTCATTGAGGGCCTGAATAGCAAACAACCTTCAATACTCTCAGTCAGCAGTTGTACGAGGCACCGATTCTCACCCTGCAAGAGGGTGTAGATGACTCCATGGTTTACTGTGGCACTTTGATCACGGGTTGGGGTGCGGTACTGATACAATGGGGTCACGTGATAGCAGGTTTCGGGAACCAAGTTAGATTTCTGGTTAGCACTCAAGTTTAGTTGTGTGTTAGGTCGAGTGAGTGATCGACCTAGTATGGAAAGTGTTGTAAGACTACGGGGGTAGCTGTAGCATTCACTAGTGGTCAGATAGTATGGTAGGTGTTGTAAGTCTGCGGGTGTAGCTGTAGCATTCACTAGTAGCTAGATAGTGATAGAGTGTTGTAAGTCTGTGGGTGTAGCCGTAGCATTCACTAGGTTAGTAGATAGTGTGAGCGCGTTGTTAGAACGCAGAAGGAACAATAGTACCCACCAATTCGGGTGCAACAGTGAGGATATGGAAATCCACATATTGGGTTTCGGAATTACCCAGATGGATTAGACCTGGTTGAGCCAGTGATAGGACTGTAGGAGCGTTACTGCAGTTACGGGATCAGAAAGCAATGGACTGTACAAGATTGCGTGTGAGATAAGGCTACCATTGGTCAGGTAGCAATCCCTTCCAGCCTTGGATTTGATGATGACAGGATTCGACGTATGGGCCCGATCGGTTAGATCAGAAAGTAGTAGAGTCACACTAGCATGATAACTAGTGGCAACTAGTTCCAGAGAAGGATCGTTCAGAAGTCGTGTGAGGCGACTAAGTGGGGAGTCCTTTGGCTCTGCAGCCGGGTGGAAACCCAGTATTTCAAAGGATTGGCAAGCGAATTAAGACCCAGGAAGTCTTGGTAGCTTTTGGTGAGCAGCTATGTAGTAGTGTATGCTGCCTCAGGCGGTTCAGTGTTCGAGCAGTTTCAACTCTTGGGCGGTAATAACATGTGTGTTTTAGTTGCATATGTGCACGGAATAGCTGGTTTATTGGGGAGTGACAAGTCACCCACAGTGGGATTAGCTGAGCCTTAGCCGAGAATAAGTGATCTGCAGAGGTAATTGGGTTTATCACCTAGGTTATGGCGGGAACCACAAGCTATCAGAAGTTGAGTAGTCAGTTGTGAGATAAACGGATTGGATTCAACGATAATGATTCTGTATGAGTGGTCTATCAGGGAATTAGGCTATCTCAAGGTAGCAGATTTCAGACGAAGTGGATGTGATCTTGTGGTGAGGAATTCGTTCGCCTACGGATTTTAGGGCTTTGTGAAGAGTGATCATCGCTACCCTAGGAGGACTAGGGTGTGCCTAGGATGGTGACCATTTTACTAGAGTGGGTGGGCGTATAAGGAATGATATGGAATGATTTCTAGGACGAAATCTAATTTAAGTGGGGGAGAGTTGTAATACCCTGTTTATTTATTAAATAAATAAACAAATTAATGAATGAATAGTAGCCCTAAAATCAATAATGATTATGTAGCAGGGTGTTGGTCTCGAGGGTTAATTGTCACGATTCTAGAAGTTTGAGGTATTTATAAGATTAATGCCTTGTGTTCGTAATTAATAAAGTAAACGAGTGAGATTTATTAATTTTGATAAATGGTTTGTATATATATACTTTAAGTCCAGGGTCCATATAGTATTTATGGGAAACTTTTGTTAAGAGGGGGGGGGGGGGGAATCAAGCTTTGGGAAAAGTTGTAATAGCGCCAAAACCTCTAGGGCCACTTCTGCCAATTTTCGAAAATTGGGTTCCATGTTCCCCTGTTAGCCGACAAGCGTGAATCGGAGATAGCTGAAGGCTTATTGTGGCTACCTGCACCAGAATTTGCTACCTTCGATCGTGCACCATCCACCTTAAATAGAGCCCCAATTTTGATTGCGTGCGACATTTTGTGTGTGTTTGTCGTAAGAGAGAAAGAGAAGAATTAGAATGGAGCCTTTCGGTAATTTTCCGATCATTAGCTCTACAAGCTGCGAGTGAATCGAGAAAAAAAAAAGAAGAAACGATATGGAGGGGGAAGGAGCCGTGATCTATCAATGAGAAAGGAGCGATTGAAAGCAGTAGCCGTTCCATTCTTTCCTAATCAAGGGCTTAGCGTTGTATAGAAATGTTCAGGAAGATTTTGAGTTTCGGTGAGGTTCTAAATGAATCCTGGTTCCAGCGAGTTATATCACAGAAGGTAGTGCTTAAAGCCATCAATGGCAATGGCGACTAGCAGGGTGTTTGACCTTCGCTATGCCCTTGATGAAATCGCTATTGGCGCCTTCAAAGAATCAAGAACCAGGAAATGGATTAGATAGCCTTGTTCCTCTCCAAAGACGATGACGGAGGCTGCTGAGCGCTTCTGACAAACGACCATTGTGGGCCGGAGATGAGAGCTTCGCCGGAGGTGAGGCTATCGTTGGAGTGGGAGTGCGGAAACAATCAAGGAAGAAGGTGATGTTTGGCATCAAAGCTGGAAGCGACGCATGTACCGCCTCCCTTGACCCCCCTGTTTGGATACTTAGGTATGATTCATTTTGGGCTAATGAATTGTTTATTGGGCTGGTAAACCAATTGGGTAAATAATGAAGCTATCTAGTACTGGACTCGGAAATTTAGTGCGCTAGCAAAACTTTATTTGGCCTGGTTATATATATCAATTATCACATGAATAATTATATGACAATTAGATGGACCATATTTAATTAAATACGGTTAGATGTAATCACTTATACGAACATGATTATTGATGTAGACCGGGTAATATTAGGTCATGGAGTTAAACATGAATTATGATGGGGAGATGGTGAATTATAAGTAGGTGGGTTTACCCAAGAACACGTACACGGACTAGAATATTAGACTGGGCTTTAGGATAAGGCCCATTGGGTAGGCTTGGGCCCAATTGGAAAAATTGGGCCATAGAAGGGCCATATTTGGGCCTTGAAAATTATTAGGTATTGGCTTATTGGATTTCCAAGGGTTTGGATCAAAATAAATGGTTGGGTCTTTAAAGTAAGACCATGTAAGGGATCTTGGCCAAATTTAGAAAATTGGGCCATAGTTGGGTTTTAGGTGACCATCAGACTATCAGACTATTGGGCCTTGGGCTTGAATCAAGCTAAGTTAGGGGTAAAGTAGTCTTTTACCCAAGCAAGGACTTAAGGATATGTATTTGGGATCCAATTATTAATTGGATTTAATTGATGTTGACAGCTTGATGATCGGTCAGCCAGCAGCCCGAGATTTATTCGAGAAACTTCAGCAGTGCGAGGTGAGTTACCTTCCAGTAGCGGTGGGTCTACGGCCACAATGCCGGCCCACCAGTAGGAGTTGTATGTTAGATGATCATCTTTGTGATATCATCTAGGTTTGTTACCACCTGATATGTTATATGCTGGCATGTTATGTTATATGTGATAGTGGTAGTAGGAGGGGAATAGTCTCCAAGTTCGGTTGTTAGGACCGAAGGGTAGTTCGGACACCCCAGGTATGTCTGATAGTATGTTTGTGTTATGATATTTGTGATAGTAGCTGAGTGTGGGCAAGGCCCGTATCTCAGAGATAGTGGAGTGTGGGCGAGGCCCGTACCTCTATGAGTGTGGACGAGGCCCGTATCTCCTAGCTGTTTAGTATATGATTGTATATACTTGTATGTTATGGTTTAGTAGCTGAGTGTGGGCAAGGCCCGTATCTCAGAGATAGTGGAGTGAGGGCGAGGCCCGTATCTCCCAGCTAGCGGAGTGTGGGCGAGGCCCGTACCTCCATAAGTGTGGGCGAGGCCCGTATCTCCTAGTTGTTCATTATATGCTTGTATGGTATGTGGTATGATGGGGGAACTCACTAAGCTTCGTGCTTACGGTTTTCAGTTTTGGTTTCAGGTACTTCGTGTTTAAAGTAAAGGAGCCGACTTGATCACAGCGCATCACACTATGATTTTCCACACAAGAGATCCTTGGGATTACACTCTGATATTGTTTTATGATAACATGTTTGATTATTTCTACTTTGGTTTTGACATGACATAATATTACAGATGTTTTATTACACTGTTGGTTTTAAAATGATGTAATTAAAAATGAAATTTTTGGCATGTATTTTTTGGATGTTACATGTGTTGTATGTGGTATTTTGGGGAACTCACTAAGAATTTATGCTTACCGTGTTGTGTGAAATGTGTTTCAGGTACCAACGAGGATCGTGGGAAGGCGTCAGCTTGATTGTACACATTGTTGGAGTATTTTAATGAAATTCTGGGGAGATGTTTTTGGATACTTACATTTTGAGATGGATGTTTATGATTTGAGATACATTTTGATTTTTATTATGAATAACAAAATTTGAAAAAAAAAATTGTTTTGAAAAAAAATCGGTGTTACACGGGAACCAAATCAATTCGGAAATCAATCTGCCTCTTGCGAGGCACTCTAGGTAAATCCTTAGGAAAATCATCGGGGAATTCTCGAATGATGGGCACCTCATTTAGGATCGGTATGCCCCCAACCCAAGTATCCGCCACATAAGCTAAAAACCCATAACAACCCTGCCGAAGATATCTTCTAGCCCTCACAGCTGAATAGTGGACCGGTCCACGTAGAGTTCCCTCGCCATGAATAACCAGTTCTCCCCCAATTTGGTTCGAAATCTCACTAGCTAGTGCTCATAGTCAATCATGGCCCCATTTGGACCAAACCAATCCATCCCTATGATAACCTTCAACCCTTGTAGAGGAATCGAAACCAAGTCAATAGAATATCTCTCGATGAAAAGGTTCAGAACACACCCTCGAAGCACTCACGTAACGATCATCAACAATCTCTACCCTTAACGGATAATCCAAAATCCAGGGAGCATCACTAAACTTCTTGCTAAGCACAGGATATATAAATAATCGAGTAGCACCTGATTCAAGCAGGATATGAGCAGTCATACCGTTGACTAAGAAAGTTCCTATATAAGATCAAATAAAACATTAGCATAAATAAAGAAATAGTAATGGTAGATCAAAAAAACATACCAGTGACCACATCTGGTGTTGCTCTCGCCACCTCATCCGTCAGCTGAAATGCATGCTCTTCACCACAGGTGTCTCCGCCTTGCCCTGGTGGCCATTGGTGATCCTTAAGGTGGTCGGTGCAAGCGTCGCCCCTGATCCTCCTATCAATCTCGGGCAACCAACCTTATATGGCCATTCTGATTACAGTTAAGCAAATCAGTGCACCACAGGGGCAACCCCTACTCATATGGAAAGTTTATCCACATCTAAAACAACCTGAACCCACTGCTCAACATTCCCAACCGTGCAACTTGCCACACTTGCCACGATGACTCTAAACCTGTTGGGCCCTAGTGTGTGAATTAGTAGTCTTGGGCCTCTTTCCCTGGACCACTGCTATCTGTACCTGCTCTAGCTTATGCTTTGTCCGGAGCTCCAACTTAATCTCCCGTTCCTAGGCTCTCGCAATCATGTCATTCAAGATTTTGCATCCCTGAAGCTCACAAAATCTCTAAGATCGTCCCTCAACATGCCATGTTATATCGTCTTCTTCATTTCCTCATCTATAGCATACTGCGGAACCAATAGAGCCCTCTCATAGAACTAGGTAGTTATCTCCTCCATTATTGGTGACCAGTTTTTGGGTAAAAGGATCAAAATGAAAACAAATGTCGGTTTTTGAGACTTAATTGATTAAAAAGGAATAATGACTAAATAGTTAATAGGGTCAAAACATAAGAATCTTTTATTAGACTTATCCTTATAATATTAAGACATTCATATAGTATTAAGTAAAAAAGAAATTAACAAACAGTTATATGTAATTGTCCAAATTAAGTTTTAACCATATAAAATTCATTAACAGTGAGACTACGAAATTATAGTATTGGTCAATATATTAAAAAAAAAGAAAAAAACCTTGTAGTTTGTAATGATAAATGATTTTGTACTCGACACATTTTGTATTAAAACTCGTTATCCCTTTTTGATATAAAAATGGTTATTACTAAAGAAAAATATTATACAATTGATCACATAGAAAATGGAAAATGATCTCATATATATTGGGAATCTTGGACACCTTAAAAGTAAATGATGGGTATGTAGGAGCATGGGAAGGTGATGTGGTGGAGACACCTCCACTCGATCTATATATGCCTTTTTTGGACCACCAACAGTCCCATGGATACCTTCGTCCACAACTCCATATCGAGCAAAGTTAGGGTTATGGTGCATTCAGTGGTCATATGCTCATAACAAGTCAAACAATTAGGGTCTTGTCTTGGTGACTTTCGGTCTCTTAACGAATCATCCCTTCATGTTCTTGAAGTTGACTGATAAACACATTGATAGTTTACTATACATTGTAAAGATAAGAATTCAGCATGATTTTATTAGGTTATCGTGGAAAAAAGTGATCATTATGTCTGTAGTTAGGACTTTAATGGCAACAAAAGAACAAAATTTTAGGAATTATAACTTATGATAATGCAAAAGGGACAAATTTATTGAAGTAATGAGCAATAATTGGTGAGAAAGTAGAGTTGTAAAAGTTCACTAATTTCTGGAACACGTAGAAACAAACATTCACAAAATTTTAAATATAATAAAATCAAGATTCGTTTGTAATTTGGGTTGATCTTGATTGCATAATTAATAAACATATCTTCTAAAAGAATTATGGCTACAGTTTAAAGTTTAAACTTCAAAATCTTGATATTAGTTTAACAGAGATTTGAGAATCCATATATCACGCGTGTAAAGGATAAGACATTTGGCAATATAAATACGAGTGTGATAACCGAATTTTAGAACTTTAAAATTATGTAATGAAACACTTGTATCGTGATAAAGATTAATAGACCTAGAATCTAAAATGTGTACGTTAAAGAAACAAAAAGAACACTCAAGAAGATCAACAAAAACGCGAATTGATAAGCTGGTTGAAAGTGTGTTCACGGCTGCCCTTCTCGCTCACGAGCTTCTCTATACGTTTCCTTCTTCCCATTTTTTGAAGGATTAATTGAAGAATTAGCCTAGAAAAAAGGCTTCCAGTTTTAATTAGGAAGTCGGCTTAAAAACACTACCATTTTTGTTGATATATTATGCTTTTGTTATACTTGTAATTTTTGAATAGGGAATTGATGCCACTTTTAATACATCCACCGAATTTAAAAGAAAACTTTATATTATGCCCTTTGTTTATATTTGGATGGTAATTATTGTCAATGTTAATATAATTTTTTTTAATCTTTGCGTAATAAATAAAAGAAGAATTTATCAATTTAACCCACTCTCTCCTTATCTCCTTCACCCGGTAACCTTCTCCCTAGTCACAGCCGGAGACCTACAACCCACAACCGCTCATTCTGCCGCCACCAGAAAAATCGACAATGTCGTCTTCAAGAAAACCACCCGTAAGTACCAAAATCAAATCCACCTTTCAAGATTCGATTTGCAGAAGAGTTCAAGATTTAATCGGTTCAAGAGATCTTTGAGGTTTCATCTTCGGTGACGAGTAAGGCTGCCGATCTAATGGTTTCTATCGGCCGGGGTGGGAGGTTTTCTTGAAGACGACGGAGGGGCGGTGGTGGAATGGCTTTGTCTCCGAATGGAATCCATCGGAGATGGCAAAGAGTTAATTAGAAGGGAAGACGAACTGACATAAAGGGGGTGGTGGGTTAATTGAATGTTTTATTTATTTATTAGAAAAGAATTAAAAAGATATTATTTATATTAAGTTACTAGCTAACATACACCATTAGTTTTGTAGGCATCTTGGAGCCACATTTGGTGCAGTATCTCCATCGCCATCTAAGCCTCTACAGTGGTTTCTGATGCCAGCAGCAACAGTGTTCCCATGAAAGCGCCTGTATGATGGATTATGAGCTACGTCTAACCTAAGTCAACTGTAGACCCCCAAACCTCATACCCCACCTCACCTGCCAACTCTTGTCTCTTGGTGTCACCATTCATCATGTGCTGTAGCCAAGCTCAATCGTGCTCATTGAACACCACTTTGTGGCGTTAACATTACATAATCCAAGCCCCTTATGGTGTCTTTCTAAATTATTATAGAAGCTTCGACGCTTTTTGTTGAAATTTTAAGGGAGATGCACCATATCAGAAAAAAAAAAAAAAAAAAAAAAGGCAAGTCAAACAGCATCCGACAAGTAGTTATGTGGCAAAAAGCAAGAGAATAATAGCACATCACAAGTCCAATAAGCAATCAACCCTTTCCCTCAATTATTGTTTCAAAAACGATCTACAAATCATCTCATGATAAATAAGTAAATAAAAATAAAACTTGTATTTGAATATGTGACCGTAGTATACGATAATTCCAGGAACATCTCAAACAAGGTTCATGTCACAGTGCATAAAGCTCTACGCATGAAAGACTGAGCTGGAGTGCTAAGGACGCGTGAACACCGCCCCCAACCCCGGTAACAGTTGTGGCATCTCTATGGAGACGGAGGAAGACAACCAATAGTAAAATTACAGCAGCATCAGTCTCTCTTTATCTCTCTTTTCTTTTTGCCTCTTCACCACCAATCCACCGGTGAACACTATTTCCACAACTTGGTGGGTTGGTTATGAAATGGTAAAAAATATACGAGGCTTTCTTTTCACATATAACCCACTCGTGAGGATACCCACAACCTAAGGCTGTGGGGAGTAGTCACCGCCAGCCCACCGGAAAAATGGTGTCACCTTTACGCCACATCAGCTTCACCATAAATCCACTACACATAGGAAATGATCATCACTCCACAATTATCTTTTTTTTTCTTTTAATGATTAACTTAAATAAAAACATAATAAACTATTTTATATTAATTGAAACCAAATGACATTAATTAACAAAAAACATAGAAAATTAAACCCAAATTACTAAAAAGGACATAAAAACATATAGAAAATGAAAACTAAAATACTAAAAAAAATAATAATAACATAGAAAATTAAAACTAAATTACTAAAAAACATAAAAATCATAGAATCTAGTTGCGATATTTGTCGAGAACTTCTCGTTGGATTTTCATAAACGCCCTTAAATTTTTAGGTCAAGATTCTGTTGCGGCACCTTGTTTATAATTTGAAGATCCGTGAGTGCCAATTGTCGCCGACTTTGTTCCAACGTTGACTCAATTTTTTTTTTCCAAAAACATTAATGTTTTGTCGATTTTTTCCGCTAGTACGTCCTCGTTGGTTGATTTTCCGCTAGAAGACGCTCCCTTTCTCGCTTTGTCCCTTCCTGGTGGTCGATGAAGTTGGACGTCCGGTGGACCCTCCCCCTCGGTGGCGTCAAAATCATCATTAAGGTCGAGGCTAACACCAATGTCCGACTCGGATGCTCTCGGCCTTTTGGTGGAACCGATGGTAGATCCCGAATGAGCCGTTTCCTGATAAAGGACTCATTTAGGACCACTGCGACAAACTTCCCGTGCTTTTTGGTTGATAAATGGTTTACCATTGTTGGTAATTTTGTATTGGTACAACACGATTGATAAAATGTTGAAATCGTTGCTACCACTTCAATGCATATTTTTAAGATTGTCAAATACGCCGCTAAAATTTGGTGCAAGTCGCTCGAAGGTCACGTTATTTTGCATTGACCGAGTCGTATGTTCGACTCGTTTGCCTTCCTAATAACGTGTGGAAATGGTCTAAAACACGATTCCAAAAGCTTTGACCATATTGTGCGTTGCCGACATCCCTTTTTTGTGAAATGAAAATCTAAGCTTTAGCTAAAGTTTCCTCATCCTCCTCGGTCCATTGAGTATTTTTCTTTTTTGTTGGATCTTTTGATTTTTCCCTTCTACGACTTGGTTGTGTTTCTTGAACCCGTTCGTCGTCGTCATTGTCAATGTCGAGGTTTACGGGTTGAGATTGAGATAATGAAACTTGAGATGGTTGTGAAGTTTGTTGACTTTGGGAAGTTTGGGGCTGAAATTGCAGAGAAGGTTATTAAGGCTTGAAATTGGGGTTAAACAAATTGTGGTGGTTGTTGTTGTTGGTAGTAGTGTGGGTGGTATGAAAGATTGGTGAATAGAGGTTGTTGTGGAACGAAGGATGATAACAATTGCATGCAGCCAATATTTGCTAACGGATCATTAGGAGTGTTTGAGATATTTGGGGTTGGTGGGGTATTTTTGTTTGGATCTATGGAGGAAAGAATAATTTTTTGGTTAAGTGTATATGGTTGTTTTCAAAACTTGTGGTGTGTGTGTTTGAAATGAGAAAAAAAGATTGATATATAGAGAGAAGGTATGATAATTAATTAATTAATTATTATTTTTTACAAATGGTCAAATATTGCATTCAACTGTCGAAAAATTAATTCAGTCAATCAAATCGCCTGTCCTCTCTCGTCTACGTGAAGATGCAAACCCCAACACATCAGAGTTGAGGGCGGTGTTCACACGACTTGGAGGATGCGTCTTCCACCTTCCCACTCCGGATAGCCTAATATTCACAAGCATTGTCTTCTTTTTTTAAGTTAAGTTGGAACTTGGGTTAGGTTGATTCACCAACCATGCCATTTTTTACTTTATGAATACTTTATTTATTAAAAATGATTACAAAAACTATATACTTCAATATTTGATTTTTTCCACTAAAATTAGAGCAAATTAAATAAAAGCCATCTTATTTTGGGCAAATTTCCATGTTAACAATTTTTTTGAATTTCAATGTAACCACACAGTTATATAAAATCTATCATATTTTTAAACTTTCTTTTATATACAATCACATTAACGACACAATTACACTTTGTTAGAATCATTCAAAATGCTAGAAGCATTAGAATACAACTAGGTATATTACCTTTGTTTTGTGGGGCGTTATTTGTAAAGTTTCTATAATTTAGGAACTATTTTTATAATTTTTTTAAACACATACACAATTTTGCAAAAGATATGTATATGGACCTTTTTGTGTAAATTATAAGGACAATTTATATAATTAATTTTGATCAAACCTACTATCCAACAAAAAGTCTTAAACACATGAATTGTTTGTATAAAAAATCTATATATAGACATTTTTGTAAATTATAGGGTTATTTTTGTAATTTACTTTTTATATAAAAACCAAACATACCAACATACGCAAAGTCTTATAACCATAATCAAACCCAAAAAATATACTATTTATTTCCCGGATATAATAATAATAATAATAATAATAATAATAATAATAATAATAATAGTCTTATGATTTTTTAGAGTTTATAATTAATCTTTAATTTAAAGACCAATATCCATTTAAAGAATATGTTTTCTACACATGGACTAAAATCTATAATTACTCTATTTGGTTGGAGGGATTATTTTTGTAATGTTTTATACACATGGACCGATCGGTAAAAAAAACTCTACAGGGTGATATTTTCCATAAACTATAAGGATAATTTTTATAATTTATTTTCTACAAAATGTCAAAACCTGCAAATATACAAAAGTCTTAAAATAGTGACTGTTTCTATAAAAAAAAAAATTTAGGCGGAGACATTCTTTGTAAATTACATGGATAATTTTTACAATTTATTTTCTATATAGGGACTAAACCTTCCAACATAGAAAGTCTTGTGGTCAAAGTGTTAAACCCATAGAGTAAACTATTTGTTTCTCAATATATATATATATATATATATATATATATATATATATATATATATATATATATATATATATATATATAGATATATATATATATATATATATATATATATAATTTTTATCTTAGGAATTGTTTGATAGTTACTAATTGATTTTGAACTAACTGTGTCAAAAGATCCAATTGAATTAACTTCTGACTGAAACTTGCAGTTTCATTTTGCATCTGACTAACCATGCAAAATAAACATATTAACCTCAAACAATCTTTTTATAATAAATCATTGGGTTAATAGCTAACAGTTTCATTTTGCATCTAACTGACCATACAAAATAACTATATTACACTTAAACAATATTTTTATAATAATTCATTGGATTATGGCTAAGTTTAAACAATTCAACATTTAGAACCAAACATACACATAATTTTTTTGTACCAAAAATACCCTTGATCATCAAAGAGTCATAAATGACAAAACAAATCAACAACACAACAACACAACAACAAAACTAACAAGCATACATGAATTTTATGCCCAAAATACACTTGCTTCAAGATATTATTAAACTTTATAAAACTTTATAAAACTTTAATTACTATTTAGAAATCAAAGTTAACTAGCACCAAAAAAACCTTCAAACACAACACAACCTTGTGAAATCAAGTTTATGTTCAAAACAAATGCAATCAATATTTACACATTACTCATTCAATAATCCAGAAGAAAATTGCCATCAAATGAAGCACTTTGCCATAAATCTGATGAGAAGATTTTGATAAAGATTTTTTTGCCATCAATCTGATGATCAGATTCCTCAAGCACACTTGCAATACCAACTTAAATTACAAGAAATTTTGCAATACCAACTTAAATTACAAGAAATTTTGCAACACCAACTTAAATTACAAGAAATTTTCCATTGACAACCTATACTCAACAAGCTATTAACTTGATATAATTACACACAGTGAAACATATATAAGCACATGAATACCAGAAATAAATGGACGATTGGCTCAATTAGAGGAAAAGGTCAAAATATGAATTTTCCAAGAATATAACTGGTATTTTTTATTTTTAGTTTCGTGAAAACAATGAACAACAAATTCATAGCTATTTTGAAAAAAGAACACAACAAGTAGCTAACTTGATTAATTATCACGGGAGTAATTAACCCTATCGTCAAATTTGCAAGAACGGTCGACGCTGGAGGAGGAAGGCACTGGCGGATGGGTGGTGGCAGACTGTGGGGAAGGAAGTGATGGTGCAACTTGTTCACCAGGGATGATAGAAAAAAAAAAGCAAATGGGGTTAAAAAGCGAAACAACTCTCAACTTGAAGGAGATGTAGCTCAGGGAGGAAATGCTGGAAGGCGAGAGGGAGGAGGGACATAGATGATGTCACAGATGTTGGAGGTGGGCGGAGAAAGAACGGGGAAATGAGAAGGAGAAAGAGAAAGGCAAAGATGGGTTTTATTTGAGTCTGCGACTTTTTTAAGTCATCTCCTTTTATTCCAAGTATCGGGTAAGTTGTTGGGTTAGTTACAACTAACCAAGTCAACCATTTTATGAGTTTAGCGAATGGGGTGACCAGACATAGTCACTCCAAAATTGCTAACCCGACCCAATCAGTCTAAGATCAAATAAGCCCTTAATAAAACTGTAACGCCCCAATTCTCAGGTATTGTCCGATTGTAGTTTCTTGGTTTGGCCCTACTCGATGAGTTGGTTGCCCTACTCGTCGAGTAGAAGCGAGATTGAATTGCAACTTAAGTGACTGACTCGACGAGTCCACGAGTGGGACTCGACGAGTAGGAGCTGGCAAAAGAAACACTAAGTCCCGGGTTCTACACTCTATTTAAGGAGGCTTAAGCCCCATTTGGCCTCCTTACAGTCAGATAGAGCTCAAAGGAAAACCCTAACCGAGTATTTGTGCCATTAGTGCCTTAAAAGCTTGAAAGGAGAACTTGTGGAAAGAAGAACTTGGAGAAGCAAAGGACTAGAAGCAAGGGAGGAGTGGAACCCAAAATCTACCTCAGCTAGCACTCATAGAAGGTACCAAGTCGACACCTTTATCCGTTTTCCCTTCTAGATCTCATATAGTGGAAATATAGGGTTTTTGAGGTGTAAGTAAGGTGATATTGCAAAACATAAGCTAGATCTGAAGTTGTAACTTCAAATCTGGACCATTCCTGAGTTCTAGATCCATAAAGTTCCTGTCTTGGACATGAATGAGGCCTTCCTTGTGCATGAAACCCATTAAGAGCTTACTTTTGGACATTAAGGACCTTTTTAGCCATGCATACACGTAAAATTTGCAACTTTACATGAAAGGCATGCCCTGGAAGATTGGATCTAAGGTTTGGAGTCGTTGCATGGCTTAAAACGGATCTGTATGGATTAAGGACTAAAGGAACTCGGCAAGTTGCAAGAACGAATCGGCAAGTCGGATGAATATAGTCGGGAACTCGACGAGTTGGTAGAACAACTTGGCGAGTCCGATGAAGGTTGCCTTAGACTCGACGAGTTGCATGAGCAACTCGGTGAGTCGGATGAGTTTCCTCCAAGTTAGTGATGCGTGTGTATCAACGTATTACTAGAAGAGAAACACGGCGAGTGGCTCTAGGGCCTCAATCGAGAATCGTGGGAACTCGGCGAGTCACGCCGGTGTCTCGACGAGTAGGTAAAAGTTTCGAGGAACTCGACGAGCAGCCGGGGGTACTCGATGAGTTAAGGTCAACACGGACTGTTGAACTTGACTAAGGACTTTGACCTTGATCAGGGTTAACTAGTTGTGTTATGGAGTACTCTATGAGGACAGAGACTTATGAGCATAATTGTATTATGGTAATAGGTGGTGGAGTCTTTGACAAGTGATCGGAGACCTGTGATTATTTACCGAGCTGACATCTACAAGGTGAGTTATCCTCACTATACTAAGGGGTCTAAGGCACCAAGGCTGGCCCATTGGATTTGATATCCTAGTAGTCATTGATATGCTGAGTTGAGTTAGTAATGTATGCCAGTTGATATGCTAGTCGGGTAGATCTGTAGGATTGCCTATGATATTGATTGATTACCTGTATGTGCATTTATCTGTTACATGTCGACATGTTATGTGGGGTGGGTTGAGGTTGTACTGCTCCGTGCGGTAGCCAACAAACCCGAGAGTATTCCAGATATGAGCTGAGGGCCCGGTAGGCATTCCAGACTCATACTGAGGACTCGAGAGCATTCCAGATATGAGCTGAGGGCCCGTCAGGCATTCCAGACTCGTACTGAGGGCTCGATGGCATTCCAGATATGAGTTGAGGGCCCGGTAGGCATTGTAGACTCGTACTGAAGGCCCACGAGTAGTCCATCTTGTAAAGTTGTGGACCCATTGCATGTTGTTCTGTCTTGATTGGTATGATATGCTAATGTTGATATTGCTATGTGAATTGTATGTGTATCGGTATTTTGGGGTAACTCACTAAGCTTTCTGGCTTACAGTTTCAGTTTATTGTTTCAGGTACATCAAGGGATCGCGGCAAGGCCAAGGCGTGATCGTACAGCTCCTCCTATTATGTTATTTTTGAGGGCAAGACTCTGATAAACAATGTTTTCAAAACAAAGTTGTAATATTTTGATGAACTTGATATGTTTTTAAATGTTTAAATTTGTTTGAAATTTTGGATGTTACAAAAACAGTATCTTTTATGCCAAGTGGCAACATTTTAGACCCATACTTTGCCACATGTAATTTTGTTAGAATTTTGGTTTATTTTTTTCACGCCCATTTGACAGCATACTAATCATATCCAATTATAAACGAATATAAAGATGGTAATTGAATAACAATAGCTAATTTGTTTAGAAAAGAAATTAGGAAACATTCAAATTCAAAATCATTGAAATTCAAATACATTTTGTTTTCTTGTGTAAATTTTTATTTTAAATTTAAGATACGTCAAAATGATCAATTATACCATAAACTCATGGACCGCTACTACAAAAACCCTATTTAATGACACACATTGCATGCCATAAAAGCCACATATGACACACAATATTTCTCATCATGGATCGCTCCTCTTGAAAACCCCTCTTCTCTCTTCTTCTTCTAACTCTAAATTGCACCAAAATCCTTCACATTATGAGAAATACTCCAAGAATGTTTAAAGGAAGGCTAGGGTTTAGTAAGGGACGAAAGGAGGGTGATGGAGGTTGGTTTGGGGCGCAAAGTGTTGTTTAAATAGGGTGCAAACCCTTGAAATTAGGGTTTAATCCAGACTGGTAGACTCGCCGAGTCCAAGAATATGGACTTGTCGAGTAGCAAACTAAAACTGCATGCAAATCTCGTCTCTACTCGACGAGTCGGGATACTGACTCATCAAGTACCCCTTAAGAGTTAAAAATTACTTTATTTAAATCACATACCAGAAATGGGGCGTTACATTATCTTCTTTACTTAAGCCTTGAGCAACTTCCCAAAACCACTGAATAACAGAAGATGAAACACAATCCAGAATACTCTGTATTCCCCTTCATATCATCCACTAACAAACAAACAAACTGTTGTGTAAATAATCAACAACAAACAACAAATAGAAATATAAGTCAAAATATTTGAGCTACTCACAATTGATATTTGGAAGTCCACTAATTAACAACTCCAATTCTTTATCATGAAAGATGGATATGAAATCCCAAGGGACCAATTTGTTAAAAATCTCCAAAAATGCATTTATTTGAGGACAAATAATAGTGGTCAACCGATGCTCAATGATTAAGTCAACGTATTTGTGTTTGTTTTCGTCTATAACTCGAATGTTTCTTCCATCACGAATTTGATGGGAACAAATTCTACAATTGATGAAGAATCAAAATCGAAACGCTAAATCAAATACCTTTACCGTTTCTTTTGAGAAAGTACAGGGGAGAAGTAGAAGGATGAAGATGGAAGGAGATGAAGATGGAGGGCAACAAACAGAACAGGTAGAAGAGAAGGAGGCGATTAATAAGTCGCAAAACCATACATCTCCTGCTTTGTGAGTGAGTGGAGGGTTTTTTATCAGCAGGAAGGGTTTTTTGACCGGCTTAGGGTGGTCGAAGGAAGAGAACACGAAAATGACTGGAATAAGATGCTTTCTTTATGTTCAAAAACTTCCAGCACCCAAAAGAGAAGAAATAGAGATAGCCCTAAATCGCTTGTGTAAGAGGAAGAAATAGAGACATATAGTAAGCGTGAGAAGTTGTTGTGAGCTTGAAGAATTTTGTGAGGTCTGGTTCAAAGCCCTAATATCTTTGTTGATTATGTGAAGATGGGCTATATATGAAGATAAAAGATGGAGACATACCATATCTTAAGAATTTGGCAAAGGTATGGTTGGATCTAAATAGATTTTAAAGTGGTCATTGAATTTGTAGAGCTTGATTAATTAGGTCATGGAAAGGAGAAGGGATTTCGGCTGGTAGGAGATGAGAACAAGGCGGGGGTTTTAATTTTTTGGGATTTAATTTTCCCCCTTATCTATTAAAGATGGAGAACATACGTTTGATGAAAACTATATAAAATGATATGCTTAGACGCATAGGGGGCGTTAAGGGAGGGAAAAATGGGCAGCCGCACATGACCTAATTTTTTTATTATATATTTTTATTTTAAAAAAAAAAATTATAATAACAATAATGGCCCATTTTTTTGGCTCATCCAGGGCCTTTGATGATATTTGATTTCTTAGGATCGACCGTGCTAAAACAACACGCCTTTTATTTTGAGTGCCCTTCGACTTTTTTTTTTTGTCACTAATTTTAAGAGAACGCAAAATGTGTGTCCTAAATCCTTTAAATTTTAGAAGAGATGATGTTATTTTTAGGACACACGCTTTTGCGTATCATAAATGTCTACGTGTCATGATCCACGTGTCATTAAAGGCCTATATTCTAGTAGTGGATGTTCAAGAAATTTTACATTATTAAATCTTTATATAGAGATGATATTATAATTCTCATATTTGTAATGTCCCGAAAACCATAGTAAAATTTTTCATTTTCAAAAGAACTCTTCATAAAACCTATAAGTCATCCAATTCATTGTTTCAAAACATAATCATAAAATCATAGCAAACATAAATCTATAAAATGATGTATACAGAAGTTGACAAAATACCCTAAATCTAAGATTTCGTGCTCCTAGGGACTACAAAACTTGCCCAAATACCCTAAACTCTAAGAAAATTCGGGCTATGGAAGTAGAAACTGGGAGAGGGAGAGAGGGAGAGGGGGGGGAGAGAGAGAGAGAGAGTTTTGGATAGGTGGGGAAAGAAATGCACATAAATCAGCTATTTATAGACAGGAATCCAGGATTACGTGTCGCACAAGGGCAGGTGCGTGCTGCGCACCTGCTTGGGCGCTACCCCTCATCTCAGCTTCAAACACGTGGCAATCAGTAGGGGTATTCATGGGGCGGTTCGGTTCGGATAGTAATAGAATTGTGAACCGTGACCACGGGGCGGGTACCTCATACGCACTAACCGAAACCGAACCGTATTGACAAAAAAACCGAACCGAACCGAACCGTATGAAAGCGGATAACCACGGTTCGGTTCACGGGTACCCGCTAAAATATAAAAATTTAAATTCAGTTGTAACTACAAACTTCATTTTAGTTATCTCTTTCTTAAAATTAGTAAGTCAAAGAGTTACAAAAAACATAATGAAGTTTAAAAAACATAATGAAGTTCAAATAGCATATATTATAATTTGTATAATAAATACAATAATAAAAATAACAAGAAAATCAAATGAACATAGAATAACAAAATTAGAGTTGTCGATATGGATTTTTGTTTAGGTTATTGGACTCATAGAACAATCAAAACAATACTAATGAAATAATACTTTTTTTACTTATATATATATATATATATATATATATATATATATATATATATATATATATAATCAAACGGTTCGGTTCATGTATCCGCGGGTACCTAAATATGAAAACCAAAAACCGACCCGTTGATATCCGGTTTTTTCGGTTTCGGTTTTTTTCGGTTACGGTTTTTTTCGGTTTCGGTTTTTTCGGTTTCGGATTGGCCGGTTCGGCTCGGTTTTTCGGTTTTGCGGTTTTTTTGCACACCCCTAGCAATCAGAGCCTGGGACTACATGATAGAAGTCGCAAGTACGGGTTGTGTCTTCAAACATTCATATATCGACCATAAGAACTACGTTTTAAATGTATTTTATATTCACGCATAGGTATTTCTGAGTACTACAAATGTCCTTTACACTTTGTCGGTTAATTGCCAACCAATCTTAATTTTAACAGTCTAAGAAGATTATACTACTAATGAATATATAAAATTCATAACTTCTACATACGAACTCTATTTTCGTCTGTCTTTATATTAAAAGATTCCTATTAATGAGATCTTCAATTCTCATTTAGATTATTTTAACTAATAATCAACCGCTCTAAAATTCGATATCAGTGCGCACACTGTTGCACTGAATCTTAGAAAAATCATAACTTCCTCTTACGAAGTCAAATTTGGATGTTCTCTATATGCATGCTCTCAGTTAACGACTATTACGAATGTGTTTGGATAGAAAAAAAAAAGAGGGTGCTTATTGCTTCTTGCTTATTCCCACCACAATAAGCTAAATTTAAGTGTTTGAATAAAATCCTTAAAAATAAGCTTATTATATTAGGAATAAGCTAAATAAAGTAATTTTAATAAGCATCTCCCCCGTATTGCTTATTGCTTATTCTCACCACAAATAAGCTAATAAGCTCATCCAAACACCCCTTACGACTATTGTTTAGATATTTTTAGGCTAAATGTATTTTATCAAACATTCTCTTTTTACGATATATAGAGTCATACCGGTTTAATCGTAAAACTTCAAAGAAGCATAACTTCTTCATACAAAGTCAAATTCCAACGTTCTTTATATGTACAGAATCCTTGTTATATATACTATAACTTGTGTTAAGATTATTTGTCTTACATAGTCTCATATCAAAAAGTCATTTTTAACACTTATTATCTCTAAATTGACTAGCATGAATCTATAGTTGTTACAAGAACTCACTAAGCTTTATACTTATAGTTGTCGATTAAATGTTTTACAAGTTATTCGTGTAAAGAGTTCGGAAGGTCTCTACACTCCACATCAAAGATATTGTTTCAATTGATTTGTAATTCAACTCTATTAATCATATGGTTTTCAAATAATTTGATGTTACAACATGATTTTATGTATGTTTTTTATTGATTAATCTTTTTTTAAATAAAAAGTATATTTTGTAATTTTAAGAACGTTACAAAATTTCAACATATGAAACAGTACTCGATACTCTAAAATCACAAAATTTGGTACTCGGTAGTGGTACCAGTATCAAAAACTGGGATCATTCCTGGTAGTTCGATTCGATACACAATATCGTTATTTCATTCATTTCAGTATTCAGGTTTTGGGTTGATATTAGTTATGTCACATGCTCAACCCTAAACCCTAATATGTCCCATGCTCAACCCTAATATATGCTCCTTATATTCGTATTATTTATGCTTTAATATAGGCGTTTATTACATTACACATGTGTCCATTAAGTAGATACTATGAATTATGAAATATGAATTTAAAAATGGCGTAGTTTTTAACTATCATTAATAATTATACTTAAAACTATTAGGTGGATTATCGACAAATAATATAAAGTTGCAATTATTTAGATTCATGCAAGAGTGCAGGTAATATCTAGTGAAGTTTTGCGCTAATATTCTTGCAATTATTTTCCTTTTTGTAAAGTTCCCATTATTACTATAAATAATGGCTTAAATTAACCCATTTGCCCACTTCATTTGCATTAGGTCATCAAATGGTGGTTTTAATGGGAAGTTCTTGTAGCCATGTGCTAAAAGGTTTTCTGTTGTGGGTAAAGTTTTGGATAAATGTTTATTTATATTTAATAATTTATATTCAATATATTTATAAAATTCTTTATCTTAATAAGTTTTATAAAAAAAAAGGTTATTTAAATTAATATAATTGAAGATATGTTAAATACTTATATTATATTCATTGGAATTTTCAAAACTTTAACTTTAAACCAATTAAAAACAACTATTCAAGATTTGTTTTATCTTATGTCTTATAATTACTAAGTACTAAAATTGATGTTCAATAAGCTTTAATAAATGATTTTTCATCTTTTAAAAATTAATACCGTTTAATGATTACTTTTAAATTTCTCATGTTATACAAATATTAGTAATATATATAAATAAGGTTTTCTCACAAAAGATATTCATATGTTTGAAGAGGTTATTGATATAAAGCAGAATTTCATATATACTATTATTAAACGTCAAATTATCATATTTGTATGGCTTAACATCTAAATATCATATTTCTCCTCCCTAATATTTTATAATATAATATTTACCCAAATATATATTTTTTGGTATTTTTTATTAATTTATAATTCTTTTTTATAATCTTAAATAATTATAATTGAAAAAACATACTAAATGGACAATAATGTCCTTACGTCTAAATGCCAGATATCACAATCACATGATTAGGATTTACAATCGCAACTTCTCTCTTCCTTACGATCGTATCACAGTTCCTTCGTCCCCTGTTATCTCACCTAGCTTCTAGCAATCACACCCATCACGCTTCAAGTAAGGTAATTAACTTCGACCCTACGATATTTAGGGAGGGAGGAGTTGTTGAATCCTTTTTTGTTTTTTTTTTTGTTTTTTGTTTTTTGTTTTTTTTGTTTTTTTTGCCTCTTCAAATGTGTTGATACTTTTAGGTAGTGATGAAGTGATGACTAAAAGTATTTTATTTTTTCTATGATGGATGTCTTATCCTAATAGATGTTTATGTCTTTGTTATTCAATTCTCATTTACTTTTGTTGTTGAAGTTATGTTTCTTCTTTATTCTACTTTGTTTAATATGGATTTGAAGAGCTTGATCATAAATGACTAGATTGAAACCATCTATTTCTTATGGTGATATATGGAGTTGAAGGATTCCAATTTTCACAAAAACCCGGATGTAAATTACAGTAACAGATAGCAGTAAGCATAACTTTGTATTATAATCAATCAATGGCGATATGTGAGACGAATAATTTATCGGTTAAGAGCCTCATGGAACCTAGTTTCTTAAATGGGAACTAGACTAATGTATTTCCCTCGGGACCCATTAACATAAAGTCGAACCGGACTCCATTTGTTGCATATGAACCGGTTTACTAATCAGGTTTTATTTGTCTTTCACATTATAACTTATGACTCGGCTAAATACGACCGGGTTTTATAATACATTTTGTCGTAGTGATTATTCAGTATATCAAATAAAACCCTCCAGTAATGTGCATCCAATTAATATGTCAATACAATTACATGACGACAATTATAGAGAGATAAATGTGATACATAACAAGCGATTTAATTGTGTGTATTATGTCTCGTGGTTGTGATCAAAATCTAGTATTTGAAGTGTAAAGGGAAATAAGTTTAATGTGTTTTCGGCCAGGTCAATTGTAACACCGTAAATTTTCAAACAAAAATTTCGTTTTATATCACATTCCTTCCAAAAATTACAAGTGTCAATTTATCAACACATTTTAAAAGTTGTTTATCGCAAATCCAGGATCCTCAAATATAACTCTTTTCTCTTGTGTGTACAATCAAACTGGCACCTTCCCGCGATTCTAATAAAAACCTGAAACACATAACACATAACACGGTAAGCACAAAGCTTAGTTAGTTCCCTAAAATACCACATACAGCTCGTTAGCCACTCGACGCTATAACACAGTAAGACCCTCCGATCAATGTGTCTTAGTGGGACCCTCTGGTCCCACAAGTCTGATGGACCCTTCGATCCTAACTCTGATGGACCCTCCAGTCCTAACTCTGTAAGCTCAGAATAATACACAACATAAATCATAAAGAAATAATGCAGGATATCACAATACACAATATAAGCACATAGGACCCTTCAGTTACACAACTCAGATTACCACTAGGGAAGTATAGTGAGAAGACGCACCTCGAAAGCAAGTGAGCAAATAACCTCGTACTCGAATCTCGAACTAGCCTTCGCCTAACACAAAGGATGAATATCTCTAATTAATACTCTTTTCATGACTCTAATAAACCGAAGGCTATTCTTTCTCTCTCTAACTCTTGAAGTGGATAAAATACAATTTTACCCCTCCATGGTCTCCATTACTCATGTTTGACCAAACCCTCAAGTCAACAGAAGTCAAACTCCAGTCAACAGTCCATTTTTGACCCGACTCGCTGAGTGCACCCATATGACTCATCGAGTGCACTCGTTTCCTCAGAAGTCTCGTGAAGGTCCAGCTCAGCTCGTCGAATTGACCCCCAACTTGCCGAGTTATCGCACGATCAAGCTCATTGGGACTAAACCTCACCGACTCGGCGAGTCCATTCAAACTCATTCCTCACTCAGACGAAACCTTAACTAGCAATGAAGCATGTAATAAAATTCATCATATTATCACCATGTTATAACATATGTTTACCAATGCATTACATCTTTAATTCAAAATAAGCATGCTAGATGATCAACCAATTCAAGGATGTAGCAATGTAATAAAAAGACATACCATCAAGCAAGCATAACATATGATTATGGATTTCATTAGGCGCAATCATCACAAGCAATTCCAACTGGCATATATCCATCATAGCATCATATCAATAAATACCAAGGCATAACCATACACAAGGTGCACACAATAAGATTTACCAACCAAGCATCAACAATTCTAGCATAATCCTAATTTACGTCTATAATCCACTTATTAGATGTAGTTTCGGTTATGCACTAAAGTTAAGAAAACTATCGACTCATACCAAAAACTAGCTTATCATATCAAATTCGTTAGAATGAAAGCATCATAGCGAATAACTCATAATATGGAAATAACACAAATCATACGGTTGCATCACAAATATCATATCATAATCAGACACAGGTAATGACATGATCATCCTAAAGTGAATCAAATCACCATCTACGGATTGTACGTTTCAATCATGCAACCTTATTGAGTTAAAACTATGAACTCACCTTTAGCCTTGAAGAAATCATCCTTCTATTCCAAATCCTGAACTTACTTGAAATTCTCAATGCTCCACCTAAACACCACACATAACAAGCAATTAACAAATAAAGTATATGTTTCAAAAATACTACTTTATTCTAACTTTTATATTATTTTTTATAATTTCCCAGCCTGACCTCTATTCGGTGTTTTGGTTATAAAACAGAATCTACAACTCTAAATGGGATGGAATTTGACTTTTTACTCGATTTCCTAAAACTTGGTTCTTATGATAATTTTCTAATTCAGAACAGAATGACCTCTACAACCCTTCGTAAGACAAATTAACAAATCTGTCAAGATTTGTAATTATGACACACACTACCATAGCTTAGAAATTGGATTATAGCCACTCAAATTTCACACACACATTATAAACCCCAGATCACACTTTTAAATTTCCTTCCCATAAGACATACAAAATAATTTGCATTACTCCAATTATCCCCCACAAAACAAATTCAGTTTCTTGACATGGCCCACATACATGCATCACCTCCCCCTGTTTATGGTTTCTTTTATCTGGCTTTGTTCATGTAGGGGTACCCTGCCTCACATTATATCTTACAATCCTCACGGAGAAGATATTCCATACATAACTACATCAACTTGTGTTGTGTCACTTATTCCTATCGTAAAATAATATAAGAGTACAACAATTTCCCATCGATTGTAGATACATACATATGAAATATATGATTTTCTTCACATAAAATCAAATTATATATCCTAGTAATCACATGTATTGAGCAAGAGTGGTTACCTAATTGTTGGATAGCAACTTCTTAAAGATCTAGGGACAATCATGTGAACCGTCCCATGCTCATTGACACTCTTTGCAGCGTGACACAACCTTGCTTCTTCTTTTTCCTTCTTTTTCTGGCCAACAATCAAGCATACACGACATTGAAGCTAATCCCGTCCCCTTTAAGTTGTGATAATGTTGCTAAAATACTTGTTTGCATGACATATGTCTCTTGCTGTAGAGGTTCGCGAGAAGTAGCAACTAGCCTAAAAAAAACCATCTCTTTAATTTTGTAGACGATGAAGCAACCTCAAATGGAGGAGTGGAGCCGGTTTTTTTTTTTTTTTTTTCTAGGGTGGAGAAGCGATAGTTGAGTCATCGGCATTGAAACGGAGGAGATGAGATATGCGTATGTTTCCTTATTTTGGGAGAGGCATTAAACACATTTTTCATTATTGGTCCCTAGAATTCTTCATAATGGGGGGTGTGGTCCCAAACCCCAAATCACTAGATTCAATACTTTAAAAAAATAACACTTTAACCCCTATGATGGATTATATATATACTCAATATTCCCACAAATTAATTGATCAACACATATACCTTTAATTGTTAACTATTTGTTTTAAATGCTAATTAACATGGGTTTTAATTATGTTATTCATTTTATAACTCAAAATCGAAATAACCCTACAAAATGAATATTCGTTTAACGGAAACTACATCGTTGACGGTATGATTTTTGGGTCGTTACAATTATCCTACTTTTTTCATTAGCAGTGGCATATTAGGTGGCAAGGTTGAAAATGAGGAAAAATAATGTCAATGAGGAAGAAGATGGTTTTCTCTAGTCTGCTCCCCACATCCCTTAGTACCACCTACTTCTCACCGTCATCCTAACCATGCGATACGGAGGATTGAACACGAAGAGTGTATCAGGCGGAAACAATTTTGTCAGAGCATGGCTAGAGGTGGAGGTCGATGTGGAGGTAGGCAGTTGGCGGTATTTCGTCAGCTGCCGAGAAACCTTAGTGGCTTAGTCAGAAACCATATGCGCAACGGAGACCCTAGATCTTGCTGGAAATCGGCAATATCTTGTTCTTGCTGGAAATCAAATGCATGTTGTCGAAAACCTTATGTTTCAACAGAAACCCTAGCCGGAAATGGCGGCGGTAGCCGATGGTTTTTGGTGGACTATCGATTTCTGATGGCGCTATTTGGTGAAGGGGGTGACTGACGATTATGTATATGTGATTGTGTCTTTTTTCGATCAATATCACATTAAAGGGGTAAATGGGTGGGAAAAATGAAGGGGGACGGACAGTCATTTCAATTGTACAAAAAAAAATCTAATTGAAAATAACAATAAATGTAACATCCATAAAATTCCATAAAATTTTCAAACTTTTTCAACCAACCAAAAATCATAATTTTTTACATTGTAATTTTGAAAACAATTTAAATTGTTGGATTAGTGTCTAAGTCCATAATTATTTTGGTATGTACTTGACCCGATTGTGAGCATTGTCCTTTTGGGTTGTGTAACGACCCAAAAATCTGTTAATAATTTATTTTAAAACATTACTAAAACCATATTTATAAAAACCGTATCATAAGTCATAACATAATTTCCGAGTATTAATTCGAAACATAATCTTATTATCAGAGTAAAACATTCCCAGGCTAACTAACTATGGTGTGTGCACTGCAACCTCTTCGAGCTCCTCTTTTGAAAACTGAGTACCTGAAACCAAAAACTGAAACCGTAAGCACGAAGCTTAGTGAGCTCCCCCAAACTACCACATATCATACAATAACATATAAAGCACATACTAGGCCTTGCCCACTGCATCGGACCGAGGTCCGGACTAACTGGGGCCTTGCCCCTGCATCGGACCGAAGTCCGAAACTGGCTGGGACCTTGTCCCCTGCATTGGACCAAACTGGGGCCTTGCCCCCTGCATCGGACCGAAGTCCAAAAACTAACTGGGACCTTATCCCCTGCATCGGACCGAAGTCCGGACTAACTTGGGTCTTGCTCCCTGCATCGGAGCGAAGTTCGGAAACTGACTGGGACCTTGTCCCCTGCATCGGACCGAAGTCCGGACTAACTAGGGCCTTGCCCCCTGCATCGAACCGAAGTCCGGAAACTGACTGGGATCTTGTCCCCTGCATCGGACCGAAGTCCAGACTAACTGGGGTGTAACAGCCCAAAATCCAGGTTAGCTTTATGACCCTTCTATTTTGGAGAATTGGCTAGTTAGTCCCTTAAAGTGAAAGATGAATTAGTGAGTATGCTGGGCGTACTGGGGCGTAGGCCGCACGTACTCGCACGCTTAATTTGTACGCGAGTCATCCGAGTACGCTGGGCGTACCCAAGGTTACGCCGGGCGTAACCGGTCCATATGCAAAACCCTAATTTGTGGCCTTGCTCTATAAAAGGAACATGTAGTCCTTTGCCCTAGTTACCATACACCCTTGAGAGATCCCTTGAAGAGCTGAGATTTGTGCTTTAGCTTGTGTGTGAGTTTTTGAGCTTGAAGTTGTCTTTTAAAGGTGAAGAAGGAGAAAAAGGAACCATTGTTGGAGCTAGAAGTTGAAGAACAAGTGTAGATCCGAGTTCTACAGTGGTTGGAGATCCTTCCTGAGGTAAAAAGCTCAAACCTTTCCTTGTTCTTCATAAGTTTTGCTTGTTGGATCATTTTTAGGGTTTTTGGTTCAAAGTTGGAGACTTTATGTGCAAAGAGTCTCCATAAGCTTAGATCTGACCTTTTCTAGTGTAATATGTGTTGAGGAGTCATAAAAATCGAGTCTTGGACGTGGATCTTGTGTCATGCATGAGTTATAGTCTCATTATGGAAAGAGGAAAGGTGTTTTGAGCACACAGTGACCTTTACAGCCATGCAAAGGCTTAAATGTTCCAACTTTATGATTTAAGACATATTAGAGGAGTCAGATCTGAAGTTTGGATGCAAGTCTTAACCGTTTAAGACCTGAATGTGCTAAACAAGGAAACTGGGCATTACGCTAGGCGTAATCCCAGTACGCGCCGCGTAAGGGGTTGCGTACCCCGTTTCTGGAATGCAAGAGTACGCCCCGCGTACAAGAGCTGGTATGTCCCGCGTACTGCTTGCTGTTGACTTTTGTTGACTTTTAGGGTTTTAGTCAACATGTGAACTTTTAGGTCAGGGAGGGGTAAAATGGTCTTTTAACCTTCTGTGGAATTTTAGAAGGAATATAGTATAGCCTTGAGAGCCGTTAATGATTTAGAATGATTATTTGATGTGATTAGGTGAGGCTAGGACGAGGTTACGAGATTCAGGAATATCGAGCACGTGAGACTTAGACATCATACGAGGTGAGTCTTCTCAATATACTGTACTTGGAAGGGTACCTATGTGTGATCGGAAGGTCTGGTATGATATAAGATATATGCACTGTATGTTAAGTTGCCTGTTTTGTATGCGATATGTATGTTATGCTTGATATGGGCCGGAAGGCATTATGTTATGGGTCGTTAGGCATTATGATGTAGACCGGAAGGTCAGGGAGTTATGGATCGGAAGGTCGACACAGGTGGGACCAGAAGGTTTATCGGGTTGGGACGGAAGTACCCTGAGACACATGGACCAGAAGGTCATGGCCTGGAAGGGCGTATTTGTGTAAGTGGTAGTTTGGGGAACTCACTAAGCATTTATGCTTACAGTTGTTGTGTTATGTGTTTCAGGTACTAACAAGGATCATGAGAGGCGCCGGCATGGCTCGTACACACACACGCAGGCGGATTGGAATTTATTTGATCTTGGGATTTGACATGTTTTGTATTATGACTACGTTACAATGGATTTTTATGGTTTGTTTTGAATAAAATTATGTTTTAAAGAAATGAAATATTGTTTTGAAAAATTACGTTGTTACATGGGGCCTTGCCCCCTACATCGGACCGAAGTCCGTAAACTGACTAGAACATAGCATAGCATAAACATATCAACTAGCATGAACACATATACTACATATTGCATCGGGACGTAGCCCGGAACACATAACACATAAATCTTGTCTGAGTCACGAAGGCATCAAACATACTAACTACTGCATCGGACCGAAGTCCGGAAACTACTGCTAGCTAAACGGGCCGGTATTGTGGCCTTAGACCCGCTCCTACTGGAAGGAAACTCACATGAATTGTTGAGCTCTGCTGATAACCCTCTGGCTGCTAACCGACAACCCTCTGAGGCGCTGCTCCTCTAGCTCTCCGAGCTACCAATATCAATATAACACTTAGTCTGGTAGTCCTCCAAAAGTCAACTAACTCAACTCTTGTCAAAGTCAAAGTGCCGGTCAAAGTCAACCTTCCAGGTTGACTATACTCGCCGAGTCAGCCTACTGACTCGCCGAGTTCATAAGCTCAGAAACCCCTTTCATTCGCGACTCGACTCGCCGAGTCTATTGATTTCCGAGTTCTGTCTTGTCCAACTCACCGAGTCTCCACTCAACTCACTGATCCGAGTCTTAACTAGAAGGGTTTGGGGTTTCGCGACCTTACTCGCCGAGTCCAAGAACACACTCGCCGAGTCTAAGGAAATCTTCAACAGACTCGCCGAGTTGTTCTGCCAACTCAGCGAGATCCTGCCTATCCTCATCCAACTTGCCGAGTCCACCCATGTGACTCGCCGAGTTACTACACGATTTAAGTTTGGTATCTAGCCCGACTCGTCAAGTCCTTACGTGTATTCTCATAATCTCGAGTCACAGAGCTACTCCTTTGCTCCAAACAATAGATATGGGTTCCTAGAGTCCATTAGCAACATAAAGTTGCTACCTTTACGTGCTTCTTGTTTCACAATACCAAAAACCAAGCTAGAAAGGAACTTAACTAATGGGGAATGGCTTTTGCATAGCAACTAACAGGGCTTTCTGCATCTTTGATCTAAATAGAGCTCAGATATGGAGTTTCAACTCCTGATCTAACTTGTGCACCAATTTCTCATCACATACTCTCAAAGAAACTCTAAAAATCCATGAAAGATGAATCTAGAAAGGAGAAAGCCAAGGATAACAATTCATTACCTCCAAATGCTCTAAAAAGTTCCACCAACTCTGGATTCAAGGCCTCCTGTTGCACCACTATGAATCTCTTCTCTTCCAAGCTTCAAATTACTTCACCAAGGGTAGATCTTGCTCCAAAAACGGTTATGGTGGCTAGGGTTTGGGGTTCTATACTATAGGAGCCGCAAATGAGCCCTAGGGAAGAGAATAAGATGCTTAAATAGGGTACCAAGTCCCGGAATTAGGGTTTCCCAACCCTGACCAGACTCGTCGAGTCGGTCACTTAATCTGCGACACGGAACCCGCTACGACTCATCGAGTTCTTCCCTGGACTCGACGAGTCGACCCCTTAAACTTATGGTTTTCCTTTCTTTTCTCTACCTTTCTGATTTTGGGTGTTACATGTTGCCTTCACCAAAGCAACTTGATAGGATGATTTGTGGAGAAAGAGATTAATTATGATTTATTAATATATTATGTGAATAATATATTATAAGAGAAATCATATTGATATTGGATGATTATCCTTACCAAAAACTCATCATAAACATCAGAGTTTTTCCCAAAATCTCAAAACACAACACGAGGAGGTGCGCGATCAAGCATTTGTTTTCCCACGATCATCTAAGGTAACTAAAACATAACCCAAAATTGTAAGCCAACGCTTAGTGAGTTCCCCCAAAATACCAACAACACCAAATAACACATACACAATAACAACATATTATGGGTCCAACCAACCATCGAGTTGGAATAACCCATACCCCTCAAACATTGGGCTGGAATGCCAACATACTATGGATCCAATCAAGCATTGGGTTGGAATATCGTAGGTCCCTCAACCATAGGGTTGGAATGCCAACATACTATGGGTCCAATCATCCTCGGGATGGAATACCCTAGGCCCATAACCATCGGGTTGGAATGTCCCAGCCTGTTGGCTTATGCACAAAGCAGTGAAGCCTTAGCCACCAACCAAGCATGTGCACATAATACAAATTACTATACTATTAACCAGCTAGAAAACCAATAAACAGATCTTACAGATCACTAAGCATAGCATTATCCTATCTACCAAGATACTTATCTAATAGATCGCTATAGCATAACATGCACAACAAGATATCAATCCAAGGGCCAACATTGGTGCTTTCGACCCGCAAGTACAGTGAGGAAAACTCACCTTACATGGCTGAATCGCACTGAAAGTCTCTGGTTGCTAGCTAAAATCTCTACACTAATATAACAAAATAAACATCCGATTAATAGTTGGATACAATCCTTGACTAACAAACCACACTTAGGGTAAATGGCCACATTTACCCTTTCCCTAGATGGGCTAAGACCTAAGCCTAAAACTTGATCTAAAAAGGCCCATCAAAATAATCACATAAGGCTCATATTGGCCTAATTTTCCAAATTGGGGCCAACTACTATTTAGGCTTTACTCCTAGGTTCAATACTTCACTTGGACCAAAATACTCATAAACAGATGGACCAATAAGAGCCCAAACACTTAAGCTTAAAAGGTGGCCCAAAACATTGACACCCAAAATGAAAACCCAACAGGCTGAGTACACGAGGAGTACTCAGCTGTACGCTCAGCGTACACTGCATTGACCAGAAACACACCCTTGACTGTCTACGCCGAGCATACGCAGTAGCCATGCCAGACGTGATTAAGGACTTATTCCATTCAGTCCAACGTCTAAAATTCAGATCTAGCTCCAAATGGGTGTTCCAAACCATAAAGTTCCAACTTTATGTTCATGCATGTCTTAATAAGGCCTAACCTCAAGATTCTTGCTTGTCTTAAACACTAAAGACCCCATGCATGCACCAAAAGGACCAAGATAGCATTTTATGACATATTGCACCTCATTTCTACAGAAAGGACAGATCATTTGATCTTAGAGTAACATATACTCATTAACACCAAGAAAAAGGACCAAAAGTACATAGATTTCCCCCATGGAAATATCTAAAAGAAAACAAGTTAAGATTGAAGCCTTATACCTTCCGGAGCTTCTCAAGAGGGTAGAAATCCCAGATATACAAGTTGCTCCTTCACCAAAGCTTCCCCAAGGATCTTCTTCTTCCTCTAACACACCAAAAATACACACTAGAGCTCAAAAAGGCACACTTAAAGATTAGGGTTTGCAAAAACGTTCCAGAGGAGTGGAGGCTGAAAAGTGGAAAGGAAATGAGCCAACATGATGCTTAAATACACTTCAAATCATAAAATTTAGGGTTCCCTTCTGACGCGGGGATGCCCAGCGTACACACATGTACGGTTAACGTACTCCTCCAGCTCAATTTACCAAAATGCCACTATGGCTTCAAGGCATAACTCTTGGACTTAGGGACCAAATTGAATTATAATTTAAACCAAGGGATGGATTTGAAAATACCCGAAAACTGGGGTGTTACAATAAAACTTAAAATAATGAAAAAAAATCATAAAGGTATTATGGTCATTGCAATTATGACCTGGACTAAGTTCACAACAACACCATATCTCAGGGATGAGACGTGCAATGTTAAACCAAACAATGGACGATCCGAGTTAACTTTTGAAAATAAAGACTTTTTGACACCTGCACCAGGGACGAATAGTGTAATTTACCCTTATAATTATTACAATTCTTTAACTTTCGATCTTCTAATAGATATCTCATTAATTACATGGTTCAAAATAATTACAATGTTTTATGTCAATATTTTTTTTTTTTTTTTGAAATGGAAAATATATTAAAAAGGAAACGAACCCACGACTAGCAAGTAACTAGCGAGGGAACGAGGGCTACAAAACAATAGCAAAACAGAAATTAGGAAAAAATGCTATGGGGCATGGAAAGGAGAGTGCTTCCAATCTACCCACTTACAAATATCTCCATTTCCTCTACATCCAAAATACACCATAAATTTCACATTTGATGCACCAATCGTCGAGTTGATAAAAGTACCATTGAGCACTCATTCATTCTGATTCTTCCACAGATTCCATACTAAGCCATAACAAATAGAAATGAATCGTTTCCTCATCCTCGGACATCTACCCCAAGTTTCCGCGAATCTGATCAGGTCAATAACATTATTAAAGGATTTGTGTTGTATGCCACACCATGTGAAGACTTTCTCTCGAACAACATTTGCAAATGGACAGAGCATCTGAAGATGATCTGCACATTCAATTCCATTAATGCATGCACCACAACTTGTAGAAGAAATGTCTATCCCCCTTGATCTTAGAGCCACCACAGATGGGATTTTGTTTTGCAGTGTGCGCCATATGAAACAGTTGACTTTTAACGGTATTAGCTTGTTCCATGTGAAACTTGGGAGAACGTTATTAAGGTGTGACTGTTGTTCAATCTTTTTCCTAAGTGCACTTATCGTGTATGATCTGTTACTGCCAAGTGAGCATCTCCATTGATCTTTGTCAGGCACTAAGTGTACAGAGGATATATCTTGATGTAAGTTGACAATGTGTTGAGATATTGCTTGATCATTTATGCTTGATTTCCAGTAGCCTACAAAACTTCCATCAATAATCTTGTTTGCCACATAGCATTTTTTCTAGATTCTTGCTCATATAGGTCCAAAAAATTTTCTTTAAGAGTTTCCTGTCCTAGCCATTTGTCAAACCAAAACAGTGAGTTGTCTCTAGTTTGATCTTTAGTTTAAAAACCTCACCAATGTCTATCGCTTGTTTCTTTAACTCGTTCTTGACCGAAGCGATGTTATTCCACACTCCAGTGATATTCCTATTTGACAAATAATCGTGTGGTGTATTGATGTCATTAACTTCATTATTTTTTATCAACTATAATTACATAATTTTATTCAGGGAAATTAAATATCATTCTACTTTTATTTCTACTTATCTTTTTATTCATGTGAAATAATGACAAATGTTTTAAAATATTATTAATTTTATAAAAAAATATGACACTTGTTGTCATTTCATATATGTAGCAGGATAAGTTATATTCGTACGCAACATATAAACATTAACAAATTCATTATAACGATCGATTTCAAAGAGATATATGTTTTTCCTCCTTCGACTTTCATGTTCTATAAATTTTGTATACAAGTGATGGATTCTTTAAAGTATTTTGTTCTAGATGAAGATTATATGATTCTTGCCTATCTTATAAGATATGTTATTCTTCTTATTAGAAAAACAAATATATTATAGATTATGTATCGGTTTAAGATTGTCTTTCCTTCCTTTTTTTCAGAATAATAATTCCCTTTTTCCCCCTATCTGTTGATAGATATCGATTTTTATTCTTTTTTGTTTTATTATTATCAATATATGCCAAGTTGTTAAGAATTTAAGATGGTGACTACACGAATATACAAAAAATAGCCACTACATGAATTTTCAACGAAGGGAGAAATCCCCTCTCGTCGAGAAGAGAATTTGGCAAAGGATCGGCGCGTTATCCTATGCTTAAACCCTCTCAAAATCATTAAATTTTCAAACAATTATTCGATTTGTATACTCCATATATAAAAGTATGCTTATTTAATTTATACAATATTTAACGACCATTTTTCTTTGTCATTAATCAATCATAAGGGCACTCTTGTCATTTTGCAGATATTAAAGTACAATTATTATTATTAAGACCTCATATTTTATGTATTAAATGTGAAATATTATTGAAACTGAAGAGTGTACGTAACACAGCGAAAACGAATTTAAATTTGAGTTGTGTCAATGTCAAGTTGTCAACTGCGATGGTTATCGTATGTATAAAACTGTAATCTTAATTATCAATAGTTATTATTTACGTACTAATTAAATTTTTTTTTTGTGATGACAAAATACCAATCAATGTCGTGACCATCTTTTCATGTGCATATGAAGTGTTTGTGTTTCCATATCGTCGAATTTTCGATCAAACACAGATAAAAATCCACATGGCTATATAGTATGGTTATACACCACATCATTAACCCGTCTCTATCAACATTCACCCAAGAACCTCTTTCATTATGTCGATAATAAACTATAGAGTTTTTAGCTTCACAAATTACATGGAATCCCTTTCTAATTTAAATATAAAAATATACTTCTAAATAGATGCGACAATTTAACTATACTCACGAATAAAATGAGTCGCTTAAAATTATATTTTATTTTCAATCGATTAATTTTGGCTCATTTTGACACCTCGACTTTATTCATGCGAGAAATGAACATATGGATATCAATGATAGGTAAAGGACTTGGAGGCTCATGATCCACTCTTAGTGCTGTTTCGACTTTTTCTTTTTCATTTTTCAATTAAAATTGTTGATGGGCAATATCGTCATATACGTGTGAATCCCAATTGTGCCACCCCCCTCCCCAAAAAAAAAAAAAAAAATGTGGTAGTTATAAGCTATAACTCACCTTTAACAGCTTCTCGAATTTGACCAAAATATCCCCACCTAAGATGTTCGGATATTTATAGTGAATAAGAAAAATAATTAGATATTAAAAACTTGAAACACCAAGTGTCGATTGAAATCCAAGTATTGTGGGCGCCTAAAAGAGGAACGTGATGAGGGTGGTCAAAAGCTTTTCATCTTTTCTATGCCTACCTTCTTCGAACATTATTTTTGCCTTTTTTCTTAGAATAATAATATTGTTTTTTATATATTCTTTAACTTATAAATTGAGGTCTTTTCAGAATATATTAATTAGCAACCTTTCATCCCTATAAAAAACTTTCTACTTTTGCTAATGGGCAGATAAATATGGTTCAATCTTCAAGGGATATTCCTGTGTATATCATGACCATAGAAATGTTAATTTAAGACGCGATTTATAAATGAGTATTGTATACATCATTTTTTTTTGTTTTTAAATCTTAAAGAAATAACCAAATATGTATAGGTCAACCTAACCCTTTTAATCCGCACTAAAATTGACATGTTACACAACCATTCCATCTTGTCAATTTTAGTCATTTCGCCCGAGGTTGGAAATTCGAGTTGGTTCAAATGGGTGGGTCCGAGCCGACTAAAATGATTTCGTAATATCTTTATGTAGGCCAAAATAAAAAAAAAATAAACAAAATCATGTTCGTGTTGTTCAGTTTTTATTAGCGTCTGATGTGTCAAGAATTATCACTCTTGCATTATAATCATTAGGTGTAAAATCCATGTATTTCATGGGTTTAATTAAAAAAAATATATAAAATTTTAACAATTTGAAAAGTTTGAATTTATAAGAAAAATAAGAAAAATTTGAATTGTTAAAATTAATGAGACTTTAATATATTGAATACATTACATATATACATTCTTTTTAATAAATACTTTATATATATATATATATATATATATATATATATATATATATATATATATATATATATATTACCTTACACATTAAATGTGGAATTTTAATTTAATAAAATGAAAAATACAATAAAATGACAGCTGGAAAATTGAAAATTTAAAAAATCTAGAAAATACCATATATCCAAATGAATGAGAATAGAACATATGACAAAAAAACCTTCATTTATTATAGTAGAAGATATCCATTCTAAGCATATAACATAATATTAGGTTGTAAAAAACGTTCGTGTTACCTACTTGGTGGACTGGGTTAATAGATTAATCGGTTAGACGAATATTAATCGGAGAATTCAGTAAGGGCCCTAAATTGCTAATTTGTTGAATTTTAAAATATTGAATATAACTAATATCATAAAAGTTCATAAATACAATTAATATCATAACAAAATATGTTTTATATGATTAATATAACACTAATCATTCATAAAATACTTTAAACTGATATATAATTTCTTCAAAGTGTTGAAATTTCATAGTTTGCTTTTGTTTCACTCATTTTATAGACAGAGATTAATTGTTAGATGTATTCTAGTTGTTCGGGTAACGCCTAGGGACTAATCGGAATTTAGTCAGGATTTTTACAATACTACATAATATGTATGCATGCATAGATAGAAAAAAAAATCACAAATAACTTCACAGGAAGATGATAACTAACAAATTATGAGAACTGAAAAGGTAAAAATATACGATGAGTAGTGATGATAAGAGTTATTAATATATAAACCAATACCTATCCAAACTATCCAATTATCACAAATGAAAGTTTTTTTTGCCACTTGTCACACTCTCATTCATTTTGCCACTTGTCATTTTGTGGTTATTTTGAATTAATTTTTATTCCAGATGTAATTTTGTGGTTTTCCTATTTTATTAAATTCCATATTGTATTTAAATTTAATAATAAATATATATCAATTTCATTAATGGACTTTCCTTATAATTTCAAAATTTTAAAATAAAATCTCATTAATTTGCTTTGATTATTTTATCTAAATGATTTGTTTAAATTTAAAAGAAAAAAAAAACATTTTAATTTTAGTAATTCAATATTTTTCTTATTTTTCTTATAAGTTCAAATTTCTCAAATATTTATACATATTTAATTGTTTTAAATACACCCATGTAATACATAGGACTCGCACCTAGTGTATATTATATAATCAAATACTGTTATATAGTTTCCTAGATTATCTCATTTGTTAGTTGTAATACGTGTTACATAAACACATGTATACCCTCTGTAACATGTATCAATTGCAATCAACAATATTACACCCATTCTTGCATCATTCATATGGTATCAGAGCCTAGTGATACTGAATTCTCCCTTCTTGCTATACCCACAAACTTTGCTCCTTTTTCACTCATACAAAAATCAATGTCTGGAGATACCAACTCTTTTCTCGTCCCCAACATCCAAGCAAAAGACAACATTATTGTTGTCAATTTTCCCTCAACACTCAAACTAAACTCTACTAACTACTTAGGTTGGAAAGCGCAGATTGAAGCTCTACTACAGGGACTTGACCTCTACCGATTTATTGATGGAACTCACCTGGCGCCAGAACCGACTATTGTTGCCGATGGATCAGTCACTCCCCATACCGACTACTCAGAGTGGTTTTGTCTATATCTCCTTCTGTTTAGAGCACCGGTAGGAACCCTTTCCCTACAAATCATTCCCCTAATCACAAACATCACTTCATCATAGGAGGCGTAACAAACCCTAGCCGACACCTATACCTCACTATCGCGAGGGCACATCAAACAGATTCAATGTTGACTAAAGAAAATCATAAAAACCTCATATCAAAACATCACAGAGTACATGAAAATTTTCAAAACGGTGGTGGATGAACTAGCGATACTTGGAAAGAAACTTGACCAGGAAGATATTGTCGATGTTGTTCTCAATGGATTGGATCAATCAACTTACAAACCTATACTAGATGATGTTAATGCAAGAGATTCCACCATCACTTTCAATGTATTGCATGAAAAATTAATCAACCATGAACTCACTCTGGCTCAACAAGTACCCATCACTGGCATTCATCAACCTGTCACGACGTTTTATGCAAACCATCAGCCCACCAGAAAATTTTAGCCTTATAGACAAGACAATACTAATGTTGTACTGCTTCCCACTCCATCAAAACAGAGTTCTCAAGTCACTGGACCACGTCCCTTCTTAGGCAAATTCCAGTGATGTCACCAAAAAGGCCATTCCTTGAGCAATTGTTCAACCATTAAGTAATTTTTTCCTAACATTTTTGGGCCTCCTATTCACCAAAACTTGCAGGTCAAAAATGCCCAAGAACATGTCATGAGCACTCATCCAAGATCCACACAAACTACAACTAATTGGTTCTTTGATAACGGTGCAAGCTTTCATGCAACCAACGATTTAAACAACCTATCAATTCATGCACCATACGATGGGACAGAGGAATTGGTTACAAATATCTCCCATTGGCTCACTCATTCTTTACACACCTCACACACCACTAATCCTAAAAAATATCTTATATGTTCCTTCTCTATCTCGTAATATCATTTCCATCTCCAGATTGTGCATTGATAACAAATTCCTAATCGAGTTCTATTCTTTTGTCTTTGTCATTAAGGATCTGGTCTCCAAAACTCCCCTCTTCAAGGACTAAGTGTAACGACCCATTATTTCAAATCAATGTAATAGCATAGATCAACTTGTAATTCATTTTTAAAGTAATAAAGAGAAATTATTTGAAATTTTCTGTGTATTTTTAACGATATAATAAAAATGTTTGTCAAAATTAAAATGTTAGATAAACTTGATTAGGATGAATAAAGTGGTAGATATCATATCAAGGATTCCGAAAGAACGCCCAAATCTGATTTATAACAAAGAAGTTATGACCTATCGAAGATCCGTGACTAAACCGACAAAACACTATTTAACGTAAAAAGTGAACGCACAAATCTGATTTATAACAAAAAAGTTATGACCTATCGTATCTAAATGAAAGTCGTAGAATACATTAAACTGTGAACATACATAAAAAACATCCAAATCTGACTTCGTATGAAGAAGTTATGATTTTTCTAAGATTCAACATAGCAGTACACAGCCCGAAATTCGAAATAAAGATCGAACGATTTTTAGCCGACACAACCTAAATGAGTATCGAATGTCTCGTCAATAGTAGTACAATGGTAAAATGATAGACAAAAATGGACGTCGGATGCATAAGTTTTGAATTTTTAACGGTTTTTCCTGTCTCCGTCTGTTAAAAATATAATATTAAAAATAAATCAAAATTAGCCGATGGAGTCTAAACGAAAGTTGTAGAGTATAATTTCACCTACGCGTGGATACAAAGAACGTCAAAAAGGAGCTTGTATGCGAAAGTTATGAATTTTTGAAGTTTTGGGCACAAAACCAAGAATTTTCGCACATAATAGGCCAGGGTGCGGCCATGTTGCCCATTCCTCGCGAGCTCGCCCCGTGTCCCACCCGATGACTCGTCCGAAGCGTGGCCCAACCGAAATCTGGCGTGTGTCCGGCATTGTGGCGTGTCCGAAGTCCGACGCGTGCCACCCTTCCAAGTCCGACGCGTACCTTCCCCTGCACATGCGAGGCGACGCCTGTCCCCCCTCCCCTCTTCGGCTAAGACCTCACACCCTATATAAAGGTGCGAGATCTCTCAGTTTTCTTGCTAATTTCACACCGATTTTCACTATTTTTCACTTATTTCACTCCCATAAACCTCCTTACAACCCCCCGAAGTCCCGGTAACATATCTAACACCCGAAGAACACCCCGAAGCACCCGAAGTCCACAAGAAATAGTCTTTATGTTTCTAACTCGACCTTCACAAAGCCCGATTTTCATCAGAAACTCACATTTTCTTCAAGAAAAATCATTTCTAGAAACGAAACGCTACCCAAATCACCAACTATCAAGTGAGTTCATACCCCTACGTTTTTACTATTTTTCACTATTTTAGGGGGAAATACAAGTCAAAAACAAGAATATAAATGATTTCTAAATATTTCTAAACAATTTTAAATGTTTTATAAATTCTTTTAACATATATTTTACCAAAAGCATATATATATATATATATATATATATATATATATATATATATATATATATATATATATATATATAACTCTAAAAAACCCTGAAAATCATAAAAATGCTTAAAAAAAATACTTAGACATCACAATTTTTTTTTTTGATTTTATATTATGAGTTTTCGCAGCTTTTTATGTATTTTCGCTGATTTTTTTTTTTGAAGAAAAACCAAAAACAAAAAAAAAAATCAATTTCTAAAAAACATGCGATTTTTTGGTTTATAAATTCAAAAAAAAGATTTGTGATGTCTAAGTATTTATTTTATGCACTTCTATGATTTTTAGGGTTTAGTTGTTTTCTATATAATCATTCCCCATATATATATATATATATATATATATATATATATATATATATATATATATATATATATATATATATATATATATATCAGTTATTTCAATCTGATTTATATTCCCTTTGTAACATGTCGAACAAATGAGATACTTTCATGAATATTATGTGTCAATCAAAATACACATATAAATTATAATAGGTATGATTTATAGAACTCTCATACTATTTTCATTAATCAGTTATACAAAGTTTAACAGTATACTCTCGTACAAATATTTTATAGTCAAGTGTATTAGAAAAGAGACATTCTATCTATCATAAATTTCAAAATGACTTTTATCATTATTATATATGTAATTGTCAATATGGTTTTTGTAGGATAAAGTTCACTCGCTTATTCATTTAAGCAATAGTATTAAAGTCCTGATAATTATAACCAGAATATCCGGATAGAGAGTGAGACAAATGTGTATAGATCTATACGTGATTGACAATCTCACACTCAGACTGTTCGTTACAATTAGGTTGGTATGCCTATGAGTGATAAATATCGTTACAGTTCTAACGCCCGTAAAGCGTTGTACCAGGCTTACTAGTCTTAGTATGGTTATAATAACTCATAAAGAGATATGAACAATGCGATTAGTGTATGAGTAATTAAACCAAAGAGTACAAATACAACGTACTGGTTTTACAATAATACGAATTATAGTATAATACTGCGACTTACAATTACAGCTGGTGGAACCAGACACACTCACTTTTACAAGGTTGTCAACAAGTACAATTTCAGAACTTGAAAAACAACAATATAGAAAACATTCTTTTTATAGTCTTATTTTGAATTAAAACTATGTTACACTATTTTATAGTACAACAACATTTACACATAATAGTTTTACGATATTAAAACTACTTTTCAGTTAAAATAGAAAATATTGGATTTTCTAGAACAATAAACATACACACTATTTCAAGGAACAGAAAACAAGTTTTTAAACATAAATATTTATGCACTCACCAACTTAAATGTTGATACTCTCCTTTTCAAAATACTTGTATTCTCAGGGAACCAGTAGACAGCTACTTTCCCAGGATTTTGAGAAGATGGAGCAGTATAGAGTCATGTCTTCTATCTTTTGCTATATCTATTTTGGTGTCAATATACAATGATTGAATAGACATGTAAAATTTATACTTTATTAATGCAATGGTTGTTATACTTTGATTACTATGATGCATGTGTTGTGATATTTAACATGAAGTCACCCACCCTCAGATGTTTCAGCTGTTCAGGTTTGGGGGTGTGTCACGCAGCAACCAAGGGCATGTGTGAACTTCATCCCTCTATCACTCCTCAAATCTTCACCATGCATCGAACCAGTTCATCTACATGGCATCATCGACTTGGTCATCCCCAAAATAAAATGTTCAAACAATTGTATTCCTTGTTATCTTTTAATTCTAGCTCCATTGATAATTGTAACTACTGTTGAATCAATAAAAGTCATAAGTTGCCATTTCATAACTCTTCACTCACATCACATGCACCTTTAGAACTCTTATTTTTAGATGTTTGGTGCTCACCTGTTGAATCCTATGATCACTACCGATACTACATTATCTTTGTTGATGACTTTACTAAGTACACTTGGTTGTATCCCATGAAAAATAAGTCTTAATCTCTTGACATCTTTACTCGTTTTCAACTCCTAGTTGAAAATTCTTTAAAACTAAAATCAAACAATTTTTCTCTAACAATGGTGGTGAATATTTGAAAATAAAAACTTTATCTTTCATCTTATGGCATCACGCACCTCACCTATCCGCCCCACACGCCTGAACACAACGGCTATGCCGAAAGAAGACATCGACACATAGTCGAAACAGGTCTTACTCCACTCTCTCATGTTAACATGTCATTCACATTTTTGCCCTTTACCTTCACTACTGCTGCATATCTGATCAATCGAATGCCCACCTCCACTTTAAACAATCTATCTCCCTTCTAGTGTTTTTTCAATAAAGAAACAAACTATTCTAAGCTAAAAAGCTTTGGATTATGTTATCCTTGGTTAAGACCATATTCTCCATATAAACTCCACTCCAGATCCACACCATGCATCTATGTTGTGTATTCTCCAACTCAAAGTGCACACAATGCTTATGACCCCACATCATCCAAGCTATAAACCTCACACCATGTCATATTTATTGAAGAAGAGGGTCCATTCACCAAACTTACAAGCAACCTATCACTTACCTAGACACCAGACTTAGACCACTGGTCTCCATTCTCCATTAGCATCACAACAGATGACACCCATATTCCCACCCTACCTTTACCACAAAACTCACCCCACCCCACTCCCTCACATGAAAATCCATACACACCTCTTTTTGCCACCAGTCCAGCAACCGCATCACCAACCACTACTGCCTCTATCCTTTCATCTACCACTTCCCCTCCTATCTCTCCTAATGTTGAACATACTCCCCCCCCCCCCCCAAATGGTCACACGACCAACCCCTAAACCAAACCAAAGTATTTTAATTCTGACTTTTTCTTATATAAATCCTCCCTTACTTATCCATATGAACCTTCAACTATTTCCCATACACTCAAACATCCCTCTTGACACAATGCCAACCAAGATGAGTTCATTGCCCTTGAATGAAACGATACATGGTCACTCCTACCACCTTCTAAACCCCCAAAATTGCATGCTGAAAATGGGTTTATCAAACCAAATATAAACCCAATGGTTCCATAGACCGATTGAAATCCCGCCTAGTTGCCAAAGGTTTTCACCAACGTCCCGACATTGATTATCAGGTTACCTTTAGTCTAGTACTCAAACTGACTACTCTCTATCTCATTCTCTCCTTAGCTATTTCATAAAAATGGTCTCTAAGATAACTAGATATAAACATGCTTTCTTGCAAGGTAGACTTCATGAAAATGTCTACATAAGTCAACCTCTTGGTTTTGTAAACACCTCACTACCACACCATGCTTCCAAACTTAACACGGCAATATATGGGTTGTGTCAAGCATCTCGTGCTTTGTATGATGAATTGACATCTTACCTTATTTCTCTTGGATTCAATCCCACAATATCCAACACCTTCTTATTCATTCTCAAAAGTGACTCCTCCTTTATCCTTGTTCCTGTTTATGTTGACGATATAATCATCACAGGGTCATCACCAATTCACCTATCAAATTTCATTAATCATATTGTAACCAAATTTTTCCTGAAAGATCTTGGTTCTCTCTCCTACTTTCTTGGCATTGGAGTTATTCCACACACTCATGATGTTCTTTTATCACAACACAAATACATCCTTGACATTCTCGCATTAGCCAATATGACCGATTGTAAACCAATATCTACTCTAGTATCCAGTTCTGAGCCCATCACATTGAAAGGTGGCACCCCTCACTCTTCCCCTATAGATTATCGCATACTTGTGGGAGCCTTGCAATATTTTCACTTACAAGACCAGACATTGCATTCTCTGTTAATTGTTTGTCACATTTCATGCATGCGCCAACCTTTATCCATTGGAAAGCCTTAAAACGATTACTCAGGTATCTACATGGAACCCTTCACTATGGTATTGTATTGCGTAACAATTCTCCTCTGACATTACATGCCTTCACCAATGTTGATTGTGCTGGAGATAAAGACAACTACAGAAGCCCTATAGGATAAATCGTTTATTTCAGATGCAATCCTATCTAATCGAGCTCTAAACGACAAAGGACTCTTGCAAGAAGCTCCACTGAAGCAAAATTCAAAGTCGTTGCCTCCATTCCTACAGAAGTTCAATTCATAACATCCTTATTAAGTGAAATTGGTTTTGTTATCTACTACAACTCCTACCATATACTGTGCTAACTTTAGTGCTACATCCAATTCAGCAAATCCAGTTTTCCATTCACAGATGAAGCACTTCGTTTTGGACTTTCACTTCGTAAGGGAAAAGGTTCAACAAGGCACACTTAGATTTCAACATATTTCAGGAGATGATCAGTTGGCAGATGCACTCACTAAGCCTTTTGCTAAGACCACACTTTCATTTTCTAGTCTCCAAGGTTGTATAATTCATAAAGGAATGATGTCTTTCATTGATCAATAAGAGGATTAAATAACCAATGTACAGAGAAATTACAGGAGGAAATTAGGAAAAATCTAGGCTAAATAAGTAAGGAATAATTTACATTAATTACACAATTAATATAAAATTGGAAATATACATAGGGTGTATATTTCGGTTAATACTCCCCCGCAGTCGAATGCTTGGTTGTCCGAACAAAGAAACTGGAACTGAAGTGTGTGAATAGATGATGATGTAATCCTTTGGTAAATATATTGACATATTGGTAATAAGTAGGAACATGAAGAACATGAGTGGAGCCTATGCGAATGTTTTCTCGAACGAAGTGGATGTCGATATCGATATGCTTCATGCGTTGGTGCTGAACCGGGTTTTTAGTAAGATATATGGCTGAAATGTTGTCACAATATATGATCGTGGCTTGGCGTAGTGGAAGATGTAGCTCGAGGAGTAAGTTGCGTAGCCATGTAGTTTCAGCTGCGGTGTTGGCAACTCCTTTGTAGTCGGCTTCAACCCTGGATCGGGAGATATTCAGTTGTCGTTTGGACGGCCATGAAACGAGCTTATTCCTAAGAAATACACAGTAGCAAGATGTGGACCATCGAGAGTTGGGACCCCCCCCCCCCCCCGCGGCAATCTGTGTCGGAGTAGGCAATGAGGTTTGTAGATTTGGAGGGAGAAATATGAATTCCATGATCACGGGTGCCTTGGAGGTATCATAGTATACATTTCAAAAGGTTGAAGTGAGAATCACGAGGGGCATGCATACAGAGGCATACTTGTCAGACAACATACGCAATGTCGGGGCAAGCGAAGGTTAAGTCTTGTAATTCTCCAGCGAGGTTGCGATATAGAGTAGCATCTTACATTAGGTCGCAAATGGTTGCACTAAGTTTAGAATTGGTGTCAACGGGAGTGGCGCAAGGTTTGCATTGTTGCATGTTCTCCCGGTGAAGAATATCAACCACATATTGTTCTTGGATAAGAAATAATCCTCCATTTTGATGTTTAACTTGGAATCCAATGAAGTGATGAAGAGGACCAATATCCGACATAGCAAACTCTTTGGATAATAGAGTGATGAAGTGTCGAAGATTTGTTTCGTTAGAAGTGGTCAAAATAATGTCATCCACGTAAAGAAAAAGATATGCCACTTTGGTGCCTTGTTGGAAAACAAAGAAAGAGGTGTCACTTTTGGTGCTTTTAAAACTCCATGTGTGAATAAAGGTTGAAAAGTGATAATATCAAGCTCGCATGGCTTGTTTTAGACCATACAAAGATTTCTATAAACAATAAACGTGTGTTGGGTGTTGCGGGTCTGTGAAAACGGGGGTTTGGAACATATACACAATCTCGTTGAGATTCCCGTGTAAGAATGCGTTCATTACGTCTAGTTGGTGAATAGTCCGTTATTGGGAAACGACAAGACTAAGAACAGTAAGTATGGTGGTGGGTTTCACTACAAGACTAAATGTTTCATCGTAGTCTACTCCGACTTGTTGGCATTTTCCATTAATTACTAGACATGTTTTATATCAAGCAAGAGTCCTGTTAGCATGAAATTAGTGCTAGTATATCCACATACAGCGTATGAAATGAGCATAAGTGGGAGAAGGTACAAGTTCTTATGTGTTATCTTATAGAGCTCAATTTCATCGGTCATGGTGGAGTGCCAATTTGGATCAGAGAGGGCGTGTTTGTGGGATTTGGGAAGAGGGGAGATAATGGAGGTGTTTGTGTTGGTGTAAAGTTTGAGTGGTGGGTTTCGTTTGGTGATTCCGGATTTAGAGCGGGTGGTCATGGGATGACATGATGTAGGTGGGGATGGTGGAGGTAGAGGGGGTGGTTGGATTTTCCGGGAGTAAGTGATGGGGTAGTATGAACATGGGGGAGGGGAAGTTTGAGACGAAGTATTGAGGGTTTGGTTGGAAAAGGGTGAAGAAGAAGTGTTGGGTCGGTTAGGAGGGAGGAGGTTCATGAGTAGGGGGTTTCGGTGGGAGCGGAATAAGTAGACGTAGGGGGTTGTAGTTAGACAGTGGTTGAGTGGTAGTAGAGATTGATGTGGTTGGAGGGTGGAAGAGAAGAGGAAAGGGTTCTTTTTCGAGGAATGAGTAATTGTGTGGTGGGTTTAGTGTGTAAGATGCATAAAGAAAAGAAGTTTCGTCAAAGGTTACATGTCGGGAGATAATGAATTTACTAGTAGACATGTCAAGGCATCTATAGCATCGGTATTGGGTTGGGTAATCGAGGAAAAGACAAGGTGTAGACCTAGGTGCGAGTTTGTGTTGTTGGGTGTAACATCCGGTTTCGAATTGTTCCTAATTTGAATTGGTGATCAGAGGACTGGGTATTATCAGGCTTCGAAACCTCTAGGGTTTGGGTTTATACCTAATTGGAGTTAGATAGTGTATCTTGGTTGCTTGGGTATTCAGTTGGAGTTTTTGGACCAAAGGGTAATTTAGTAATTTATCAGCTTGGGCTTTTATGGAAAATGTACTTTTGTTCGGAAGGTCTTAAGGAAGTATGAGTTGATAGAAGTGTAGGGATTCTTGTCACCTTTTTGTGGATATAAGGATCGTCGGAATCAGGCTTATAACGAAGAAGTTATGGCCTTCGGAAGTTTCATGGTTTTCAGGCTTAACCGAGTACACGGGGTATACTAGTGACTAAGGAAGTACGCAGGGGAGCGTACCTTGGAGTACGTTGGGCGTACTGACCAGGATGGTCGTGAATGTTCTTCAGAGTACGCTGGGCGTACGCCAGTCAGATCAGAACCCTATTTTAGGGTCTAGGACCCTATTTAAGCTCCTTATCTCATAACCTAACCCTAATATATTCATCCTCCACCCTCTAAAACCCTAGAATTCGTCATATATCATTCATGGTGGCATTTTGACCTTTTGGAGACCATTTTTGGGATGTTTACCCATTTTCAAGAAGATAGAGCTTGTTGCAATGATGGGAATCAAGGAGGAGCTTATGGATCTGGCTTTTGGGACTCATTCTCAGCTTGATGAAGGTATAAAGCTTTAAACTTTATCATTCATTGCTTAGATCCTCCATTTGTGAGTTTTGGTTCATTTTGGTCCCAAGGATGAGATGTAGTGGTCTTGATTTCTTTCTAAAAGCTTTGAGTTTCCCCTCTTAGAGTTTCTGAGGTTCAAGGTCCATAAAGTTGGTACCTTTAGAGTTTAAGACCATCTATGCTGGATTTTGAGTCATTTCCATGAAAGTAGAACGCTATTTGGCCTTTTTGGAGCATGCAAAGGCATAAAGTTGCCAACTTTATGCCTTAGGACTCATCAAATGATCTAGATCTGATTTTGGGATGTAAAGTCTTCAAGTATTAAGAACTCAACCGATTTTGTGCATAAGTTGCGTGTACGTTGGGCGTACCATGTAGTACGCTACGCGTACAACCTTTCGTCCAATATGCTAAGCGTATAGAAGAGATACGTTGTACGTACGCTCTCAGGAGGACTTAGGCCTTAATGGACTTCAGACTTTTGGTCCCTAATGGTTTTGGGCCTAGATTTCTGATAGTTGGGCATGAATGTACCTTTGGGCTAATATAGGAATAGTTGGGCTTATTGGGCCTTGTAGCCCAATATAGAAATGAACTTCGCATTTATGGGCCTTGGTTTGGGCCAATTCTTGGGCTAGGTTGTTGTGGGCCTTTGTGAGCCAATTAGAAATAGGATTATGGACTAGAGAAGCATTATTCGGCATTAGGTTGAAGCCCATGTGAAGGATTGGGCCCAATTGAAAATTGGGCCATATAATGGGCCTTGTAGGGGTGTTTATCTTTAGTGGGCCCAATGGGCTTGGTCCTTGGGCCATCAGAGAGTTATTATTAGACCATTGGAATGTTAATGGTGTTGGACTGAAAAGAATGATTGGGCCTCATGACAAGACCCATGTAGAGGTTTGGGCCCAATTTGGAAAATTAGGCCATTAATGGACTTATGGACATTATAGTGTTGGGCTTTTGTTTTGGGTTTGGACCTTAGCTTTGGCTCATATTGGGCCAGGGGTAGAATGGTCATTTTATCCCATACGTGGATTAAGGATTATGGTATGGCACAAAATTGCTAATTGGGTATATTGATCGGTATTGATAGCTCAAGAAGTGGATAGGGCAGCAGCTAAGGATTTCTTTCAGGAAGCTTCTGCATTCGAGGTGAGTCTCCTCACCATAAAAATGGGTCGAAGGCACCAAGGTCGGGCCATGTAGTTAGTCACTTAGTTGTAGTGTTTATTATGGATTCACTACTGATATGTCTGGTGTGTGTGTGTGTGTGTGTATATATATATATGACAATGTGCTAGTATTTATTGACTAGATATGTGAAGACCTCGGGGGGACCCCGTGGCAGGTGGATATAAGACCATGTGGGGGAGCCAATGACACATAGGAGTAAGACCCTAGAGGGATTCCACCACATCCTTATATGTTTATGTATAAGTTATGTAGTATGACAGATGATATATGATATGCTACTTGACTATTTTGTTGTATTTGCATGAAAAACCCTAGGGGAGCCCGTAGCAGGCAGATATCATACCATGTGGGGGACCCCATGGCATTCTTAGGTAAATACCATAGGGGGAGCCCATGGATAGTAGCTAAGACCATGTAGGGGAGCCAATGGCACAGAGGAGTAAGACCATGGGGGGAGCCCATGACATACTTATATGTTTATATGCTTGGCTAGTATATGCTAGATGATTATGTAACATGTGGTATGATAGTTGTTTATGACAACATGTGCTATCCTAGTTGTGTTTGTGATACTTGCATGGAAGACCCCGAGGGGAGCCTATAGCAGTTGGAAATCAGACCATGTGGGGGAGCCCATGACAATCCCTATATGTTTGTATGCATGACTTATGTGGTTGATATAGCTTTTATAGCTAATATGATTATGCGGTTATGTAGATTGTGTGGGGTATGCTATGGGGAACTCACTAAGCGTCGTGCTTACAGTTTTGTTTATTGATTCAGATATCATCGGATTGGAAATAAAGGGCCCGACTTGATCGCAGTGCACACTCCCATGTTTTCTGCAATGAATGATTTTGGAATGAACTCTGATAAATGTTTTAATTAACAATGTTTTGGAATGTTTAGAATAAATGATATATATGTCTGGGTTATATTAAAAATGATATTTTTACCATTGATTTTTGGGTCGTTACATTGGGTAGCGATTAAGTTGGGGAAACAAGCATAACCAAAGGTGCATAGGTGGTCGTAAGTTGGATTTTTTAGGTAGAGGGAGGAGGTAGGGGTTCGGTTTTCAAGTAATAGAGTGGGAAGGATGTTGTGTAACTAGATAGCGGTATGAAGGTCCTCAACCCAAAAGGAAGGTGGTAAAGAAGCATGGGTGAGTAGGGTCATCAAGATTTCGTTTATACAACGAATCATTCGTTCTGTCGTGCCATTTTGTTGGGAGGTGTCATTTTGTTGGGAGGTGTGTGGGCACAAGAAGCAAATGTAAAGACCGGTGGTGGAAGAAAAATTATGGAATTTGAGATTGTTGAATTCATTGCCCTTGTCACATTGGAAAGTTTTGAGGGTAGCATTGAATTAGTTGTGGATATATTTGTGGAATGTCTTGATTTTATCAAAAGTTTATGATTTGTATTTTTGGGGAAATGATATGTGCATACTTAGCTATATATTTCGATTAGAATTTTATTACTTTTTGGCTAATGTATTTCAATTTATGGACAAAAGGTACTTAATTATGTTTAAATTGTATTTTCAATCTAAAAGATGAGCTCGGAAGCAAAAGGAAGCGGGAAATGCAATCAGGTTCTCAGGAATTAAAGAAAGAAGAAAAAGAGTCAAAATCCTAAAGGACTCGGTGAGTTGGACGTCTACTCGACGATTCCACACAACCGTTCGCAAAGCAAATACAAAGTCCTTGCTGTACACGGATTTTTAAAAGGGGACTCAGCGAGTCGGTTATCTACTCGACGAGTAGCCCCTGTTTTCTGAAGTTTATAAATAGAAGCCAATTGCCGAATCCAATTTTTTTTTTCTGGAACCTTGGAGATTATTTTGCGACAAAAATTGCAACTGAAGCTTTGGAGTTCGTGGAGAAAACCCTAACCTTCGATTTTAAGGAGATTAAAGGCAAACTAAGTTTACTCTTTACTTTGTCTATTGTTTTAACCATATGTGAACTACTAGATATTGTTTATGAGTTACTTTCTGCTGTAATTATGAACTAAACCTTATATCTTTTGTTTAGGGTAGATAAGTTTATGACTATGGATTGATTCGTGGTTGGATTAATTGTTTGTTGATGAATTTTGTTTTATTAAGCTTGTTAAAGAACCTTATGCATTAGCCACAACTATTCTCTATTAATTAAAAAGTATTTAAGTTGCATGAACATCTCTTGATTGCTTTTCACATATGATTTATGTGAAAACATTGTTATTTTCTTAGGAATAGCGAACGTGAAACTAGGGTTAACTAGAAAATAGATAAATTAATGTGTGAGCTTGTGTGATAAACCATCAAAAAGAGGTTAATTAAATTAGTAATTTGATTAGCTAATTACAAGTCTTATTTAACCCGAATATATAAACTAGGAAATTCATTAGTTTAATCACTTGATCACTGCTTACATTAATTTGTTTTCTAAGGATTGGTAATAGCGAATGTGAACCTGATCACTTTAATTAGTAGCCGATAACAATTAATCCATTGCACTTGCCATAAAATCAACCATAGGAGTAAATGAATCGAACCTAAGCAGAAGTCTTCTTATCATTGAATTTAGTTGGTTTTTACTTGATTTAGCTGTTAGTTACTTAATTAGCGTATTAGCTAATTGTTTAAGTTTCTAGTCTTGCAAAACTAGAGAAAACCTTTTACTTTTATTACTTGTTTTAGTCAATTCTAGTCATTAGTTTAATTACCGTTCCTTGTGTTCGATACCCTGCTTATTCAACTATACCACCAATTGACAGTCCACCGCCTTTGTGTGTCTAAATTATATTTTAAAAGTAGGACTAAAACTAGTGTATTTATATACACATCAGGAAACACCCATGTAAAATGGCTGAAATCGTCAATGATGATGGGGTAGTATTTAAAATTCGTTTTGCTGAGGATGGGTGAGATTTATGTGAGATTTATCTTGCACAAAGTTATTGCGTTAGTAATCTAGTTAATAGATTTAATTTTTAAGTTTTTCTTTTTTTAGGATATTTTTTTTTCTGATTTACCCTCGAACTCATCGAATCCACTCGCAGGTACTCGGCGAGTCCAAGGCAGAGTTCCAGTTTCATTTTTATTCTTTTTACGTGTGTTTCTTGCTTTGATTGCAGGTGTTACATGACCTGAGGTTCATACACACCTCTGGTTCCTCCATACGAAGATCCAGAATCCGTTCTTAGAAAGAACAAAGACAACACCGCTAAAGACACTAACCCATCAAGGAAATCACCTTTCAAGGACCTTAAATCAGTCTTTAGGAAGACGAAAATCAAGAAAACAGGTGAGTCTAGTAGTCAAAAGAGCGAGGAAAGCAAGTTTGAACATTTTGAAGAAAATCCAATTCCAAAAGTAACCGATTACGACTCCGAATCCGAATAAGAAAGTGATTTTGAAGGCAAACCTGCTAACATCGATGAAGTTCCCATGGGTGAATGAAAGAAAAGGATGCGTGACGATACCGGCCCAAGACTCGTGCAACCTGCGATTCCTGAAACTGCCAACTTTGAACTTAAAGGCCACATACTTGCCCAATTTAAGGAAATCCCATTCTTCGGAAAAGATCACAAAGACGCATACAAGCATCTAGACAAGGTCAATGACATAGCCGACTACTTCAATGTTCCTAATGTGACCCATCATATTGTTTTGCTTCGTATGTTAACGGTCACATTTAAGGGAGCCGCAAAAGATTGGTTGAAATCACTCCATCTAGGATCCATCACTACTTGGGCTAAAATGCGTGAAGAATTTATCGATCAATTCTGCTCTCCCTAAAAAATAGAAAAATTGAAGAAAGCCATAGCCAATTTTGAGCAACAAGTTGGAGAGTCAATTTATGAAGCATGGGAGAGATACAAAGGCTTACTAGGGAACTGCCGACACCATTATCTAAACAGTCAACAAGAAGTCTCCATTTTCTATGATGGAGTGAATGTAACCACTAGGCAACTCTTTTATTCGCAAGGACCACTCACAATGAAACCTCCCCTAGTGATAAAATAACTAATTGAAGAATTCTCTAAACACTCTAGAGAATATCATAACCCAAGAAATGACTCAACTAAAGGGATGGTGAATGTTATTTCTGATGACATAGCAGCAATGATGGAAAATTTGGAAAGCATGGATAGAAGAATGACTAAGATGGACCAATCCATCCATGCCATTAGAGTGGGATGTGAAAATTGTAGAGCGCCCCACCTTACTAAAGATTTTGACCTTGACGAGAACAGGAACCGAAAAGTACAAGTGTGCTATTAATGTGGCGATAGGTATGATGATGATTGACGCAAACCCAAGAAACAATGGCTACCATATCATGAGTACAAGAAGGATAAGGGGGAAAAGTATAAGTAAAAAGGAAGAGGTTTTTATCAAAAAGAGGAAACAGTGCAAGAAAAGAAGTCAGACTTTGAAGATATGCTTACAAGATTTGCAGTTGCATCCGAGAAAAGGCACAACGATACCAATGTTGCAATTAAAGAGCAACAAAACTTAATGAAAGAGCACGAAATCATGATGAAAGACCAAGCAACCTTACTTAAGAATCAGCAAGCCTTAATTCTCAATATTGAAAAATAGTTAGGCCAACTTGCATTACAAATAAATGAGAGACAACCGGGTGGACTTCCTAGTAATACCGAAAACAATCCGAAAGGCGCACATATAAACATTGTGACAACTATGAGTGGGAAGATTATAACTCTTCTGGCCCCTATTCAGAAAGAATATCCTAAGTTGGTGCAAGAGGAAGAAGCAGAAACTGAAAAATCGTAATTTCCCGACCTGACTCGCCAAGTCCTAGATATGGACTCGATGAGTCCCCCACCTGAACAGAAAAACAAACCTCATATTAAACCATATCAACCTCCATTTCCATTTCCAGCTCGAGCCAGACAAGACAAGAACGAGGTTGATTACCAAAAGTTCCTGGAACATATAAAGGCCCTTCAAATTATATGCCATTCATCGAGGCGGTTGTACAAATGCCTAAATATACCAAATTCCTAAAGGAGCTTCTAACTAATAGAAAGAAGATGGAAGAGGTGAAGAAAGTGGTCTGAAATGAAAATTGTTCAACTGCCATGTTGAACAAATTACCTAAGAAGAAGGGTGATCCGGGAAGTTTGACATTACCTTGTTAATTCAGAAATCTAGCAACTATACATGCATTGGTTGATTCGGGGGAAAGTGTTAATCTTAGGCCATATTCATTCTTCAAGAAATTAAATCTTCTGAAGCCAAGGCCAATTCGAATGGAAATTCACTTAGCAAATAATACAGTCACATTTCCAAGGGGAATATGTGAAGGTCTATTGGTGAAAGTTGATAAGTTTGTGTTCTCCGCGGACTTCATGGTACTAGACATGGAAGCGGATCCTCAAGTCCCGATCATACTTGGAAGACCTTTCCTCAACACCGTGAGTGCTATAGTAGACATGCGAGACTCTAAACTTACCCTCCGGGTAGGGGAAATTTACTTGCATTTAGACTTGATCAAGCAATGAATCATGCGAGGTATAGTGATGACATGACATTCTCGGTTGATATGTTAGAAGAACTAATGGAAGAATGGAAAGAAGACAAACCAAACGAGTCCACTGTTACCTTTGAAGATGAATTTGATGCTAAAAGATACCTGATGGAGATAGAGAGATTGCTCGAAGAAGCTGAATATAATGAATTAATCAGAAGTGCTGGAATCCCGACTCGCCGAGTAGCACCCACCGACTCGGCAAGTCCATTTGAAAAAACTCGATCAATCGTGAATTTAGCCCAGGACTCGACGAGTCCCCTCAATGGACTCGACGTGTTCAGCATACAAAACACGAAATCTGAACTGAAAATTCTACCCGATCATTTGGAGTATGCATTTCTTGAAGATGGCCAACAAAAACCAGTAATTATAGCTTCTGATCTAGCTAAACATGAAAAGGAAAGCCTTGTGGGAGTACTAAAGAAAAGACAAAGGGCCATGGCATGGAAGATAACCAATATCAAAGGGATAAATCCATCATATTGTTTTCATAAGATTAACCTAGAAGATGGAGCTAAACATGTAGTTCAACACCAAAGAAGACTTAACCCAAATATGCAAGAAGTGGTGAAAAATGACGTGGTTAAACTATTAGATGTTGGCATCATTTAGTTAATCTCTGATAGCCCATGGGTAAGGGTGAAAGTGGTACCTAATAAAGGAGGAATGACGGTGGTTACCAATGAAGATAATGAGTTAATTCCAATAAGAATAGTAACCGGGTGGCGCATTTGCATCGACTACAAAAAGCTTAATGATGCTACATGCAAGGATCACTTCCCGTTGCCATTTATTGATCAAATACTAGAAAGGCTTTCCGGTCATCTATACTATTGTTTTCTCGATGGTTTCTCGGGGTATTTTCAAATCCCAATCGACCCACAAGATAAAGAGAATGCCACTTTTACATGCCCAAGTGGGACTTTTGCTTACAGATGCATGTCTTTCGGGTTATGCAATGCACCTGCTACATTCTAAAGGTGCAAGATAGCCATCTTCCATGACATGGTTGAGAAATTTATGGAGGTTTTCATGGATGACTTCTCGGTTTTCAGATCCTCTTTTGAATATTGCTTATCCACCTTAGATCTCATGTTAGCAAGATGCGAGAAGACAAACCTAGTACTAAATTGTGAAAAGTGCCACTTCATGGTAAAGGAAGGGATTGTTTTAGGACATAAGGTTTCAAGGATGGGGATCAAGGTAGATAGAGTAAAAGTTGACACAACTGCTACTCGGCGAGTCCACCTCCAACAAATGTAAAAGGGGTAAAGAGCTTTCTTGGCCATGCGGGATTTTATCGTCGCTTCATTAAAGACTTTTCAAAGATCACTAGGCCTTTGACTCAACTTCTTTTGAAGGAAGCTCCATTCGATTTCTCTAAAGAATGTCATGAAGCGTTTCAGTTATTAAAAGAAAGGTTGACCACTACTCCTATAATGATAGCCCCAAATTGGAATCTTCCTTTCGAGCTAATGTGTGATGCAAGTGACTACACGCTGGAGCCGTTTCCGGACAAATAATTGACAAAAATTTTCAGCCTATATAATATGCAAGTAAAACTTTGAACCCGACTCAAGAAAACTATACTACTGCCGAGAAAGAGTTTCTAGCAGTGGTATATGCTTTCGATAAATTCTGACCCTATTTATTCTTGTCCAAGAGAATTGTTTTCACCGACCATTCTGCCCTAAACTATCTATTTTCTAAACAAGATGCAAAACCAAGATTGATACGTTGGGTCTTACTTCTAAGAGAATTTTGATATTGAAATAAGAGATAAAAAGGGAATGAAAAACGTGACTGCCGATCATTTATCAAGATTAGAGAACCCGCATTTGGAAGAATTAGAGGAAAACGAGATTGGCAATGATTTTCCCGAAGAATATCTTTTGGTGATAGCAGGAGAGGTACCATGGCTTACAGATATATCTAATTACTTAGCAACTGAATACATTCCAAAAGACTTAACCCGACAACAAAAGAAGAAATTCTTTTCAGAAATCAAGTATTACTTTTCGGATGAGTCGTACCTTTTCCGAAGCTGCGCGGACGGGATGATACAAAGATGTGTGTTCGGGAAAGAGAGTCAAAAAATCTTGAAACATTTCTGGCCCACTAGCGGACATCATGGAGCATAGTATACAACTAAAAAGATTTTTAATATTCGCTTTTATTGGCCTACAATTTTTAAAGATGCTGCTCAATATGTCAAAGAATGCGATTCATGCCAACTAACAGGGTATTGGATTAGTGTCTAAGTCCATAACTACTTTGGTATGTACTTGACCCGATGGTGCATGGTCCTTTTGGGTTGCCTTCACCAAAGCAACTTGATAGGATGAATTATGGAGAGAGAAAGGATTAATTATGATTTATTAATATATTATGAGAATAATATATTAAAGGAGAAATCATATTGTTTAATTAATATTAGTCAATAATTAATAAGAATTAATTTTGTGGCTAAAAGAGATTAATTAAATAAAGGGGACTAGAACTGTCAATTTTATGATAGTTGAATATTGGGCTAATGGACTCCATATTAGAGGGGTGGACGAATTCTATGGGGAAAACCCATTAGAAATCGTCCTAGGCCTCTAAGGAGGGAGTCCATGGGTTGCTTAGGGCCTAAGCAGTCAAATTAGGGTTTCCTTGTTAGATAACCCTAATAGCCTCACTATTTAAGGATCCCTTGAGCACCAAAAACGAGGCTATGAGTTTCCTTAGGGTTTTCACATGTTTTTGGGTGCCTCCTCTCTTATCATTCTTCATCCTCTTTCTCTTGGTGTTTGTGAGCCATTAGAGGTACTACACTTGTGCTACTTGCTTTCAAAGCTAAGGAGATTCAAGGAACTAGTTGTTATTACTATATAACAACAAAAGGTATGTATTCTATTCTTCTATGTGGATTTCGAAAATAGTACTAGCATGTTAGGTTTCTTTTTGTGTTCATAAAGTTGTATAACTAATAGTGATAACATAGATCCAACTCTAGGGTTGCATGCACACATATGATTGTTTGTATAAAACCCATCACAGGGAACATAACATCCTGAAATAAGATGCTCCAAAATAATATTCAAGTTTGTGAGATATTTGATATTTGGGGGATTGACTTTATGGGACCCTTCCCAATGTCAAAAGGGAATAAATATATCCTTATGGCAGTCGACTACGTATCTAAATAGGCGGAAGCACAAGCATTACCTACTAATGATGCTCGAGTGGTGGTACGTTTTTTTAAGAAGTTATTTTCAAGGTTTGAAGTTCCTAAAGCTCTTATTAGTGACTGGGGCACTTACTTTGCAAACGATCAATTAGCTAAGGTGTTAAAAAGACATGGTGTACACCATAGGTTTTCGACATCCTATCATCCACAAACAAGCGAACAAACTAAAGTGACAAATCGGACATTAAAAAGAATTTTGGAGAGATCGGTTGGAGGAAATAGAAAGGAGTGGTCGGATAAGCTTGATGATGCACTTTGGGCTTTTCGAACAACTTTCAAAACACCTATTGGTACTACACCATATAGCTTGGTTTATGGAAAAAATTGTCACTTGCCGGTTGAAATAGAGCGTAAAGCATTTTAGGCTTTAAAGATGTGTAATTTTGAATTAGTTGAACTTCGTACTAACCGGTTGATGCAAATGAATAATCTTGAAGAACTCAGAAATGAAGCATATACAAATTCATTAATATACAAAGAGAACACTAAGAAATGGCATGACATGAGACTAAAGGGTAATAAGGATTTTCATGAAGGACAAAAGGTTCTACACTTCAATTCAAGGTTAAAGATTTTCCCCGGGAAAGCTAAAAACAAGGCGGGATGGGCCTTTTGTGGTTAAACAAGTTTTCCCACATGGAGCTATCAAGCTTATATCGAAAGATGGAACTCCTTTCAAGGTTAATGGGCATCGGGTGAAGAAATATGAAGAAGGGATTCCAAAAGATGAAGGAATCAAAGAAGGGCTAGATTTGGAAGAGACCACTGAAACGTAGCGCGGGACGGAGTCCAGCTAAGGACTTCTCAAAAAGAAGAGATTTCGGGATGCAACCCGATTTTAGAGTTTGCTATCTTTTTACCTTTCTTTTTCATTTTATTTTCATTTTTTAAAGATTTGTCTTTTCAATCTTCTTCTTTGCATAAAATGATTGCTTGAGGGCAAGCAAGGCTCAAGTGTGGGATGTGGTGGCATAAAATTAAAAAACTCAAAAAAAAATTCAAACAGAATGAAACACTCGTCGAGTCCATTTACCTACTCGGCGAGTCCATTTGAAAAATCGTGATATTTTACAGATTCGCTTATCTACTCGGCGAGTAGGTACCGAACTCGGCGATTCCATGTTTTAAACATAAAAAATATATTTTTATTGTTCTGTAAATTAGGGTTTTAACCCTAATTGGTAAAAACACATTCACAATTACAACCACCATCCACTCGACGGACAAGAGCACCTCAAACACTCATTCTTCAATTTTCTTGTGTTTCCCTCACAATCTCACCAATAATGTAACAATTTTTTGTTTAATCTTGTTAAAGTTTCAACATTTGGTAGATTAATGACCATAATTTGTGAAAAATCGGATTTTGGAGTTTACTTCAAATTTAGGGTTTTGATGGTCAAATTAGGTTGTTATAGACGAAATTTTTTGTGAATTGATGCCTAATAGACACACCTAGTCAAACCCCTGGACTAATTTATGGATTTGGATGGATGATTTTGCCCAATTCAGAAGATTGACTCGCACAGTTCATGCGACTCGTTAAGTCTGTTCTAGGACTCGACGAGTCCATGATGCAGTTTCTAGATTTCATATATTTTAATGTTTTGTGGTATCTTGGTTTGTTCTGTTTTGTGTTGTTTTGCAGATAAATGTCAAGGAGAGGCCAGATTTCACGAGGAAGCGGTCATGGGGACATCCCATGGTTAAACTTCTCGCAAATCACTTCCAAATCATCACTAGCATGTGCTAAGAACAAGCTGGAGACACTTAAGAGAAAGGAGATATATGTACCCCATGAAATTGATTGGACCTGGATAGGGCAGGCGGGGCCAGCAGAAGAATTAGTTCCATATGTAATCAAGCATTTTGAACGGGAAAGAGTGTCTATTATTTGTGAAGGGTGGAATCTGCTCTTCCATATCCAAGAGTTAGTATATCAAGAACTCTGCTGGGTGTTTTTCTCGACCATTGTCTTTTGCGGGGGTGATGACATTTATAACCCCAATGCCCTCACTTTCTGTCTGGGTGGGGAGGTTCGACAATGCAACATTGCCAAATTATCATGGAGGATGGATATTTATGACCAATCTTTGGTCATGACTGATGAGTTTGATACTTTTTTGGAGCACTGCCACAGAGATTTACCCGATGGTGTGGTTGCTTCCACTTGGTGGAATACTATTACCATCTAGGTGTATATTCCATCTTCCGCCCAAGAGGGAAATATCTGCTCACCAATCCACCGTTTGATCCATCGTCTTATCACATGCTCCATAAACATGCACAAGGATGATGACAAGGTTCCAACCCTTCATATCTTTTACTTGTGGAGTATTATTACACCACATGTGTTTTGCAACATCCCTTACTATTTGGCAAAATACTTGGGGGAAAGGGCGATTAAAGACATAATCACATCCAAAATCAACGCTGGAATGTTCGTGACCTGGTTGGCGAGGTCGTATAGTGTCTTGGAAAGGGGGTCGAAAACTTTTTAACAATGGTACCCACACCACCTTTTAGCATCACACTATATAGGAGGGCAAGAATCATAAAAGACTATGGTGGGGGACACATTGGTATTTCGAACGAGGATGAGGTTTTGGCACCCGAGAAGCCGAGATGGAGGGTGAGGCCACGAAGGGAACATGTCCGAGAAGAACAGCCGGTAATCCTAGTTGATGACGAAATCCCTACGGATCGGTACAATACAGAACTCCGTAGGTACCAGAATGACCATGGGCGCAACATGAATTATCACAATGAGTCATTCATTCACCTATTCAATCAATTGAATCTTGCGCCAAGAGATGGACCGGGGTACCCTTATTTGGGAGGCTGGGATGAGCGGATTAGTCAACACCAAAATCAAGCCAGAGGAAGCGGAGTTGGGGGAGATTAAGATGAAGATTGACATCTTTTGATTTTTATTTGTTGGTTTTGATTAAAGACAATTGTTTTTATTTGTTTTTGTGTGTTTGGTTGATGCTTAAACTTTAAGTAGTTAGGATTAAGTAGGAATTTTTATTGTTTTCCTTTCCTATCATTTTTGTTTTGTTTTTGATCCTTTCAGTTGAGGTTAAGGGATGCATGCAAGAGTCTAGAGTCAAAGCTAACCAAGTGGGAAACCAAGTCTAGGCGAGAGAGAAAACAAAGTTTTTAGTCACTTGATGAGTCCGACTGAGAGAGGAGTATTAAGTAATTATTTATTGAAGCAAAATGAAGGAAAATATGAGTTTAATATTCCCCACATACATCAGAAATGGACTTGGGCAGAATACATTTTTCACACAACAGTCTACTCGCCGAGTGCACTTAATGGACTCGGCGAGTCGGAGTTAAAAATCACAACTTTTCTGCCAATTACACTACAACTCGCCGAGTTCCCATACCTACTCGACAAGTTGCTTATTCTTCTACTATCAAGCTAATGATTTGATGACATTTGACACAGTCATTGGTTGTATTCTTTGAAGATCATTTTCCGACACAATTGGAGCTATACCACACAAGACGAATGACACCCAAGGCATGGATGAGTTGTTCCCATATGTTAAGTCAATTGAAGATGAGCTTCAAATGAAGAACGTCAACCTCACGACTACTATCACAGGGGAGTTTGTTCTAATTCCCTATTTACTTTGTCATTTCTTTATCATGCATAATATGCAATGAGGGCATTACATAAATTAAGTGTGGGGTAGGGGGTTGATCATATGATTTATCATATTAGTCACATTAGAATCCTAATTTAGGTATAATTTTGAAATTTTTGCATTAAAATTGCTAGGATTAATTTAGAAAATTTAGGTAAAACAATTAGGATTTCATGCTAGTGTTATGTTTGATGATTGCATGAAGACCCAAATGTTTAGTTGAGCCAATATACGTTATAATGCATTTGTGGCCTCCTTTATTCTAGTGAAATCTGTTGGATTAGTGTCTAAGTCCATAACTATTTTGGTATGTACTTGACCCGATGGCGCATGGTCCTTTTGGGTTGCCTTCACCAAAGCAACTTGATAGGATGAATTATGGAGAGTAAGGATTAAATATGATTTATTAATATATTATGGGAACAATATATTAAAGGAGAAATCATATTGTTTAATTAATATTAGTCAATAATTAATTGGTAATTAGTTTTGTGACTAAAAGAGATTAATTAAACTTAAGGGACTGGAATTGTACTTATAAGATAATTATAATTTGGGCCATGGATTGCCTTATATTAAGGGATGGACGAATTCTAATGGGAAACCCATAAGGAAATCGTCCATGGGCTTAATTAAAGGAGTCTATGGGTTGCTTAGGGCTTAAGCATCCAAATTAGGGTTTCCTTGTTAGATAACCCTAATAGCCCAACTATATAAAGACCCCTTAAGGCTAAAAAATGTGGCTAATGTTCTTGTAAGGGTTTACACACGTTTTTGGCAGCCTCCATCCTCTCTCCTCTTCATCCTCTTGCTTATGGTGTTTGTGAACCATTAGAGGAGTGACACTTGTGACTCTAAGCCTTCCAAAGTCAATACAAGGAGATTTGGGATTGTTATTGCTATATAACAATCAAGGTATGATCTTAAACCTAATTACATATTAGTATGATTACATGTATGCTAGAATTAGGGTTTATAGTCTTGGATTCAAAGCATGTACAATAGAGAAACCTAGATCCAAGCATTAGGGTTTGTATGAGCACATAGGATGTCTTATGACCAAAACCCATCAAAATCATAGGACAAAAACACAACCTCGCTTAGTTTGAGGGATGCAATATGTTTAGCATCATGTACTTGAAATGTATCCAGGAAAACTAATACCTTAACCAGTAAAGGTTGAAGTTGAGCGCCCCTGCTTAAGCATGTAGGTTTTGAGTGAAAAAAAGTGAGTTACATGTGAAAAAAAAAAGAGAATTACAAGAAGTGTTGTAAGAATTTTGGAGCAGTCAATGTGAAGATTAAAAGATCAAAGTTCAAAAGTTGAAGATACCAAAAATCAAACACCAAGGTGGTGAATTCAGAAAAATCAAAGTTCAAATATCAAAGAAGTGAAGAATTCCAAATAAGCTCTATAGTGGTATCAAAAAGTTGTGATTGTCTAGATTATGTATGCTTGGTTTGCTCAACCAAAAATACCTTGAGGTTAGGAAGTTTTTTGCGGATGGATTCAGAGGGATGCATAAAATGAGCATTGTTCAAAGGAAGTGGGTGAGTGTTTATGAGGTTGTTAGTATTTAGAATTAAGGGGGATCCTTAGGAAAAATTTTAGACACAAATGCATGCGTTGCGGTCTTGGCATAATGGTTGGGTTGAATTAGGATTGTTTTATGTGATGCTAGTATGTTTAAAATTCAGTTTTGCTTGGGGGGCAAGCAAAAGTCAAGTGTGGCGTATTTTGATATGTCCATATTTAGCTATATATTTCGATTATAATTTTATTACTTTTTGGATAATTTATTGCAATTTATGGGCAAAAGGTACTTAATTATGTTTAAATTGTATTTTCAGTCTAAAAGATAAGCTCGGAAGCAAAAGGAAGCGGGAAATACAATCGGGAACTCGGGAATTGAAGACAGACGAAAAAGTGTCAAAATCCTGAAGGACTTAGCGAGTTGTACATCTACTCGATGATTCCACACGAATGTTCGTGAAGCAAATACAAATTCCTTGCCGCACACAGGTTTTTAAAAGGGGACTCGGCGAGTAGCCCCTATTTTCTAAAGTCTATAAATAGAAGCCAATTGCTTAATCCAAACGTTTTTCTAGAACCTTGGGGATTATTTTGCAACAAAAAGTGCAGCTGAAGCTTTGGAATTCGTGGAGAAAACCCTAACCTTCGATTTTAAGGAGATTAAAGGCAAACTAAGTTTACTCTTTACTTTATCTCTTGTTTTAACTATGTGTGAACTACTTGATATTGTTTGTGAGTTACTTTCTACTGTAATTATGAACTAAATCTTATATCTTCTGTTTAGGGTAGATAAATTTATTACTATGGATTGATTTGTGGTTGGATTAATTGTTTATTGGTGAATATTGATTTATTAAGCTTGTTAAAGAACCTTATCATTAACCACAACTATTTTCTGTTAATTAATAAGTAATTAAGTTGCATGAACATCTCTTAATTGCTTATCTCATATGATTTATGTGAAAACAGTGTTATGTGCCTAGGAATAGCAAACATGAAACTAGGGTTAAATAGAAAATGGGTAAAATAATGTGTGAGCTTGTGTGATAAACCATCAATAAGAGGTTAATTAAATTAGTAATTTATTAGTTTAATCACTTGATCGTTGCTTACATTAATTTGTTTTCTAAGGATTGGTAATAGCGAATGTGAACCTAATCACTTTAATTGGTAACCAATAACAATTAATCCATTGCACTTGCCATAAAATCAACCATAGGAGTAAATGAATTGAACCTAAACAGAAGTCTTCTTATCATTGAATTTAGTTGGTTTTTACTTGATTTAGCTGTTAGTTACTTAATTAGCGTATTAGCTAATTGTTTAAGTTTCTAGTCTTGCAAAACTAGAGAAAACCTTTTACTTTTATTACTTGTTTTAGTCAATTCTAGTCATTAGTTTAATTACCGTTCCTTGTGTTCGATACCCTGCTTATTCAACTATACCACCAATTGACAGTCCACTACCTTTGTGTGTCTAAATTATATTTTAAAAGTAAGACTAAAACTAGTGTATTTATATACACATAAGGAAACACCCGTGTAAAATGGCTGAAATCGTCAATGATGATGGGGTAGTATTTAAAATTCATTTTGCTGAGGATGGGTGAGGCCCAAAGGTCGGCGTGAACAAGATCGAATGGTTTGAGAGTGAGTGATGTGAAGTTTTTGAATGGTAGACGTTTGTGTTTAGCAAGTTGGAAAGAATGACAAATAGAAAAACTATCATTTTTATTGCAAGAAATATTTTTATTTTGACTAAGAAAATTTATCACATGATGACCTGGATGGCCGAGTCTAAAATGCCAAAGAGGCAAACTAGAAGAAACATAAAAGGATAAAGCTGAAGCTTTGGCTTGCTTGGTGAAGGGGTAGAGATCGCCATAGCTATTGTGTATAGAAAGGTGTCTCTCCTTCTTGTAGTCCTTTATAGAAAAACCAAATGGGTCAAATTCAATAGAAAAGAAATTATCACGACAAAATTTACGAATGGATACAAGATCTTTAATGGTGTGAGGTGTGTGGAGTATATCTTTTAGATGAATAGGTTTGGATAGATGGGGTAAGGTGGTATGACCTGATCCAAGAACTAGTACTTGATTGCCATTTGCAACAAACACAAATTTAATAGATGACAAACTAGGGATTGAGATTTTACCTTCGTTGGCTGTGAGGTAAGATGTAGATCCGGTGTCCATCTAACAATCATCATTTTCTTGGTCCGAAGTCATAGCCTAAAAGGCAGTCCCAAATTTAGAAGGTTCAACCGGGTTTACCTCTATGAGATTGGCTTGAAATTGTGTTTGTCTTAGTTGCTGCTATGCAAAAGATGTAGGCTAGGGAGAAGCCTACCCAGATCGAGTAGGATATGGACACGGTGGTGGAGAAGCCCAGTAGGGTTGGGTCCGGTATGGTGGTGGATAGCTAGCCCATGTAGGGTGTGTTTGATTGGAAACAGAACCTCATCGCTTATTTAATTGGGTTTGTGGATGCCGCCCAGAAGATGGATAATTGGGTCGAGAAGGAGATGCAGATGCAGGTGCGCGACAATTGGTGTTGCGCTGCTGGTGAGGGAGGCCTTTGTTTCCAGATTCACCACGTTGGAAATTTGAGTTTGCTGGTGGGTCGTGTTTAATAGTAGCAACAATTTCTATGGAAGAGTGTGAATATCAAGCATGTTGTTGCTTAATTTCAAGTTGAATCATGGAGCAAGCAGTATCCCATGGAGGTAAGGTCTGATTGATGTAGGTGCCGACTGTGTCGAATTCTAATGGTAGCCTATGGACAAGTTGAAGGACCAGACGTTTCTCGTTGATAGGGAAATCAACGTCATTCAGTTGAAAAGCCAGGTCTTTGATACATTGGAAATAAGCTTCAAGGGACGACATTGCTCTACGGGTAAGGTTTGTGAATTCGTGTTCCAAAGCAGCAGCACGAGATCCTTTGTTGTTAAGGAAGATGTTCTAAATTTTGAACCAGGCTTCATATGCAGTAGAGTCCAGTTCAAGTACTCGGGCAAGGATATTATCTGATATCATTCCATATACCATTGGAGGACAATGGCGTCAATTTAGGGCCAAATTTTGTAGATCGGTCAGTCTTTGATTGAGGGTCAGAACCATCGATATGGGCAAGAACTCTGTAGCCTTTAGCATGAAGATTGAATAATCGAACCCATGAATAGTATGATACTTTGGGAGCGTCAAGGGTACAGATCTTGTTCTGTATGTTTGTGACTGTGTAAACGAGATGGAGAGCTTTGACAGGTGATGGGTCTTGTTTGTCTAACATCATGAATGGAGAAGATGATCTGAAAAAAAAAGTGCAAAAGAAGTGAAGATGTCCAGCCGTAGCTGAGATGACAAGGATAAATTTTGAGGTGAGGAGCACTTGGCTCCGATACCATATAATTCACAAAGGAATGATTCCTTTCATTGATCAATAAAAGGATTAAATACCTACTGTAGAGAGAAATTACAAGAGGAAATTAGGGAAAATCTAGGCTAAATAAGTAAGGAATAATGTACATTAATTACACAATTAATATAAAATCGGAAATATACAAAGGGTGTATATTTCAGTTAACAGATTGGTCTCTTGTCAGGATCATGCATCTTGCGGGGGCATATCAAGATATTAACCAATACTTATCCAAACTATCCAATTATCACATGTATATTACATAGTCAAATAATGTTACATAGTTTCCTAGATTATCTCACTTGTTAGTTGTAATATGTGTCATATAAACACATGTATACCCTATGTAACCTATATCAAATGAAATCAACAATATTGCACACATTCTTGCATCATTCATAAGAGCATGGAGTTAATGTCAACCCGACGCAAACGATATGCAACATGAGCGACCGCCTATGGTCCATCTCTCATAGGGCTAATAACTTTAGTCTACGTTACATTTGGTTATATCTGGTTCATGTTCTTTGTTTAAGAAAATAGTCTCATAGCTCCAAAGCATTAGATATTTTATTATACAACATAAATTTTTCGGCTTAGGAGAATTAGATTCTCAACAAGAAGATCAAGAATTGAAAAAGTAGTGGGTTGTATCGAAACAGAAGTTCAAAATCAAAAAAGGAAAAGCTACCAAAAGGGAAAATATATAAAATAGGAAATCAGATTGTTTCCTTATCATTCTATAGAAGCAACAGTCCACCCCATGGTTGTCAAAACCGCGATAGTGATCGTAGGATCGTACGATCCTACAATCATAGATATGAAAAACGATCCGGATCGTAAACGGGTAGTATTTGGGATAGGATCGTAAGATCGTAGGTAGGATCATAGAATTGAGATCCGATCCGATCCTACCTTCCCTTGATTTGTTTTTGTTTTTGTTTTTGTTTTTTTTTTATTTTTTATTTTTTATTTTTTATTTTTTATTTTTTATTTTTTATTTTTTTTTGCAAATGAAAATTATTTTTATCACTTTATGTCTTTTAACCTTTACCAATTACCGTTTATCATTTTGTACTGTGACTTATGATTAATATTTTGGAGCTTTTATAACTTTTGAACGAAAAATTAAATGTTTGAAATATTTTACATGTTTAAAAATTATAAATTAAAATTATGTTTTATTTTGTGGGATCTTATGATCCCGATCCCGATCTTGCAAACCCAAAAACGATCTTACGTAGGATCCTGATATTAACAACCTTGGTCCATCCACTTGAAGGTTTCCATCCCTGATCTTCTAATAAAAAAATTAATGTTGAATCACTCTTAAAATTCACACATCTCATTTACATTCATATAGAAGCCTATGATTGTTGAGCTTTTTGTTAATCACTCATTTAATTGGTGTGTCTATAAAGGACGTGTTTGGCAAAAATAATTGGTAGCAGGTAGCTTGTAGCGGGAAACAGGTAGCTTTACTTGGTAGCGTTTTGTTAAAAACTACATGAAGTAGCATTTAGATTTGGAGCGTTTTGTTTAATTTAAACACTAGAAGCTTGTAGTGTCAAACAATGCTTTCTGTTTAAAACGGAACGTTTTATCAAACCCCAGAAGCTAGAAGCTCTTAAACGTTTTCAAAAGTTCAATGTCAAACACGCCCAAAACCTTAAATTTTCGATTAATTAGCTGGTTTGATTGGTTGTAACATTCAGTTGACCAAATTCATTTGTAATTTGTTTCTTTTCTAACTTTTTCATAGTTCATTAATATTATGCATTCAACATTTCAAAAATAAATTCGAATGTTTGATTTTAATTTACACCAACATTTTGTTTTTATTTTTTTGTTATGTAATTAATTTTAAGTATCTTTATTCTTCAAACATTGACTGATTTTTATTGATTTAAAAATTGAAACTTTATAATCGGATTCAAATTGGATTATATAGTTCTTATTGTTTTAAAATTAAAACATGTCTTCATTTTTTTTATAATTTAATGGATTTTGTGAAATTTATATTTTCCAGGGCCTTATTTTTCCCTCTTCCACTATGTAAAACAACTATCAACTGACAATGCTACAAATGACATAAGAGAAATCATTCGATCAAAATAAACAAGTATTAACTTTTGAGAGAATGAGAGGATGAACAAAGTGCATAATGCAACACACAAGTAGACCTCCTAAATAATTTCATATCGATCTACTTTTGATTCGATTAATTTTTAGTATCAAATTATGCCAGTTACGTTAGTGGGAGTGGCTCGACATGGGAGCTGAGAGAACTGACATGGCACACACAACACTACACTACACTTAAGACAACGCCACACCCAATGCTCGACTTGACGAGTATTCGTGTCATTTTCAAGCATCTTCTTGTTATGTCTCTCTCATGGACAAAAGTTTGACAAGAGAGAAGACATAACACAATTATCCTACACCTTCTAGTTAGGTTCATGGAATATCTAAAATTTACGGTCTTGCTTGTAGATAAAACTTATATTTGTGATCTATTCTAATAAATAAAAGTTTTTTGTTTTTGTTTTTGTTTTGTTTTGTTTTTGTTTTGTTTTTGTTTTGTTTTGTTTTGTTTTTTTTTTTTTTTTTTTGTCATTTGCCATACTTTAATTTAATTTGTAAAATATCATTTTGTGGTTATTTAAATTAATTTTTTTTCACATGTCATTTTATAAGTTTTTTCTATTTTTTTAAAATTTCAAATAATATTTAAATGTAATAATTGCAATAAATATAATAATAAATAAATATCAATATCATTAATGAACTTACCTTTTAATTTCAAAATTCTCAAAATTAAAGTTCTTTAGTTTTTTTTGTTTATTTATTTAAATTATTTGTTTAAATTTAAAAGATAAAAAATATTTTCATTATAATAATTCATTATTATACTTATAAATTCAAAGTTATTAAATATTTAGATTTTTATATATTTTTTTTAAAATCAACTCTTTTAATACATGAATCTCACAACTAGTATTTAATGTATAAGAATAACTGTTATTATATATTTTATAATAAAATATATTATATTGTTGTACTGTCTATAAACATCAAAAATCAAGATACGTCATAGTATCATACCCCTTTTATTGAAAAGCTTTTAATTCTTTACATATAAAATTACTCGTAAAGTTATGGCATGATCCAATGTTCTAAAGGATCTTCCTAACTGCCACTTGCCTTATTTCACCTGTTAAATCTCCTTTCGCCAATCATATTTCACCAGGTCATTAAGATTAAGAAGCACAAAATGAAAGAGGCATCCTTCATGTTTCATAAAAGTTAACCACTTTGTTTGATAATAAATATAAAAATATATTTCAATAAACATGTATCAAAAGCTTTTAAATTTTGGAAAAACTGTAGTTGTTTATGATGAGAACTGCTTTTGAAGTGCATACCCCTTACATTATGCTGAAACTTAATTTAATTACACATCAATTTGACTTTGTAATCGGATTTACAACTTAAAAGTGAACAAATTAATAGGTTAAATAGGATGTTAAAATAAACTCTTTTCTATAAAATTTAAAGTGCATTAGTTTTTATATGTTTCTTAACTTATTCTTTTATAATTATTTAAAGTTAGGTATGATACTCATGTATTATATGAATTTATTTAAAAGAAAAAGCTAAATATAAAATTATAAATATTTGAGAAGTTTGAATTTATAAGAAAAATAAGATGATTATTGAATTATAAAAATTAAATTGTTTTTCTCTAATTTAAACAAATAATTTAAATAAACGAATAAAGGAAATTAATGAATCTTTAATTTATTAATTTTGAAATTAAAATAAAAGTTAATTAAAGAAATTCATATGCATTTATTATTGCATTTAAATACTATGTGAAATTTAATAAAATATAAATACCATAAAATGACATGTGCAATAAAAATTAATTCAAAATAACCACAAAATGATATTTGACAAATCGAATAAAAGTGTGATAAGTGGCAAAAAAAAAATCATTCATTTATTAGAATAGATTACGTTATAACCCGTGGAAACCAATGTCGCTATATTTAAAAATTTTATATAGATAAAAAATAATAAGTGTCAAAAAAAATGTCGATTATAAGTAATTATGAATTAATTTGTTAAGCAAAATAAACATAATAGTGTTATCAAGATATGATTTTGTATTTTTCAAAATTTGAATTTGAATTTAATTTGATTTGTTACCATAAAAAAGGAAATAATAAAAATCATAAAAAAAATGTTAAGTGTCAAAGAGATATTCTAAATAATTAGCACATGTCATTGTATTGTTTCATTTATTAGAATAGTTAGATTAGATTATTATAGTAGATATTATAACTAATTAATATATTCCGTATTAAATACGACTAAAAAATATTTTTAAAAATATTGTACATTTAGAGAAATTATACGCATTTAGATGCACTAGTTAGCATTGCTCATATTTTTACAATGGGAGATGATTTGTACACACCAATTTTTCTCCATACACAATAATTGATTCTTTAAAATGTTGTACTGTACAACTCTATAATACATATATTGTTGTATATGGTAAAAAATTATTGTGTACAAATCACTTCCCTTTTACAATCTTTGCCCAAAATGTATTAATGTGTCAATTTACTTTCAAAAAAATACGTAACTATAAAATTTAAAGTGAGTATAAATTTTAAAGTGACCAAATTAATAGGTTAAATAGGATGTTAAAATAAACTCTTTTCTATAAAATTTAAAGTCCATTAGTTTAGATATGTTTATAGTTACTTCAAATTAAGTATGAGACTCATATATTATATGATTTATTTAAAAGAAAAAACTAAATTGAAAATTATAAACATTTGAGAAGTTTGAATTTATAAGAAAAATGAGAAAATTATTGATATATAAAAATTAAATAGTTTTTTTCTCTAATTTAAACAAATAATTTAAATAAACAAATAAAGAAAATTAATGAAACTTTAATTTAGTAATTTTGAAATTAAAATGAAAGTTCATTAACGAAATTAATATGCATTTAATATTACATTTAAATACTATGTGAGATTTAATAAAATAGAAATATCATAAAATGACATGTGGAATAAAAATTGATTCAAAATAACCACAAAATAACACTTGACAAATCAAATGAAAGTGTGACAAAAAAACCTTTCATTTATTATAGTAGATTATTAGAGTAGATATTATCAAGGTTCTAAAAAGCTCGTCATGGCTCCAAGGCTTGTGTCTTCCGTCAAACTTTACCAAAACGTCGTCTTAACTCATATATATGTATAAAATAGAATAATAGTTGAAAATACATATAAAAATATTAAATATATACAAAATTGCCGTCTTAAGTCACGCTTTACAAACGTCATTGTTCGTTAAGGCTCGGAAAAACTTGAGTATTGACATTGCCGATCCAAATACGCTCCGTTACCATAGGATTTTGAATAATTAAATCCATACATTTATCCAACGAATCAACATATATCCAAACCTGATTGCTTGATGAAACATTAATGAAGTGATAGTATGATTCTTGGTAGAAGATTGAAAATTTAGAAATCAACTTCTCAAGTAATACGTAAAAATAGTTCGGTCTTTGGCTTTTGCCCATTGGACTTGTGTTTGAAATTAAAATTAAACTTTAAACATGATAAAATATAAACGTATAATTCTAAAATTTATACGGAGCGAGTTATAAAAGAAGCATATCGATAATGATCCGTACCCGACCCTTTTAATAAAAAGGATAGCGGGTAACGAGTCATTAACGGGTAAACGAATCAAAAATTATGTTCCATATCCATTTAATTCTTAAGGATATGAATCGGATCAGGATTAAAACACACTACATTGCTACGTCTACTGCTAATAGAGGTTGTAAGGTTAAAATAAAATGGATCTAGTAGTTTAATAACACAAATTGAGATTAATTTTTGGGTTAATTTTTTTTGTTAGGTTTTAATAGAATTTATCGGTTCTAATAAATAAATAAACCTTATAAATAAATCGTTTGACCATTTGTTGGTTATATATAACTTAAATCGGTTTTTAGTTAAACAAGTTTTGACGTACAATCATCATTAATATCAAATTTACGGTCATATGGTTTGAGTGTTTCGAGCTAGATAGAAAATGAAACAAGTGTGAAAATATATTTTTTGATTATTAATTAAAATTCTTCAAAAGTTTTCTACTACATAAAATATATCAAGTTGAATATTATATAAAAAAAATGTTAAGTTCATAGTAATGATAATTTGTATTAATATACACGGAGTAATATATATATATATATATATATATATATATATATATATATATATATATATATATATATATATATATATATATATATATATATATATATAATAAGAAACAAAATTAAATTATTAATATTCAAATTAAAATGTTTTTTTTTATTTAAATAAGCAATTTAAATAAATAAACAAAAAAAAACTAATGAAACTTTATTGTAGAAATTTTGAAATTAAAACGAAAGTCAATTAATGATATTGATATTCATTTATTATTATATTTATTGCAATTGTTATATTTACATATTATTTAAATATTATGTAAAATATAATAAAAAAAAAAACAAAAAAAAAACATAAAATGACATGTAGAAAAACTAATTTAAAATAACCACAAAATGATGTGACAAAGTGAATAACAATTAATATGTGATACAAAATTTATATTTTTCTTAAATTATATAAGTATATACATACATATATATATATATATATATATATATATATATATATATATATATATATATATATATATATATATATATATATATATATATTCGGTGTAAAACTCGTGTATTATATGAGTTTATTTAAAAGAAAAAATAATATTTGAGAAACTTAATTTTATAAGAAAAATAAGAAAAAAATTGAATTATTAATATTAAAATTAAAATGTTTTTTTAATCCTTTAAATTTTAATAAACAATTTAGCTAAATAAACAAGCAAAACTAATGAAGCTTCAACTTAGAAAAATTAAAATTAGAAAGAAAATCAATTAATGAAATTGATATGTATTTATTATAATTATTATATTTACATATTATTTAAATATTATGTAGAATATAATAAAATTAATAAAAAACATAAAATGACATGTGAAAAAAATATAAAATAACTACAAAATGATTTGTGGCAAAATGAATAAGACTGTGACATGTAAGAAAAATGTTCGTTATTTCCTAAAGTGTGTGTGTGTGTGTGTATATATATATATATATATATATATATATATATATATATATATATATATATATATATATATATATATATATATGGGTGAGCATTTGGACCGGTGGACCGAACCGAACCGGTGAACCGGACCGTTTTTTTGGATCCCCGGGCCGGTTCTTGGTTCTCAGATTTCTCTCCGGTCCGGTCCGGTTTTTTTCCCGGTTCGGTCCGGTTTTTACTGGGTTTAGAACCGGTTGGACACGATTAAGATTTTTGTGATGTTTTTTAAACACTCATAACTCATTCGTTTTATGTCGGATTGATATGCGGTTTTTTCCAACATTTAGTTTACAGTTTGTAGATGAATTTAGACTATAATTTTGTTTATTTTGGTATTATATTCACCGCATTACGATCCTTCAAAGTAGAGCTATTAAAGCTGAAAAAATTCAGCTTTTCAGCAAGATTTTGTAATCTGTGACATTTTTAAAACACCCATAACTCATTCCTTTTAAGTCGGATTGACCAGAGATCTTTTCCAACATTTAGTTTACAGTTTGTAGATGAGTTTAGACTATAATTTTGTTTATTTTTGTATCATATTCACTGAGTTACAATTCTTCAAAGTAGAGCTATCAAAGCTGAAAAAATTCAGCTTTTCAGCAAGATTTTGTAATCTGTGACGTTTTTTAAACACCAATAACTCATTCGTTTTAAGTCAGATTGACCTCCAGTTTTTTCCAACTTTTAGTTTACAGTTTGTAGATGAATTTAGACTATAATTTTGTTTATTTTGGTATTTTATTCACTGAGTTACAATCCTTCAAAATAGAGCTATCAAAGCTGAAATATTTCAGCTTTTTAGTATTATTTTATACTATAATTCCGAATCCGCGTTTAGCACATGTGGTAGAGTTGTAAGTGAGTATCAGACTAGTATATCAACATTGATAGTTGAAGCTTTGTTATGCACCCAAGATTGGGTGATAAAGTCTACAAATCCGATAGTTGACAACGTTGATGACATCTTGAACGATGATTATATAGCTTTGGGTAAAAAAATTACAATCTTTATTCTTTTTTTATACAATTATTACTTTTTATTAAATACTAACAACATTTTCATTTGTGTTTATATAGATAAAAAAATATGGATGATAATGATATGGGGAAGAGGCTAGTGGAAGATTAGATTATTAGTTTATAAAGTTTGTTAGTTTGATTGATTTTAAAGTTTAAACTATGATTTTTGTTGTTACGGTAATACTTTTATATGTTTGTCTTAAAATTGTTTAACTTTTGTTGGTGAACTTGATTTATATGTTAGTTGTTTTTATTTGGAAATTTAATTTTTGCAAATTGCAAGTTATAATATTATACATCAATGTAGATTAGTTAGGCATGAAATGGAAACATATTAATTTTGCAAGTTATAATATTATACATCAATTTAGATTACATATACTCTATGCAATTAAAGTTGTACCGGTCCAAACATGTCCAAAAACCGGAAAACCCGGACCTGGACCCGGACACGGACACGGACACAACTCATCCGGTCCGCTCCATGGTCCACAAAATTCTCCATAACCGGTCCGGTCCGGGTCGGTCCAAATGCTCACCCCTATATATATATATATATACACACACACACACACACACACATGGAGAGTTCTATGAAAATTACATAATTATGACAAACCATGTTGGAATCAATGAAAACATGACAACATATCATTTTTGAATAAACTATATAAATAAAATCTACAACACGTTAATTATGAATAAGGAAATGGATGCATGTCACTTGATTATTAGTTGTAGTGTGTGTCTCTCTCTGTGTGTGTATATATATATATATATATATATATATATATATATATATAGAGAGAGAGAGAGAGAGAGAGGGGGGGGGGGGAGAGGGAGAGAGAGAGAGAGAGAGAGGAAGAAAGAAAGAAAGAGAGAGTTAGGTTCAAATATTTCTACTATCTATTGTGTGCATGTAGGATTGATTATGGATCAATCATTTTAGTTATTTTAATAAAGTAATTAATGTATATTAAATATTGAAGATTTAGTTAACACTCATTATATTTTTAACATTTAATATGCATCAATTACTTTTTTAAAATAACCAAAATGATTGGTCCAGAATCAATCCTACATGCATAAAATAGATAGTTAGAACACAATAATTTAACCGTATATATATAGAGAGAGTCAAGATCAAATAAGAAGGAAATTTTTGGTAGGAAGGTAAGAAGTTTTTTTTCTACATATTTTTTTTCGCGAACAAACAAAATGAATCATTAGATGATTCATTTTTAAGATGATTCACGAGAAAAAATTCTCAAAAAAACATCTCGATGATTCATTTATACAATGATTTTGTTGTTATTCACTAAAATTGTCATAAAAATCAATTTTTTCTTAATTTACTTAAAAATGAATCATAAAGATGTTTTTTTGGGAATTTTTTCTTGTGAATCATCTTACAAATGAATCATCTAGTGATTCATTTATTTTGTTCGTCAAAAAAATATGTAGAAAAAAAACTTCTTACCTTCCTACCAAAAAAAATTTCTTACCGGATCTATATCCTATATATATATATATATATATATATATATATATATATATATATATATATATATATATATATATATATATATATATATATATATATACATACATATATACACACACACATATATATATGGCTAGGTTAATATGTTTCTTATATTTATTGTATGCCACAATGCATCAATAGAAATTTAGTAAAATCATATAATTATTTAATTAAATAAAGATAGATATGAAACGATTTCCATAACTGTATGTATATTAAATGATATACATAATTATAATTCTCTTTTTATGAAAACTATTTAAATTTGTCATTAATGTCAACGATAACAATCTTTTAGAATGAATTCGTATCTAGGTTTTATGTATGGGTTCATGTTTTGGGTCAACACTCACTCATTTAAAATACAATAAAGTTGCATGGAATATGGAGAACGAGGGTATATCATACTATAATACACTCTTATTCTTTTAGATACGAATTCATTTTGAAAAAATATTATTATTGACATTAATGACGAATTTAATTGGTGTCCATAAAAAAAGAATTGTAAGTATGAATATAATTAGTATACATATAATTATGGAATTTGTTTTATATATATATATATATATATATATATATATATATATATATATATATATATATATATATATATATAGTAAAAAAACAGATTTGTGATCTCTAAGTATTTTTTTTATGTATTTTATGATTTTTAGGGTTTTTATATGGTTGTCAAAATCTCGATCCTGATCGTAGGATCGTACGATCATAGGATCGTAGGATCTGATCCTACATTCTCTTTATTTTTTAAATGTCTTTTAGATTTTCCCTTTACCAATTACCATTTATCATTTTGTGTTGTAACTTATGATTAATATTTTGAAGTTTTTATAACTTTTGAACGAAAAATTGAATGTTTGAAATATTTTTCATGATTAAAAATTAAAATTATATTTTTTTTTTGTGTGATCGTAGAATCCCGTTCCCGAACTTGTTTTCCATAATAAGTTTTATTTTTTTGTTAATTAAATTTATTAATCTACTTTTTATTATAACCCTTATTACGTATACTTATATTAATTTTTAATATTATTTAAGAAACGTCTATAAGAAAATAAATTTGTTGGAATCAGATGTATGCCACACATGACATTTATAGTTTAGTTATCCATTTGGGATAATGACTTGAAAAGGTAACGAACTTTCGATTTTTATCACATTTAGTCACTAAACTTTTTTTCGTTATCTATTTGCCATTGAACTATTGAAACTGTTCACATTTTACCCTTATGACCGGCTGTTGCCGGTCATAAAGGTAAAATATGAACAGTTTCAATAGTTCAATGGCAAATAGATAACGAAAAAAAGTTTAGTGACTAAATATGAACAAAATCGAAAGTTCGTTTCCCTCTAAAAAGTTCAATAACTAAATGTGAACAAACTTCCTCTTGTATTATGTTTTACCAAATTATTTATTTTTGTTAAATTGTAGCAACATTTGTTAATGAAGAAATTTATGGAAAAAAAAAAACCTGGAAATATATTTAAAAAAAAAAACAAAAAACCAAAACCGAAATAAAAAACCAATGGTTGATATTTTCCAAAATAAAAAATCAAAATTTCCAATCTGATTTTGGTTTTACAAAAAAATGAACCATTCTCACTGATGTGAATTATGACCATTACTTTGGCATGCGAAATTTGTGACATCCCATGAATATGTAGTTACAACATCGTCTGAACTCGTAATGCATAGTAAGGGGTTAGACTATCATCACATGAATACGTAGTTACAACATTGTCTGAAATCGTAATTCATCACCTACAGGTTATAGGTCTGCTGGTGTTTCCATTAGGTTGTCTAGAATAGTCCGTGGTCGCCATCTATACTCTAGTGGATTACTACATCGCCACATTGCTGGTTAAGGTTATGGTATCTCCTTTCATCATGTATCACATATTCATCATCATCTATTTACCTAATTATCATCACCTTTCTATCATCACCTATCTCTCATCATTTTATTTCATCACATTGTTGGTTAAGGTTATTCTTCCTAACTTCGAACCCCAAGGTTTACTCTACTAAAGCTTCATATTCTCGGCTCTCTAGACCTAGAAGGGTCCAGATCTATCACACCAAAAAGCTCAAGATAGCTCTTCCTCTCACTCTACACACTCAAACTCGCTAGGGTTCTCACTTATGAGAAAGGCAGTCGCAATTGAAGGCCATAAGTGCCTTTAAATATGGCTCGGGCCCAAAGATTTAGGGTTTCTGCCAACAGCGTGGACTCGTCAAGTCGCCTCACCGACTCGTCGAGTCCATTCATTAATCTGAGTCATCAGTCGCGACCTTACTCGACGAGTTGAGGCGTCAACTCGTCGAGTCTCTCTTCTTAACTCAAAAGAAAAATACTTAAATTATGATACTTGGAAATTCGGATGTTACATTTTGTTTTTTTATTTCATAGATTTCTTCATCAACAAATGTTACTACAATTAAACAAAAATAAATAATTTTGCTAAAACATAATACGATAGGAATAGGAAGTTAGTTCACATTTAGTCACTGAACTTTTTAGAGGGAAACGAACTTTCGATTTTGTTCGCATTTAGTGACTAAACTTTTTTTCGTTATCTATTTGCCAATAAACTATTGAAACTGTTCACATTTTACCCTTATGACCGGTAACAGCCGGTCATAAGGGTAAAATGTGAACAGTTTCAATAGTTCAATGGCAAATAGATAACGAAAAAAAGTTTAGTGACTAAATGTGACAAAAGTCGAAAATTCGTTACCCTTTCAAGTCATTATCCCTATCCATTTTCTTTGTTTTTTGGAACGACGGCTATATGTTAAAAACGAAAGCTTAATAAAAATTAGGAAAAATACAAATTAAGATAGAATTGGATGATGAACCCACACATTCCTTTATTATTATTATTATTATTTTTTGCCTTATTTTTTCTAAAGGAGAAAAAGAAAATATGACAATGTTATCAAATTCATTTTTTATTGTATTGTTACATCATGCATTTTTTTCTCCCCTCTATCTTTATAAAATAAAATTTCCGTAGAGTATAATGATGAAATATGAAGTTCTATAGAAGTTCAAAACCACAAAAACTTTGAAATTGTAAGTCATTTTTCATTGGTCATTATAATGAAAATATCATTGGTTTAAAAACAAATTATACTGTTGTAGCGGTCATAAACCAACAACTAACGGTAAGTTTTTACATTTTATGTGAACAAAATATCACCAAACTATGATATTTGATAAAAGAAAGTTAAAACTATACTTTATAAAAAATGTGAATAAATAAGAAAAAAATTTAATAAGTTTACATGTTTTGACAGACCATGTAAATTTTTAAAAAAATATAACTTTTGTATAAAAATGGGGTAAAATTAGAAATGAAATTCTGTTGTTGCATTAGTATATAAATTTATAAATATTGAATAGTATAAAAAAATGTTAGAAAATCGAAGATGGTCTTAAATTCAACCTCTTAAAACTTATCAGTCTCGATAAGTTCTTAAAACTTTATCATTCTCGATTCGTTAGCAGTTCAAGATTGAATACTCCACAGAATCACCACTGTGACATTTACCACGTGGCATATCATTAGTAGGTTAACAGCGGTAGGCTCCACCTTCCACTCCAAAAAAGAATATATAAAGCCACTCCACCTCCATCTATCTCCAACAAGCTCCACCTCCTTCCTTCTTCTTACTTCACCGCCATCTCCACTTCCGGCCACCGAGCACAGAATTAAAAACTAGAAATTTATTACACACTTCACAACGCTACAAATGGGTACCGGAGAATATGACTACCCGAAATCGAGCTTCGAGCAGCAACCACACAAAGTTGCCATTCCGCCGCCGCAACCGTTCATAAAATCGTTGAAGACCACCGTGAAAGAAACATTTTTTCCCGACGACCCACTGCGCCAATTCAAAAACCAGCCTCCTTCACGAAAATTCGTACTCGGAGTTCAGTATTTCTTCCCCATTTTCGACTGGGGATCTCGTTATAATTTGAGTTTCTTTAAATCCGACGTAATTGCTGGTATCACCATTGCCAGTTTAGCAATCCCTCAGGGGATCAGCTACGCTAAGCTCGCCAACCTCCCGCCGATTCTCGGCCTGTGTAAGCTCTTCAAACTTTTCCGGCGTTATTTCACCTCTATCAATTATCATGGTGGGTTTATACTTCGATATAAATTACTGAGAGAGAAAAAATTGTATTTTTTTTTTTTTTTTGTTGAATTTTGCAGATTCGAGCTTCATTCCTCCATTAGTCTATGCTATGATGGGAAGTTCGAAAGATTTAGCAGTGGGGACGGTGGCAGTAGCGTCGCTGCTGATAGGTTCCATGTTAGGTGCGGTGGTTAACGCCAATGAAGACCCAAAGTTGTATCTTCAGTTAGCTTTCATGGCAACGTTCTTCGCTGGAGTTCTCCAAGCTTCATTGGGAATCTTTAGGTTAATATACAGAGATCTTCAAACACATATTTAATTAAAAATAAAATTAAGGCCTCTCAACGCCATAAACATGAAACTTAAGGCTGATTAATATTTAATATCCATAATCGAATCCATGCAGGCTTGGGTTTATCGTTGATTTCTTATCACACGCGACGATCGTAGGGTTCATGGGTGGCGCTGCGACGGTGGTTTGTTTACAGCAGCTGAAAGGAATATTGGGTCTCGAACACTTCACTCATGCCACTGATCTTGTCTCCGTGTTGCGATCTGTCTTCACTCAAACCCACGAGGTTCTTGAAATAATTTTTTTATTTTTTACTCCCTTTATTAATTAAAAAAATAATTGACTTTTAATACGTTTTGCATGTTATTAATACTAATAAATTAATTCTCAAAACTACAGTGGAGGTGGGAGAGTGCAGTTTTGGGCATTTGCTTCTTGTTCTATCTCTTGGTTGCTAGATTTGTTGTAAGTATTTATTTTTTAATTAATATATATATTTCACTTCGTTGGTTTTTATATATAGATATATAAACACGAATTAAAAAATAATCTGAAAACTGATGTAAACAGAGCACAAAACGACCAAAGCTATTTTGGATATCGGCAATGGCTCCTTTGACATCGGTCATCTTGGGGAGCGTTCTTGTTTATCTCACCCATGCCGAGAAACACGGGGTTCAAGTGGTTAGTTTCTTAATTCAGATATTAACCAAATTTTTATATTTCACTATCCATTCTTATATTTCGTCCATAGTACAAAAAATTGTTATTATCTCGTCAAAATGATAAACACGATAATACACTGGTAAAAGATTCTGGATCTAATATACTATCCAAACCGTATGTCATCAGATGTATGTCGTTATCTTACAACCGACATATTTCGGACAATTTTCATAAAGTCATACGACTATTGGTCAATAAGATTCTTTCACAGTTTCTTTTGTATCCCTTATTTTTTTATTTTTTTTTTAAAAAAAAAAAAATTATAAATACAATAATTAGTTACGTCTTTTGTGTAAAATACAGATTGGGGAATTGAAGAAAGGACTAAACCCTATAACAATAATGGACTTGTCTTTTGGGTCTCAATATCTATCTACGGCAATCAAAACCGGCATCGTCACGGGTGTTATTGCCCTTGCTGTAAGTCGTTTGTCCTTTATGCTTTACCACTTGTACTTTCAATTATTTCTTCCCACTTGCATTTATTTACAAAACTTCTAAAAAAGAAAAAAAAATGTTCAGAGTCACGGGACTATTTGTTTGATCAAAAAATGGGTAATATTCCATAAAATCAAAAAGTACATGTACGAACGATATAAGTCATTACAATATGTCTATAGTGATAAGGGGTAACAATGTAATTTTGCATTTCATTCCAAATTTTTATAAAAAAACAAAAAAATAAAGTTTTATGGGGTACATGGGCACTGTTTGATCAAATTTGGATTAACCAAATTACATGATTTAATGCATAAGGTGCAAGTCATTAGAGAGGGTCTATCTTGTGGGATGACAATGTAATTTGCATTCCATTACCTAATTTTCACCCCAATCCCAAATAGAATCATATTTAGAGCATATAGTACAAGTCATTATAGCATATTCTCATCAGGGGCAATAATGTAATTGCAAACAGGAAGGAATTGCTGTGGGTAGGAGCTTCGCCATGTTCAAGAACTACAACATTGATGGAAACAAGGAGATGATTGCTTTTGGCATGATGAACATAGCTGGATCATGCACTTCTTGCTACCTTACCACTGGTGTGTAAAATTACCATTATACCCTCTCTCTTTTTTTTCGATATCTTCAAGCTTTTGGTTTAAGTTACATATTTGTTTTACTAAATTGATATAAATTATAGGTCCATTTTCGCGTTCGGCTGTAAACTTCAATGCGGGATGCAAAACTGCGGTTTCAAACATAGTGATGGCAATCGCGGTGATGATCACATTGTTGTTCCTGACACCACTTTTTCATTACACACCGCTTGTTGTGTTGTCTTCAATCATCATTTCAGCAATGTTGGGTCTTATTAACTATGAAGAAGCTATTCACCTATGGAATCTCGACAAGTTTGACTTCGTTGTGTGCATGAGCGCGTATTTTGGGGTGGTATTTGGGAGCGTTGAAATCGGATTAGTCATTGCGGTATGATTTTTAATTAATTACAATATTGTTTATAAATTATAATACAGTTTCAGTATTTTAATTTAGTTTAAACGGGACACTTGTAGGTTGCATTGTCGTTGCTTAGGGTGCTCCTATTTGTCGCAAGGCCAAAAACATTTGCACTAGGCCACATACCTGATTCATCGATCTATAGAAGCATCGATCAATACCAAAACGTGAAAACTGTCCCTGGAATCCTCATACTTCAAATTGATGCACCAATTTACTTTGCTAATGCTGGCTACTTGCGTGAAAGGTATAATTATTCAGCTCATCGAGTTAAAATGTTTAAAAAAAACGTACCCTAGCTTGAACGATTTTTTAAATTCAAAGTTTCGCTATTTCTCAGAATTTCAAGATGGGTTAATGAGGAGGAAGACAGATTGAAGTCGGCAGGAGAGGATAGCTTGCAATACGTCATACTTGCATTGAGTGGTAAGTGACCAACAACCGAATCATCTAGTTTAGAAAAAAAATAACATCGTGGTGGTTGCAGCGGTGGGGAATATCGACACGAGCGGGATTACAATGATGGGAGAGGTTAAAAAGGTTATGGAAAGAAGAGGACTAAAGGTACTAAATATTAACCATGTTTTATTAAGGATTTATTGTTTAAATTTGAAGCTAAATCTTTGATGTGACACATATGATAATCTTGTATAGTTGGTTTTGGCGAATCCGGGAGGAGAGGTGATAAAAAAGATGAATAAAGCAAAGTTGATAGAAGTCATCGGGCAGGAATGGATATATCTAACGGTAGGAGAAGCCGTTGGAGCCTGCAACTTCATGCTTCATACATACAAAAATGTCGAAAAGTCGGGTTCAAGTGGATCATCGTTGGGAAAAGAGACACAAAGTGACAGTAATGTTTAATGCGACGTCGTTTGTTAGTATTTGTCTTGAGAGGCGTATTCATGCTGATAAATAATTTGTATATTGATTAGCTCCTTTTGTCAATTTTTACAAGTAGAACGTTCTCTTTCAAGTAAAATGTGCAAGGAAAACGGATAATATTACTGAGTTACGAAATGGAAGTAAGGGCTCGTTTTCAGCTACCATTGTAAGCTAGATTTACACATTGATACGTCTTATATCAGAAATTATAAAGCCTTAATATAAAAATCATAGTACAAGCATATTTACACCATACATATTCACATATTGTCATAGCGACAACACGTAACATACAAACGTCATTAATAACATTCTAAGGAAATTACGGGCTTCTACAGAAAGAAAGTGGTGAAATAGTTAATTATGCAAGTAAAAAAAAAAAAAAGGTAAAAATGCAATTATAGTTATCAACTAATTATACATATTTCTTGCTATAGATTGTGATAATAAGAGAAGATCATATGATTTGGTGGTCACTGGTCAAGGCCATTTCTGATGATTCGAGATTGTTGAGCATGTTAATGAAGCCTTCCTCTATTGTCTCCATGGTTAGGAATGTCTGGAACCTTCCATAGTGAAGGTGCCTTCTTTTGTAGGATGTGCGTTTTGGCACCTTTTCTAAAGTCTGCTTATGTTTTGCTTTATTTGAAGTAAAAGATGATTGTTTTGGTATTTTTTTTTTTTTTTTTCTTGATTGAAGAGGTATCCCTTTTTTATCGAAAAAATATATCTTATAGTAGTTTGATTAAAAATATTGAGTGTGTATGTGATACAAATAATACTTGCCAAATATATTTGGGTTTTAAATTACTTAAATTGCATGATGGTATTTTGGGCTTATACACTATCTAGTGACTAGTCCATGTTTTTAATTAGTTTAAAAAATAAATAAAGCCCAACCGCTTATACCTTTTTTTTTTAATTCTTTTTGTACGGGTCAATAGAAAGAAAAAAAAAAAAAAAAAAAAAAAGGTAAACTTAAATTATTTATGTTTTCATGATTAGCAAAAAGAGAATAACAGAAAAGGGGTTTTAACCCCAGTATAACGATCGAGAGAAAACTAAAATACACACTCGTATATAATATATGTGTCATGAAATCAATAGAAGACACGGAGTTCATGGATTAAAAATGTAACATAAAATTTTTGTATGTGTGTTCGGGTGCAACAAATGTGTGTGCATGAGAGAGAGAGAGAATTGAAGAAGAAAATTATAGGGGTGGCGATGTGGTGGTGCTAGAGTGGCACAAGAGACCTGATAGTCCCTAGACTTAGGTGTTGTTTGTTTTTTTGGAAAAAACTTCTTCAAACCTCTTACTGCTGCGCAGCGCAGCACACGCGCAACACTTTTCATCTCGCAGCTGTTTGTTTTTTAGAAGTCTTATGAGTCAAAAACTTCTGCGCGTGCTCTGTTTGGCGCAGCACTTGTACCGCCTCTTCCAACCTTTTTTTTTTTTTTTTTTTTTTTTTTATTGCTGAAATTTTGATTATATGTTATTAAAATTTTATTTCACATTTTATTTCCTTTTTTTTTCGTTTATTCTTATTGAATTTATTTTTCATTTTTTTTATATTCAATAATGATAATTTCTTGATGAAATATCATTATTTTTTACTGAAAATATCTTTATTTTTTGTTGAAATATCATTCTTTTTTACTGAAATATCATTAATTTTTACCGAAATATTATACATTATTAAATTTTACGTATTAAAAAGCTATTTTAGGTTTATAAAATTAGTTTATTTTAATTTTTTAATATTTGCAGCAGTATGCAGATGTTAAAAAAATAAACACGCTTCTTATTATAGTCTGCAGCCGTTTGGTCCACCTCTTCTACTGCAGAGGGTTGCAGAAGTGATCCGCAGACTTCATGAATTTTTGCTTCAGAAAATCAAACAACATCTTAGTGAAAATAACCCCACACCAATGTTATGTGTGTAAACTAATGAAAAAAAATATCCATAGACTTTTATCATTGAATAATAAAAATAAAAGAGTACATTATAATGAAGGGAAATTCAATATAAATAGGAAAGTTAATTAGGTTAAACATAGGCTTAAAGGTCAAACATGACCCAAACCAGAAAAATGCCTAATAACTTTATTATTATGTTAACACCCTCCCCACCCCCTCCCCCTTTTCCTCTTTTTTTTTTCTTTTTTTTTTTCTTTTTAAAACTCATAGAACAATAAGCATTGAGAGTTTGTCAGTAAGAAAATGAAACTGACGAGCAATCAAGGCTTTCGTAAATATATCAGCAATCTGCATTGTGGACGGAACATTAGGAAGATAAATAGTCCCCTGCTGAAAGTGGTAACGAGTGAAATGACATTCAATCTCAATATTTTTTGTTCACTCATGAAATAATGAATTCTTGGCAATCATTATAGCACTCTTATTGTCACAATGCAAAGGGATAGGCAGTGAAATATGAACACCCGTGTCTGCAAGAAGCCATCACAGCCACACAATCTCGCAAGTAGCAACAACCATAGTTTGATACTCTAATTATGTTGATGATCGAGAGACAACATATTGTTTCTTACTTTCCCATGAAATCAACAAGAAAGATACAATACCTAGTAGTGGACTTGATATCATAAGCATTGATATCCAAGCATCATTATAGGCACGCAACTCAAGAGAGGAAGTGGAAGGTGTTGGGGTGCAAAGCTCTCCATTTGGTGATGACTTGAAGGCTTCACCCCTTTTATGATATGTGTGGGAATAGCCTTGTGACTTACGGGTTAAGCTTCCCTATATATAGTAGTTTAATGTTTTTTGTAGGTTGAGAGAGCTCCCATTTTGTATAGACGAGTAGATTAGTTTGAGAGAGAGTATTGTAGGAAGCAAGTACATGCTACTATAAATTTTGTTCTACTACATTTTAACTACACAATTGTAGTTAAACATTAATTCGTTTCTTTCGATTATGCATTTCTATGTTCCGCAATGTCAAATCAAAGCTTCATGTCCTAACAAGTGGTATCAGAGCCAAACCATGAAGATTTAAGCGATTAGTTCATGGAATGGTTCATGATTTGACTATATTTTGCATAATCGATTCAAGATTCGAAATCTTCTTGTGAGTCTCTCCAAATTTTCTAAATTATGTATATCTTTCTTTGAATTTCTTGTTTATCTGGATTTTCCATTTCGATCTATTTCGTTTCATGCCAAATTTGTTGATCCGATTCATTTTCTTTCAGTGATTCATATATTTTTAGCCCGATCCTATTTATCAAATATGTATTTGTTGATCCATCCCGATCTATGTTAAACTGATCCAAATATACAATTTGTTAGTGTTCATATGATTTAAAAGCCCAAATTCTTGTTTACAATTCACGTGATCTGATTTAAAGCCCAAATCTCTCACTAATTTTTCAAAACCTTTCTCGACATCTGCTTTATCATTCATTCATAGTGTTTGCTTGATTTTCTTCTCAAATCGTTCAATATTTAATCATAATTCATCTCTAAATCTCGCATCCAATTGTGTACTTAATCTACATGAGATTTTTTTTTAGATCTGGTTTGATCTTCAACGTGATATCATCTCATCATTTTTGTTGTGGTTCCAAATCATTAATCGATCTAGAGATTTGATTTGATTTGCCAATTTATTCTTTAAATTGGATCGGTTTGGAAGAAAATTTGGGTATATGAATTGTGTTCTTAATTTATCCAGGAGCTAGTCAAGTACTGATGAATGAGGTGTACAAGTTGTAACACCGTAAATTTTCAAACAATTTTTTTTTTCATTTTTAAAAATCACATAATTCTTATAAACATGGTTCACAAATCTCTAAAATGACAATATATCAAAAACACAAGTTCAATAATTGTTTAAACACAATCCAGGATCCTTAAAACACAACTTCGCCTCGTGTGTACAATCAAGTCGGCGCCTTCCCGTAATCCTGAGAAGTACCTAAAACACATAACACATAAAACGGTAAGCACGAAGCTTAGTGAGTTCCCCAAAATACCACACATAACTCATTAGCCACTCATGGATATATCTCAAATAAGACTCTCTAGTCGATGTGGCTCAGTGGAACCCTCCGGTCTCACATCTTGGGTAAACCCTCCGGTCCTAACTCAGTAAAGCTCAGCATAATACACAACATAAATTACGAAGACATAATGCAAGATATTACAATGCTCAATATAAGCACACAAGACCCTCCAGTCACACGAAATTACCACTTAAGGTAAGTATAGTGAGAAGACTCACCTCTTAAGCAAGCAAATAAACTTCATACACGAATCACCGATCTAGCCTTCGCCTAATACATATGATAATTATCTATAATTAACACTCCAATCACAACTCTAAATAAACCAAATGCTATTATGTCTCTCTCTAACTCATGGAATGGGGTAAAGACCATTCTACACCTCCATCGTCTCCATAATCCTTGTCTTGACCAAACCCTAAAGTCAACTGAAGTCAACAATCCATGTTGACCCGACTCGTCGAGTACATCTCTGTGACTCGTCGAGTCCCCTCTTTTCTTCAGAAACATCGTGAAAATCCATCTTAACTCGCCAAGTTGTCTCATTAACCCACCAAGTTACTCTCAAACTCATCGGGGAAAACCCGAGCGGACTCGTCAAATTGGCTCATCAACTCGGCGAGTCCCTTAAGTCTCTTTTCTCATTCAGACGTTTTAAGGTAGATTCACAACCCCAAACTCTAGATCTAGCCTCCCAAGGCTGAGATACCACGTAAAGCTATAATCTTTACGTCTATGCATGGCACTTAGGAATTGAAATGCCAAAATAAGCTCCATTTAGGGTCTTAAGCATAAAAGATCCTCTATAGCTGGATAAAGTTAGGACCTTTGGACTCTAGGGACCTCATAAGGTCCAGATCTAAAGTTTTAATCACTTGGTAAGTTCAACACACTCAAAGTCTCAAGGAAAGATGGAATAAGCACTACAACTCCATGAAAACGAGATCTAATCACAATAATGAGCAAGATGAAGACTTTTTACCTTCAACGTAAACAATAGATGAAATAACACCAGATCTAACATCCTCTTCTCATTCCTTGCCTTGTTACTCTTCTCTTCTCTTCAAAAGGTTCACTAAAATGCCCAAAGATTAGCTCTCTTTCTCTATTAGATCAATATAGACGATTAAGGTTTCATACAGGGGAGTAAGGTGGTTGGTGAGGCAGAAATGAGGGCTTGAGGTCCTTTAAATAGGACCCAACCCCGGAGAATTAGGGTTTCCTATCACAACGCCTACTCTCCGAATTGGTCTCTCCGACTCGTCCAATTGGTTATAAAACCCACGTGGTCAATCCACCTCTACACAACGAGTTGGGGCATCCAAATCGTCGAGTTGCTCAAACCACTCATAAATAAATATATAAATATTATACCTAAGAGTCGGGATGTTAAAATTCTCTCCCAATGGAATCACACTTCGCCCTCGAATTCATGCTCCGGAAACAACTCTAGGTACTTCTCGTGCATCTCGGACTCCGGCTCCCAAGTCCACTAGGTCCCCTGCGGTGCTCCCACTACACCTTAACTAGTCACACCTCCTTGTTCCTCAGGTCCTTAACTTTTCTATCAAAATTGCCATCGGTCTCTCAATGTAATTCAGGCTAGTATATACTTGATGGGAAGAGTGAACTGACCATACAAACTCATGAGGATATGTTAAGGGAATATACACTTGACTTCGATGGAAGCTGGTATACATACCTACTATTAGCAAAGTTCTAGTATAATAACAACTACCATTCCAGTATTGGTAGACCTCCCTTCGAGATGCTTTATAGGAGAAAGTGTTGAACGCCCATATGATGGGGAGAAGTTGGCCAGCGTGTCATGGGAAGTACTGACGTTGTAACTAATTCTACTGAATTTATCAAACAAGTAAGAGAAAGACTACAAATTGCGCAGGTGCGGCAGGAAGAGTTATGTAGATCGGCAAAGGTCGGATCTTGAGGTCCTAGTTGGAGATATCATACTACTCAAGGTTACGCAATGGAAGGGTAGCATTCGGTTCCGGAAGAGGGGAAAGTTAGGCCCTATGTACATTGGATCCTTTCGAGTTATTAATCGAGTGGGCAAGGTTGCCTACCATCTGGATCTTCCAGAAGAGTTCAGTCGGATCCACAACACATTTCATGTCTCCCAATTGAGGAAGTGCATTACGGATGAATCTGAAATTGTACCTTTGGAGGATATTCACGTAGATGAACGTCTGAACTATGTAGAAAAACCAGTAGCAATCCTAGATAAGAAGACAAAGACCTTACGCAACAAGGTGATCAATCTAGTGAAAGTGTCGTGGGAATACCGAAAAGGATCAGAATGGACCTGGGAACCTGAAGAAGAGATGACAAGGAACTATCCAAGATTATTTAGTTAGATTTTGAGGACAAAATCCTTGTAAGTGGGGAGAGTTGTTACACTCTATTTTTACTATTTCCATTGATTATAATATTAAACAATTATTATGAAATACAAAGTAAAAATATGTTACTTTGAGCAAAGATAATATTTCTAAACATGTAGAAAACGTCAATATGAATTCCATAGATATATAGAACGCTTAAATATGACTTCGTATAAAGAATTTATGCTTCTACGAAGCTTCACGATTAAACTGACACGACTCTATGTATCGTAAAAAGTACATTTTAGATAGATTGCTTACTAGCCTAAGTAATCTAAACAAAAGTCGTAGTAGTCGTAAAACCTAGAGTGTGCATATAGAGAACGTCAAAATCTAACTTCGTATGAGTAGGTTATTATTTTTCGACATTTCATTGCAGCAGTGTGGACACAGAAATTGAAAGCCAAATCAGTTGTTTGTTAGCCGGAAAAATCTAAATGAGAGTTGAAGATCTCATGATTAGGAGTCTGTCAATATAAAGACAGTCTAGAACGGATGTCGTATGCGAACGTTATGATTTTTATATGTAATTTAACAGTCTAAGTATGTTAAAAATATAACTTTAAAAATAGATTTAGAATTAGCCGGCGGAGTCTAAACGAAAGTTGCGGGTCTCATCGATAGCTACACGTAGATATAAAGATCATCAAAAACAGAGTACGTATGAAGAGATTATGGACTTTTGAAAATCTGTAGAAGCAAGCGAGGTGGACCACGTCGTATGCGACACGTGTCAGGCTGACAAATTGCCACGTCACCAGGAGCGGCACACTTTTTAAAATTCTCTCTTTCTCTCTCTGTGTGTGTGTGTGTGTGTCTATATATATATATATGGGTGTTTTTTAGCCATTTCTTCTCACCATTCAACCTCGAAACCTCTGGAGTCACTTCCCTCACCCTAGCCCCTTTACTCCTTAGTTCCCAACCACTTTAGTTAGGCCTTGTGACATCAAAAAGTGGGAGAAATATAAGCTATTGGTATCATAGTTCTGCTAGTACAAAGCTTGGCTTTCACTAAAACTCTTTGTAATTTAAGCTACGCTTACCATTGTAACGCCCCAACTCTCAAATATTAATTTTTATAGCTTTATTTTCAAATTGAAAGGTCTACTCGACGATTTGATGACCTGAATCATCGAGTAGGGAACTTTTGAGGCCACGTGTTTTAAATGACCAACTCACTTAAACTCCCTTACAACCACTTGTGTGTCCAGAAACCCTAATTCGTGTATGTGCTCTATTCTTGTGTGATTTTTAAGCTTGGAAGGTGTTTTGCAAGGAGAAGACTTGCAGTTTAAGAAGAGTAGTGCAGGAGGAGCTAGTGCATCTGACTCTTCTGCTTCTTGGTATCAGTTTAAAGGTAACAATTCATTACCTTGAACTTCTTTCCTTGTAGATCTCATTATGTTGAAGATTAGGGCTTTTCTAGCAAATTTATGTTAGCCATTTTGGGTATGGGCTAGAACTAAAGTTTCAACTTCATATGTGAACTTACCTGGGTCTCTAAGTCTATAAAGTCTCCAGCTTTAGCAAGCATGAACCTTTTCTTATGAGTTAAACCCCATTACAAGCTTAGATTTGACATTCTAAGCCATTAGAGCCTTGCATGCACATAAAGTTTGCAACTTTACGTGATAAACATGCCTTAGGAAGCTTGATCTGCAATATAGCACTTTGGAATGGCTTAAAAAGCATCTGAATGGAGAAATGACTGAAAGAACTCGACAAGTTGCATGGCCAACTCGGTTAGTCCAATGAAGATTGTCGTTCAAGGAATTCTGCATGGACTCGGCGAGTCAGTAGGGTGACTCGGCGAGTCAGCTGGGGTTTCCCCGACCTTTAGACATGCATAAACTCGGCGAGTTTCAGGAAAACTCTTCGAGTCAACTAAGGATTTCACGAATTCTCGAGTTCAGGAAGGACTCAAGGAGTTAATGAACTGCACTCGACGAGTCGGGTCAACATGGATTGTTGACCTTAACCATTGACTTGGACTTTGACCAAGGGTTGACTAGTTGACTTCTGGGGTATTATGGTAAATTGGAAATTTATGGAAAATGTCTTATGGTAAATATAGGTGGTGGAGTTTGTGGCCGTGGTTTGAGAGTTTGAGTTATTGTTTCGATTTGATAGTGGAGAGGTGAGTTATCCTCATTATACTAAGGGGTCTAAGGCACCAAGGTCGGCCCATTGGATTTGATATCCCAGTTGTTTGATGATGTGTTGAGTATGAGATAGTTATACATGCTAGTTTGCCATGCCAGTTAGGTAGATCTGTTGGACTACCTGTGTTACTATTTGATTATTTGTAAGTGCAATTAGCTGTATATGTAGACATGTTGTATGGGTAGGGTGGAGGTTGCACTGCCTCATGCAGTGACCAACAAACCCTGGAGTATGTGAGATATGAGCTGAGGGCGGGGAATGCACACCAGACTCATAATGAGGACTCATTAGCATGCTAGATACGAGCTAAGGACCAAGTGGTATGTCAGACTCGTACTGAGGGTATATCAGTTATGTTTTAGTCTTAGGACTGTAGGGGCAAGCCAGTCATAAGTTGTGGGCTTGGAAGCAAACCAGACTTATGTTGTGGGCTCGAAAGGCAATTCAGACTCACACTATGGGCCTAGGGGGTAATTCAATCTGTAGAGTTGTGTACCCATTACATGTTGTTATTATGTGTATTGTTGTTATGTATCGGTATTTTGGGGGAACTCACTAAGCTTTAGGCTTACAGTTTCAGTTTTGTTTCAGGTACATCAGATGATCGCGGGAAGGCAAAGGCGTGATCATACAACTCCTCATATTTTTGTTTATGTTTCTGTGATACTCTGATATTATACTATTTTGAAAACAAGTTTTGTAATAACTAATGATTTTGAAATGTTTTGAAAAAGTTTAAATTTAGCATGATTTTATGGATGTTACAACCATGCTTTTATGTGTAACTTATATTTATATTCATAGTCGTTATTATGAATGTGTAAATAAGATTTATTAGTGATTCCAATCATAATACTGATTGAACTACTTACGAGAGGGATGTCTATAATGGTCACGTTGGCTTGGTTGTTGGATTTTAGGTAAGATATATGCCGAAGTGATCCTGCATCCCAACTGTCTTGCCTGACTGATCCTTATTTGATAGAATTATCGGTATTCGTTGGGATTAATGATAGGTCTAGCCTACACTACAAGATTTACCTAGAGACTGATAAGCTCTAGTATTATAGGTTAATACATTTTAGGCGCGTACTCGCAAATTGGAGGAAATGAATTATTTATTTATAAGATGACTTAGGGGAGCAAGTTATGGTTGCAAATGCAGGTGAAGTGTTTGAGCAAATGCTAAGTTGAAGTTGATTTGAAGGTTGATAAGAAGAGACTTTGTGGAAAAAGTAGACGGAGAGAGAGAGAGAGAGAGAGAGAGGTAGGATGGGAATGTGTTTATTTTTATTTAATATATATATAAATACTTATAAAAAAAGAAAAAAGAAAAATAAATATAATAAGGTTAATTTAGTTATTTCAATTTGAGAGGGACCAAATCAACATACAAACATAATCAAAAATACCAATAATCTAAAAAAGTTGTGGTTTAGACCAACTTTCAGAATATATATATATATATATATATATATATATATATATATATATATATATATATAGGGAAAAGATCAAATGAGAACACCTAAAAGGTTGAGAACGCGAGAACAAGTATATTCGTTTCTGATTCCATGTATTCATTTGTGGAGAAATGATAAATTTTTACGCATAATCAACATGAATATGTTTTTTCTCTTCAATTGAAATTAAATGCGTAAAAATTTATCATTTCTCCACAAATGAATACATGGAATCGCAAATGAATATACTTTGTTCTCGCGTTCTCAACCTTTTTTCTGTTCTCATTTGATCCTACTCCTATATATATATATATATATATATATATATATATATATATATATATATATATATATATATATATATATATATATATATATATATATATAGAGAGAGAGAGAGAGAGAGAGAGAGAGGTTAAAATGAATATACCTAAAAACGTTATATATATAAGTTTAGGTACCTAACTCCATAATATTACATCGGTTTGTATCATATTTACATTGTAATTGCGTAAGATTCTTAAACTTCAACCCCATAACTTGATTCCTTCTAAAATCTTTGGACTTTCAGCAATATTTTTCTTTTACATCACGTCTTTCTATCGGATACCACCTAATGGGCTTCATATCCTACCGCTACAAATGAAAGGATGTAGGAGAAATATAATGATGAATTTCCAATTTTTTTTTTAAAGTAAATCAAGTTTAGGGATGAAGTTTAAGAAGCTTGGATGATTGCAATGAAAATTTAATGCAAAATGATGTAGTTTGATGAGGTTAGGTACCTAAGTTTATATAAAGGTGTTAGGTATATTCATTTTACCTATATATATATATATATATATATATATATATATATATATATATATATATATATATATATATATATATATATATATATATATATATAAACTAAATTTAATTTTTATTTGTAATTTTAAAATAAAATGGATATAATCGAATGGTAATATATATATATATATATATATATATATATATATATATATATATATATATATATATATAATTTTTTTACTAATTATCAAATTTGTGTATACCTAAATCGAAATTTATATATCTAATTATAAAAGAGCCAATTTTTTTTTTACTAATGATGGTTAACTGATTCATTGAAATATAATAATTATAAGGATTATATGAGTTTATTTATAAATATAAAACTTAAAATGAAAATCTAAATTAACAAAAAAAAATTGATATACTAATGAAATTTTCCAAAAGAGGTGGTTTTTTAATTAATTAAAATAATAAAAGTTTAAATATAAAATCTAAATCAAAGTTATATTTATTTATAATATTATTGAATAGCATGGTTTCGGGTTAAGATAACTTAAATGGGAGAGTCGTGTTATGTGTGATCTTATTGCACTCATTAGAGAGCACTTCTATACAAATAAGGAAAATTTTTCTTTAACCTTATATTATTTGAAATTTTCATGATTTTTTATATTACTACAGTAATTCAAAAGACTTTTGATGATTAATTGATTCTTTAAAACTTAATGTTAATTATAATGATTATAATAATTAACCATTAAATATAAAACTTAACATTAAATGCTAAATTAACAAAAAATAGTTTATCAAAAAATATTTTTATAATATTTTAAAAAAATAATAATTATTTCTTCAATATTTAAATAAATGAATGATATGGTTAGGGATATTTTGTTTGACATATTTAAGCGTGTCCGAGTTTCCACAAAGAAAAAGACACATGTGAATTTCTTGACTGATATGATAGAAGAAATTTTAACCCTCAGACCGGTTGATGTTTTGATTTTTGGATAGGTCGGAGGGAAACACACATGTCGGAGTTTACAGAGGTATCTCCTCTCGTGGGCTTGTGGGCTTAGGGTTTTACGACGGGGCAAAGTGCTTTAAAAACTGTTACAGGAAAAGTCACCAAACATACGAAATCGTGCATGAAAAATCAACATGTGTTCATACCATTTGCATTTGATACGTTTGGTTCCCTCGCGCGGTGAAGATTTTTAATATAGTACAACGGATCATGCATAATGATGGTACATCCCCTATATCTATGAATGTAGTCTTCAAAATAATTAATTTTATCATACAAAACGGTTTAGCGACATAGTTTGTTGCACATTTTTCATTTTATTCATTGTACGATGATAATTAAATTAATGAAAATATCAGCTGTTAATATAATATAATGTTAAATATCAAAACCAAAATTCAAATATCAAAATTCATATTCAACTTACAAATAAATTGCATTCAGTTGATATGATTACAAAAAATATGTTCCTAAATTGATTAATTCACTTTTATTGATGTGATTAACTAGTGACTCAAAAAATAATATAAATCAAAAGATAATTCACTTTTATTTTTATTTATAACTGATAGCAACTATTGAAATCATTGTTTTTTTTATATATGCACATTTTTACCATATTATATAAAATAATTAAAATGTATCATAACAAATTATTATAAACAATTAATAACTTATTTTAATACCATACACATATCAAAATTATACTATTGTATTTTACATGATATAATTTAAATAAATATAGTTTTAGTATGTATCATTAAAATATGCACAGACAGGTTTATAAATTTATGAACCATAAAAGTGGTGGATAGCAAGCAGATGCTCTTCAGCATTTCAATATTAAACTCTCATACAAATTAATGTAACATTTACCACGTGGCACAGTGGGCCCACTCAAGAATCTATATATATATATCATAAAGTCACTCCAGTAGTACTCCACCTGACCACCTCCAAATATCTCATACAACCTCCACACTCCACAGCCATCTCCGCCTCCGATCACCGAACAGAAGGCTACAAATGAATACCGGAGAATATGGCTACCCAAAATTTAACTTCGAGCAGCAAGCACACACAGTTTCCATTCCGCCGCCACAACCATTCATAAAATCATTGAAGAACACCGTGAAAGAAACACTTTTTCCCGATGACCCACTGCGGCAATTCAAAGATCAGCCACCGTCACGCAAATTTATACTCGGAATTCAGTATATCTTCCCCATTTTCGACTGGGGATCTCGTTATAATTTAAGTTTCTTTAAATCCGACATAATCGCCGGTATCACCATTGCAAGTTTATCAATCCCTCAGGGAATCAGCTACGCTAAGCTAGCGAACCTCCCGCCGATATTCGGCCTGTGTAAGCTCTTTAAACTTCTCCGATGTAATTCGTAATCGTGAGTCTAATTTCGATATCAGCAAACTTAAGGGCAATAAATGGTGTTTAATTAATTTTTTGTTGAATTTTGCAGATTCAAGCTTCGTTCCGCCGTTAGTATATGCGATGATGGGAAGTTCTAAAGATTTAGCGGTGGGGACGTTCGCAGTGGCGTCGTTGCTAATAGGTTCGATGTTAGGTGCGGTGGTGAACGCCAATGAAAACCCAAAGTTGCATCTTCAGTTAGCCTTAACGGCGACGTTCGTCGCCGGAGTTCTGTTATTATAATTCTGAGTTTAGTAAGCTTTATTAAGTTTTATTTATTTATGCACGTTTTAATAGTTAGCAAGAATAAATCAAAGCCATGTAGGCTATGCAGTCCTGGTCTCTAGCTTAGTGGAAGTTAGTTCCTATTTTTGTGTAAGTTTTTGTTTAAATAGATTAGCTGTGTATGTGACCTGTGTGTCACTTTCTCTCTTATGAAGTTCAATAAGAAAAGTTTTTAAAGCTTTGGTATACTCTGTCCCCTGTTTAGATTACCAAAAAGACATACATTCCAGTTTTGCCCTTCTCTGCTATTACTATATTCTGTCCCCTGTGAGAATCCCTTTTCTGTCCCTGTTTCTATTTTGGTGCAAAGTCCCTGTTGTTATTACCATATTCTAACACTTGGTATCAGAGCGAATCTGGTGGTGTATGCCAAAATATCAATCTCGAGAAGAGATGACGAGTGGTACTAACAATGGAAATGGTGAGAAAGATGGGAATGTTACCCTGCACTATCCGATGTTGTCAAGAACCAATTATGGTGCATGGGCGATTAAGATGAGGGTTTTCATGTTGGCCCAAGGTGTCTGGGACGCGGTGGAGCCCAGAACAGCGAATACCCTTGTTGAAACAAAGAAAGACAACATGGCCTTAGCCGCAATCTATCAGGGTATACCTGAGGACTTGCTACTGGTCCTAGCAGAGAAGAAGACAGCGAAAGAGGCTTGGGAAGCTCTCAAAACAATGTTTGTAGGAGCAGAGAGGGTAAAGACTGCAAAAATCCAAACCCTAAAGGCCGAGCTTGAAGCCATCAACATGAAGGAGTCAGAAAGTATCGATGAGTTTACAGCAAAAGTAACAGGTGCAGTCAGCTCAATACGCACTCTTGGTGAGAAAATTGAAGAAGCCTATGTTGTGAAGAAGCTACTAAGGGCAGTCTCGTCAAAATTCATTCAACTGGCATCCACTTTGGAGCAGTTTGGTGACCTGGAAACGATGAGTGTTGAAGAGGTCATAGGAAGGCTAAAAGCACATGAAGAAAGATTAAAGGGCCGTGAAGATCAAGATGATCGGAAATTACTCCTGACTCACCAAGAATGGTCAGAAAGAAGGAAGAAGGGAGGAGAATCAATGACCAAACCAGGTCGTGGAGGATCTGGTAGCTCACGAGGCAGAGGCAGAGGAAGAGGTCGAAATGGAGGTCGTGGTGGTCGTGGTAGAGGCGACTACAGTTACCAGAAAGGATCAAGCTCCGGTGGTTCAAACAATCAGGATAAAAGCAAAGCCCAATGTTACAATTGTCAGGATTTTGGACACTATGCAGCAGAGTGTAAAAATCCTAGAAAAGAGAGAAATCATGAAAGTAACTTGATTTTAGAAGACGATGAACCAGCTCTCCTGTTGACGTCCCTTGAAGAGAAAAGTGAGACGGGGGAAGTATTCCTGAACGAAGAAAGCTTGAAACCAGAGTTAAGATCAAAAGGGGGATGTCTGAATCAGTCAAAAATGTGGTATTTGGACTGTGGTGCTAGTAACCATATGACTGGTGACAGAGAAAAATTTCAAACTTTGGACAAGAACATTCGTGGAATGGTGAAATTCGGAGATGAGTCCAAGGTGAAAATTGAGGGGAAAGGGACTATTGTATTCCAGTGCAAGAACCGAAAAGAAAGAAGCCTGAAGGATGTGTATTACATTCCTGATCTCTGCAGTAACATTATAAGTCTCGGTCAACTGTCGGAAGGAGGAGACGAGATAAAGATCAAAGAACCGTTTTTGTGGGTACATGACAAAGGTGGAAAGCTGTTAATGAAGGTAAAGAAGTCTCCGAATCGACTCTATAAAATTGAGCTGAAAGATGTAAGTTCAAAATGTTGTATGGTTGAACTGAGCGATCCCACATGGCTGTGGCACACGAGACTGGGCCATGTAAACTTTGGATCACTGAAGATCATGACAGAAAAAGGGTTGATACAGGGACCTCCCAAAACGATGATTCCATCTAAACCCTGTGAGGGTTGTCTTGTAGGGAAGCAATCAAGAATCCCATTCCCAGCAAGCACTAGCTACAGAGCAGAAAGAAAGCTTGAACTGGTCCATGGTGATTTGTGCGGACCAATCTCTCCACCAACACCTGCAGGTAATAGATACTTCATGCTGTTAGTAGACGATTACAGCAGGGTAATGTGGGTCCATCTGATGAAAACGAAAGACGAAGCTTTCAACATCTTCAGAAACTTTAGAAGCAAGGTGGAGATCGAAACTGGTGAAAAATTAAAAATCCTGAGAACAGATCGTGGTGGCGAATTCTTGTCAAATCAATTCACCAAATATTGCAGCGAGACTGGTTTAGAACGACATTTCACCTCACCCTACTCGCCACAGCAGAACGGAGTAGTGGAAAGGCGGAATAGAACTGTTCTTGAGATGGTCAGGAGCTGCTTAAAGACGATGAGAGTACCTGATGTGCTATGGGGTGAAGCTGTGAGCCACGCGGTGTATGTTCTGAATCGATTAAGCACCAAAGCATTGAAGAATGCTACACCCTATGAACTGTGGACTGGAAGGAAACCACAAGTAAGTCATCTAAGAGTTTTTGGGTGCGTAGCTCACATGAAAGTGATGAAAGGGCATCTAGACAAGTTAGAAGATCGAAGTAAGAAGGTAGTGTATCTGGGGAATGAAAAGGGATCCAAGGCTCACAGATTACTCGACCCAGAAACGGGAAAGATGTATATTAGTCGGGATGTGATCTTCGAAGAGAACCGAAGATGGGAGTGGGAGAACACTTCAAAGATCAAGACGGTGCCAGGAATGACATTTACAGTTGAAGGTTTTAATTTTGACCAAGAATTTCTTGGCGATGATGATAAATGGGGACCCGACAACCCACAACAACAAGATGGGCCATCGTCAACTAATGCGTCTTGGGCTCCTGGAAACCCACAATCAAATAATGACAATTTGAGCCCACAACCTTCAATCTCATCCGGGTACCCACATACACCAGTTACACCCGACAGCCTTATTACCCCAAATTTCCCAAACACTCCGATACCACACCAAACACCATCACCAGTTAATTTCGGTTCTCCAAGCACTGCATCAAGCTCCACTGGTGGGGGAGCTCCCAAACGATATCGTTTGATCACCGATTTGCTCGAGAACACTGAAGAAATTGAATTACCTCCAGAAGAATTGTTGATGGTGAGTAATGATGAAGAACCCACAAGATATACTGATGCAAGTCGGAAGAAGGAATGGGTTCAGGCAATGAATGCAGAAATCACCTCAATTGAAAAGAACAACACGTGGCATTTAGTAGAACTTCCAAGAAATCGAAGACCAATTGGGTTAAAGTGGGTCTTCAAGGTGAAACGGGATCCAGAAGGAAAGATCTTAAAACATAAAGCAAGAATTGTAGCTAAAGGCTACATACAAAAGCATGGGGTAGATTACGATGAAGTATTCGCTCCTGTGGCTCGAATTGAAACGGTTCGAGTGATCTTGGCTTTAGCTGGCACGAATGGTTGGAAAGTCCATCATCTTGACGTAAAATCAGCATTTCTAAATGGGAAATTGGAGGAAGAAGTATACGTCACACAACCAGAGGGATTTGAGAAGAAAGGTCAAGAACACAAAGTTTTCAAACTATCGAAGGCTCTCTATGGGTTGAAGCAGGCACCCAGAGCATGGAATGCATGTCTGGATGCGTATTTGAAGAATCTGGGTTTCAAAAGGTGTCCTCAAGAATATTCAGTATACACAAGAGAGAAGAATGGAAATACTCTAATCATTGGAGTATATGTTGATGACCTATTGGTGACCGGGAGCGCCTCTAATGATGTAGAAGATTTCAAGAAAGAGATGAACGCGAAGTTTGACATGAGCGATCTTGGTCTTCTCTCCTACTATCTGGGTATTGAGGTAAGTCAATTCAATAACCATATCTCCCTGAGTCAAAAGGCTTATGCTCGTAACTTGCTAGTCAAAACGCGCATGATTGACTGCAACCCCACCAAAAGCCCCATGGAACACAAGTTACGACTAACCAGAGAAGGAGATGGTGATCTTGTAAATCCCACTGAATACAGGAGTATAGTGGGTGGACTCAGGTATTTGACTCATACCCGTCCAGACTTATCATACGCTGTGGGCGTGGTAAGTCGCTTTATGGAAAAACCTACCAAGATTCACCTTCAAGCTGTAAAAGGGATCCTTAGGTACATAAAAGGCACAATGGACTATGGTTTAGTCTATTCCAAAGGTGAAAAACAGATCACCATTGAAGGATACTCAGATAGTGACCATGCTAAGGATGTGATTGATAGAAGAAGTACAGGTGGTATGGCGTTCTATGTAAATGGAAACTTAGTGTCTTGGTCATCGCAAAAACAGAGGTGTGTAGCCCTGTCTTCATGTGAGGCGGAATTCATGGCTGCCACCACAACAGCATGTCAAGGAATTTGGTTAAGGAAGCTCTTGACAGAAATAACAAGTCAACACATCCCACCAGTTACAATGTATGTGGACAACAAATCAGCCTTGGAACTAATGAAAAACCCTGTGTTTCATGGGCGCAGTAAGCATATTGATATCAGATTCCATTTCATCAGGGAATGTGTTGAAAATGGAGAGATCGTGGTGAATCATATCGATGGAAAAGTGCAAAAGGCAGACATGCTTACAAAGGCATTAGCCAGAGTGAAGCATGAAGAAATGTGCAGGATGATTGGCATAAAAGGAATTGGAGCTCAGAATTAAGGGGGAAAATGTTATTATAATTCTGAGTTTAGTAAGCTTTATTAAGTTTTATTTATTTATGCACGTTTTAATAGTTAGCAAGAATAAATCAAAGCCATGTAGGCTATGCAGTCCTGGTCTCTAGCTTAGTGGAAGTTAGTTCCTATTTTTGTGTAAGTTTTTGTTTAAATAGATTAGCTGTGTACGTGACCTGTGTGTCACTTTCTCTCTTATGAAGTTCAATAAGAAAAGTTTTTAAAGCTTTGGTATACTCTGTCCCCTGTTTAGATTACCAAAAAGACATACATTCCAGTTTTGCCCTTCTCTGCTATTACTATATTCTGTCCCCTGTGAGAATCCCTTTTCTGTCCCTGTTTCTATTTTGGTGCAAAGTCCCTGTTGTTATTACCATATTCTAACAAGTTCTTCAAGCTTCACTGGGAATCTTTAGGTTAATTAATTAATTTACAGAACTTTAAACACATATTGATCAATCATAATCCCTCTCAAACCCCATAAACAAAAAAACTGAGGCTGATTAATATTTAATATCCATAATCGAATCCATGCAGGCTTGGGTTTATCGTTGATTTCTTGTCACACTCTACGATCATAGGGTTTATGGCCGGATCTGCGATTGTAGTGAGTTTACAGCAGCTGAAAGGAATATTGGGTCTCCAACACTTCACTCAAAGCACCGATCTTATCTCCGTGTTACGTTCTGTCTTCACCCAAACCCACAAGGTTCCTGAATATATATTTTTTTTCTTGAAATATATATGTTCTCCATTTATTAATAAATAATTTGAGAAATATAATTATATATTAAAATATAGTAGAGTATATGTTAAATAATTCAATTACTAATACTAACTATAAAAAATTAGTTATATATTAATTTAATTTAAAGTTTTGATTTTAAACATTATGATTATATTGAAATCATACATAAAAAACACCTATTAATAAAGTATAAGTTGAAAAGTTCTAACTTCTAATAATTATAATGTTTGAATGCAATTTATAAAATAAAATTCAAATAAGTATGGTATAAGATAAATATTTCGTTTGAGTCACATAAACTCAATAAACTCCAGAGGGTTGCAATTTTTTTAGAACGACTGATTCAAATACTCCATACTCCATTTCTAAATGTATTTTTATTCTAAATTTACATATTTCGTCTCAATCAGGATTTAAGTCCTCGACCTTTGATTGATTGACATATTTTCATCAATTTTTCATACGGTGTCACCACATGCTCCTTGGTAGAGGGTTTCAGGTTTCAAGTGAATAAAACTGTGTATTATTATAAATTAATTTGAAAATACTATTTTTCTCTTTTTTCAATTTCAACTGATATTTTTTTTATATCTATCACTATTTTTATATTCAAACGTAACACAATTTTTAATATTATGTGATTTTTAATAAATGAAACTTTGATTTAATATTATTTTTTAGCAATTGTTATTTAATTTAAAAACGACTCATTTGGATATTTTTAGTTATTTAAAAGACTGGTTATAAGTTACTGAAATTTTGTATAATTTCAATTTATAAGTTAAATGTTACATGATTTTCAACTGAATTATTGGTATACAAATTAATTTAAAACTACTTGGTCGTTGTTTACCTTTTGTTCAGTACTTCAGTGTATGAATTGACCAAAATTTTCAATGTAACTAAAAAGATGTATTTTAATTAAGAATAAACTGCACAAATGGTCCCTGTGGTATCTCGAAAATTGCAACTTTTGGTCCAAAAAAATTTAGACTAGCATTAGGGGTCTAAAATTTTGATTTTATTGCGAGTTTAATCCAAAAGTATTGAAACATTATTAAATTGACGGATTTGCCCTTGATATTTTCTTTTCCCACTTTTTTTTATTTACTTCTAACACTTTTTTAATTAAAAAACAAAAAGAAACTAACCCCCTCCCCAACCCCTTCTCTCTCTCTCTCTCTCTCTCTCTCTCTCCCCCCCCCCCCCCCTAAATCTTCAGCTAACTTGACCACCGCCGGAAAGCTTGAACACCATTGTCGAAAAAGATGAACGCAACCACCATCACCAGAAAAGACGAACGCAATCACCACCACTGCAAAAGATGACCGTTTCAACCACTACAAGTCAACATCGCAAGTCAACACCACCACCATCTCCAAGAAAAACCTTCGATCTGAAAAGCATTGTTTTCCGACAGCGAAGACAAAAAAAAAACCACGATTTTCCGGCACAGACAGACAAACCCTCGATTTTCCGACGAAGACAAAAACAAACCTTCAAAACCCTCCTTGAACGTTTAGATATGAAAACGATCCCTCTCTTTAGATCTATCTTGTAGTCGTTGTTAGTTTTCAAACAAACAAACTCTTCTCCATGTCGAAACCATGAAGGTATCGGTCTCCGGATCTGTTTGCCAAAACACCGCTTCTTCGTACACGTTGGAGCTAGATATGTCACCTATTACCCAAACGATTTAAGGTTTTCACTCCATAAAACCCTCGTATCTGAAAAACTTCTTGTCGGAGCGCAGGTAATGAATAAATGACCAGATCTGAAACCCTTCGTTGGTGCTGAAAACCCACCGTCGGAGCCCTTATCCAGTGCTGAAAATCAACCGTCACAGACGCCTGTTATAGCAAACCCTAGCGTCGCCGCCTGTCAAAACAAACCGTAATGTCGTTCTCCATCTCTCTTTCTCTCTCTCTCTCTCTCTCTCTCTCTCTCTCTCTCTCACGGGTCCGAGGTGGTTTAGGGTTTGCGAACCCTGGTTCCGTCTGTATCTCTTCGTTTCACTCCTCCGACGAGGTGATGGAGGCTTCCAGTGGCGGTGGTGGCTGTACTGCTGACGAATGATGGCAGGGTTAAGTGATGCGCATATAAAAGGGAAGAGGGGTTATTACATTTTGTTTCTTGTTTATTACAATAAAAAAATAAAATTAATAAAATAAATCAGAAAAAGAAAATATCAAGGGCAAAATCATCACTTTAAATATTTTCAAAAAAATGGATCAAAACCGCAATAAAATGAAAGTTTTTGACCTCTAGGGCTAGTCCAAACCTATTTAAACCAAAGTGTCAATTTTGGATCATTCGTACAGTTTTGTCTTTAATTAATTTTATTGTTATAACCTTGTATCTTGCAACCAAATATACTTAAATTCGTTAATTTTGAATATGGCCTTAAATATAAAAACTTAAAAAACTTCAACTAAACTAAAATCTGTTCAATCACTATTTATAAGATGTATAGATCTAGATTTAATAATTCTAATATATTTTACATTCTATTAATTAATAAATTAATTCTTTTTAAGTGTAGTGGAGGTGGGAGAGTGCAGTTTTGGGTATTTGCATCCTCTTGTGTCTCTTGTTTGCAAGATTTGTTGTAAGTATTTTCTTTCTCATTTAAATTTTGTTCATTTAGATATATACACAGACTACACGAATTAAAAGATAGATATAATATATAGAGAGATTACTAATTTGAAAAGTGATATAAACAGAGCACAAAACGACCTAAGCTATTTTGGATATCGGCAATGGCTCCTTTGACGTCAGTCATCTTGAGCAGTGTTTTTGTTTATCTCACCCATGCCCACAAACACGGAGTTCAAGTGGTTAGTTTAGTTTCATTTGCGGTTTTTATCTTTGATTGGATATATATATATATATATATATATATATATATATATATATATATATATATATATATATATATATATATATATATATATATATATATATATATATATATATATATATATATATATATATATAACGAAATTAAAAGCACACTAATTAGTTTTTACCTATTTATTTATTTTTGTGTCATTGTGTGTGTGTAAATAAATATATACAGATTGGGGAATTAAAGAAAGGACTGAACCCCATTACAATCAAGGAGTTGTCTTTTGGGTCTGAATATCTGTTTACAGCCATCAAGACTGGCACCGTCACCGGAGTTATTGCCCTTGCTGTAAGTCCCTTGTCTTGTCTTTTATGCTCTACCACTTGTACCTTGCCTTCATTATTTTCTTTCTACTTAAATCCATTTCCATTTTTTCAAAATTTGGGTAACAAAATACTATTAAATATAGTATCATTTATCTTACACTGGTATATATATCAGTGCGACACATTCTAGCATTTCTGTCACTAGGGGTAATAATGTAATTTTAAACAGGAAGGAATTGCCGTGGGGAGAAGCTTTGCGATGCTCAAGAATTACAACATTGATGGTAACAAAGAGATGATTGCCTTTGGCATGATGAACATTGCTGGTTCATGCACTTCTTGCTACGTCACTACTGGTGTGTAAAATTACCATTAATTATACCATTTCCAATAATATTTTTGAACTTATGATCCACAATATGTATTTTGACACAATGTTCTCCTTTAAAACAAAAAAAATTAGGTCCTTTTTCGCGTTCGGCTGTGAACTTAAATGCGGGATGCAAAACTGCAATGTCAAACATTGTGATGGCAATCACGGTCATGATCACATTGTTGTTCCTGATACCACTATTTTATTACACCCCAATCGTCGTACTATCTTCAATCATCGTTTCTGCAATGCTCGGTCTTATTAACTACAAAGAAGCTATTCACCTATGGAGTCTCGACAAATTTGACTTTGTTGTGTGTATGAGCGCGTTTTTAGGAGTGGTATTTTGGAGCGTCGAAATCGGATTAGTCATTGCGGTATAAGTTTTAAGAGAAATTAAATATCCTCATACTTTTGTTCTTACAAATCCTCCTACCCAATTAAATGATGATATGTGTCATATTAATGTATTAAAATATCATTAAATGAGCATTAAATGATACGAATGTCACTACTCAATTGGATATGAGGATTTGTAGGAAGAAATAGTAGGAGGATATTTAATTTCTCAAGTTTTAATTACACGCATTTTAATTCAGTCTGTTGTGATTTTAGTATTATAATTTAGTTTATGTGGGACAACTGTAGGTTGCATTATCATTGCTTAGGGTACTCCTATTTGTCGCGAGGCCAAAAACATATGCACTAGGTCACATACCCAATTCCTCAATCTATAGAAGCATTGATCAATACCAAAATGCGAAAAACATCCCTGGAATCTTGATACTTCAAATGGATGCACCTATTTACTTTGCTAACGCCGCCTACTTGCGAGAAAGGTATAGTTATTTATTCGTTCGCTTAAAAATATAAAAAAAAATGTCTCCACGAACAATTTTTAAATTCATTTTTTCATTATTTGTCAGGATTTTACGGTGGGTTGACGAAGAGGAAGACAAATTAAAGTCCCTAGGGGGAAATAGCTTGCAATACGTCATACTTTCATTGAGTGGTAAGTGATCAATGATCGAATCATAAATTATTATTTTTGTGTATTTAAGAAAAACTAAAAGAAAAAGATAGGAAAATAACATGGAGGTGGTTGCAGCGGTTGGAAACATCGATACGAGTGGTATTACAATGCTTGGAGAGGTTAAAAAATTGATGGAAAGAAGAGGACTAAAGGTACTCATCACATTTTTTTATTTTTCTTAATCATGATTGAATCTTGATGTGCTACCTATATTACTCGTTTGTAGTTGATTTTGGCAAATCCAGGAGGAGAAGTGATAAAGAAGATGAATAAAGCCAAGTTAATAGATGTGGTTGCGGAAGAATGGATATATTTAACAGTGGGAGAAGCCATTGGAGCGTGCAACTTCATGCTTCGTTAATCCATGAATTTTCTTTGTAAGAGGCACTAGTGATCAACTACATGATCGAGTCGGGTCAAAATAGTTATAACATTAAGTCTGGTCAAATTAGTCTTAGTTTTTTGTTCTAATTTATAGGAATAGATTACACAAAATAATATACAAGTAAACTTCAAATTGTTTGTGTGAAAGAATATATGTTGTTGTTGGTTGTTGGTTGTTGGGGCTCTGTCTATTATAATAAACTAGGCGAATTCTTGCGTGTTGTGCAAGAATAGAATTATATAGTTAAAATAATAACTTTTACCAAATTATTAATTAATATTTCTACTTGGAAACAAAATGTTAGTAGTAAAGCAAACATATAGTTAACATATTAGTTTTATTAAACAATATAGTTTAATTTTTAAGTCATTATGATATATACAATTATTTGATAATTTTATAAACTGTTTAAAATTGTGTAAATTATATATCAAATGAATGATAATATAACGGGTAATAAAACGTATGAACAAAAATATTAACTACAACTTTTAGTAACATAAAAATAGAAAAACATCTATTATAATATTTGTGTGTGTATATACACACACACACAACAAATAATAAAAAATATGAAAAATAAACACTATAACTTTTAATAACATAAAAACACTAAAACATCTATTATAACATTTATATTAACTCTTTATATTTAAATCACAAATCTATTCAAATACATTAATATTTTTAATGAGAAAAACTTTACAACCTTTTAAAAGAAAGGAAAATAAAAAGTTATTAGTGATTACTAATTAATAATCATAAGTTAAAAACACTTGAGTTGTAACTAATAAATATACATAAATTAGAAAACTCTTGAGTTGTAGTGTGAGTTTCAAATAAATGCGGTACATGGAAATGTATATCTATCATAATTACATATCAAATGTTCAAAATTATGTTATATTTTAAATATTGTCTTTTAAATATGTTGTGTAAGATAACCCAACAAAAATATAATAGAAAATAAACATAATCAAAATAGAAAACCTACATTCAAATAAATTAGAGCATTGGGTAGTTGAGTATATAAATAAAGATGTTACATAAACATACATTTAAATCAAAAGAAAAACTAACATTCGTCAACTTTGCTCAAAGAAAAAACCTATATCCATTTTATGAATATTATTTCTTTATTTAACATCGTTCAACTATAGAAACTTGATGATAATTCTTCATTAACCTGCAATCAAAAAATTTTCCTTGAAAAAGAAGAATCGGAAAGATATTCTAAGCAAAATATTGATGTTAGGAGAGTCACATTCAAGATTGATGAATACACACAAATCACATACAAAGATTAAATGAGAAACTAAATATAAATAAAGAATAGAAAAGCCTCATTTATTTTGGTTGAACGAAAGAGAAAAATCATATTACAACTACCATCGATGCGACATAACCCATTTCTTCAAATCATCATATTTGGATCGTGAATGTTTCAACTATATGGAAACTTTTGAATCACAATATCTTCAAATCCTTCGTACATGTAATATTTTATATAACATAAAAGACACAAAATATTGGTCTTTTTATAGTAAATTTTTCAATAAATGTTAATTAAACATAATATAAGTTATAAAACGTTTGAGTGTTAAATCATAATTAAGAAAACTTTTGAGTTGCATTAGTTAAAAAAGGGGGTTTCAAATTATGTGGTTTGAGGAAGTTAAAAAATGGGGTTTCAAATGCATGAGGTTCAAGAAAAAATGATAGTTTTATAAGTATGTATGATTAAAATCTTTTTGCACATGTCATACTCTCATTGATTTGGCCACATATCATTTTATGATTATTTTCAATTAAATTTTTTTCACGTGACATTTTATGGTTAAATGTAACAATTGCAATAAATATACTAATAAATGCATATCAATTTCAATAATTGACTTTCCTTCTAATTTTAACATTTTAAATTAAAACTTCATTAGTTTCCTTTGCTTATTTATCTAAATTATTTGTTTAAATTTAAATGAGAAAAAAACACTTGAATTTAAATAATTCAATATTTTTCTAATTTTTCTTATAAATTCAAACCTTTTTCAAATGTTTAGAATTTTCGTATTTTTTTTAAATGAACTCATGTAATATATGCGTCTTATACCTAGTTTAGTAAGAAATAAAAGGAAATAGGAAAGAGAGTTGGAAACAATTTTGATTTTACATTTCTACTACCTTCAAACCGTTTGAAATAATACTTGAAAGAATATGTGCTGGTGTTGGGCTTTATTCAGAAAGAAATTAATGCATATGATATAATGATAATATTTCATATTCTAACAAATCTAAATATATACAAGTTTTCAAAATTAAATATTACAATAAGATATATTCTACTTGGTAAAAGCCGATTAGCGTATTAAAGAACTTAAGGTTGAGTTTAGTTACGGAAAAACAATTTTCATTTTCTGTTTTTCGTTTCCCCTTATTAGTTTTCATTTTTTGTTTTCAGTTTTCATTGAAAATTTTAGAAAACGTGTTTCGTTAAAACTTATTTATTTTTCATAATCTAAGTTTTAGAAAATTAGAAAACGTGTTTAGATGTGTATTTTTCTATCGGTTTTCATTTTTAGAAAACGGTAGCGATGGTAGGGTGGCGTAGGGGCAGCGACAACGGTGGTGGCAACGAAAATTGTGATAGTGGTAGTGATGGTGATGATAGATCGGTGGTAGTGGTGTTGGGTGGGTGGATATGTTTGTGTGTGTTTATGGGTGTGTGTGTGTGTGTTTGTAAGGGTGAGGGTGTGTGCATGTGTGTAGGGGGGTTGTGGGGGTGGGGTGGGGTGGGGTGTGTGTGTTTGTGGGTGGGTATGTGTTTATCGGGGTAGGTGTGGCCGTGTGGGGGTGGGGATGTGTGTGTGTGTTTGGGGGTGGGGGTGGGTATATGTGTGTGTGTATGTTTGTAGGATGTGTGTGTGTGGGTGGGGGTGGGCTTGGGAGTGGATGGGTGTAGGTAGGTAGGGGTGTGGTGGGTTGGGGGGTATTAATATAGGGATAGGTAGAATTGGATGGCGTGGGAGTGGGTACATGTTGATTTAATTGGAAAAATCCAACTTTGTTCCATCAATTTATATATCAAATTCTTTGATTCCTAATTACAATGTTTAGGTATAACTTTGCGATAAAAATTGTTTGTTTTTATCAAATATATATGTTAATTTGTACCATTTTATTTTCACTTTTTATACAATAATACATAAAAGTTGATCTAAATTTATTAATTATTTATAACAAATTCATAAAAATATTAAAAATCAATTTGAAGTTTAAAAAAATTAGTTTATTTAGATTTTAGTTTATTTTAGAAGCTTGCAGATGTTAAAAAAACAAATATTCTTCTTTTTTTAGACTGCATATATTTTGTCGACCTCTTTTAGTGCAGAGCTCTACAGATGTAGTTCAAACTGCAGATATTTTGCTCCAGGAAAAACAACAAGCACCTAAAACTCAACAGATTTAATTTGATATATCGAATTGAAAAAAAAAAAAAAAAAAAAAAATCGAAACCTAAGGCTAATTTATAACAAAAAAACAACACAAATAACCATAGACACTATTTTTCCAATTTACCTTTTTAAGATAAATACAAAGTTTATTGGATCTGTTTATTATTATTATTATTATAACCTAAAAGTAAATATTATTATTTTGTTTAATAATTTATATTTGTCAAAATCATAATCATGATCGTAGGATCGTACGATCCTACGATCCTAATTAGGTAAATTGATCTCGATCTTACTATGATCGTTTTTCGGTAAGATCGTGTTATGATCTTAGGATCGGAGCGTAAGATTGTAAAATCTATCGTAAGATCGTGACTGTTTTTTAAAACAAAATTTTAATATATTTTTATGGACTAATAATGTAGAATACCAATTTTGAATTGTTTATCACTAAATAATGTATTGGATATGTATTTTTATGTTTTAAACAATTTACTGTTAACCAAATTGTTAACAAATGGGTGAAAATGTATTTATTATGTATTAAAATGTTTTCGGTATGATCTTACGATCACGATCTTGCAAAGCTAAAAACAATCATAAGATTCCGATCTTGACAACCTTGATTTATATTGATATTATTATTATTATTTATTTATATTAAATATATTTCTACTTTTTGTTCCTAAAAATCCTCCTACGTAATTAAATGGTAACATGTGTAACATTTAATGGTCATTTAATGAAATTTAATGATATTTTAATATATTAATGCGACATATGTCATCACTTAAACAGATAGGTGATTGTTAGGAAGAGAATATTTAATTTCTTTTATATTTATCATATTGGTCCAGTTGAGTAAATATGGCATATTAGATGCCATTAAAACCCTTAAATTTTCAAAAAATTTCAGTTACTTCCTAATTCAATTTCTATGTCCACAAAAACCGCACATTTAGGCAAAAATTGTCATAATTGCCATATTTTTCGATTTTACCCTTCTTTGACATTAGGGCGTGTTTAGTTACAGATCGACACATATTAGGGGATGTTTGGCAGTAGGGGATGTCCCGGCCACCCTTCGTGGTCCTTCTCTCGTCGTCGACAACCACCAATCAAGGGGAAAAAGAAGCAGCGACGGGGTGGATCGGGAAAGCACCTCCGGTGCTCGCCTGCTTCGAAGAAGAAGAAGAAGCAGAAGAACCGTGCTCCTAACGATCACCTCCTCCTCCTTTCTGCTAGAAGAACCATCGTCAACCACCACACCTCAAACTCATATTCAAATCTGAAATCTAACCTTAAAATTATATTCAAACCTGAAATCAAACATCAAAAGCTCATCTGAAATCAATTCTCAAAACCAAAACATAAAAGTAAAAAATACACTAAAATCCAATGATTGTGTGCATTCCGGTTAGGCCAAGGAAATCACAAACAAGTCGTGGATACAAGGAAATGGAACAGGGGCGACGAAAATAGGGTATCTTCGTCGTTAGTTATCACACCACCATCATCTCCTCTGTTAGGTTTCTGTTGGATTAGGTGTCTAAGCCCATAACTATAATTGGTATGTACTTGAATTGATAGCAGCACAGTCCTTTTGGGTTGCCCTCAAACCTAGCAACCGGACAAGGAAATTATGAAAGGAGAGATATTAATTTATTATAAGATTAATAAATTAATATAAATGAATTAATATGTTAAAAGATTAATATATTAATAAGAAATCATTTGGTTTAATTAGTTGTTAGCCATAAATTAATTAGAATTAATTTTGGGGTTAAAAGAATTAATTATAAGGTGCAGGGACTAGTTTGCAATTATCTAATAGTTGAGTGGAAGGCTCTAGAACCCCCTTGGATAAGGGTGGACGAAATCTTTAGGGGAAACCCTAATAATTTCGTCCATAGGGGCTTGGATAAGGCCCTTGGGTTTGCTTAGGCCCTAAGCAAAGAATAACTAGGGTTTTCCTAAACCCTAGATCCCTCAGCTATATAAGGAGCCTCCTGGTTCATGTTTTGGTCACTCTTTTCTTTGGAAGAAACCCTAAGGGCCGAAATTTTGCATACTCCCTCTTCCCTCTCTCCTCTAATTTCCTTCTTGCTAGTTTGGGTGTGATTCCATTAAAGGCATTACACTTGTGGTGCTAAGCTTCCAAGAAGATCAAGATCAAGATCAAGGGAATCATCAATTGTTTACTATAACAATTGAAAGGTATGTAATTACTAAACCCTAGTTTGTAGATTTCGATTATAGCCTCTCTCCTCTAGGGTTCTTGTTTTGCAATTCAAAGTTGTATGTTCAATAGATAAAACATAGATCCAAAGTAGGTTGCATGTGAACTTAGGAATTGTTTTCTAGTTTATTTGTTTTACCTAAAACCCATCAATTTCTCTGTCAACATATGCGCAAGAACAACCATGATGTTTTAAAGTTCATCAAATCTTCTCATCAATCTGGTCACCATTTGAAATCATCATCTTTACCAAAGAAAAGAGGATTCCTCATGCCCTTTGTTTAATTTTGATTTTGGATTTCTTCATATCTGAAACCAAATACAACTTCAACACAAACCCAGGAAAAAAACTCACATCTAGAACTTTAATAATAAAATGAAATCAGATTTGCATATGGCCATCAAAACCTAATCAAGCCCACCAATAGATATAAGGATGGAGTACAGAGAATAAGAGCTATAAAATTGGCCAATGGTAGCAAACTTGATTGTTCTCCCATGATTTCTTCGAAGCCGACGAGAACTGGAGGTGCTTTCCCAAACATCCCCTAATGCCAAACATCCCTTAACATGTGTCGATATGTATCCAAACACCACCTTATGCCATAAAAATGTAAAATCGGAAAAGAGGACAATTATAACAATTTTTGCTTAAATATGTGGTTTTTATGGACATAAAAATGGACTTAGGATATAACTGAACATTTCTTGAAATTTGAGGGTTTGTATGGTATCAGCCTGTAAGATATCATATTTAAACCGGATAACAGGAGACCGAGCCCTAAAATGGCCCCAAAGAAGGAGAAGCATGAATTTGCTGCGAAGAAGATCAAAATGAAAAAGGATTCGAAGATGAAGCTGAAGAAGAAAAAAGTACCTTCCAGTTCAAGCACAGTTGCGGCAGTTGGTGGTAGCGAGAACAGAGGCGTCGATTCAGATTGGTGGAATTGTTTTTGGGAAAAGAATTCCCCCATTTCGGGTATTTCTTCGCTTCGTTTACATGGCATTTTAAGGATTAACTCATGATTTGTATTTGCAACTGTGAAATCAGTTTTTAACAGTTCTAAAAGTGTATCGGCATGCCAATTGAGCTTTGTAATTCCTCAATTAGTTCTCGCTTTCAAAATTAGGGTTCGTCTTGCTCCAGTTCCGAAGTTGGACTGTATTATCTCTCTATGTACAATAAGAATGAGCTTATTCTTCCAATAATTTCCTCTTTTAGCTTCTAATCGGTTTATGCAATTGGAAAATCGAATATCAAAATTTATTTCCAACTGATACTTGCAGGTTCAATGGTTCCCCAAGATGAAGAAGAAGGATTCAAGTACTTTTTCCGACTCTCAAAAAAGACATTCGAGTACATATGTTCTCTTGTACGAGAAGATCTCATATCACGACCTCCTTCAGGGCTCATCAACATCGAAGGAAGACTTCTCAGTGTCGAAAAACAAGTTGCAATCGCTTTAAGAAGATTAGCATCTGGTGAATCTCAAGTTTCAGTAGGAGCATCGTTCAATGTTGGACAATCAACAGTTTCTCAAGTCACATGGAGATTCATAGAAGCCATGGAAGAACGCGCCAGACACCATCTCAAATGGCCAGACAATGAAAAATTACAGAAAATCAAATCAGAATTCGAGAGATCTTTCAAATTACCCAATTGTTGTGGAGCCATTGATGCAACTCACATAGTTATGACCCTTCCAGCTGTTCAAACTTCAGATGATTGGTGTGATCAGGTTAAAAACTACAGTATGTTAGTCCAAGGTATCGTTGATGACAAATCAAGATTTCTTGATATTGTTACAGGTTGGCCAGGTGGCATGACAATCCCAAAACTGTTAAAATTTTCTGGATTTTATAAACTTTGTGAAGCGGGTGAGCGTTTAAATGGGAATTTAAAATCAGAGTTTAGAGAATTCATAGTGGGTGGAGCTAATTATCCTCTTCTTCCGTGGCTGATAACACCTTATAATGAAAATGAAAGTGAAAGTGAAAGTGATGAGATGTCTGGTTTTAATACTGTGCATGAAGGTGCAAGATCGGTTGCTGTGAGGGCGTTTTCGCAATTAAAGGGAAGTTGGAGGATACTTAATAAGGTCATGTGGAGACCTGATAAGAAGAAGCTTCCAAGCATCATTGTGGTATGTTGTTTGCTTCATAATATAATTATCGATTGTGGAGATTTTATAGAACCAGATGTTTCTTTGTCATGTCATCATGATTCAGGGTATGTTGAACAGTGGTGTAAGCAGGTTGATCCTCTTGGGAGAAAACTGAGGGAAAACTTGGTTACCCATTTAGAGAATAACAATTAAAAATCATAGATTCTGCAATATGCATGTTTTTTTTTTTTAGTAATTTTGCAAGAATGATGGTAAGTTTGTAACTACTAACAAATAGAAATGCTGAATGTAATTCAAGATACATTCATGGTGCTTAATTGAAAGTTCAGTAGTTGTAATCAATAATCAATAATATTTTATAAAGGGTTGAAATTCATCAACAAAGTAATAAATAGTCTAATCAGTTGTTCACGAGAGGTGATCACAATACCCACAACCCAACGATGATACCTGAAGTTGTAGCATTGTAATATCTATTTATATGTCATGCATATTTTGGTGTCGATCTAATCTTCAACTACCAATCTCCACTATGCAACGAGAAACTGCTTTGGAAATACCAAAATGTTCATTTAATTTAAACGGAGAAGAATAAACGCATGAGTACTATCTTATAGATGAGATATACCAAATTGAGCAACTTTTGTGAAACCATTTGCACATCCAGCTTCACACAAAAAAGAAACGGTTAAAGGTGGCTCAAAGCGCAACAAGAAATGACGTGGAGCTGGATTTTGATATACTAAAAAGTCGTTGGGGAATAAAAAGGTACATTACACGTTTACCGGATCAAGACGTGAAAATATAAAATGCATGTGTCTAATAACAAAGGATATGATATTGAAAGATGAAAATTATGCTATATGTTCGGTATATGTTAGCAATTTCCCCACCGAGGAAAAAGTAATGCATATATGATTATTGGAATTGTGAAACTCATAAACTCATTACCAACTTTGATAACATCTTATTGATCACATTGAGCGTTTATTGATCACATTGAGCGTCCCTACAGACATTCTACTATAGGACAACGAAAAAAAAAAAAAATTTAAATTTTAATTAATGTATTTGATTTCGATATCATTTTTAGGTTTTAGTAGTATTCATTTTTTAATGAAAATTTATTTGCATTTTTAGTTTTATTTATTTAATTTGAAGGTGTTAAATGTTTTAATATTTTTTTAAAAGAAAATTGTATGGGATGAGAAAAACAGATTAGACAAAACTACAAAATTGGTATCTGAAGTATGCAAAAATTGTGGATAAAATTCAAAAAGTTTTCAACTTGCATGAAAGGTCCAAAATCAAGTATTTTATGTTGGTTTAGTCCCAAATTTAAAAAACTCTCATGGTTTTAGTCCTTAAAAGACTTGAAATAACCGTTTTGCCCTTTTCCTTTATTTTTTATATTATTTTAAATTTATTTTCATATTTTATTAATTAAAAATTAAAAAGAAAAACATTGGGCCCACTTTCCATCCATCGTACCTCTTTCTCTCTCTCTCTCTCTCTCTCTCTCTCTCTCTCTCTGACCTAACCCACACCTCTTCATCTTCAAGATCCCCCCTACCAAAAAAATCCATCATCGACATCCACTATTCTTCTCAGCGATGGAACCACATTGTCGATCTCATAAACATGATGAAACCTCCTCCCTACTATCGCTTATGACAACCAACACCATTGCACCACTACTTGATTGCCAAACCACCAACATATCATCATTTATAATCTTATTTTGATTAGCAGGAATTGTGAGGAATTACAACAGAAGCTCAAAGATGATTTCGATACTTTAACCACTACGAAATCCACTGCCCTAGTACAACCTCTGGAGTGCTTGCGATTATTATGTCAGATCAATCGATTGGATTTAATACGTATACATAGTAGATTAAAACACATACACAAATACATACATGATGCCCTTCCTTTTTTCCTTCTGATAAGTTTTATTCCTTCGATTAACACAAACCCGGTTCAAAAAGAAAATGAGAGCAGTCATTTGGTGTTGCTTGATAGGAATGAGAAGGGTGAGAAAGAAGGGTATTGCTCGACATGAAGGAGAAGGGAGAGAAAGAAAGTCAAAGAGAAAGAAGGAGGTGTCTCTGGTCTACTAGCATGCATCTAATTATCATTCCTCTCAACCTCATTCTATATATCTCTTATAGGGTCATTATGACTCTCGATTTTTTCTGATTCTCATGAACCTAAGCTTTAAAACAAGACCCAGTTGTGAAATCAATATTAAATTTGTAAGAAGTAAGAAAATCAAACCCATTTATGTGTGTGTTTGATTGATATGTTGTATGTGAAAAGGGTGATTACATCTGGTTGAAAGTATTCATGAGTGGCTTTAGGTGAGAAGAAAAAAGAGGTTTTTATAGAGAGATAGTGTGTATGTGTGTGTTAGAGCTTGGGTGTGGGTATGTCTTGACATTGAGAGAATAATGGATCAAATAGACGTTGTAGATTCTTGATTTTTTTTTGTTCATCGATGGTGGAGGGTGTGGATCGGTGTTAGTGGTGGAGGATTTACAATGGTGGTTTGAGATTGAAGGAAGGACATAGTGTGTGTATATATATATATATATATATATATATATATATATATATATATATATATATATATATATATATATATATATAGAGAGAGAGAGAGAGAGAGAGAGAATAAAGGGTGGGGGTACGGGTGGGCACAATATTTTTATTTTTATTTTTAATTAATAAAGTCTTAAAAGAAATATAAGAAAAATAAAAAAAATAAATTAAAATGGCAAAATAGTCACTTCAAATAATCCAGAGACCAAATCCAGATAAAATTATTGATTTTGAACCTTTCATGCAAATTGAAATTTTTTTGGATTCTATCTATAGTTTTTACAAAACCACGGTAACATCCTGTTTCGGAGCGTTCGTGATTAGGGTTTGAGGGTTGCAACCCGGACATGAGGAAGCCTCGGGGCTGCGACAAGTTGCTAGAAGTGTAGGGCTTCTCGTCACTTTTTCGTGGATATGAGATCCATTGGAAACGAATTTAGATCGAGGAAGCTATGGAAGTTTGAAGTTTTGACAAGATAGGTCCCTTATTTGAAAAAGGTGGCAGCTGAGTACGTTGGGCGTACGTGTGTGTACGCTTAGCGTACTCATGTGCGTGACTTTTAAGCGGAGCCACCTTGTACGCTGGGCGTACTAGGCTTAGAGTGAAAACCCTAAATGAGGGGGTGTCCCTATATAAAGAATAAGATGGCCTCATTATTGGCCACCATCCTTAGACAATAAACCCCCTTAAACCCTAAACCTTCGTTCATAGAGCTTGTGAGGCCTTTGAGTGATTTTGTGTGTTCTTGGAGTGAAGAAGAAGCTTTGGAGAAGAAGGAGTGAGAGTCCAAACCTTTGGATCTGAGCATATCTATGTTTGGAGCTTCATATAGAGGTATAAAGCTTCAAGCTTTCTCACTCTTTTAATTTGTGCATCATAGTAGAGTATTTTAGGGTTTTTGACCCAAAAGTTGGAGACTTTATGAGATATTGAGCTCCAAAGACTATGATCAACCCCCTTTGAGTGTATTCAGTGGTATAGTGTCATAAACATCAAGACTTGGACGTTAGAATCAAACCAAGCATGAGATATGAGCATTTTGAGTTAAGAGAGTAAGAGTTCTATGTGTTTGTGACCTTATCAGCCATGCAAAGGCTTAAAGTCACAAGCTTTATGGAGTAAGAGCCATTAGGGAGTCTAGATCTGGGATTTGAGTTAAGGTCTTAACGGGTTAAGACCAAAGGAGTAGGAAAAAGCAAACCTAGACGTACGCTGAGCGTAATTCCAGTACGCCCCGCATACTGACCAAGTGTCCCCGATGGCCAATTTGGATTCGTGTGTATGCTGAGCGTACCAAGGGAGGTACGCCCCGCGTAACCTCACTGTGGGCTTTTGGGCTAAGTCTCATTTTGGTCCTTAAGTGTTGGGCCTGGAGTTTGGGCTTGTTGCACTAGAGATTTTGATAAAAGGAATATCATATATATGTGCCTTGGACCCTTGTGTTGGGCTTGCCATTTAGACTTGAGAGTTGGGCCTCGGGAGATCCCATTTATTATTTGGGCCTTGGTAAGCCCAATGGGTTTTGGGTTATGGATGGGCTGGTTAGTGGACTACCTTTAGACCTTGAGTGAGAGTTTGAACTTAGTTCCTAATTGGGTTAATTGTGGGTTTTGGCTCAGAGATAGAGGCTGGTGTGCAACAACAACGTTTATAGGAGTTGTTCATCATCCAAGGCGAGTCTTCTCACTATACTTACCATGAGTGGTATCTACGTGTGACCGGAGGATCTTATGTGCTTATTTGAGTTATGTGATATTACGCATTTTGTTTGTGTGATATATATGTTATATTATGTGCTTACTAAGATTAGACCGGAGGGTCCAAATCGAGTTGTGGGATCGGAGGGTTTCCACTGAGATAGGACCGGAGGGTCCAAACTGAGTTGTGAGACCGGAGGGTCCTCACTGAGACATACAACTGGAGGGTCCACACTGAGACGCATGAGACCAGAGGGTCCATGACAAGTTATAGCCATAAGAGGCTTATTATTTGTGTATGCGGTATTTTGGGGAACTCACTAAGCTTCGTGCTTACCGTGTTATATGGTATGTGTTTCAGGCACTTTTCAGGATATTGGGAAGGTGCCGACTCTATTGTACACACGAGAAAAAGAGCTATGTTTTGAGGATCCTAGATTATTAATCAAAGAATTATGGAGTTGCGTTTTGTAAATTAAATAAATGAGATTTTTGTGAAATCTGTTATGAGAATTATGTGATTATAAAATGAAATTTTTGTTTGAAAATTTACGGCGTTACAACCACAAGGACCAATTTTGCAGTTTTATCAATAGATTACTTGTGTTGTAGGTTTAGAATGATAGGAATGAAAGAAAATATTTTTTTTGATGTGAAGTGTAGATGAGAAAATGGTAGTAAGTGTTAAAGGAGATAAACCCCCTACACCCCTAAGACGAGATGGTTGGCAACCAAAAAGCTAACCCGACATGTCATGTTTATAGACTAGTCAACTCCCACTCAGATTTATTAGGTTTTCACAAGCTTGATCCAAATCTTTTTATTACAATAATTTAATGATTTATAATTAAAATATAATATTCGGATATAATTAACTATGACATTATTATGGGAAATCTCCAATAAAGTCTTAAAATTTTGACCCGATTTATGTTTTAGTCATAAATTAATTTTTGTTTACGAAAAAAATCCTAAAAACCGATAAAAGTTTGCATTTTGACCATTTTTGACTGGTTGGAACTGGTAACAAATTAATTTGGGACTATTTCATAAATTGACTCAAAATATTTGGACTTTTCTGCAAAACAAAAAATATTAGGGTTTTTCTGCAAACAAAAACCTTATTATTATTATTATTATTATTATTATTATTATTATTATTATTATTGTTATTATTATTATATTAAAAATATATATAAGTATATTATTGTTTAAATTTGTTATTATTAATGTTGTTAATAATACATATAAATACATTTAAATAAAAAAATATTAAAGACATTTTATAAAGGTGAAGGTTGAGCGGATGATAATGCTTTAAGCATTGAAATCATGAATGTCTTTTTGTATATTCTAACTTTATATATGGCCATTTCACATTTGTTATTATTGTTTTAAATTCAGAATATTAACATTTAACAATTTAAAAGAAGCCACTGATTTTTCAAATTCTTTACAAATAGTGAGGGTGTGATATGCATGTATGTCTTGTGTGTAACTATTTAAATTACCAACATGTGTGTTGCTCTTTTTCATTACTTTATCCTTGTGGTTTTTTTAGAAACATAGCAGATATAGTGTGATAAAGCAAAACAAGATATATTACTTTCTATTAAACAATATATTGTAATTAATATTTTCGAATTTTGATATGGGACACCAATGTAAATATTTATTGTAGATCTGTTGGGTTTGAAAAGAAACCATTCTACTTAAGAAGTTTTATATACAAAGTGAGAAATCATTTTATCTTAAACTATTTATACACAATTCTACCTTAGATATGGGCCATCACCACCCCCGTCACCTTTAAATAATTTCTTTAATGATTTTTTTTTATTTAAGTGTATTTATATGTATTATTAAAAATATTAATAATAATGAATTTTAAAATTATTATATTTGTTTATGTTTTTAGTATAATAATAATAATAATAATAATAATGTTTTTGTTTGTAGAAAAGTTCTAATATTTTTTTGCAGAAAAGTCCTAATATTTTGGGTCATTTTGTGAAATAGTCCCAATATTTTGTGTCAGTTTATGAAATAGTCCCAAATTAATTTGTTGCCGGTTCCAACCGGTCAAAAAGGGTCAAAATGCATATTTTTACCGGTTTTTAGGACTTTTTCGTAAACAAAAATTAGTTTAGGACTAAAACGTAAACCGGACCAAAATTTTAGGATTTTATTGGGGATTTTCCTATTATTATCGACGGACCAAAATAATTTGTTGCAATATTTGTCAAAGGCAAAATAATATTTGACTTGAATTCTTGAAATATAGGTATTCCAGATTGGGCCGGGAGCATACCCGGTGATGGGAGACTCGGCCACTGTGGGCTGGGACTTGGGAGCTGGGACGAATCAAATATTTGGTCTTCAAATATAGGCCTGTTTACATCCCATGATTTTAATTTTAAATAAATTATATATTGATGTGAATGATTGTTCTAGAATGCGGTTTTATTTATGTTAATACCTTATTGTTGAAATGTTGTTTGGTAGTCAAATGTTGTTAACCTGCTGTTGAAATGTTGCTGTTTGTATAAATAAATTCATTATTAATATTTTAATAATACCATAATTTAGTTTTTTTTTCATGATTTACCATATTCCTATTTTTTGATACATTTTGATGAGATTTGATTTTTGCTTTTGTCTGAGATCAATCGGGAATTATATAGCTTTAACTTTTTTATAACGTCATCAGGGAAATATTTTTGAATCTCAATGGGGATAGGCGGATAACTGATTCTCATTATGGGTCGTAATGAGATGATTATTTTGTTGAGAACGGGGATGGGAACTTCGTCTACTCCACTTCGTTGTAACCCTTAAAGTTTGGTTGAAATTAAGATGCTAAGCTTTAAGTGTACTCAAAGCCAAAGGCAGCTCAAGTTGCCCACGGTAGCTTCAATCTGACAAATCGAGTTGTTTAAATAACTTTTCAACTGTTTTTTAATCGCAGTATCCACGTTTTATGTTAGTCTTATCCAATTTACTGCTAGATAGATATATGTAAATTTATTTCAATTTTTTTTTTGCCATCTCCAAATTGAGCAATTATACTCTCCTAAAACAAAAAGTTTCCTTGCGGAATATACCACATAACACATTAGCCCAATAATATATTTCGAATTTGCATTTTCAGTCCATTAACTTAACAGAGTGTTTTATAAGGGAATAAAGTTGATAAAGTTGTTTTTGTTAGGTCTAATTGATCACGTTGGACAAAATAAAGAGGTAACCAGATTACCCATTTATCATAGAGACACTTATTGACCAATTTTTACTTGACCCACATTGACTTTGACTTTGAAAAGTCTAAAATTCTCACTCTTTCAATTCTCACTCTAATCACGACAAAAAAAGACATGTTTTCTGATAACACAAACCATCACCAGAAATATGGCATCGCCGTTGTCACCTTTACACTTTCAGCTGCAATCGAAGATCGGTGGTGAGTGGTAGGGATATAATTGTTACTAATTTTGCTATTGACGAAACGATGGTGAAGGAATCAACTCCACCCAATTCAAGAGCTCATCTGAAGAAGCCTCTGTGACAGACTGCTCTCATATTTTAAACCAAGGACTTCGTACTTTTATTGCTACTGCTGCTTTTTTCTGAGACGATTTTGCGATTGCTATTTGGGAACAATGGCATTTATTCGTTTGAGCTTAATAGATTGACTGCTAAGGAAACCAAGTCCTTCTTACAGATGACTACAGAGATGATGTAAGTTCATATTGGTGTTGTGAACAGAAAAATCAATAAAGAGATTGAAGATTTAAGAAACGAATTGAGTGAGAGAATAGATGATTTTGATTTAGTATACAGGACAAAATTGTGTGATCTGGGTGAAAGCGTTCAAAGTAAGGTATGATAATTGATCAGTAATGAGTAGATATGGAACAATAAATTTAATAGCTGTTTTGAGAGATTTAACCTCGAGAAAGGGAAAGATGAAGCGTTTCATGGCGATATGATGTTGGATGAAATGAAAGGTTATGTGAAGCAACTGATTGAGAAGGCAATTGAAAATCATGCTACTGATGGGATTGGTACTATTGACTATGTGGCGGCAGGTGGTGGATGAACGATAGTGAAACAATATGAGCCCTACAAATTGCAAAATGGGATTCATCTATTTGCTCTAAAGATTTTTCAACCTAGTTTTCGCCTTCACGTCGGAACCTTAGATCTGATCGATCATTACTTTTTGGACATGTTCATACATACAAAATTAATCAAAATTTATATGTGAAATACCCATATTACCATCTTAATAAACCTTGGGTCCAAGTGGACAACCACATCATGCTGATTGGGAAACCACATATTCTCCAACTGATTGTGTATCATATTGGACATGTTATTTCATGTTAAATGGACTAAATAAGCATATCATTGTTTACTTTACTCATTCATAAAGCATACAAATAAGTTAAGGGACTAATTTAGAAAATTCGAAAAACATTGTTGGGCTTATGTGTCATTTCCCCTTACATAAGTGAGAAATATTAATACAATCCAAAGAATTTACATGACCCATGAGATATTGTAACACTCATTTCCCGAAGAAGGTTGGCCAAGACTTAAGGAATCAAAATGAGGCATTGGAGCAAACCCTTAGCCACGACGTGGGGCATGGATGCCTACGACGTGGTGTGAAATTTAATGAACGCATGTTTTAGAGGGCCTCCACGGCGTGGTAATGGATGTGTATGGTGTGGCAGCTGTAGCAACCTAAACCCATGTATTTTTAGGGTTTCTCTCATATTTAAGCATGTTAACCCCCATTCTAGGTCATTCCTTTTCGGCCTCCATCTCCCTATTCCGAAACCCTAGCCTTCTTTCCTTAATTTTGAGCTTGGTGGCTCTATATTGAGGTTTTTTGCTTCATTTAATGAAACTTGGAAAATATTGTAGTTTATTTTAGTGCAAGGAAGCAGAGAGTAAGCTTGGATCGAAGATCTTCTTCACATTTATGAGTTGTTGGAGGTAAAAAGTCCATACCTTGACCTTTGTTCTTCTTGTTTCAAGTATGCGCCTATTTTTGGATGTTTTGGTCCTATTCTTGAGTGCTCTTGGAGTTTGAGGAACTCCAGAGCTTGATATGGTGCTTATTTAGTCATGAACTTCTAAGCTAGGGTGAAAAAGGTCTTAGATTGAGTGTTCTTAGCCTTATGTTTGAGTTTTGGTTATATTAAGGACTTAATGGACTTAGGGTTTAAGATCTTGTCTTATGGCGAGGTAATAATAGATAAAGTTGGAAAGTTTATCCATTAAGTTTGTGTGTAGAAGTAGATTTGGAAGTATGAGCTTGGATCTGGAAGGATTAAGCTCTTAATGATGAAATTGATGATTTTCCAGTGGCCATGGCGTGGCGAAGTCAAAAATCACGACTGCTTTGTTCTGGTATTGCCACAGCGTGGCAATGTCCTGCATGTTGACTATTTGACCTTGTGACCCCATAATGTGGCCAGGAAGGATCACGATTGACGTTGACCTTTACCAATTTTGACCATTGACTTCTGTGACCAGTTCGGATTTGGGTCAAACCTGAGGGTTTTGGAGTGTTGATTAAGATTCTTCCATGTTTTGACAGTGAAGGGCTCGTGGGAGCAAATAATGTAGGAAGGGAAGCACATCGCAGTGTTTCATGTTTCCTCATTTCAGGTGGGTTTTTGTCACTGTACCCATGGGTCGAAGGCACCAATGCCGACCCATTAGTTTTGGTTATCATTTATTAGAGGGATGCCCTAAAGATTGTATGTAGTCACGTAGGATAGACTGAGGACTCTTGATCTAGGCTTTCTTGCATGTTCCTCGTTTGGTTGTAGCTCTAGAGTAGGATCATCTCTCCGGGTGTCTATCTCACCTCTGGGTACATATGGTTACACATTCCTTGTAGAGTTGGTTATGTATCATTGTGAGTAGGATTCTGTTATGTGGTAGTGATCTACTAGATTTATATATCCTGGTATGAAAGGATGCAACAATAGTGGTATGCTGGTTAGAGTACAAGTAGGTTGGTTATCGTCTATTGGAGTTCCTTAGGGGTTGTATGTGGTGATGTAAGATAGACTGGGAACTATTGATCTATGTTTTCTTGCATGTTCCTCATTTGGTTGTGACTTTAGAGTAGGATCATTTGTTCGGGTGGTTATCTCATCTTTGGTTACTTATGGTTACGCGTTCCTTAGTGGTTACCTAGTAGCGGAGCAGTGTGTTGTGAGAGGTCTAGTAGGCGGTAGCGAACTGTATGATTGTTAATTGCTTATGTTATATGCATCCTTAATCCTTGTTTGTTGTGCCTCCTTGATTCTTCTTTGTTATATGTCGACATATGTTGGTGGGTTAAGTTGAGGCGGTCTTGTTGTGTGTTGTAGGCCAAGATACCAAGTGAGGGTCGACTGTAAGCCATAGGCACAGAGGCTTGGGAAGAACGCTTAGGTTGAGGCGACAAGTCAACATAACCAAGGTATTACAATCTTATGACTGAGTGGACCCGTTGCATGTTGGCATTCCAGTCCGATGACTGATTGGGCTAGGGTATTCCAATCTGATGATTGTAGACTCGATATGCGTGCTAGTATATTTGTTGTATGAGGTATTTTGGAGAACTCACTAACCTTTGTGCTTACCCAGTTCTTTATGTTTCAGGTTCTATCGGTGATCGTAGGAAGGCGAAGGCGGAACTGTACACATACATCAGCAACATTAAGGATTCCACGTTATTTATATTACTCTGATTTTCGATAAATGTAATTCGGAATAAATGATTTTCTTAAAATGGATTTATAATTAGTAAGTTTTTACCTTAATAAAAATGAAAAATTTTGGTTGTAAAAATGGGACGTTACAGATATCCATTTTAGTTGATTACCTGAGTATGACTCACGGAGAAAGCTCATTGACACCATTGATTGTGAATCACCATGCTTACATATACTCGTTCAAATCCAGCTCATTGGGAAAGCTCGATTCTAAGGATGGGTTAGAACGTATACCTATATGATTTTCTTACATTTGGTTATCCAAAAGTCAACCTATAAGTAATTATTTATAATCATCTTTTTCAAAAAGCAATGAAATTTCAACCAATAAAAATACTTTAAAAACTGCATAGGGTGTCTAAATAATAAAATGAAATGTCTTTTTAGCCATCTATTTACAAAAATTAAATAACTATCTAATTATATGATATTTGGAATCAAATGAAATAATGTGAATTTACTATTAATAATAATTTAATATAGAAAGTCAAAACAACAAAATTGGCTCTAGCGGACGGTGAAAACTGCTATGATTAATGTGTTAGGAGCTTCGGCCCTTTAAAAACTTGTTGTTCATATAAAACGGCTTCATAACTACTGATGCATTAAAATTATGACAAAACTGTAAATTTAGTCCCTGTGGTATTCAAAAATCTTTGGATGGGGTCCAAAAAGTTTTCAGCTTGTACAGAAGGTTCAAAATCAAGGTTTTTATGTGTTTTTAGTCCAAAAAAATTTGAAAAGACGGTTATACCCTTTTACTTTCTTTTTTATATATATATATATTTTAATTTTTAAAATACAATTTTAAATTAAAAATAAAAAGAAAAGAAATAATTCTCTCTCTCTCTCTCTCTCTCTCCTTCCCTACCTCTCCCTCTCAAGCCATTCTCACGACACCACCACCTGTTTTTTATTTAGGTACTTTAACAAGTGCTTCAAGAAATTTAAATACCCAATTGTGGCTTAAACAAAAATTTGTGAAGCAAAATTACTGAAAATCAATGAACATAACTAAAAACTACAAGTTGTAGTAGGGAAAGATCGTTAAGACAAAAGATCAAACACTTGGTGCGCATCCACCATACTTGATGTTCATGGGTTGCAACTTTACTGAGTAATCTTTCACATTATTTTCTTCTTATATCATTCAATTCCCCATTCTTTCAACTTTAAATCTACACCATTTCCATGAATAGTTTAAGGGTATAAAAAGATGCAACAAGAACGATCTTTACAAATGAGAAAGAAGATAATAAGAATGCCTATTTTTCTTTATGCAATGTAAGATTTGTTCGGATATCGCCACCATCGGTTTTCAGATGTGTTATACCTACATGAATTGAACTCAATCTGGTCTTCAAATGGCCCCATTTTTTCTTCTTCCCCACCTAGTCTTCTTCACCATTTCTAGACCAGAAAACCTGTAACAAAGATACAAATCCACTACTTCCACCATAAGCATCCATCAGACCCGTCAAATAATTGAATCGAGATGAAAAGAGACTAGATTCAAAAAATGAACAGAGAATAGGGATGCATTAGTTGAAAAGGGGTTTAACTAGAAGGGGTATGGAGGATGGTTTTGATCGGACCCTATGGGAGTTTGATTCCTTAACGATCTCCATTCGCCTTCTGTATAATGTTTTATCATTCTATCGGGTTTTCTGATCCATTCTCTATCTACAAAATCATATTTCACAGTTGTCCGACCCATCATTCTGGCGATATCTTCTGGTGAAAGCCTTGGAACATCATTTAGGTTCATGGCGACAATTCATGGTGAATCTTAATAGAGAATGTTGAGAAGGAGACCGGAGACACAAATCGCGATTTGTGTTTCTATACACTAAGTTAGGGTTTATATCATGGTTGATAGGGTTTAAAAGAACATGGACTCAGAGATTTGTGAGAAAGGCTTCAAGGGAGAGAGAGAGAGAGAGAGAGAGAGAGAGAGAGAGAGAGAGAGAGAGAGAGGTGGGGTCGTCCTCCGATTTTTCTTTTCTTTTGTTTTTTTTTTAATTACAAAACAATTAAAACAAATAAAGTAAATGTGAAAAATAAATAATAAGGCAAAATAATCCTTTCAAAATTTCAAAGACCGAAACCAAAGAAAATTCTTGATTTTAGATCTTTCATGCAAGTAGAAAACTTTTTGGATCCCATCCAAAAATTTTTACAAACCAGATGGACCAATTTGGCAGTTTTGTCAAATTATATATATTTAAAATCGAATTCCTTTAGGACCTTTTTGTGCTTTCATTATTTTAATGGTAAAAGTTTCCCTTTTAATCCGATTCCTATAGGAAATAGCATGGTAAACAACTATTGTAAGTTTGTTGCGTGTCAATTTGTGGTTTTGGATACGTGGCTTAGGAATCCATATCACGTTTCTTGTGATGCTTTTCATAAAAATTAAAAACTCAGTGGATATACACTCAATTAATTGCAATTTGCCTCCTTACTCTTTTGAGAAGCTTGCACGAGACCCATTTATTTCTCACTTCGTACAAAATGGCCCTTGTGGTGTTTGTTTTCCGTATTATGCAACTTGTAAAACTTATGTTTTTTAAATCCGGATTTTGGTTATAAAAGCTCTCAATTTTACGCAAAACATTTGGTTATTTTCTAAGTTGGTTTTTTGGTGCGATAAACCCCCAACATACTGGAAAATTAGTTCATTTTTACACCACAACCGAATTTTACCTTAGTTACTTGTTGGCATTGTTAGGAAAAGGATTTTGGTTATAAAAGCCCTCAATTTTACACAAAACGTATGGTTATTTCCTAAGTTGGTTTTTTGGTGCGATAAACCCCCAACATACTGGAAAATTAGTTCATTTTTACACCACAACCGAATTTTACCTTAGTTACTTGTTGACATTGTTAGGAAAAAAACACGCACGGAAGGAAAATTGGAGCCGGGAGGTTTCGAACCAAGGTCTCCTCTTTATATAAAAAAAATGATCTTTACCACCAAACCAAGTAGGTTTGCTAGAAATTTATCCTGAAATATTTTACTTAATAGATGTCACGCAGGTTATTTATTAATTATTAAATATTAACTATTATTTATTATTATTATTATTTACTTAATTTATATATACATATATATATATATATATATATATATATATATATATATATATATACTTATTTATGTATATTAAAAAAATGTCTAAACCACCATAATCTTCATTCCTTAATTTCTTTTAATACATATAAATACGTATATATACAAATAAATATGATTATATATATATAATACACATAATAATAATATACGTATAAAAACTTTTTCCATACATATAAAATCTATTCATACGTATAAAAACATATATAAACATGTAAAGTTTTATTTATACATATAATAACATTTTTAATACACATAAATACGTATATATACATATAAAATGTATCTATAAATTCATAAAATAATAATAATAATAATAATAATAATAATAATAATAATACATATTTCTAAATATACAAATACGATTTTAATTATATAAATACGTTTTTTTATACATTTGAAAATGTATTTTTTTAATCATAAATAATAATAATAATAATAATAATAATAATAATAATAATAATGTTAATAATAATGTTAATAATTCATATTATTAAATTGTTGCTGTGTAATAGACATTACATAATTTATGTTAGGATATAAGAACTAAAAGTCTTTTTAACCTAGTGGTAGGAGTGTTGTATTTGTAGTTGGAGGATCATGAGTTTAAAACCCACTTGCACCTTTAATTTTTTCTCTTGAAGAAGGAAATCAACAATGCTGACGTGGGCTTACCACATCAGCTCAGAGTCTAACATCTCTTCCCAGTCAATAAAGGAGTAACCAACTTTAGAAGGTAAAAAATGGTATCTCTTCCCGATCAATAAAGGGGTAACCAACTTTAGAAGGTGAAAAACGCTTAGGGGGCAAAACTGAACATATTTTTCGATAATTGGTGCATTAATGCACCAAAAATCTAACCATTGAAGCATTAATGCACAAAAATATGACTTTGGACATAACCAAACGTTATACGTAAAATTATGAGCTTTTATAGCAAAAAACCCTTTAAATCCTAATCCCCTATTAAGTTATCAAATTCCATATATTTTTCTTTTTAATTTATTAATTTCTCTCCTTATCAAATTTACTATTGGCTCCTTTTTTCCCTCTAGACGCATGTCTCCTTTGATCCCTAGACTTCTTAATTATTGCTTACTTTTGACAAAATATTTTATTTATGTTAGTATTTGTTATAAAAAGTTGTTATACGGTAGTCACTCGGTTAGTCGGGGACTAACAAACAGTAAGATTACCTTGTGGTTCATACAAAAAGGACCTTCACTCAGGAACATATAATCTTACCATATGATCATGCCGATCAACCCCAACAATAATCGAACGAGAAACCCCAACAAAGATGCCAAAAAACATCTCGCCAAATTCTAGAAAAGGATTGTGCGATATCTATGATCACCTGCAAAAAAATGATATAGATACATAAATAGGACCTTATGACACTCCCCTCATCAATATAGTAAATATATCACATATAAGAGGTATTACCAAATAACATCACACTACCAAATTCTCTCTATAACTCCGATATACTCTTGTGTAATACAACTCTAATTTGATTTTCTGAATATAATTCAGAAGATACTTGTGGATTACTGTAACACCCGGTTATTTATGTGACAACTGAGAGATTTTCGTCACTGATCATCATTAGGAAATAGTAGGAAAATAGATGTAATAGCTTAGTATTGTAAGATTTGTTTTGAGATAATAAAAATCAAATGTGTCATTACATTTATTTGTTAAAACGACTATTAGGCTAAAAAATTATCGTCCAAAAAGTTGTACCGTTTTCTGAATTGGTTAACATACTTGGATATACACTGTACCTAACCGTTACTCTGCCCAAATATCTAGTTATCAAATTTATCATAATTAGGGTATATATATACACACACAGAATAATTATGAGATCAAAAGATATAATTATCAAATATAAAATTAAAGGTGTTTATATTAGGATAATTATAGGAAAGATAAAACATCTAAGGCTAATGCGTTAGTAAGCTGCTAATATTCATCTAAAAGCCTAGATTAAATTCAGTTTCCCCGGTATCTATAATCATTAATCTTGCGAGAGCTAAAAAGATATGTATAGATATATACGAGGATTGACACCCCCACCTGTGATTGCTAGCTACCCCCAACATGATAACTTTCTTATTAATCACTATTCGACATCCGATGAAGCATCAATGCGAGGCAATTATTAGTCAAACAACGTCGATTATGGGGGTTCATGGTAATACATTATAAACACGTTAGAGATTCGCCTACCATTAGCGACGTCTTAGAGTGGTAGATAAAATACGTTAGAGTTGTTAGATATCCTACAAAGATAGAAAATTAAGATTAATAAAATATCTTAAAAGATAATAAGATAGGATCGTTAGATATCCTTAAAAGATAGTAAGCTTCGGTTGATAAAATACTTTACGAAATAATTTTCTAAAAGAAAAAGAATTATTAAATTAATACAACCATATAAAAGTTGAAAACTATAGAAACATGTGCACTCACCAACATTTTGTTGACGTTTTCAAAATACATGTATTCTCAGGGAGATGAGTGTGGATGATAGTTGTGCCGAGGAGGAGGAGGTCTTCAGGGAAGCTTGCTGGAGTTCAGTTTCATATGTTTATCGTTTCTAGTAATGTTTAGGTTGTGTGCTTGGCTTTTAAAAAATTTAATCCCAAATAATTATAATAAATAAAAGAAATGTTTGTGACATAATTATGTGTTATGTTCTCTCTCTCTCTCTCTCACTCTCTCTCTCTCTCTCTATATATATATATATATGTGTGTGTGTGTGTGTGTGTGTGTGTGTCTCGATCCAATTTCTCCACGTTCGTACCGCTCGACATTTCCGCCATCAGTCGGGGGTGTGACAATTTAGGTATTAATCTTATACTTTTACTTTTGAGAAATTGGGTTGGCCAGGACGTGGTGGTGTGGATCACTATGACCTGGAAGGTATTTTTACGATCGCGTATCATTTAAGTCGCCACGACATGGACATGCAATCACCATGACATGGTGACGACAAAATGTGAAACCCTCGATTTTCGGGCATTAAGCCCTCTTTAAATGAAGTGGTTGTCAGGGTTCCTCCATCCCTAACTTCTATCACATCCAAAGTGCTCTTGATCAAACCTTATCCTCATTGCAATCTTTTAAGCTTATTTTTTGTGATTTTGTGAACTTGGAATGAAGAAGAAGGAGTTTCTAGTGCAAGGTCCAACAAGCAACCCATCTCCATTCTTTTTTGCATCTTCTGGACTCTTTGTAAGTCCCTAAGTTTTCATTTTTATGGTTTCTTCCTTGTAGATCTAGGTTGTTTAGCATACTTTGATCCATGGTTAAAGTTTGAATTCTTGGGTGGAATAAAATTTTCAAATTTATGGTTCATCAGGGTCCCTTGAGTGTTATGTATTCTGGATCTAAGAGTTGTTGGTGTTTAGAATGTCATGCACAAGATTTAGGTCATTTTCTTCTCATTTGACCTAGTTTGAGTGAAGGACATGCATGAGTTATGCTTGTCTATCAAGTATGGATTTTTATGAGCCTTTAACATCCCAAGAAGCTTCGTGGAAAGTTAGAGCATAGGGATTAATTGATTAAGGGCTTAATCCATTAAGATGTTGATGAACAGGAACTATGACGTGCAAGGTTCTCGTCGCGACGTGGCGGTTTAGTTTTTCGCGACTGTTTTGGCGTTTAGCTTCCACGACATAGCCATGGGTTGGCCACAATGTGGTGATCATCTAAGTTGACTTTGTCCAGTATTTGGCATCTGGAAAATGAATGCAAGACCATGATTTGGCCCATGACATGAAGTTATTGTAAGACTATGATTAGGCTCATAACATTCACTTGGGGTTGAAATAGACATGTGATATTATATATGGTATGTGGTATTTTGTGGAACTCACTAAGCTTTGTGCTTTCGCTTTTATGTTTAAATGTTTAGGTACTTCTGGTTCCAAAGGGAAGCATCCGACTTGATTACACTGCATCCCCTGCAGTTTTCCGCACTATCTTTTATGACTCATTTATGATGTTTTGAGAATACATTACACTCTGATTACCTTTTGTAATGAATGAATGAATGGTTTGGTTGTTTTAAAAATAAAACTTTTACTTAGTATTTTAGGATATTTTAATTACAGTTGACCATAACTTTCACTTTGTCCTGAACAAGTCTTTGACACCCAAATCAAGCAAAAAAAAAAAAAAAAAAAACTCTAGCATTTAATTCATCCCACCTTCAGGCCTTGGTTGCAGCAAGGATATGACAAGTTGGTGTAAACGAAGTCATATTACCTAAGTTGTAAAGTAATTGATTTTTAGAAAAATATATGACAAATATAAAAAAAATAGTTTATAGAAAGCAAAAAATAAAATATGTTTCACTATCCAACTGATGTAAGTTTTTATAACCATAAGAAGTTTAGAACATATTTAGAAAGTCTATTGGTTCTAGTTGCTTCATTTCCATATTGAAATTCTTCCTTCAACAGTTTTTATCGATTTGGAACTTCTTTGAAGTGTTTCAATTAATCGGTTTTGATAGCTTTACCGATCGTCTAAGCGAGAATTAAGCACCTAGACACTCCCTAGTCGGTCCTAAGCCAATATCTACAACATCAATTTATATATAACAATTAAAAAGAAAATAACAAACATGCATAAACAAACTTACTAAAGACTAAAACTCTATAATGAGGGTTAAATGCTTATAATATCGGCATTCTTTAACACAAATTTGCACTTTATTTTATGTTATTCTTTTCTCTCGTCTATTTTAGGTAAAATATCTTATTTTCTAGAATGACAAAATGTTAAGTTCGTTGTTGGTATGCATAAAATGATAGAAATACATAGTCTAAAAAGAACGTTTTTTAATAGGAATTGAACTAAAGTGTATTCTACTTGTGGCCAATAATCATTTAACCCTCTTACCAACCAAGAATTTTAAATTTGTTTTATATACATACTTTTTGGGGTTTGCATTGACGGATGAATGTTTTTTTAGTGTTGGCGAGAAAGCATGACTTTGATTAGGGGTGACAATTATTGACACGACACGATATGAAACAAAATTGGGATGAAACTTAAATTTGAATTCGTGTTCGTGTCGTGTTCGTGTTAAGTGTAAAAAACACGATGTCGTGTCGTTTTGTGTTCGTGTTTAAAATTCGACACTAAATTGACACGATTTAACATTTATTTGTCATGTTTTTCGTGTTTGTCGTATTTGTCATGTTTTCGTGTTATGTATGATTGAATATTAATTAAATAAACTAATTTTTTTATTATGTTATCTTTATCATGTCGTGTCGTGTTTGCCGTTTTTTAATCGGTTGGTTTTCGTGTTAGTTAAAAAAACACGACATCATGTCGTGTCGTGTCGTGTTCGTGTTACATGAAACATTGTCGTGTCGTGTCGTGTCAGACAAAAACACGACACGATGACCTGATTTGCCACCCCTAACTTTGATCATGTACAACTTTATTATGTATGTTCAAACACATCATGATTTTGGCGGCTTGGCTCATAAACATTTTAAAATAATATTCGTTTGAAATGTATCTTGTGAATTTATTATGAACATAGTGGTTTTCGAGGCCAAAAAACAAATACCTTAAATATTACACAATAAAATAGTGTATAGTGGTAAAGAGATCGTATTCACGAAGGTTGATTCAATTTTATTACATTATGATAATCTTGGTGTACAAACACTAGTAAAACTAAAATAGACTAATATTTAGGGATTTTGATCTTTTGAGGTGTTTAAAAGAAAACTATAATTATACTAGGATTTAAAAACACAATTCAACAAAAAAATGTTTGATGTAAAATAAATAAGAGAAAGATGGTTGACTTTGGCTTTAATCATATGGACACTTAGTTGATTATCATTAGCAATTTTGGTGCAAGGCTCATGGTTCAATTTAATTTGGCTATGGTAATCCAAAAAACTTGAGATTACCTAGACTTTTCTTAGTTAGTAAAATAGCTAGAGAAGCTCATAACATATTTATTTAGTTCAATTCATAATTTCCATTAAGCATGTAATTAGTTAAAGTTAACTATCATTAAGAACCAAAAAATCATCAAATCCAAGAGGACTCAAAAGCTTTCAATACCACGTTGGAGAAAATGTTTTTATGATTGTGAGAAGTGAAAACTAACACAAGAGCCATTTGTCGCTTGCTAATTTGAGTACCCATTACTTAATCAATAAATTAGCTAACTAATCACCGCATACATATCTAAACTTATGAATAAAGATATATACGTAGAAGGAAGTTCAAATGAAAAACACTTTCATCAAAATCACCAATAGATCATTATAGTCTTCAAACAACTGATAATCCATGGATTTCACTAAAATCAACCAAGAATAGTTTAGTCAAATATGGATAAACTCAAGAAACTAAAATAAAAGTAAAATGTACCAAGCATGAAGCAAGATTTTGTAGATAAAAGTTGATGTTATTAATGTTCTTCAAGTGCTCCCAAGACTTCAAAATCTCTAAAGAAGTGCCTCCAAATCGGATGTGCAAAAGTGTAATAAAAAAACCCACCAACCATCCACAAATAGATGCCAATTGGGAAATGACGAAACTACCCCCTAACGAGTCATGCGGGTCGCACCTTATTATTAGAGATACTTCACTAGAATTAGATTATATTTGATTTAATTTTTAAATCACTATTTGTATGGCTAGATTGTTATAATCTGTTATATTTGTGTACTATACATACCATCAATATACAATCTATAATTTTAAGGTAAATTTGAAACTCTTATATGGTATCAACCTTATAAACGATCCCACCCTAAAATCGCCTTCTTTTTTCTTTCAATGGCCGACAGCTCAATAAAAACTTCTTTTCCTCTTGCTACTATTCTTCATCTTCTCATGCTTAAACTAAACTCCTCCAATTATCTTTTTTGGCAAAATCAGATCCTCTCTCTCCTGGCTTTCCAAGAGCTTGTTAATCATGTAGATGGAAGCAATGATGCTCCTCCAGTGACAACTCAAGTTGAGGGTAAGTTTGCCCCCAATCCTTAATATCTTACATAGAAAGAGGATGATCAAAAATCATTGCTTATCTTCTAATCTTCTCTTTCAGAAGAAGTTATGAGTGAGATTGTTGGTCTCCAAACTGCACAAGAGGTTTGGACATCTCTTGAACGTGTATATTGTCATGACTCCCAAAAACGGGTGCAAACTCTCCAAGATCTTCTTCGGAATTTAAACAAGGGATCCTTTATTGTTTCTGAGCTTGCTCTCAAGTTTAAGGCTATTTGTGATCAACTAAGTCTTATTGGGCATCCTGTTAGTGAGATGGATAAGACCCACTAGTTCCTACGTGGGTTAGACCTTCGTTTGATACATTCTTAACAGCTCAGAGAGATGTATGTCCTTACCCATGTCTACGTGATTTGTTATCTCAAGCAGAGAGCCATGAGCTCTTTCTTGCCTCTATAAAGAAAATATCCTCCTCCGGATGATTTTAATACCCAATCCACTTGCGCTTCTAATCCCTCTTCTAAAGGACAAATCGGTAAAATGGGGGGTTCCTCCGATGGTCATGGTCGAGGAAGGCTCCCCCTACATCGCCAATTATGCCTAAATAATGGTCGCTACGTCAATTCATGTCCTGATCTTGTTACTTATGCCACACACGGTTCTCCTGTTAATGTTAATCTTGCACACACTTTTCAAGCTCAGTGCAACATTAACACTCCAGACTGGTTTTTCAATTCCAATGCTTCTTCACACATGACCAACTCTACCTAAAACCGTGATTCATCATCTTCCTATTTAAGCAAGGAACAAGTGGTATTTGGTAATGGTAATTTTTCACATATTTCTCATAATGGAACTTCTTCAATCACTAAAGATGTCAAACTTCTAAATGTTCTTGTCGTTCCACATATCACTAAAATTTTGATTTCTATTAATAAATTGACAAATGATTTCCTAGTAGATATTCTATTTTCTAACAAGTTTTTTCACATCCGGATTATATGTGCTTGAGTGGGGGCAGAATATTTTTTTAGTTGCTTTAAGGAATAAATGCAACTAAGCTTCTTACGAACATTGGCATACTAGACTAGGACATGTAGCTTTTGATATTATTTTTTTGTTAAATAAATATGGATATTTATCCACTAGTTCAATTTTACCCAAACCCATTACTTTTTCTTCATGTGCTCTTTCTAAAAGCAAAAGATTACTTTTTGATTAAAATTTAAAACGATCATTACATGTGTAACTCCCGTAGATCCGGGCTAATCAATTTAGAGATAATAGGGATCGAAAATGACTTTTCAACAAAAGATTATTTATAATAAATAATATTGACCAAGTTGTAGAATATGTCTCAAGGGTTATGTACATATAAAGTACGCCGAAATCCGAGTTATAACGAAGAAGTTATGGCCCGTCGAAGTTTTTCGTCAAAACCGGCACGACACTGGGAAATGTAAAATTTAGTTTATGATAAACTACTTTTTAGCCTTAGGGATCTAAATTAAATTTGCATAATATGTCTCCACCTACACGTGGATATAAAGAACGTCAAAAAAAGAGTTCGTATGCAAAAGTTATGGCATTCCGAATTTTTAGCTTTTAAAAACCCTAAACTAGCTAATTTACGACATGTATTTTATGACACTCACGAAATTTTGTCATAATTCGGAATCTAGAAGCTGCGAGTTGTTAAGATCCAGTTCACGACATGCGAATTATGACGCGCGTGATATTATTTCATAATTTAGAATCTAGAAATTGAGAGAGGATAATATCCAATTCACGACATGATCTTTATGACACTCACACCGTGATGTGTCATGGCCACCGTCCGAAGCTAGGCACGCAATGGCAAGTCTACGGAGTGAATCATGAGATTCACGACGTGAGTCTTATGACACTCACGACATGAGTGTCATAAAAACTTACTATAAATAGCATGCGAGCCATTCCGAAAATCTCACACCTTTCTTCATTTCTTCTCTCTAAACTTTCTCTCTTTAAGGGTTTTAACCCTCCCCTAAGCCTAGGTGATCCCCTAGCACCCTAAGGAAGCCCTGAGGCTCCCGAGTCCCGAAAAAAAGAGTCTTTCGGTTTCGAAACACTGCTCCAAATAAAGCCCGATTTTCTTTAAAATCCGTTGTAAGTGAGCTACGCTTACACAAATTTTAATATAGCTTTCAAATAATTATAGTAATGTTATTAGGTCCTTAAAATAATTATTTGGGCTATTATTATGAGTTATATTGAGTGTTATTTAACGCTTATATAATAATAATAATAATAATAATAATAATAATAATAATAATAATAATAGCTAGACTATTAATTAGTCATGGTTGACATTAGACTAAACCCTATTGGAATTGATACTAGGTTTTATCGAAGGAAAATTGTTTTAGAGTGTCGAAGCACTGTCTGAGTGCCGAGTCACCACCTACTCAAGTGAGTGTATAGTCACTTTCACCTTACACATATATATTTAGTATTTTCTTTTAAATACGTGCTATGTGTAATTATATTAATTCTTTAATTACGGTGACTGTTGAATAGATGTTTTATACAAGTTTTAAACTGTATATGTATTTTTATCTACAAATATGTTGTGTAAAACATGGGTAGATGAATTAGATGATGTGTGATGAAATAAAAGGTGCCGAGAGGTATCGATGTTTAAGATGATCTAGTCATCTAGCAGAGTATAGACAACGGCCACAAACTATTTTAGATAGTCCAGTGGAACGTTAGCAAACTTGTAATCGGTAGGTATGTTTGAACTATATGTTCATAAGGTGTTCTTGAACTATATGTTCATTAGGTGTTTTTGAACTATGTGTTCATCCGTTAGTTCTTCTTTTTGACACTATTACGTGTCGAGGTACGGGAGCGTACGAGAGTACTTTATTAGTATTTTCACTATACTTTATTAGTATTTTCAGATCACAGCCTAGGCATTAAGAATTACCCCTTACTTAATTGTCTGGTGGTTCTTTCTTTTACGAACAAAGGTTCGTGGTTAAACTTATTCCATTCATTTTATGTCTTCTTCGATCCTTGTTTGCTGCTAGGGAATTTACGAAGTAGTTTCGTTAGTTGGTTGTTCATATCGATCCTTTAGGCTAGTTCTAGTAAGATCATTGTATAGAATCAGTATGTGGGGATCGACGTTGTTAGTGCTTGTAATATAAACCTTGGGTAGCAATGGACTTCGTGCCTATTCCTCAGGATGAATCCTTAGTAATGAGTGATAGTTGATTCTTAGGGTAAATCCTTAAGAAATGAATAAGATAATGGGGATTGGGTAACTAGTCTGAGTTATATTCACGAGAGTATTTGCCTTACGTGTTAGGCGGTGGCGAGTTCGAGATTCAAGTGTGGGGATATCTGCTTTCTGCTTGCCAGGTGAGTCTTCTCACTATACTTTACCTTGAGTAGGTAACCAGAGTTATGTGATCAGAGTATTTGTATGCTATATGTACGTGATGTGTTGTACTGCATTACTTCTATGTGATTTATGCTGTGCATGTTTATAGAGTTGGAACCGGAAGGTTCCCAGAGTTAGAACCCGAGGGTTCACAGAGTTTGGGTGCACGGACCCATAGAGTTATAGCCTCGAGTGACTAATATGTGTTATGTGTGGTATTTTGGGGGACTCACTAAGCTTCGTGCTTACAGTGTTTTGTGTGATGTTTTTCAGGTTTCTTTCAGTATCACGGGACGGCACCGGCTTGATTGTACACACCAGAGAAAGAGTCATATTTTGGAGGATCCTGGTTTTCTATGCAAGTGAAAATGGAGTCATGTTTTATAAATCGACTATGAATGAGATTTTAAACAAGTGTTTCTAAGAATAAAATGATTATTTTAAATAAAAAAAATTTGTCTTGAAATTTACGGTGTTACAAGTTGGTATCAGAGCCTTGGTTTGAGGGATTCGGATGCGCCTTCGGGTAAATCTGGACTCAAACTGAGGAAGTAAGAAAAGTTTTAAGGAAATAATTTTCTAAAAATGAATAAGAGTTTAAAGAGAAAGCAAGAAGGAGCAGTGTGTACAATCAGCCAGAGCCCGAACGGTGATTTCCCAAAATACCCTTATTTTTGTGTTATGAGATATGTATGATGCACTTTATGAGATATTATTGCATGCTAGAGATAGGCTAGGTATTTCATATGTTAGGACTAGAGTGGCCTGATTTGTGATGCCTTAGCCTAGGACTCGTTGTTATATGTGTTATGCTTTTGAGTATGTGATGAGTGAGAGTATCCAGTTAGAACCCATGAGGGGTAGAGTTACAGAGTTCGGTGGTACTTTCGAGGATGAGCCAAGAAGGTGGAGTTATCACAGAGAGGGAGTCCTATGTATTCTTCGATGCTCGAATGCTGCTTGCTTTGTGCTTTGTGGAACTCTCGATGATGGGAGTCAGCTACCAAGTGAATATGACGATATTCAGGAGGTAGATGGCTGGCATCATTAGGAGCTCTTCAGCAGCTGATAGCAAAGAAGGGGGAGGACAACGGAAGAGCCTAGGGAGTAACCCTAGCCAGATGAGTGCGCTTGCAGAGTAGAGAATTTCACTGGGGAGCGAGCACGCGCGATGGGATTAGTGAAAGGGCAGGTCGAGCAGCTACTTAGAAGCTCTGGGATGGTCCGTGTGGAAAGTATGGGTAGATGTGGCAGGTAGTATGGGCCCGTACTACTAAAAGCAGAGGACCCATACTTGATACAGGGAGTATTCTGAAGGTTCTAAGGAGCGGATTCAGGAGTGATGTTATGGTTCAAGTACCATACATCAGAGCAGATTGAGGAGTGATGTTATGGTTCGGGTACCATACATCAGAGCAGATTGAGGAGTGATGTTATGGTTCGGGTACCATACATCAGAGCAGATTGAGGAGTGATGTTATGGTTCGAGTACCATACATCAGAGCAGATTGAGGAGTGATGTTATGGTTCGGGTACCATACATCAGAGCAGATTGAGGAGTGATGTTATGGTCCGGGTACCATACATCGGAGCATATTGAGGAGTGATGTTATGGTTCGGGTACCATACATCAGAGCAGATTGAGGAGTGATGTTATGGTCCGGATACCATACATCGGAGCGGATGGAGGAGTGATGTTATGGTTAGGGTATCATACACCGGGGCATATTGAGAAGAGATGTCATGGAATGAGTACCATGGTTCGTAGTGAAGGATGTTTGTGGTTCTCCGGTTATTCAGTCATGAGTAAGTTCGAAGAGGCATCCCTTGAGAGGGAGATCGAGAGTCCCTCAGAGTATTTTAGTAAGGAGTCAGTGAGAAGGGAGAATTTCGATCTGAGTTGAGCGATCAGTCGATAAAGGAGATGTCACCTCCTATGATCTGGGAGGTACTGATTATGTACGTGTGAAAATATGAGAAGCATGATGTTTTGGTTTTGGGTTTAGGGGTAAACCCTACAGGTCGTCATTGATGATGATTTCCCACCAGAGTATCAGGTAGCATGTGTGCCGCGAGGCAGTGATCTATCATGAGCAGATAGTCAGTTGGGACTGAGATAGTCGAGGGCCACGCTATACCTAATTGAGTTTAGTCGGGTGTATGGTAGTGGTATCAGTGGGGAGTTCAGTCGAGTTTAGCGGTACAGAGAGTTTTCTATCCATGGGGTGTTGAATATGGGAGTGGGTCCTTGTTCTTGGGATGATCCCGGTGTTGGAGCGTTGGTTGATGAGTTGAGGTGAGGGGTACGATGATTTTATGGTTCAGTCTATGAGCCAGGGATGTTATTGAGCAGTTGAGTTGTTTGGTACTAGATTGGTACGAGATTTGGAACGACTAGAGGTAGACGTGACGAGAAGTTCTTGAGGAGTTCATCAGAGGTTCAGAGTATATGAGGTCGATTCATTTCCTTAAGGGGGATTATCGGGCGTTGTGTAGCACTTTCCGGGGGCAGGTGCGATTTTGCTGGAGAAAATAGTTATGGGTTGGTTGTGTGCTATTTGGTGATGGTTCGAACCCTAAGTGGGGGAGAACCGGCTGCCGTATGTAAGAAAGCAGAGATTTGTCAAGAGCAGTTATAAGTGGAGTATAGAGATATGCAGCAAGAAATCATGAGACCAGAGATGTCGGTGATCGAGGAAAGGGGTCAGAGTGAGTTAATGCGGGAAGTACTTGTTTGAGAAGGATGAATGTCTCCACGACAGGTGTTTATTAGTCAGGAATCTGGTATTGGTCAGTGTTGGGGCAAGTAGATAGAGAATGATTGGGTAGCCAACTCCCGGGTCGGTATGCGTATCCTTGTTTGGATTTTGAGCGGTGGGAAAAAGGGTTTCGGAGAATTATCAGTGTATTTCGTAGCGTTAGCGTTTCTTCGTATTGCAATTGAGAAATTGAATACACCGAAGTTGCAACTTGGGAAAAATGAAGATCTAGTTATGGGGTTCAGAGGGAATGCATTATTGCATCTATATGGTGCTTGGGGCAGGAGATCTATGGTTGTGGCAGGATCTCGTGATGTTCGGTAGGGGTGTTCCGAGGTATCCGGGTATTGATATATTTATTTCGGAGTTACTCGCGAATCTTGAGTTGAGATGACTTGTGGTATATCAGGTATCTATGGATCTAGTGAGAGCCCTTCGAGTATGGGCATCCAGGGAGATTATTTGAGAGAGTGGATCTTCGCAAGGGTGGGCATCTGTTATGTCGATTGCCTCCAGAGTCTGTGATGAATATTCGAGACGAGTATGGGTAGCCGCCTATGATAGTCTGCAGAGCACGAGCTAGTGGGGTCGGAGGGTGTTGTGATACTGCGGGGAGCCGTAGTACTCACTAGTCAGAGGGTGTTGTGATACTGCGGGGAGCCGTAGTACTCACTAGTCAGAGGGTGTTGTGATACTGCGGGGAGCCGTAGTACTCACTAGTCAGAGGGTGTTGTGATACTACGGGGAGCCGTAGTACTCACTAGTCAGACGATGTTGTGATACCACGGGGAGCCGTAGTACTCACTAGATGGCAAGGGAGTGTGATGATGGAATGTTCTCCGATCAGTGTATGATGTGGAAGAGTTTTGGGCTTGAGTAGCCCTAGTATTGAGTTTTTCGAGCCTGGATGTTGGACCGGGGGCGAGACTGGGGTCCCCGTCTCTGTCAGGGAATGTGGTGAGATGCGCAAGGGATATGCGCAGCAGAAACCAGAGATCAGAGTGGAGACGATCCTCGGTTGGATTGTATTTTCTTGCATAAGGAAAAGAGAATTTTGTGACTTGCGTGTCACGGGGCCGGGATAGTGGTCACGGGGAGGAAGTTAGTGGGATATTTGGATCATGATTTGGGTGACCTTTAGAGGCTCAGCTGTGGAGTCAAAAGCTGACCTGGTGCCCAGTCTCGAAGAGGGATATGAGATGAGCTAGATCTTATCAGGATGATGTCTGAGGACACCTCAGAGGGAGTGAACGATTCAGATGCTCAAAGACATGCTTCGGGCATATGTATTAGATTTCGGAGGGTGTTGCGGCACGTATTTATCCTTGGTTGAGTTATTCTTTTTCAACAGCCATCATTAGCGCATTGGTATGCCACCCTTTGTGCTGTTGTATGGGAGGAAGTGTCGGACCCACATTTGCTGAGGAAAGTGTCGATTCGCGGAAGTGGAAGTTGTAGTGAGAATGGATGATTTGGAGTATGGTGTTCGAACATTGTGTCTGTGACAGTGTTATGGAATGACATCATGATGGGATGTCTGCTGAGGATGCGGAAAGGATTCCGTGGGTGTAGAGCCAAGAGTCTCAGGTTGGATGTAAGGATGGAGTCTGGGACTCCCAGCTTGATTCTGATCAAGGGTCGTGTGCGTAGTGGTGGTTTCTCCTGGGGATGTTAGAGATGTCATCAGTGCGACGGGTTTTCCTAACCCGAGAGTGTGAAGGCTGGTGCGGCTTGGGTGCTTGATTGCAAGAAAAGGACTCATGAGAGTTGCTCTGGGATTGAAGAGTGGGCCTTTCTGTCGTCACGGATTGGATAGAATGGGATTCGGATCGGGGATCCAATGGTTCATGGCTTCTAACCCTTATGGGTCGAGTGATTATTGAGATTTGGGACAGTGATGCTTCATGGGTAATTCTTGGATCGTTGAGTGTGGTTATCAGAGGGTACATCCGGTGCCCGGTTCGAGATAGTGGTCAGGACACCGTAAGGAAAGGGAAAGTGTGTTCGAGTTTCGATGGGTATGCCTTGTGAGATCTGGTCCGATTAAGGCCAGGTGGCACGTTGTGGGAGTATTTCTGGAGTTGAGTTGTTGTAGGCTTCGAGGACGAAGCCTAATTTAAGTGGGGGAGAATTGTAACATCCCGGAATATCAAGAGTAGAGTTGAAGGGCTAAAAGAGTAAATAGGGAAAGAGTGACTCGGCGAGTCCATATGCGGACTCGGCGAGTAGAGTCGCGACTTGGTCGCGTGTTAAGTGGCCGACTCGGCGAGTCAGTGTAATGGACTCGGCGAGTAGGCGCTGAGTGGAGAAAACCCTAATTCTCGGGGTTGAGCCTTATATAAAGATCATTATATTTTCCTCCCAGCCTCTTTATCACCCCTTGAGCCCCAGAAAACCCTAAATCACGAAGAAGCACCATTGTTGATTGGATTGGAGCTTGGAGAAGTAATTGTTGAAGGAATTTTGGGAGATTGAAGGCTTGGAGCAAGGGGCTTTGCTTGGATTCGAATTGCATTGCAGTTGGGGCATCACTTAGAGGTAATATCTCGTTATTGAGTTGTTGTTATGTTGTTTCTTCATTTTGGGGTTTGTGAGAATTTGCATATGGATGAAATGGGAAGTCTAGAGGTTAGATCTGAGGTTGCTACCTCAGATCTGGAAGGGAGAAGAATCAGAGAGCATGAAAGTCCCTGTGTTGGAGTGTTTAGTGAAGCTTACATGTCCCAAACCCTAGCCCAATGTGCAAACGGCTTAGATCTCTTTGGATTCACGTAAAGTTTGTCACTTTACTTGATGGATGAGTGGTAGGAGACTAGATCTATGTTTTGGAGCAGTTGCATGGCCTGGAATGCTTCGGAATGTATTCAGACCGGTGGTACTCGGCGAGTCACATGGGTGGACTCGACGAGTTGGATGAAGATGGCCTGGAACTCGGCGAGTTGTATGAACAACTCGGCGAGTAGGTTGAAGATAGTCGTAGACTCGGCGAGTCTGTTCTTGGACTCGACGAGTCTTGTCGAAGAGTCCCAAATATTCTCTGGTTGAGTCGAGAATCGGTGATTCGAGGGATGACTCGGTGAGTCGTGTGCGAGTGGACTCAGAGTTGTTGGACTCGGCGAGTCTCGGGGTGACTCGGCGAGTTAGGTCGCAGATTGAGTGAAGTTCTGATTATGGGAACTCGACGAGTCACAGGGTTGACTCAGCGAGTAGGGTCAGTCAGGGGTTGACTTAGACTGAGGACTTTGATTTCGACCAAGGGTTAGCCGTTGACTTTTAGGGTTTGGTCAACGATGTGGCCTTTGGGCCAAGAGAGAGGTAAAATAGTCTTTTACCCATAAAAGGGTGTTATGAGAGGATTTATTCTAGTCTCGAGAGTTATATTCACGAGAGTATTTGCCTTACGTGTTAGGCGGCGGCGAGTTCGAGATTCAAGTGTGGGGATATCTGCTTTCTGCTTGCCAGGTGAGTCTTCTCACTATACTTTACCTTGAGTAGGTAACCAGAGTTATGTGATCAGAGTATTTGTATGCTATATGTACGTGATGTGTTGTACTGCATTATTTCTATGTGATTTATGTTGTGCATGTTTATAGAGTTGGAACCGGAAGGTTCCCAGAGTTAGAACCCGAGGGTTCACAGAGTTTGGGTGCACGGACCCATAGAGTTATAGCCTCGAGTGGCTAATATGTGTTATGTGTGGTATTTTGGGGAACTCACTAAGCTTCGTGCCTACAGTGTTTTGTGTGATGTTTTTCAGGTTTCTTTCAGTATCACGGGACGGCACCGGCTTGATTGTACACACCAGAGAAAGAGTCATATTTTGGAGGATCCTGGTTTTCTATGCAAGTGAAAATGGAGTAACGTTTTATAAATCGACTATGAATGAGATTTTAAACAAGTGTTTCTAAGAATAAAATGATTATTTTAAATGAAAAAAATTTGTCTTGAAATTTACGGTGTTACACCATATCCTATCCTTCCAATGGGTAAAAGACCATTTTACCCTTCCCGAATCAGACCCAAAATCTTGTGGCCCAACCCCCAAAAGGCCCATAATAAGCTTTCCAGGAGTACACCCCGTGTATAGAAAGATGTTGCACAAAGTACAACCTATTGAAGCTTTCAGATGGGGTTTTCATGCATTACGTTGAGCGTATGCATACGTACGCATGAGGGTGCCAAATCTCAGCCAAATGAGCTTAACCATTTAATACCTTCATGTCCATCTTTCAAATCTACTTCTAACTAAGGTCTTAATCCAAAAATTCGATTTCTTTAAGCCATAACATGGCTCTATGAGGTCCAAAATCTAGATCTATCATTCTACTTTCATGAAATGGCCAACAACTCATGCATGGGTGGATTTCAACCCCAAAGATCCGATTTTTATCACTTAGCAAGCTTTGAAATGACAAGATATGAAGTCTAATGGTTTTGGAGTGTCTTAAACTCATAAACTAAATCCATGGGACCAAAACATGATTATTAAAACCCATAATTATATCTACACTAAAGAACCATAAATTTTGAAGCTTTATACCTCTAGAAGATAGATCAAGATGCACAAAGTATGAATCCACAAGTTTCAAGCTAACCAACACTTCTCCAATGAGATCCTTCCTCTTCAATATGTACCAAAAACATTCCAAGTCACTCAAAAGGCTCAATATTTCAAAAAGGAAGGTTGGGGTTTTGACTTCGAGTGTATGGTTGATGGAGGCTAAATATAATAGGGTCTGGACATAATTTAAGGCCTTTAAATAGGGTCCAAGACCCTAAATTGGGGTTTGCACCTGACAGGAATACACCTTGCGTACTCCTGGTACGCCTAAAACTTTGTATTAAAACCCATTAAAGGACTTGGATTAAAGGTTACAGATCCAAAATTTCATCTTAAAGAAGGATTTTGTTATGGAATGTTCCTGGTCAATCTGCGTTGAAGAATGCCATTGAGATGTATAATATCTATAATGATGAGAAGATCGGTGATCTCACATGGATTTCTTGTGGTGGATTAGAAAGTTATCGTTTAGATGAAGATAAATATTTGTTAAAGCAATTTTCCATTATCAAAGAATATTTACTTCTGAATAAAATACAACTGTAACATCCCCAATTTCACGGCCAGAAAAGACCGATTTGTTTATGCATTGTTTTATAAATCAGATTAATCTTTTAAAGAAAACAGTTGCGGAATTCGTTCCCAAAACAAAATATGATAAGAATTTATCAAAAGCATTTCTTTAAAGAAATGTATTTTCATTAAATAACAAAATCTCGGGATGTCATGTTCTGATACAGACCAAAAGCATAAATAGTATAAAATAGACCTTACAACAGTTATTTATAACTACTGATCTATAATCTAAAATCTCTTGTCAAGTCCACCAACTTATACTCTTGTGCCATTACCTGTAATGCAAAGAAAATTGAGTGGGCCAGGCTTGGGAGCCTAGTGAGCATATAGGGTTTTCAACCCACAATAATATAATTATTATATTTAATCATCAAACAATCAACCCAATTACCCATCCCCATTATCTTCCTTACTCTTAAGAGTCTACCCTAAGGGTCATCTATTCGTTCACTTTGTATTAGGCACTAAGACAATAGATGCCCGGATTCTTAATTAGGCACTAAGACAGTAGCTGTCAGGATTCTTTATTTGGCACTAAGACAATAGCTGCCAGGATTCTTTATTTGACACTAGGACAATAGCTGTCAGGATTCTTTATTTGGCACTAAGAGAATAGCTGCCAGGATTCTTTATTTGGCACTAAGACAATAGCTGCTAGGGTTCTTTATTTGGCACTAAGACAATAGTTGCCAGGGTTCTTTATTTGGCACTAAGACACTAGCTTCCAGGATTCTTTATTTGGAACTAAGACAATAGCTGCCAGGGTTCTTTATTTGGCACTAAGATAATAGCTGCCAGGATTCTTTATTTGGCACTAAGACAATAGTTATCAGGGTTCATTCATAACTACCAGTGTAGGTACTAGGTCCATATCTATCATCGTCTATCTAACAGTACTAAATCCATAGCTATCAGCATTCATCTATACGATACTAAATCCATAACTACCAAGGTTCACCTTTCGTCTCATCCTCAAACTCATGCTTCATCACACACCAACTATTTCGACTACCCATGTTCTACCCAACATATTTGTAGATATAAAATACATATATAGTTTAAATCATTTAAAAATCTGTATAAAACATTCATTCGACAACCATCTCAAGTAAAAAAAACAACGTATAAACACATAGTACGTCTTTCATAGCAAATACTTCATATCTATGCGGTAGAAGAAAGTAAATACACACTCTCACATGTAAACAACAACAATATATATATATATATATATATATATATATACACATAGCATGTATTTTATAAAATACTTCATATCTATGTGTAAGATGAAAGTGACTATACACTCACTTGATCAAAAGATGATCGGACAACACTATGGCTTGTAAAAGTAGTATTCTACGGTAGATCTTGAAGATCTTCACACAAACCGGCTTCTCGCAGACAGAGCTTCAGCTTGAGAATTTCACTTCTCGGGATCTTCGGGCTTCAGGACTTGCTTCGGGGCTCGGAAATGATACCAGGCCTTCGGGGGTTAAAATAGGGCTTAGAGAGAGTATCAGGAGAGAGAGAGTAAGAGATGAGCAACCAAACTCGGCTGACCCTTGATTTCTATTTATAGGGTTAATTTTCTAGGTTCACCTCGTGAGTTTCTAATATTCACCTCGTGAGTTTCTAATATTCACCTCGTGAGCTCGATACGTCATTGCATTTGTTATGGCCACTTGCCCTGGAAGACGTCCATCATCTATTCACCTCGTGAGTCAATAATGCTCACCTCGTGAACTACATATGTTCACCTCGTGAGTTCTAATAGTTTTGGGGTTTCGCGCCCCGAACTTCAGAGATTCATAACTTTCGCATACGAACTCCGTTTTCGACGTTCTTTATATCCACGCGTAGGTAAAAACAAGATATACAACTTTCATTTAGACTTCATCGGCTAATTTTGAATTTAATTTTAATATATTATTAATATATTATTTTTAGTAGGCCGAGACAGGAAAACTCTGTTTGAAATTCATAACTCCTTCATCTGAACTCCGTTTTCGTCTGTCTTTTTATCGTTGGACTACTATTGATGAGATCTTCAATTCTCACTTAGAAAGTTTTTCCTAAATATCACTCAACCTTAATCTCGAGTTTCGGGCTGCATACTACTAATGCTGAAACTTCGAAAAATCATAACTTCCTCATACGAAGTCAGATTTAGACGTTCTTTTTATGCACGCTCTCGGTTTAATGTATTATACGACTTTCATTTAGATTGATAAGACCATATATCGCTCTAATGTAAATTCACTATTTACGTCGCGCTGTGTCGTGTCGGTTCTATCGCGAAACTTCGATAGGTCATAACTTCTTCGTTATAATTCGGATTTCGGCGTTCTTTATATGTACGGAATCCTTGTAACATATACTATAAATTAGTTAAGATTATACCTATTAAATAATCTTCCATCAAAAAGTCATTTTTGATGCTTATCGTCTTTAAATTGAATAGCCCGGATCTACGGGCGTTACAACAACGAAACTTAAAGAAAGAAAGAAATGAAAAAATGAAGATGTGCTTGATGTTCTTGGTGTTCATAACGACACTCATGAAGTCCTTCAACTTTCTGAGAAAAAGGTGACTCCAGATGTTCTTATTAAGGGGGAGTTAATAGTTTCAACTTTTCCAGAAGCTTTACATTCCGGATCTAGTAGTTATAAAGATAAATCTCAATGCAAAAATTCAGAAATCGTGAAAGTGAAGATGTCTTGTTCTATTGGAACTCAAACCGATAATTCTTCATGTTCTTGTAATTCTTTTGAAGGAACTATGCCTTACAAAAATCTTATTATTCAAAATGTTCTGATTTACCAAACTCCAAATGATTGTGTTCAAAAGACTTCAAATGTTCATATCATGAAATGTGATGAACATGTTCTGATCCGAAAATCAGTTTTGAAGTCTCAAAATATGAAAAGAAAGAAAGAAAGAAAGAAAGAAAGAGGAAAGTGAAAAGGTTTGGATGCCAAAAGTACAAGTTTCTCATGCTCGTGAACAAGTTCAAAAAGTACAAATCAAGCATGTTAATTCAATAATGTGTTCAGATAGAGATGTTAGAAGATGGAGAAAAGATAAAAGGGTATTCGGTTGGTTTAATAAGATATTTGGTAATTTTTGTTTTCCAACTAAGAAACAAATATCATTTTCAGAAGATGAGCATTTTTCTTCAAAGAAATAGGTTTGCAGGAAGTCTTCATCAATTTTGAATCTCAAATGGATTCCAAAAGTTTCATAAAAGATACAAAAGTTTTCAAAAAAAAAAAGTTAATAAAGGGTGTTCTTTATGTTGAACAAACCAATTTTTATTGATTTTTAATGGCTAAAATTGACAACACAAGTTTTAAAAAAGGTGAATTTTCTGTCATGATTGGAAAGTGTGAAGGCTGTCAAAAAGTGAAAAGGGGACAAAATCTTACAATCTCTACAAAAAGATGGGATGCAAGCTGTCAAAAGGACCTTTAAAGAGGTCAAATTCAGAATTATGGTCAAAGTTGAAATTTGATCGGAAGGTTTCGGAATGTTGAAATCGGAACAAAATTCTGTCAATTCAAAGCAAAGCATCACGAATCAAAAACCAAAATCGATTTCAGAATAAGGAAATCGAAATTGTTCGGTGTCATAATTTTTAAATTATAATCAGAAGCTATGCAATTGGAAATTACAGTATTTCAACAATCGAAATTAGATATCGCAATTTATTTAGAAATCGGAATTTATTGTTAATATTCCGAACAACTCTGATCATCGGAATTCATTGGAATTCATCGGAATCGGAATTGATGCCTTACAATCGGAACTAATTTTGTTTATGAAGATAGAAGTATTTGATAGTTTCAAAATTGAACCACGAGTTTATTGTGACATCCCTAATTTAACGGTCATTTTAAAAAATTTTATTTATGGTTATTAAAAATCAGAGTATTAATTTTAAAGAAGAATATTGTGGAATTTGTTCCCAGAAAACATGATAAATATATTATCAAAGAATTTCTGAAGAAATGTATTTTGTTTATATTAAAACTTTGGGATGTCATTGTCAATACAAGCAGACCTTACATTCATTTACACTAATGATTTACATCTTCTTTAATCTCTCAGTGTAATGTGTCTTCTTATCGATACCTATGAGTGGGTCGGGTTGGGAAACCTGTTGAGTACATAGGGTTTTCAACTCACAATAATATAGTAAATTTGTTTCTTCACATACTTCATGTCAAACAATTAACCCAATTACTCATCCCCATTTTCTTCAATTAATCTTCCCTAAAGATTTATCCTAAGGGTCATCTCTTATATCATATTCACCTCTTATCTCTTTACATCGCATTTCCTTATATGTTTGTTCCTAAGGACTTTCCCTAAGGATCATCGCCTACATTGCATAGGCAGTATTGATTCGGGGATTACTCCCCCAATACGTGTCCCGTAAGGGTTAGAGCATCATTGCATAAATATGTAGTGACACCATTACCTGAACTCGTAATTTATCACCTACAAGTTATGAGCCTGCTGGTGTTTCCACATGACTTGTTTGGATTATTCAATGGTTGCCATCTATACTCTGGTATATGAATACATCACAACATCACAACATCGCAGGTCAAGGTTATGTCATCTCCTCTTGTAACGCTTGTATCAGGTATTATTTATTTCTCAATTTTTTAGGGTTTTAGACTGGAACTCGACGAGTTGGGGAGCTCCAACTCTTCGTGTAAGGATCATATTGGACATGAGATTAAGGGTCTACTCGATGAGTTGGAAGGCCCCAACACGACAAGTAGACGCTAAAAAGGAAAACCCTAATTTTTAGGGCTTGTACCCTATTTAAAGGCCTTAAGCCTCATTAGTAGCTCCCCTTATCGCCCCCATCGTCCAGAGAAACCCTAGTTCACCCATTTCCTCTCATTGTGTGCGTAAGCTTAGAGAGTGACTTTTGGAGCTCTTTTGGAAAGGAACTAGAGGCTTGAAAAAGATAGATTGAGTAGAAGCTAGTAGATCGGGGATTTCCTCCGGTGTTGCAACTACATTGAGGTATAAAATCGAAACCTTAGCCTTTTATTGCTTAGATCTTCTTCTATGAAAGTTTATGGTCATTATTAGCCTAGTTTAGGACTATTATTGGATTTGAGCATGATATGAAGATTTGGCTTCAGATCTGGATATCTCAGGGCCTTTGTGGACTTAAAGCTGACAACTTTATCAATTCTTGGCCCTTCATCATGCTCTAATACCCTTGATAAGCTTGTTTAAGTGTTTTTAGCACTTTCATGCCTTACATGGATGTAAAGTTAGCAACTTCACGTGGCATCTCAACCTTAGGGGACTGGATTTGTAGTTTGGGGCTTTAGATTCGACTGAAAAGGGATAAATATGCTAAGACTGGGAAAAGTCGATGAGTTGCCCTGGTAACTCGACGAGTTGGATCGGGTTTCCCCACCTTCTGGATATTGAGTGAACTCGACGAGTTGATAAGACAACTCGGCGAGTTAGCTAGGGCTTATCCTAGTTTTCTGAACACTGATGGAACTCGATGAGTTGCTAGATGCACTCGACGAGTTGGGGTCAACAGGGAATGTTAACCTTGACTTTGACCATGGTTGATCAAGTTTGACTTTAAGGGTATTTTGGTATTTTGACAAATAAGTCACTTGGCGATTTTAGGCTGTTGAGTTGGATTTGTGGATTGAGATTGATCTTATTGGTTCAGCATTTCTTAAGTGGTGAGTCTCCTCACCATACCAACTGGTCAAAGGCACCAAGGCCGTCCCATTATGTAATATGTAAATTGTTAGTTGATTATGTGATATGTCGGTATGACAATTGTATGGAAGACCCCGGGGGGTTCCCATGGAAGTAGATTAAGACCATGTGGGGGTTCCCATGGCATTTGGTATAAGTTCTTGGAGGGTTTCCAAGGCATCCTAGTATGTTTACATGTTTATCTCATATGATATTGATTCGGTTAGTGAAGACCATGTGGGGGTTCCCATGGCAGGTAGTCAAGACCACGTGGGGGTTCCAGTGGCAGTTAGTAAAGACCATGTGGGGGTTCCCATGGCAGTTAGTGAAGACCATGTGGGGGTTCCCATGGCATGTAGTTAAGACCATGTGGGGGTTCCAGTGGCACTCGGTATAAGACCTTGGAAGGTTTCCATGGCATCCTTATATGTTTGTATGCATGGCTTATGTGGTATGTGTAACTTATAGAGCTAATATCGATTATGTGATTATGTGGATTGTGTAGGGTATGCTCTGTGGAGCTCACTAAGCATTAGCTTACAGTTTGTTGGTTGTTTCAGGTACTTCAGAGCCTAAGGGCAAGGGCCCGGCTTGATGGCGTGACATGCACTCTCCGACGATTTTATTGGGGACACTCTGATATTATGAATAAAATGTTTGATACTGTGGATTTTGAAAACAATTGTGATTGACATTTTATGTTTATTGGAAACGATTTGTTAATTAAAAATGAAAATTTTTATTGGAAATATGGGTTGTTACACCTCTCATCTCACATCACCTAGTTATCGTCACATATCTGTCATGATATAGTTATCATCACCTTTCTATCATCACCTATCTCTCATCACCCGTCACTACTCAATACATATTTATAAGTATAAAAATACATATACAATTTAAATCACGAAAACATGTCTAAATCGTTCATCTATCATAGATATCAGGAACACAGATAATAAGCATGTATATCATGTATTTATATTAGATACTTCATATCTATGTGTAAGATGAAAGTAACTATGCACTCACTTCTTAAAGTGATGACTCCAAACTCGAGCAGCGCTTTGCTTCTAACAATCTTATTTTCCTTCGACGAAACCTAGTGTCATTATCACTAGATCTTAGTCTAATATCCATTGCAACTAATTATTAGTATAAGTAATATTGTTTTTCTTGTATTATATAAATGTTAAACAATACTTTTCAACCACCATGTATAGACATGTGCCAGATATGAAACACCGGAGGGCAGGACCATTTTGGCCTTTAAGCTGTTCTGAAATCCAACAACCCTAGGCGGCCCTTCAAACCAGATTTTCCATACCGCGAGAAGTTAAAATGTATTATAATAACACTTTGTATATTTTATAATACTTACATATATTGTTTATAGGTTCATAATAACGATAATGAACTTAAATATAAGTTTTACTTAAAGTAGGGTAAGCATAACTCACTTACAATGGGGTTTAGCGAAGAACCCGGCTCAGTACGGGCGGAACTTCTAATCTGAAAGCTCTTCTTATCGGAGCCTTCTGGTGATCAGGGACTCGCTACTAACTCCTAAAAAGGTCATGAGAAAAGCCTTGAGGCTTTGGGAGTGTATGGTAGAAGAGAATTGGAAAGGTGTGAAGAAATGGGATGATTTGTGCCTCTATATATAGGATGGAAATGGCTCAACACGTCATGTTGAGGTGCCAAGTGTCAACATCTGGTGGCAATGCGTGGGGAAGAAGCAACAATCAGGATTGTGCCACGTGTCACTCTCAGATTACTCCAAAAACTAATTATATTATAAAATCTATAACTTTCGCATACGTACTCCATTTTTGACGTTCTTTATATCCACGCGTATGTATCGACAGGATCTACAAATTTCGTTTAGACTTCGTCTGCCAGTTTTGACTTTTTTTTTAAGTTATATTTTAACAGGCTTAAACAAGTAATGTCTGTTAAAAACTCATAACTTTGTCATCCGATATCCGTTTTCGTCTGTCTTTATATCATTAAGCTCAAATTTAATGACATCTTCAATTCTCATTTAGTTTTTGTCGGCTAAAAATCGATCGATCTATAATTCGATTTCCGGACTGTGCACTGCTGTGCTAAATCTTAGAAAAATCATAACCTCCTCATACGAAGTCAGATTTGGATGTTCTCTATATGCACGATTTCGGTGTAACTTTTACTACGACTTTCGTTTAGGTCGCTAAGGCTAAAAATTTGTTTCACAAAAATTTACTTTTTACGTTATGCGGTGTCGTGCGGGTTTAACCGTAAAACTTCAAAGGGTCATAACTTCTTTGTTATAAGTCGGATTTTAGAGTTCTTTATATGTATGGAACCCTTGTGACATATACTATAACTTGGTTAAGATTATTTTATCTAGATAATCTTCTATAAAAAGTAGTTTTTGACGTTTATTGTCTTTAAATTGACTAGCATGAATCTGGACATTACATTTATGAATAGGAGTTGTGTGCTTGAATGGGAACACTTATTCGGAAATCAAGAATGAAGCAAAATCAGTAATCGGAATTGACAAATCAGACATGTGCAATCGGAAAATGTTGCAATATGGGTCTTGATCAGAAGATGACCGGAACAAGTAAACTCACTGATTTAATTTCATAATTGAAGTCTGCAATCGGAAGTGTTATTAGAAATTTTAAAAACCGAAATCGGAATTGGTAATAGAAATTGGAATCTGAAATCAGAACACCATTTTGGTCTTAGTCTTCGCCATTGGAACATCATCTGAAATCGGAACTTGCAGGGGTGATCGGAATTTCACAGGCTTCGGGGATTAATTTTGTTTACGAACGTAATTTTTGGAATCAACTGATTTTGACTTTTCATGGTCAACGTAGCGTCGTTGTTCCGATCAAATAAAGAAGGTGGTTAAATTTCAAGTTCAGTCCCCAGAGTTTATACATTTTGGCAAATTTAACCCCAGATCCTAATTTCTTTCAACTTCTTGGGTTTTACCACTTTTACCCTTTCTACCTGAAATATTTTTATTTCTTATCTTTTTCTTGGTCTAATTCTTTCCAAATCCTTCTAATATTTTTTTCTTATTCTTTTAATTTTTTCTAAACCTCAAAATCTCGAAAATTTATAAAGAATTTATTTCATCATTTGTTCAAATCTGATGGGTTTCGAAGATCCATATTAGCTAACTTACTCTTTGAGATAGAGTAGGTTTCTAGAGATCCATATTAGCAATCTTGCTCTTTGTGATAGAGTAGGTTGCTAGAGATCAATAATTGCAAACTTACTCTTTGTGATATAGTAGATTGTTGGTGATTCTTCTTAACTTTTCGGATTCTCTCCATGGTATTTGTTGAAGATTCAAGGGGGAATGTTGATTATTCAAAGGGGAGTTCACATTTGGAATATGATATTTGATTCTCTCTCTTTGAAGACCCCTTGTTTTGATGAGTCTCACAATTTAGGGGGAGTAATGCCAAGAAGATTCAAATCGTGATCTTCATCGGTTTCAACATCTAGGGGAGATTGTTGAGTATTTGAGATATTGAAACTGATTTGGCATTTTTGTTAACTATTGAAGACTTTTTCAGGTTTTGTATTTTTGGTAAATGTTTTATTTTCCATATATATAATCATTAGCTTAGATTGATAGGTAAGCTTTTCCTCAAAAAGTTCTTTGTACGTCCTATTTCCAAATCAATGATATACAAAAACTTTAACAGATTACTTGCAACTTTATGGTAATTGATTCATGATTGTTCTTTAGATTCCACACTCATCATCTCGTTTTTCATCCCAACATGATGAATTTGGAGCCAGAATGATCACAATTGACAAGAAACCAGTAAAACTTCAAATATGGGACACAGTTTGTAAATGTATCTTTCTTTTTATACCCTCATACAGTCAATGAATTCACTCATTTTCTTATTTCTATTTCTATTTTGTACTTAATCAGGCTGGTCAAGAATCATTCAGATCTATAACAAGGTCTTACTATAGAGGCGCTGGTTTATGACAGACAAAAGGTTTTGAGGTGTCTACTGAGGTGGAATTTCTAAATAAGAAAAGTCTTATTCTTGGCATAGAAAATAAAGCACTAAAACAACGGTTGGAGTGTTCTATCTTAATTGTTCTCTTTCAAATATCATTTCTATGCTTTTGTCATGTAACGTACTTTTCACCATCTATCAACTTTCTTAATATGAACGATCACTTCTTGGACAATATTCCAATGTTAACCATGACTAATCCAAACACAGTTAATTAGAAAACAAAAGTCATTCTAACCCATGTGGAGCATGGGATCTACACTAGTTCATCATTAATCATTCGATTTGCCTAGATTTATAATTTTTAATCTAGATTACTTTTTGATTATGTGTATTTCTGCTTTAATCATGGGCTAATAAGCCTTTACTCACGTTTAGATGACATGAACCCTAATATTATGTGTTAGTTTCTACTTTGATAGATTAATGATGTTGGTTTTAGCTTGTGTTTGATAGATCATTATCCTAGCCTGATAAAGTTTCAATCTTTGTTGCTTCGCCTTTGAGTTATGTGTAGTTAGAACATCAATTTAATTACATGAACTTGTTTCCTAGTTTTTTGTGATCATTCAATTTCTAGAGCTAGTGATTGAACAAATCATAGTATAGGTGGTAAAGTTAGTTGCTTAAACTATGCTAGAGAACATTATTACATCATAAGATGTGCTTGATTATTTGTCTTGATCATAGATATATAATTCTTAGATCTATTCATTCATAGTCCAAATATATCTTTAAATCAGTTTGATGTTCTTAATTTGCATGATCATTGTAGTTAAAGTTCATAAATTGATATATGCTAGCTAATCAGACAAAGATAACTAGTAATCTTTAATTTGGTAACCAACATAATTAATCCATCGTCTTGAAGTTAAACATAGGAAAAAAAGGGACTCGAAGCTAAACGGAAGTATCTTTTAAATCTTGATTAAATCTCGTTTTCTAATTGTTTTCTTTAGTTTGAAGTGTTTTTAGTGATTGTTTTAATTAAGTTTCTCTGAACTTGAAAAATCAGATAAAAACCCTTATTTAAAGTTTCATTCTTTAGTTTAATTTTTAGCATTATTTTAATTAGAATATCGTTTCAATATGATCGATTCCTTACTTATTTTAGTTCACTACTACATGATTAAATACACTGTCTATTATATTTTAGGTGAGTCAAATAATGAGGATATAAATTTAAAGATTCTTTTCAAACACGTCTACATACAACCACATCCAACTACAGGGTATATTGTTGCCATTTTACCAAATTAATGTTTCATTGTTCCATTTTAAGAAAGATTCACATGTGCCAAAATTGGTAACTCATAAAGTTAAGGTTCGTTTAACTAATTCACCAAAACTTCATACGAATATGTGTGATATACTATACATCAATAAAAATCAAGATAACAACCAAACCAAATGAGATCCAATGGCTCAATACGACTAAGATCCAAAAAAAGGGATAGGGACATATTGTTGCTTTGTGTTCTTTCTTTTTCTTTCCCAAGGTGCTTAATTTACTAATATCTTCAACAAAGCAATAAAGTTATTAATACATGATTTCAAACTTTATAAAACATTTTATTCAAATAATATGAATAAAGTTTGTTTCGTTCTCAGTTTTAATTTGCTCTTAGATTTTAAATCAAATTAACCCGGAGGAACCCATATTTTATATATATATATATATATATATATATATATATATATATATATATATATATATATATATATATATATATATATATATATATATATATATATAAAAGATCGGGTGAGAACTTTTTCTAAAATGAGGATTTGTAAGGACATCTTAAAACATTGAAAAAAAATATAAAAATCATAAAATCGAGCATAATACTACATCGGAGAGAATAAATTTTGAAAAAAAAAAATTGGATTATTAAAATTAAAGCATAGATCATTTTTAGATCAATGATTCAATTTTTATGATTCGTGATTCAATTTTAATAATGCAAAAAAAAAATCTAATTTTTTTCTCCCAAATATAGTACTATGCTCGATTTTATGATTTTGTATTTTTTTAGATTTTTTTTTCAATTTTTTTATAGTGTCCTTACGAGTACTCGCCGAAAAAAGAGTCATCATCAGAACCCAACTATATATATATATATATATATATATATATATATATATATATATATATATATGTATGTATGTATGTATGTATGTATGTATGTGTGTATGTGTGTATGCTTAGGTTATTCTATTTAAACTAATTATTGTGTTATTATATGCATAAATATGGGCCAATCATTTTACTTATTTTAAGAAAGTGATTAATACATATTATTGAATTAAAGATAATTAAAAAATACCATCTAATTTCATTCTAAGGGTATTTTAGACAATTGAGATAAATTTAAAAAAAAAAAAGGAAACTTCCATATTTTTTGGGATAATGAACTCTCTTGATATTAAAATTCTAATTTTTTAATTACTTTAATTTTAATTATAACGTAATTTTTATAATTAAACCCGAGTTTATTCAGTTAGAATGTCATTCTATTAAAATCATATTCTTTAGAAATTTCAGGATATATATATATATATATATATATATATATATATATATATATATATATATATATATTAGAATGATATTCTATTAGAATGTCAACACCGACTAATAACAAATATTTGTATACAACTTCAAATTTTTCATTACATTCTTAAAAATGTAAAAACTTGATATAATAGTCTATGACAATGAAATACTCACTAATAACAAACAAAACCATGTATATTATTCAACCTGAATATTCTAGGAGAATATATTATTACATATACTCTTATTATTCTATTGTAGATTATTCTATCAGAAGAATAACTATTTCCTTTGTGAAGACTAGTGACAATTGTTCAGCCATCATAAAATCTTCAAGCCCTTTATCATCAATGAAATTAGACATTTTACAAAATTAACTGCCATGAATCAAAAGCATGTAATAATAATATGTGGACTTGTGAATTGCACCAAAACCAATAACCAAGAATTGTAGAACATGCATAAATCAGTAAGAAAATATCCACACTTCCTTCCAACAGAATTAGAATTCATGATTCCATTCCAACAGAATTGGAATTCGTTATTCAATTCCAATAGAATTGGAATCTCACCAATATCATCCATTGAATCATCTACATAAACAAATTAATTTTTATCATATAAGAAGAAGAAAATTTGATATCGAAATAGTGACAAACTACCTTCACTTTCAAAATAGTCAAAATAGTGGTCAGATTTATAAAGTCTTTTAAAGATATAAAATGATGCCAAGAAGTAAAATGCATTTATAGTGTTACCTGCAAAGTGGAACTTTACGGGTTGAAGCAGGTAGTTTGCAGATGGAAGAATGGAGTTTGAAGAGTTGCCACAGCCTTTTACACCTAACACACCCTACATTCATTCTTTTCTTACAATGTGCCACGTGTTGAATCGAGAGTTACAGGCCTTGACATGTTGAGAATTTGCTACATGGATACATGTTCTTGGTGGGTTCTTCGTTGCATGGTCCTACACTTATGCAACCTTATGTGCAAATATATTCTGAACAATACATGGCTTCACTCAACTGAAGATACAAGTTTTGTTCTTTCCTACGCTTCTTCTTTTCTTCCTCAGTTGCACATTAATTTAATCGGAATCAATAATCAGATAGAAAGCAATTTATTAAACTGATTAATGTTTGATTTGTTGAACATAGACATATAAACTTTTTTTTATTTGTTATTAAGACCACTTAAAGAAGAAATTAGTTTTAACAGAATACTCACCAATTCAGATTCATCGATGACCTGGAGGATTTCGAGCTAGAGGAAAGGATCATTGGTTGAAGAAACTTCCAGCGTTCAGTTTTCTCAACAGATTTGAAGATGTTAGACACAAGTTTTACACATTTGAGGTGAAGATCAGGTTCGTTAGATAGTCTCGCAAGTTGAAGAACATCAACTACGTTCTCAATTGTTAACCGTTCGATCAAGGCTTTGCTACAACGCGATTTGAATTGTGGGACCAGATAGACATGAAAAAGCATCAATAGATGAATCCCAAATTTCTCCATGTCGTCTTTTATACACATGAAAACGATGGCGTTTTAAAGATAAAGCATTTCCATCTCTAGGGTTTGCCAGGATTGCTCAGCTGTAATACTCCTCAGCCCTCGAGAAATCACCTCGCACCTGTTTGAATGAATCAATCAGATCAAAATTGGCCAATAGATCGGAAGCCAAATGAAACTTGATCCAGTAAAAGAAGAAATTGAAATCCGTGAATGATGAATATTGTAAATTACCTCAGGTATTTCGCATAATTGCTGAGAATCAATGAATTACCTCAGGTAAATTACCATTACAGCCACCGCCTCCACATATCTTTCCACCACCATCGCTTCCACCGGTGTGCAGGAAATCCTATGGCCATCCCGCACCTCTGCGTTGGTGGGATTGAAGTTAACGAGGAAAAAGGGATGGTGGAATGGTTGGTTATGGAAGAGAATTTAGAGAAAGGAGAAAGAATTCTGAGTGGCGAGATGAATTGATTTCGTTCTTCAATTTTACCGGTGGAGAAGTGAAACACGATTGCTCGAATCACAACATCAATCCTTATAAATCTGGTGGTGTTGACCAAAATTATAGGGACTATTTGTGGAAGCTATTTATCAAATTACTAAAATATCCTTGTTTATTTATTTAATTATTTAAATTTTTATTTAATTTTGATTGGTCCACATTTATGCATACAATAACACAATAATTAGTTTAAACACCTGAACTTATCTCTCTCTCTCTCTCTCTTTCTCTCTCTCTCTCTCTCTCTCTCTCTCTCTCTCTATATATATATATATATATATATATATATATATATATATATATATATATATATATATATATTCAAATGAGAACAAATATATAATTCAGAACGCAAAAAAAAAATTAAAATTAAAATTGAACCATTAATTTAAAAAAGCCTCATTTTTAAATTAGATAAAGATATTTTCATAATCATTTTTTTTTATGTTTTCGTTGACAGCTAATCTAATTAAAGTTTTTAGATTCATCCACATCATTGATTTTTCATCGAAAGTCTTCAATTATTCATCTAAAATAACCGATTTATTATTAAAAAAATGATTTTTTATCTGAACCATTTATTCATAATAAAAAACCATCGATTCCTAAAACCTAGAACCATCAAAAAGTCCATATTCAAATATCTAAAAAAGTGGTTACAAATTACCCAAATTTATCAATCTTAACATCTTCTAACTTTCTTTATTTATCAAATTTCATCAATCAAACCTTAGTCAACATCACACAACATCAATGATAGAAATACGTCAACAGAACCATACAATCATTAGATTGTTCACAACCTTAGTCTTCATTTAAATCAATTGTGCAAAATCTAGTTTTTCATAATATTTGATATTTTCAATTATTTTTCCTCTAGTTATAGGTTAATTGTTTGTATTTTGAGTGGAGATTTTATCATAGTTATAGATGTTAACTTGTGTGCACACCAAATTTTTGATTAAATGCTCCATGGATATCTGTTTGTATTTTTTGCATGTTATTCACATATGAATAACATGTAACCTTGCATCGTTATATGTTATTCACATAGGATTAGAAGTTGCAAGATGACGATGATTTGACTTTTATTTTGTATTTATGGGGAATATTTAACCATGTTTATTTAAGTCAACTCATATGGACTCCAACCATTATATGAAATATTTCATCTAATGTTGTTGTATATTTATAATTTATTCACATGTGAATAACATATAACCTTACATCTTTTATTTGTACATTTATTAACATATATTGTGTAAATATATATTTTCATTTGAATAGTACATTATATATTTTGTTTATTTGGTATATTCACAAGTCAAGGTTTATTCATATGTGGATGTTAAATAATATATTTTGTTTATATGTTTACATTTAAATATAATTTTCATATGTTATATAATATATTAACATGTGAAACTTACATAATGTATTCATATGTGAATATAGGTTTATATGTGAATAACATATATTATTCGAGAATGACATATCTCCATTCTCTATTATAAATGAATCGAAATCAGATAACTTACAATGAAAATCGATTGAATGACTTATTTTGATGTGTGCTCCGGTTAAAGTATTGAGAAACTAGATGTGTTGGACATTTAGAACGCTCCGTGATGTAGGGAACTTAATCATTGTTATTTTTTGGAAACGACAAACGAATTAAGTGGAAGCCTACTCGTAATATTTTAACGAGCATTCCGGGATCAAGCTCCTTTACATGGCAAACTCAGCTCCCGTAGAGATTTTTAAGGAAAAATTCCCCTCATGTAGCATCACAAAAGATAGTTTAAGGGAATCGAACTCCCAACCTCACACCTCACATGAATATAAAACTCGATGCATCCAACGCGACATCGCTTGCGTAACCATTGTTAACCATTGTTATGATACCTAATAATATCTCCGGCTTTTTAAACTATTAACTTGAATTAGTTTGAGACCAATTATTTTCCACAAAACTTTATGAAACTCTGAACTATTGGTTTTAAAGATTTAAAACATGCTTTTAAATACTACTTTAAAATCAGATGGTGAAGGGTCTTATAATAAAAGATATTAGAAAGGGTATAACAATAATTTTATATGGTTTGGGGCCAACTACGCAATTAGTTGAAAGCAAGGTCCGTTTCTATCAAGAAGAATAGTTATAGACTAAAAAATGTGATGTCTTATAAAATGCAATGACCATTTATGTACTTTTTTTTCTTATTAGTATTTTTTAGTATCTTATACTCCACAAGCCCTAAAAATGGGCCCATCTAATCCTTATGTTTCTGATCGAATAAGAGTCTAGATTCATTCAATTGGAAAACAAACACCCACTAAATACTAAATAATGGAAAAATACAAATAAAAAGATTCACGTCCAAATTCTAATCGAGTTATTTGAGTTAAAAATAAAGAAAAAAAAACTTTCAAAAAAGTTGCATTTACGCTTAATGTTACATGACAAAACACAAAGACATTGTATTGTCTGAATTTGGTCGATTTATATACTTTTTTCACGATGATGAAACAAGACGAGAAAAGGATTTAATTCCATTTCGTCTTTTAAAAAATGTAAATGCTGTCTCAACTTCTTCATCAAAAATAATCTTTGAATTATTTTTCCATTTAAATAGATTCAAGTTCGATTTATCTTTCGTAACAAGCATATCCTCGAGGCAATCTAAATATGCGTTTAATTTGGAAGGGCTTTTAAAATGGCAACCACCGTAGGTTCTTTGTTATTTCTTAGTGGTCTTCAGAATTGTAAAACAATACAAATCATTCGTTTCGTTTGATATTTTGATAACAAGATATGCATGATTCGGATTTAAGCTTTTTGTTTTTTTGTGTTATTATTGTCAAGTCAGTGTCACATTACATTTGTCATACCTTTTTGATTTTTTGTCATTTAGGTTATTCGGAATGGACAGGTCTCCACGCGTGAACTGCTTACATGGAGGGTCTCTCCACGCGTGAACACCGCTCCCATCTTTGGTGGGTTGGTTGTGGACAAGGATGGAAAAAGATGAAGAAGTTGATTGGTTGGTCAATTTTCGACCGTTGAAAGCATTTAATGAAAAAAAATTATGTTTTTTATTTTTAATTTACTTTTTCTATATATACATCAACTAGGTGTGAGATCCGTATGTTATACTGGTTTGTAAAACAAAAGTTAAATATAAAAGTGTAAACAAAAGTTAAATATAAAAGTGTAAACAAAATTTTATTTAAATTTAAAATTTTAGACTTAAAATTTAAAATTTAAAATTTATATTTAAAAGGAAACATATTAAATATTATATGAGTATCAATATTGTAATTTATTGGTTATTTTTAATTAAAGTAATTATTAATTGAGGTGTAAATATGATGTGTTAATTAAGAAAAGATAAAAAAAAAATGGCAAATAGAAAAAATATTTAATCAAAAATACCATAAAACGACATGTGTCCAAGCTAATGAGAGATTGACATGTGGCAAAATTATTTTCATTTATTAGGAATGATTTTATACATATTTTTCAAAACAAAACACACAAACTCTTTCAAACCAAACACACACATTCAACAAAAAAGTGGATGACGATTCTGATGACAAGTTGGTATTGCACACACTATTGTTTGTGGCACAAGACATGGTTCGTGAGAGATGTGAAAATTCATACAGTGAGAAGAAGCATAGAAAATGGATCAACCGGGATCGAGAGGCGGCAAATGAACTTTTGGTATGTGATTATTTTGCCCCTAATAGTTTATATAATCTATCGAAATTTGAAGAACGTTTCCGTATTAGTAGAAATTCATTCTTACGTATAACTAGAGTTTTGGAATGTAATTATGAGTTTCTCCAATTATGATGGGATGCTAAAGGTAAACGTGGTTTACTACAATACAAAAATGTACGACCGCTTTTAGACACTTGGGATATGGAACAACCGTAGACGCATCAGATGAGTATTTGAAAATGTTTGAGAGTACGGGTCGAGAATGTACACATCTTTTCTGTGAGTGTTATAGAGCTTTACCATGACATATACTTGCGACATCCGACTAAAAGTGATGTCGAACAGTTATATGCCGTTCATCAAGCTAAACATGGTTTTTTAGGGATGCTTGGTAGTATTTATTGTACACATTGGGAGTGTGTAAATGGTCCCAATGAGTAGTGTGGTCAATTCACACGAGGTGATCATGGGGTCCCAACTGTTCTATTAGAGGCGGTTGTTTCACATGACCTATGGTTTTGGCATGCATTCTTTGGTATAGCAGGGTCCAACAATGACCTGAATGTGCTTCAAGTGTCTCCGTTATTTAACAATATTTTGCATGGTAAAGCACTAGACATGTCATTCGTTGTGAATGTAAATGAATATAAGTATGGGAATTACCTAGGTGATGGGATATATCCAAAGTATGCTACAATTGTCAAGTCATATTCATTTCCAGCCGATGAAAAACGAAAATTATGTAAGTTAGGACAGGAATCTGCACGGAAGGATATGGAACGAGCGTTTGGAGTCCTAAAACAAAAATGACACATAATCAAACATCTGACACGAACATGAGATAGGGAAAAGCTAATGGCAATATTGACTGCTTGTGTTATTTTACATAACATGATAATAGAAGAAGAGTGCATGGTTATTTGTTCATATACCGGGAATGATATATTAAATCTACCTACAGAAATACAAGTTGGCAGTCCGACATACTTCTCTAGGGTTTTGGAAAAACAAAACCGTGAAACACATCACAATCTACGTCACGGTTTGACCGAGCACATATGAGAAAGACAATTCCAAGGGGGATTAACGATGAAAACGAAAAGGATGAGGACGGTGACGACGAAGCGGATGAGGACGGTGACGACGACGAGTAGTATTTCTCTATGGTTTTTTATGTTTTTTTAATTAAGTAGTGTAATGTTTTATATGTTATGTTTTATGTTTATTTTAGTAATTTAGGTTTTAAATTTCTATGGTTTTATTTTTTTTGTGTTTTCAAAAAATTTATTTATGTTATAAATTATGTTTTTTATTTAATATAATGTTACAAAAATAAAAAAATAAAAAATATATATTTATGTTATAAATTATGTTTTTTATTTGTTATAATGTTACAAAAAATTAAAAAAAATAAATAAATGAATATTGTTAGTGGTAACCATTTTCAATGTCTAGTGGGTTGATGGTGAAGCTAATGTGGTTTAAAGGTGACAACACTTTTTCGGTGTATTAAACGTGACCATTCCCCACATTCTTAATGGAAATAAGTTGTGTAGGCAGGTTTTTTATTTTTTTATATTAATTCAGAGGGAAAATGTCACTTTAACACAATGAGCTTATGTGTTTTGTTCGATTTGATCAATTATGTTTTTTTAGTCCAATAGGTCATTTAATTTTTACTGTACATGTTAATCAAACCATTATCGTTAGTTTTTTTTGGAAAGGGAACTTCCCTAACGAGGGTTTCTGGGCCAGCTTTCGCGCACCAACTAATCCCCCGTTGCAAACATAAAGCTTTGTTTCATGCCCTGGAGTCACTGCAGGCGAACCTCTATGGCCACAAGGGTTGAGTGGTGTCAGGATCTGAACATGTGTCAATAGGTTATCCACCATATCTTCCACATGCCTTACCAAGTCACCACAACCCAAGTGGTTACCATTATCGTTAGTTTTTAACCATTCATCCGTTAACTAGTTATCCAAATTACATGAATGACCCCTATGATTTAAATTTATTTCATAGTTTGTCCCTCACCATGTTTAAATTAGACTACCAAAATTGTCATATTTTTGAAACTTTGGGAACCAAAGTGTAAATGTGCTTATTATAATGCCGTTGGAATTTATGAGGGTTGTGCTTATAATGTTTACCAAATTGTTATTTAATTGTTTGGTTGTTTTGTAAACATCATGAGGAGCATCAAATGAGATTTCTCCGTTGTCGACATAATTAATCCGACCATCAAAAGTGATGTTTCTCGTTGGTCCATTGTTGAAGATGAAGGGATCATTAGGTGTCCAGGTTCTTCTTAATGTGTCACAATCTATGTTAGATTGTTTGTCCTCCAATGTTAACTCTATGGATTAGGTTGAAAGCATAATCTAATGCTAACTTCTCTAGATCACTAATTCTTTTGGCAGGTGAAATACGTGGAAAAGTGGAGGAGGACCGGAATAGATTTGATGGTGTCGTGAAAGCTTCAATGCCGTTTACAAACATAGAAGGTGAGCCACTGGAAGGTTTAAACTCGATTGTGAACTTATGATTAGATGCAATCGGGAATATAAATTCTCTAACCGCAGTCGTGTTTCCAATGCTAAAACCATAAAACAGAGAAAACCTGAAGACAAAAACGTCGAGTTTCGAATTTGAAAATTCGAATCCATTAGTAGAAAATTGGGAAAAGTGAAGGTGTACCATTATGAAAGGGTTGATTTCATTTGCTTCGAGTTCATACCATGATTTCTTAGTGAAAACTCTTGTTGTTTGATAGATAGTCGATGGGTCGGTTGTCAGATTGTTGTTTTCTGTGGTCACATGGCCACCGAAGATGGAGAAAGTTGGGGGTTAACGTCACCGACAAATTTTGTTGGTGAAATCGATCTATTTGGTTTTAGTGAATAGCCAAAAACTAAGGAGAAAATGCCAGAGATGGAGTCTTCTTCGTGCATGTGTCTCGATTTGTGACCGATTGGTGGGTTAGGATAAAGAAAAATCATTGACAATGCAACAACACTTTACTCTTTTTGTGACTGGTTCTAGAAAAGAAGAACAAATTTATGTTGTTTTTTTGTCACTTTGGTCCCAGAGTTTCAAAAATGTAGCATTTTTAGTCGTGTAATTTAAAACATAGCTGGTAAGGGACCAACTATCAAAGAAATTTATGTCATAGGCATTGGCGGATGTAGTATATATCCCGGGTAGCTCTGGATACCCATCAAAAAAGTTTCAGTAGTGTAATTTTTTCGGATTTTTTTTTTTCGTATTGTGTATTATGCGATGTTTTTGTCGGATACTTATTTACTTTGATCTTGGGTTCACCACTGATCATAGGGGTCATTCATGTAATTTAGAGTAACGGGTTAACATATGAATGATTAAAAACTAATGATAATGATTTAATTGATATGTACAAAAAAAATTAAATGTCCTATTCTGTAGAAAAAAAAAACATAATTGATCAAATCGAACAAAACACCTAAGTTCATTATGTTATAGTGACCTAATTTAAACAAATAATTTATTATCTATATTATTTTGAACATTAAGTTAAAACTAAGAAAGATAATAATAAAAATAAAGATTATTAATTAATTGTACGCTATTGTTTGGACTCTTTGACAACATTTTGAAACTCTAAATATTAGAAGTGTTTTTTTTCAGAAAATTTAAAGAGTTTGGTTTAAAACGTTTGAAAATTTTTCACCATCATTTTCATCACCTTGTCAATTGTGTTTCAAGTTATTGAACGAAGCATTACACTGTGCGACTTTGTTGGTATTCCTTTATTTAGTATAGATATGATCTTTCTTTCGGTGCTCGTCTTAATGCATTTCGTTAAGGAAACATGTGGTAACTTTCTTCCGAAAAGCTGTCTCATCGTTGCCCACTAAAGGATCGTACAATACATCAACACATACACGGGTCAAAGCCGCCTCTTATATCGGGTTCCAAGTTACAAGAGGATTTCCCTATGTTAGTGGAATCGGATTAGGAGTTTGAAGAATACATTTGCAAATATAGAATTGAAGGAGCTAAGATGAGTGTTGAAGGCTTATAGAATGGTATGAATTTGTTTGAGTTGTTGGTATTTATTTAGAAATAAGTTGGTAAAATTTTGAATTTTGTGATTAGAAAGCGGTAAAAAAAAAGTAATAAATATGAAATAATGAAGAGAAGAGAGAAACGACAAATTCTACTAAACTGGATCCCGAACTCGGCTACTAAGCTGATGGGGAGATGAACACCGAGCCACATCAAGACATGCCGAGTAGCATGTGGTGCTACTCCAGCAGATTCAAATAAAATAAATACAATTCTAAGTCTATTAAATATTAAATATTAAATATTAAATATTAAGTGAAACAGATAAAGATAACGAATAGTTCAAACATAAAGAATAGGATGAAAACTGTGACAACTTTTTTTGTGCTTGCCGGTTTAGTAAGATTAGGAAATCATGTGGTATGGTTTTTATGCAATTGCTTGTGGGCTTAGTAGGATATCATAACTAATAATAAGTGGGCAACCTCATCTTAACTTCTGTTATCTTCCATCAATCACTTTTTATTTTTAATGATAAAAACGTAGTAATGATTTCATATTTGAAAAATAAAACAAACATTGTTTAAAATGTAATAAATTAACTATACAGAACCTTTATAAATTATAATGAGTTATATTAAGATTTACGGTAAATTCTTAAAAAAGTTGTTCATCGAATGTTTGATTTTGACGGTATATTTTCTTTTTCAAATTGGATACTGTGTTTTCTAATTTTTTACAATTTATAAAAACTTAACCGTTTAACTTTGTTGTCTAATGACGAGACATAAAGACATGACATAATGATATGATATGTTGACGTGTCAAAAAAAAAATTACACAAAAAACACTAAATTTTCAATTATTGTTTCAATTAAGTTTTCATTTTTTTTTTCAAATTTTGCAATAAATTTTTTCTTTCCAAATTAATCGTCATTTTTTCTAATTTTGTTTAGTTTCGATGACATGATACTCCAATTTTTTTTTCAAAATCGGACATTATTATTTTTGTTCTAATTGAATTTGTATGTGTGTGTGCGTGTGTGTATATATATATATTACATTTAAAAATGTATAAATACATTTTTTTATTTAAAATCATAATTTTTTCTATAAATACATAATTTTTTTATATTCAAACCGTAATGTTAATATATAAATATGTATTAATTATATTAAACGTACTTTTCAAGTATTATTTGGCTATGTAGCGCTGATATGGTATGTTGACGGAGTAACACAAAACCATATTTGAGATAATCCAAGAAAACTTAATTTGGATTTCATGTAAAATCCAAAATTAAAAAACATTTGTTTGATGTTCTTGAGAAAAAAAATTTATATAATAATGTTAAGTGAAGAAGTATGTATGTAAGAGCAAATATATATATATATATATATATATATATATATATATATATGTAAAACGAATGGTCCCTTCATAATTAAAGTGATCCCTGGACCCTTATGTTCTCGATATCATATTTGCTTATGTGACTCTACATTTTATACCTCCAAACTCATTTTAAAGATGCATATTTAATAAAAATAAATAAATACAGTTATAATATAACTAATACATAATTATACATAACATTATGGTTTGAATGTAAAAACCTTATATTTATACAAAAAAATATGGTTTTTAAATAAAACAAAATACATTTATATAGTGTTAAACATTATATATATATATATATATATATATATATATATATATATATATGATTTAAAATAGAAAATTATCAAAATTGAACAAAATTGAAAAAATAATTTCGATTTTGAACAAAATTTTTTTTTGTCAAATTTGAAAAAAATAAAAGTTAGTTTCAAAATTGAAAAAAAATGAAAAACGTAGCGTCTTTTATACATTTTTTTTTCAAATTTGACACGTTAATATTTCATGTCATCAAAAATGACATGTCATTATGCCACATTCGTAGGCAATTGTGATGATCGGTCAAATGGTAAAAAAAAAATTAAAATTGGAAAACGTAGTGTTCAATTTGAGACAAAAAATAATGCAGTGTCAAAATCAAAATTTTATGTAAACTTAGTGTTGTTTGTTTTTTGAAGCTAAACATATAGTCTGTGAAACACATCTACAACCCTCTCAGCAGAAGAGATGGATCAAACGTCTGCAAACTGCAACAAGAAGTTGGTTTTTTTTTTAACGTCTGTAGACGGATGAATTAAACTGAAATTAACCTTATAATAGTTGAAAATAGTTCTAAATTAAATTTTTATTTAGTTTTCGTCATATACAAATCGAATATAATGATTATTATGATGATATGATTTTTTAAAAAGGTTTATATAAAATAATTAAGCTAAATAAATGTTAAACAAAAATAAATAAAATTATTAATTAATGAACAACATGTTCATTTTGTTAAAATTTTCAAGATGATGATTATTTATTCACTTATCATTAATATGTAACACCCATAAAAATCAAGCAAATTTAAAACCTTTCAAACATCCAAAAACCATTAGTTATTACAAAATGTTTTCAAAATAGTTTAATATCAGAGTATCCCAGAACCCATAAGTCCAAAACACGAGGATGTGTACGGTCACACATTCGCCTTGCCAAGACATCTGGAGCACCTGAAACAATAAACTGAAACCGTAAGCAAAAAGCTTAGTGAGTTCCCCACAATAATACACATATAATCATAAACAGCATACTACGAGTCCAGTCAACCATCGGGTTGGAATACCCCAGGCCCACAACCAACAGGTTGGAATGCCCACACACTATGAGTCCAATCATCCTCGAGATGGAATACTCACGCCCCACAACCAACAGGTTGGAATGCCAACACACTATGGGTCCAATCAACCATCAGGTTGGAATACCCCAGACCCACAACCAACAGGTTGGAATGCCAACACACTATGAGTCCAATCATCCTTGGGATGGAATACTCATGACCCACAACCAACAGGTTGGAATGCCCAGGTCTATTAGCTTTCGCACAAAGCAGATAAACCTCAACCGCCAAACAAATATGTGCACATACAACAGATAATCACATAACAGTCAATAGACAACAAACTGATCTACCGGATCATACTACATAACATATAATATTATCCTACCCTCTAGGATATTGAACTAACAGATCATACCACATAACATATAATATTATCCTACCTTATAGGATACCGATCTAACAGATCATACTAGCATATCATAACCAGATAACAATCCAAAGGGCCGACCTTGGTACCTTAGACCCTTGAGTATAGTGAGGATAACTCGCCTGACACTGCTGAAGCCCCGCATATAAAACTCCAGCTGCTGGTTGACAGTTTCCCGAACTGTCAACATCAAACAATACCCAATTAATAATTGGTTCCAAAACCAAGGTCTAACTCACACTTCAAAAGCCTAAAAGCCAAGTAATGGGCCAAAGCCCAACATATGGCCTAATTTTCCAAATTGGGCCCAAACCTCTATATGGTCTTTTCTTAAGGCCCATCCAATTATTATGGTCCAAACTCTTGGTATTCCCATAGCTCACTATCACATAATCATACATGCCTAAACTATGGTCCATTTATGGCCCAATTTTCCAAATTGAGCCTAACCCCTCATATGGGCCTTAACCTAACCCATCAACCTATTCTAGTCCATATGATAACTCTCGGATGGTCCATTAATAATCCAATTACTAAAGCCCAATAGAAAGGCCCAATACCAAGCCCGAGTGAAATTAGGGTTTCACATAAAGTGACAATCAGGGTTAAGTGTTTCTCACATAACCCATTAAGGACTTAATCCATTAAGTCCCTCACATTACTAAATAAGTCATAAGGTGTGATTGGGCTTAATACACAATTCCATTCCAATGGCCCAAATGTGGGTCCCGATAAGTCTAAGCCCACAATCCTAAAATTAGGGTTTTCACATGAAATGATGATTAGGGTTAAGTGTTTCTTACTTAACCCATTAAGGACTTAATCCATTAAGTCCATTATTACCTTAAGTTAGTTTGCCAATGATTATTATTTAATATTTCAAGTTTATTAAATAATTCTCGTGTGTATGTCCCGATCAATTTCCACAAGTTAGGTTTTATGCCCTTAGGGTTTTCCAAACCCTAATTAGGGTTTTCCAACCCAATACTAGTTCATTAGTCCATTGGTTGGGCTTTTAGGTCACATTGGGCCTTATTATCCCATTAGCATTCCATTGGGCCTAGTAGGGTTTCTTTGGGCCTATTAGGGTTTCTTTGGGCCCATTAGGGTTTCTTTTGGCCCATTAGGGTTTCATTGGTCACACATTATCCAAACGTCCCCCAAAAGAGGTCCAAACGCAATCAAAGCACACCGCCACCTGACACGACGACCGGTGGTGGTTAGGGTTTTTCTTTTCATTATTCCAATTCTAGTTACACTTTACAATGCTAAATTTCAAATAACACACACAATCACTAAAACACACACACCCATGGTCGTGTATGGTGGTAGCCACCACCTCACGGTGGTGGCGGTGGCTATCCTCGAATTTCCAACTATACATAATACACACACATACTTCAGATTTCACAATACTCTCTAGCCACCCACCTGGGGGCTCAAGGCGGAGACAACGACGTCTCTGGGATGGCAGTGGTGGCGACCACCATGGTTGGCGGCCATGGTGGTTCTTCCTCGATCTCCAACCAGCATCACACGCACCCAACTTCTCGGTTCCTTCAGCACACATCTACAAACACCATACGAGATGGAGTTCTGAGAACACAACCATCTCAGCCGCTTTGGGAGGCAGGTGGCAAGGAAAACGAGCAACAACATCGGCTATCAGCGACACAAGTGGTCAACAAATAAATAGAAGAATATGGTGGCAGTTGGTTGGAACGTAACATCACGATACGGGCAATAGCATCCATGCGAGTTGGTTTCCCGAAGGTTTCTAGTCACTCACGACCAACCATGGACCGAACCGGATAAGTCGTGTCCGTGTCCGGGTCCAGGTCCGGGTTTTCCGGTTTTTGGACCCGTTTGGACCGATACAACTTTAATTGCATAAAGTATAATAAGTAATCTACATTGATGTATAATATTATAACTTGCAAAATTAATATGTATCCGTTTCATGCCTAACTAATCTACATTGATGTATAATATTATAACTTGCAATTTGAAGAAATTATTTTTCCAAATAAAAGCAACTAACATATAAATCAAGTTCACCAAAAAAAGTTAAACAATTTTAAGATAAACATACAAAAGTATTACCGTAACAACAAAAATCATAGTTTAAACTTTAAAATCAATCAAACTAACAAATTTCATAAACTCATAATCTAATCTTCCATTGGCCTCTTCCCCATATCATTGTCATCCATATGTAACATATTTAAAGCTTGTGCAATCTCTACATAAACACAAATGAAAATGTTGTTAGTATTTAATAAAAAGTAATAATTGTATAAATAAAGAATAAATATTGTAATTTTTTTACCCAAAGTTATATCATCATCGTTCAAGATGTCATCAACGTTGTCAACTATTGAATTTGTAAACTTTATCACCTAATTTTGGGTGCATAACAAAGCTTCAACTATCAATATCGATAAACTAGTTTGATACTCACTTACAACTCTACGACATGTGCTAAACGCGGACTCAGAATTATAGTATAAAATAATACTAAAAAGATGAAGTATTTCAGCTTTAATAGCTCTACTTTGAAGGATTGTAACTCAATGAATATAATACCAAAATAAACAAAATTATAGTCTAAATTCATCTACAAATTGTAAACTAAATTTTGGAAAAAAACCGTAGGTCAATCCTATTGGATTAGTGTCTAAGTCCATAACTATTTTGGTATGTACTTGACCCGATGGTGCATGGTCCTTTTGGGTTGCCTTCACCAAAGCAACTTGATTGGAGAAATGAATAAAGAGAGAGAGGATAATATGATTTATTAATATGTTATAAGAATAATATATTAAAGGAGAAATCATATTTGTTTAATTAATATTGGTCAATAATTAATTAATAATTAGTTTTGTGATCAAATGTAATTAATTAAACTAGAGGGGCTGATTTGTAATTATGTGATTGTTACAAAATAAGGTAAGGATTATCTTATTTATATGGTGGACGAATTTAAGGTTGGAAAGCCTTAGAATTCGAGTATGATAAGGATTCAAGGATTATCTTATTGGTTGCTTAATGGATAATCAACTAGATAAGGATAATGACTGAAACCCTATCTCTACACCTATATAAACACCCCTAGGGTCATGAATTCGTTTATCCCTTCCCAAGAGGTCCTAGATACGAATTCTAACCTCTTACCTCTTTCTTTATACCTTCTCCATTTGCTTATGGTGTTTGTGAGCCATTAGAGGAGTGACACTTGTGACTCTAAGCATTCCAAAGTCAATCCAAGGTGGAATTGGGATTGTTATTGCTACATAACAATCAAGGTATGATCTTAAACCTAATTACATATTAATATGATTACTTGTATGCTAGAATTAGGGTTTATAGTCTTGGATTCAAAGCATGTACAATAGAGAAACCTAGATCCAAGCATTAAGGTTTGTATGAGCACATAGGATGTCTTATGACCAAAACCCATCAAATCCAACTTAAAACGAATGAGTTATGGGTGTTTAAAAAACGTCACAGATTCCAAAATCTTGCTAAAAAGCTGAATTTTTTCAACTTTGATAGCTCTACTTTGAAGGATTGTAACTCAGTTAATATAATACCAAAATAAACAAAATCATAGTCTAAACTCATCTACAACTGTAAACTAAATGTTGGAAAAAAAATTGGAGGTCAATCCGACTTAAAACGAATGAGTTATGGGTGTTTAAAAAACGTCACAGATTACAAAAGGTTGCTGAAAAACTGAATTTTTTCAGCTTTGATAGCTCTACTTTGAAGGATTGTACCACAGTGAATATAATACCAAAATAAATAAAATTATAGTCTAAATTCATCTACAAACTGTAAACTAAATGTTGGAAAAAACCGTAGGTCAATCCGACTTAAAACGAATGAGTTATGTGTGTTTAAAAAACGTCACAAAAATCTTAATCATGTCCAACCGGTTGTAAACCCGGTAAAAACCAGACCGAACCGGGAAAAAAACTGGACCAGACCGGAGAGAAATCTTAGAACCGAGAACAGGCCCGGGGGTCCAAAAAAACAGTCCGGTCCGGTCCGGTTCACCGGTCCAAATGCTCACCCCTAATGTTCAGTATGAGGAGCCATGGTAACAGCAGCTCGAAAGTGTGATTTGTCTATCGTCATTTTGAGGTGATTTTCCTCACTATACTTGTGAGTTGAAGGCACCAATGCCGACCCACTGGATTATGTTGTAGGATAGTAGTGGTATTTTGTGACACTTCCTGATATGCTTGTATGTGGTTATTGTCTTCGTGACTCTTGCTAGTATGATTGTATGCTTAGCTTTAGGGGGTGAAATAGACTCATACAGGTTGAAAGATACCGATGGAGTCGAAAGGGACTCAGGCGGAAGGGACTCATGAGTGAAATAGACCCGTATACTAAGCTTTGTGGTTACGGTTTAAGTTTATGATTCAGGTACTTCCAGTTCGAAAGGGAAGGATTCGACCTTATTACAGAGCATCCACCCGTGTTCAACATTTTTATGATTTTGGATTGTACTCTGATAACTATTTTCACATTAAAATATTTTTGATGGTTTTATATGAATATTTGATGGTTTTTGACGACTTAAAAATAAAATTTTCACTTATGATTTTTGAGATGTTACGAAACCGATTACTATTAATAGACTTCATATATTACTATATTGGTAAAAAAAATTAGATAAATTGGCTACATCTTAATGCAAATTTTGTTTTCTACTAAAAACAATATTTATTTTATTTTCCAAATTTTTATTTGAATTTTATATTTTTTTTAAGACAGAAACATGTAAAACCACAAAAGCTATAAATTTAATTTTTTTCATTCATTCTGCTTCTGTATAAATGTATTTCTATTTAGAAAACATCCTAAAGAATTACCATATCGTATTTTCGATTAGTCATTGACTCATATGTTAACATTATAAGTTAGATCTTTTAAATATGTGAACTAATAGTCGTACATTTCTTTTTGAATTACTCATCTATTTAAATATTACCTTAAAAAATAAAAGGATTATATTGTTGTCTGGTTAGTGTGCCTCTTTAGGTAGGATCCTGGTTACTGACACCATTACGTTTAGAGGAATTAAAGTCTCATACCCTCTCTTCCACTGTGTCATAAGGAAATGGAAATTGTCAATCATCTTCTGGCTAGGTGTATCTTCTGGCTAGGTGAGATTATATTGTTGCGGTGTAGGAATAAATTTTTAAATGGCGCGGGACCCAACATCAACGATTCCTTAATGCCACAAATTTTCTCAACCACGTTGCCACCTTAGGAAACTGTCCCAGAAAAAAAGAAAAAAAAAAACAAATTCTTAGAGTTGATTTTCTTTTGCGAGTACCCACCCACAAAAAATTATATATATATATATATATATATATATATATATATATATATATATATATATATATATATATATATATATATATATTATATTATATTATATATGTACAATATATATTTTTGTTAAATAAAAGAAATTAGAATTAAAGAATTTTGTCATTCATTCATATTTTGTATATTATTTAATTTATTCTAAAACAAAATGATGACTCGACCATGCCTATAAACCCACCAAGGTTGCTGATAATGTTATCTCCCTCACATTTACTTGATGCAAATACAGATGCAATATGGGATGTGATAGCCGGACAGATTGGAGTGCTCGTTTAGATTCTATTATTTTCCCGTTCGTTTTGTACTTTGCCTTTGCATAGCTTCCGACTACTTTTGGCCCCTTTGATATATATATATATATATATATATATATATATATATATATATATATATATATATATATATATATATATATATATATATATATATATATATATATATATATGCTGCTTCAATAAAAAAAAAAGGATTGATATGTAAGAAAAAAAGGACAAAGCAAAACCAAAATTACAAAATGGTATGCGGATAATATTTTATAATATTAAATTGGAGTATCTACGACAATGATATCCACCACTTATTATTTTTCTCCCATCTCTTAATGGTGTATCTATATTGTGTAATGACATGTTACACTTAATCTAAATATCATTTTTATTTGACCATAATCCTATTTATTTTAAAACTTTATTATATTTTGTAAGATTTATATATTACATAGGTTAATTTAAAAAAAAATTAAATATAAAGATCAAAATATTTAAGAATTTTGAATTTATAAAAGAAAAATAAAAATAATAAACTATTATAATAGAAATGTTTTTTTATCTTTTAACGTTTTAACAATAATAAATAAACAAAAGAAATTAATGAGTTTTAGTTTTGGAAAATTTGAAATTAAAAAGTAATTTTATTAATAAAATTGATATTCATTTATTATAATATTTATTTTAATTATTACATTAAAATATAATGTAAAATTTAATAAAATAGAAAAACTCATAAAATGATACGTGGAAAAAATTTAATTCAAAATAATAATAAAATGACATTTGACAAATTAAATGAGAGTGTGACAAAACAAAAAAAACCTTTATTTATTAAAATAGATGAATATCCTTTAATCCTTTTATAAATTAAACATTTATTTTGTTACTTTTGATTTAATATCGTGTTTTAAAACGAAAAACCAAATAAATGGTCTTTATAAAATATTCAAATGGATGAGAATAAAAACATAATTAATAGTTTTCAGTAAAGATGATATTTATAGAAAAATGTTTTTTTTTAAAAGACATGTAAATCCTATATAGCAAATATAATAAGCTATTGAAATAATTAATTATGGTAGATGCTCTTATAAATGAAAAATATATGTAATTTCTGTTAGCATCTCTTTAATAACATGTGTAAATATGAATTTGAGGTGAAGTATTAATAGAATAGATTTTTGAATTGAGGTAGTTAATTGTTTTAGATATCAAAGAATAGGGGCTATTTCTGCCGTATATGAATGTTAAGGGGGTCATTTTGTCAAGTACAGTTTATACCAAATCGCCGATTTCAGACCCTTTCTATAAATACACACTTCTTGTTCGGCTGATTCAGCGATCATCGAGTTGTTTTCATTGCCGTCGTCGGAAGAAAAGTCGATTCTGTGTTTATTTCAGTTGATTATATAGAAATTATTCTGAACAATGGGATTGAGCAACGGCATCGTAGATACGTTGATGTATGATTTCCTCCGCAAATCGGGCGGCGTGGCCGTTATTGACGGTGGACTTGCAACGGAGCTTGAAAGACATGGTGCCGACCTTAACGACCCTCTCTGGAGCGCCAAGTGCCTCCTTACTTCTGGTAACCTTGTTCGTCAGGTATCCATAAACCTCTTTGTCACTCTGTATATTTACTGGTGTTGCAATCGTCAATATTTATAACAAAAATCTACCGAATGACGATGATGTTGAGAGTTTTTGAATGCAATGTTATTACCGTTTTATAAATAAACGCCATGGCTACCGACTAACTTGCATCCTTTTTGTCGGTGCACGAAAGATCGAACAGAAATGCTAAACTTGTGTCTGGTGAAATCGAACTCTTATACATTAGAAGCCAGAGTTTTATTTTAGAAAATTTCTCGAGGATTCTTACCGTTGGAAGGAGGTTCCGATCTCTGCGTTGATTAATTTTTTTCCCTCAGGATGATTATACATCAATAATCTGTTTTCATGTTTATTTTTGAGCTGCTCTGTATGAAACAAGTTGCGAAGAAATAACTGTGTATCTTTTATAATCGAATGACTGTAGATTTTAGTTTCTTTTTCTTCCTCATTCAGGACGAGCAACTATTTTGTTAGTAACGTGTGCAGCACACACAGAGCACCTGTTTTGTTGATTCAGAAGATGATGAACGCTAGCTTTAACTCTGAATACCAATAAATTGGATTACCAGATCCCCAATTAGCCTTAGATAACCTATCCAATTAGTTTTTGTTGATAAATGGTCTTATAGTCTTCATAAAACCAGGATTCATCTAGGATGTAGATCCATAAAGGGGAAGTAGGACCATGTAACTTGTATTGATATGATTCTATAGACAAGAAGATTTGATATATTGTCAGCATCCTAATCACGTGGCCCGTGTACAACACTATAAGGACCATTTCTTGACTATACTATCATAATTACTACATTTATTTCTTCAGTGGTCCTGTTCTGAATTCTCATGATATGCAGTTTGAAACAAGTTAGCGTTTTCTATTATTTGCAGGTACACCTTGATTATCTTGAAGCTGGTGCAGATATAATAATCACAGCATCTTATCAGGTGACTCAATAGTCAATACCCCCCCAAATCAGCATCACTAGTCACTACTATTTTTTGTTGATAAACTTTCTCTCTCTCAATTTAATACTTACTATTTTTTGACAGGCAACAATTCAAGGGTTTGAAGCCAAAGGCTTCTCTAAAGAGGAAAGTGAAGCCCTGCTTAAAAAAAGTGTAGATATTGCCCTTGAAGCAAGGGATATATATTATGAAAAATGTGGTGAATCTTGTAGGCCTATCTTAGTTGCTGCATCTGTAGGAAGCTATGGGGCATATCTGGCTGATGGTTCTGAATACAGGTAACTAAATAACCATAACTTGACATTATGTTGTTTTAAAATCATTTGCATGAAATCTTGTGTTTATGTTACAGTGGGGACTATGGCAATGCAATGAATCTTGAGTTCTTAAAGAGTTTTCACAGGAGAAGAGTTCAAGTTTTAGCTGAATCTGGTGCTGACCTCATCGCATTTGAAACAGTTCCAAATAAGCTCGAAGCACAGGTTGAGTAATTGTGTTTATCGTTAAGATTTAAGATTCCTATTGTTATTGAATATTAAATAATGATAATTTTTTATTTATACTTGAACAGGCTTTTGTTGAGATTCTTGAAGAAGGCATAAAAATCCCAGCTTGGTTTTCGTTTAACTCAAAAGATGGTGTAAACGTTGTGAGTGGTGATTCGTTGAGTGAATGTGCTAAAATTGCTGATGCATGTAAGAAAGTTGTTGCTGTTGGAATCAACTGTACGCCTCCTAGATTTATCAGTGGGTTGATTCTAGCTATTAAAAAGGTATTATTACTTTTTATAATTATTTTCTTGTTTTATTTCTGACAAAACGAATCTTTCTTTCAGGTGACAAGTAAACCGATACTCATCTATCCAAACAGCGGTGAAACTTACGATGCTGAAATAAAACAGTGGGTGGTGAGTACTCCCTCATTTCATTCACATCAGTCACAGTACACAGTATACAGTATACAGTACACAGTGTGATGTTTTTGTTTTGTGGTGACAGAAAAACACGGGAGTTGCGGATGGGGATTTTGTGTCGTATGTGAATAAATGGTGTGAGATAGGAGCGTCGCTTATAGGAGGTTGTTGCAGAACTACTCCCAACACTATTAAGGCCATCTGCAGAACTCTTCCCAGCAGATCAGCGTGAAGAGGTTCTAAAATAGGGAAAAAGGATGTTTCATGATCCTATTATGTAGAGGCTAATGAGCTATATGGACTTTCAACTTTAATCTAGTTTCTGGTGTTTGAACTATACCAATGCACTACGCTGAATCTAAGTTATGCTAAATTTTGGTTATTATATATGTTATATATGTTTTTTTTTTTTTTTTTTTTTTTTTGGAACTTTTAAGCTAGATTCAAGAATAACTGCATTGGTAGGGTTTGATCATTCGATTAGGTTGCTTGCAAAATAAAACTACAAACAACGTTTTACTGAGATATGGGAGTTGTGATTCAGACATGCAGTTTGAAAATTCTCTAGTTCCAAGTTAATAAACAGTGGTGTATTCAAATTAACGTAACGAAAAAGGGGTCAAAAAAGTTTTGTTATCAAGTCGGATCGCCAATACTACTGTCTAATGGAACGCATGGTTTTAGGCCAATTCCAACCTTGACACCAAAAAAAACACTAAATTGGTGTGATTTGAACACTAATTTTTTTTTTTTTTTTCTCATTCCAACCACACACTAAAAATACCCAATTAAAAACACACACACACACACACACACACACACATATATATATATATATATATATATATATATATATATATATATATATATATATATATATATATATATATATATATATATATATATATATATATATATATATATATATATAAAGTAACGTTCCTTTCCAAACTCAATTCCATTCTATTTGGTTTGAGTTGCTTGACCTTTTTCAATTTTCATTCTCCAAATGCTTTCACCTATACAAGACTACAACCAATGTATTTCTTGAAAACCATTTTACACTCTCCACATTTCCAGTTGAGCAGATACAAAAATGAAAATGAAGGCAGCAGAACACCAGTTTTATAGGAAAAAAAATACTGGAAAAAGAATGAATCGAAAAAACCAAGTCTTAAAAGAAAAAACAAGTCATCTAATCTTATACAAAATAAATACAGTATTATATTATTATATTGAATATGAGTTTTGCCAGTGTAAACAGTGTCCCACCATTTTGGCGGGTTACTGTAGATGCGCCCCATTTTGCCGTTTCTTATACCGTGCCATCGGAGCTTTTTTGGCCAATAAATCAGTATTTTACCGATCGATTGGAGTTGGTCTCAGTACCAAACATCAAACTTAAATGTCTTCCAATTGTTTACAATGAGTTTTCAAATTTTAAAAATAATCTATAATTGTTTCGCTGGTAATACTATCTATGTCTCAATATACGATATTGGACAATCATAAATTAATCATTTATCTTATTGTACAAATTATTTTTTATCAACTTCATTACTGAAAATACTCATTCCATCGTGAATGACAACAAATACAATCAATGTTACTTTTATCTGAATATGTGTTGCATGTTTGTTTGTTTCGATCTTCATCTTGGTCAAATTTCCAATAAGTTATTAAACCTTGTATTGCCAATTTTCCATATACATCAACAATACTATATTGAAGATATGGTGGTGCTCCAAAGTCATCTTTCTAAGAACTTGTTAGAATAAAATTTAAGTTATTAAACTTTGTATTTCTATATACATCAACAATATAATATGGAAGATATGTTGGTGCTCCAGAGTCATCTTTCTAAAAATTTGTTGGAACAAAATTTAGTTATTTTGAGTAGTTCTCTCATTTTTAAATACTTGAAAAGACTTGTTTGGACACAAAGAATCCATTGGAACAAGCAATCTAAAAATTTGTTGGAACAAAATTTAGTTATTTTGAGTAGTTCTCTCATTTTTAAATACTTGAAAAGACTTGTTTGGACACAAAGAATCCATTGGAACAAGCAATGTCATGTTTACTTTTATTTTTAACCTTTTGAAATTGCATTCTATGCCTTGAATAAAATACATCAATTGTGTAGTTAACTTGTGAGTTAGAATAACTTGCAAGTAATTAACCAAACTCTTTAATTTGGTATTTTTTTTTTCCTTTAATATGGTTTATTGTTTAATCCCAAACAAAATGTATTTGGGGTATATCGAAAACTTAAAAGAAAATGTAGAAAACTTAAAAAGAGTCCATGAATACGACAAGGTCACAAGGATAAAAAGGAGGAAAGTCTCGCCTCCATGTAAAATTGTAAATCCCGCATTGTTAATAGATACAAGTCAGAATTTTTTATTGAGCTTTTTAAGCGTATCCATGCGTTAAATAATTATTGTATTGGATCAAACTCAGGTTTAACTTGTTTTAACAAACATAATTCTGATAAACATTTTCAAGCTATTCAATTACTGGTATCAAGATTGCTTTATCGAATACTTGCAAAACAGTCATCAATTTTATCTAAATCAAGTTTGTATGTATCGAGTTTTATTTGTTGATCAAACTCAAACTTAACTTGCTTTAAAGAACATAATTTTGATAAATATTTTCAAAATAGACTATTAAGAGTAATCAAAATCAAGTTCAAAGGCAATACATGTTTTTTTTTCCCCATAAGTTGAAAGAGTACAAGGACAAATGGCATCATAAAGTGTCAAGCGTCAAAACCAGAGTAAATCCCATTTTCTCTCAACAATCTCTTCTCTTCTTCAACATAGCTTTTACCCCTACTAGCCTGCCCCATATCCCTTTTCCTCTTTTCCTTCTGTGAGAAGCTTAACAAGTTTTTCTCTTTCTGTGTTCGTGCATGTACCAACTGCTCTCCTTCAAGCAACATGGCTCTCGTCTTCTGTCGATCTTGGTAGCTCTCTTCCGTCTCATTTGCTGCCCGCCTGTCCTGCCCCTGCCCGGTTGACCACGACCAATCACGGTCCTTATCGTTTTCTTTTGGTGGAGGGACTTTTAGGACCGATAACCCGCCCCGATACCCGTGCTGACTCAGCGCTTCAAAGTCTATCCCTTTGCTCTTCCGCTTCACAGATTCAACTGCATTGAATAGATACAACAAAACCAAGGCTTATCAAGGGAGATGATGATGCACGATTGTTTAAGAAAAGGAAGATTTATTAAATTATAACCTTTATTAGATTTGGATGATCCAGATCCACCACCAGAAACGATCTTTTTGTTCTTTTTTGGATTTTCATCTTTATCGGAAGCATCTGAATCAGGACTTGAAGACTCATCAGACGAAGAATCATCATCATCGTCACTCCATGGCATCATTCGTTTCATCATGTATTCGCTACAGCCACACTGCAAATCTGGTGACTGTGTCAGGTAGCTTGTTTTAATGATTCTCTAATTATTAAGGGATTTTAATTTAGAAAATCTGGTGTTTGATTTTGTTATTTAACATAAAGCTCTATATTTCCATAACGAAAATTAACATGAAAAAGTAGCAAGAAAACTAAACCATAAATCTGCCTAATTGAAATTCATGGTGCAATCTGAAGCATAGTGAAAGACATACTCGCTCTTAAGGAGGACCACAACAGCAAATGTGGGGCGTGTTAACATAAGCATGTATTATCAAAAGATCGTAAGGGTAAACTATATTTAATTGCGGAATTAGGGTTTCATTCGTAGTTCGATTTTGGGCATATAAACATGAAAAATTGAAGACATAGCTATTACATAGATAAGATCTTATGAAAAGGTGTTTGATAATGGTTACCGATTTCAATTTTCTTGTGGAGTAACTTACAGTAGCTATTTTGTAAAAACCTAATTGCTAAAATCAGTAGAGCACGAGAAAGGAGATGTAATACCACTGGAAACTACACACGGGAGTGATGGACCTAGTTACGTTCGTCGTCGTTCGCCGGAATTCAAAGAATAATGACACTCCAACCAGCAATGAGCGCTGTAAAGTGTAAACCCAAATTCAGCAAAGCCGACTAGCCGAGGCAACCTCCCGTTTTCAGAAAAGGATCCTCGTGCGCGTAATATGGGTATAATTGGGTAGACAAAAAAAAAAAACCTCATTTTTACATCCTATCTTATTTTCAAGATATTTTTATTAGTATAATTTGTATTATTTTTCAAAAAAGTAAGTTATAAATAGTTTATTATAGGTTGACTTCTAATAAAAAAATTTATAGGTGTTTAAGATGTGTCAATTTAGCAACACCTAGGGCTGTAAACGAACCAAACGAACACGAATAAGGTCTTGTTCATGTTCGTTCGTTTAAGTTAACCGAACAACAAACGAACATGAACGGATAAACGAACGAGATTTTCTTGTTCATGTTCGTTCGTTTAACAAATTACTTTGTTCATGTTCGTTCATTTATGTTCGTGAACATGCTAAACGAACATAAACGAACAAACATAAACGAACAAAGATAAAAAAAACACAATTGAACATATATGAACATAAACGAACATATAATATAGCAATATAATAAAAAATAATTGAATATAGATGAATATAAATAAACTTAAATGAACGAACATAAACGAACGTAAATGAACATCATAAACGAACGTTCACGAACATAAATGAACGAACGAGAAAATTGTTTATGTTCGTTCATTTAACTAAACGAACGATAATTTTTGTTCATGTTCGTTCATTTATTAAATAAACGAACATAAACGAACTTCCTACCAAACAGTTCACGAACGGTTCGACGAACGTTTAGTTCGTTTACAGCCCTAGCAACACCTGTATCATTATAAAAACCTTTTAAGCTTGGTTAATTTCCATTTAGTATGAGACTACGAGCCGAATCTAGATGGAGCCAGATTCGTCAAAGATCAAGGAGACGTGGACAGTTAGAAGTGTGGCACGCGGCAAGCTCTAGATGGAGCCACAAAGCGAGTGCACGTCGCACGCACAACCACTATAAATAGAGGTGCTCACTTTCTGATTTTCTCATCCCAAACACTCTTTCTATACCTCTCAAACTATTTCGGAGACCCTCTTAGTGATGCAAAGCTTCAAATGCAATGACTCAAATGCTTCAAAATAAACTACTAGGGGGGGGGGGGGGGTACATGCTTAGCAAAAGGTTTTATCAAAATATATTTATGTTTATAAATATAGAATCATTTTATAAAGCTTAAAGTCTTAGGATAATGTAGTTACAGATATTATGCCTAATTGTAAGCAGGTCCGTCCCAGAGTTTAGGCGATAGAGGCGACCTTCTAGGATTCATCTTTTAAAAGGACCCAATTTTTTTTATGGAAATTGTTATATGTAAAAAATAAAATAATTATTTTTCTTTAAATTATTGACTTATTATAAAAAAAACATGATGACATTTGTGTATTTTAATGAGCTCATATTTTTCTTTTGCCTTGGGCACAAAATATGTTTGGAATGACCCTGGTTGTAAGCTATGATATTATGCCTAAGACTTATGATGCCCAATAGTAAAGGAAGAAATAATACATAGATGTTATAATGGACAAATTCCTAGAATAACGTAGCACCTAGAAGTTATACTTGTCAAATATATGGATATGCACCGTACCTAGTTGTTACTCTGTCTAGATATCGTATTTTCAAATAACCATAGTTAGGGTTTATATATAAATACTTATATATACAAAATAATTATGAGATCAAAAGTTATAATTATCAAATATAAGATAAAAGATTTACATTGTGATCGTTATAGTAAATCCATACGAAGTAAAAAGATAAAAGACAAATATATAAGGTTAACGGTTGGTGAACTGTTAATACTTATCCAAAGGCCTTGATTAAATTCGGCATTCCCAATACCTATAATTGATAATCTTTCGAGATCTATAATATATATATATATATATATATATATATATATATATATATATATATATGATCTATTAATTTGTTTTATTTATGTAATCTATCTCCTTATCTTTTACCTCCTATTTGATCTCATTACCTCTTAATTTATCTTCTATTTGATCTCGGTTGTAGCGGATCTTTTATTTTAGACAATCTTGTAATTAGTCCCTATTTCCGTCCATGATGTTTGGAATTTACTTTGAAAATCATTTATCGACTTGTCAGCCAAAAACCAATAAACTTAATAAAGATTTTTTTAGTTAGATAAGCATTCCCAGAAGGACAGAACCCCTTGTTGAAAAGTATCAAAGATGGTTAGATAGTCTATGTGAAGTTTGTAAAACCTACTGCTTACCTAGTCATCTTTTTCCGTTCCTTATAGACGTTTTTTCACACAATGTGAGGCTTTATCGTCGCCCCTTCACATGGAAGCTCTACACAATACTCACGTAAAGCTGCTGGCTTTCAATTTCCTATCATTAACACCGTCATCTACATAACCGAACGCCGTCGGTCGTAGAGACACCCTCCTCATTTCTCGTGCGCGTGGTTACTAGTAGAGAGCACAAACAAGACATATTCCTTATATTCACCATCGATGATGGCACCGGGTGCATCCCCTGTGTTCTTTGGCTTAACCAACTCACCTCTCCCTATCATTTCTATCGTAGCCCACCAGATGTTCGACTAATTGCCGAATCGGCTCGGAATTTCGCAACCCTAATCCAAATTGGGGTTTCAGCTCGAGTGCGAGGCAAGGCTACGATCTACAAAGGTAAACTCCAACTTACTGTTTCTGATGTTTTTGTTGAAAGAGACCCCAATGCGGAGACTCTCCATGACGCAGGAATACATTGCAGGTGTTGCCGGGATGAATAGGTATTGCCGATACATAAAAAATAAGTAATAAAAATCGAAAAATCGAAATTTTTTCCACTGCGGCCAGAAAAATTAGGGGTTGCCGGTACCACACTGGGAACCCCTTAAAACCGTCCCTGGTTACAATGTATTCGTTTGGCTAAAAAATGCTACGATATTGTAGTACCCCCTTCACTACTACCCATTAAAAGAAAAGCTAATGATTTGAAAGATTGAGTTTATGCCATTAACGAAATCATGGATTCTTGAGGTAGAACGTAGTTAGTATTTGGAAATTGGAAGCGATTATTTTGTTATTTAGACTACTGCCCATGACTGTGTGATTGTTATTTGTTTAGGTTCGAATAATCAGTTTAATCCTTAATTTGATGGCACACAAATATTTCCAGGGGTCCATGAAATGGTTACAAATATTTACCCGGGGTTGGAGGTTTTTTAGTTCATTGTAATTTTAGATAACAAAAGGAGGTTAGATACTGTCCTGGGCCCATGAGGAGCCCAATCTAACATTGCCCAAAGCCCACAACTCAATCCACATTCCAATCAAAACTGATACGGTTGGCATGTCCATCTTTGTTTAATGACAAGTGAAAATTGAATCATACACCATTTCTGAATTCCATCTTTGATTTTTTAATGACGATGTCTTGGATTTGTGTGTATAACTTCTGTTTTTTTTTTTTACGTACACTTTATGACCAAACAATGAATTTGGGTTTCTTTGTCTATGTTTTTAACTCTGGATTTATATAATGTTTTTCATATTTGTCTTTGTATTTAAATTACTAATGTAATGTGTTCATTTCTAAAAGATTCTTTTAAATTCAGTCCTAGGGATGAAAGGAATTCATTTCAATTTTATGTTCTTTTCATTAAATTCGACGCAGCTTGTTGTTTAGTGGCCTTACATCGATATATATTGACCTTCTTTATGTTATATACTAATTTAAGCTTGGTGTGTATATATATGTTGAAATAAACAAATAAAATTGCTAATAAGTGAATTACCGCTCATTTTTTTCATTTCATTTTGCTAAACAAACGTTTGATAGATTACTATTCACGTGGATTCCAATTCCGTCACAATCTATTTTCTTTGATAGCTCACATTTCTTGTTTTCTTTGATTGATCACATTTCTTCCAAAATCACTGTGGATTTCAGTTCCATCGGATTCTATTTTCTTTGATAGATCACATTTAACCACTTTGCACATTCCATTTCATAAGATTCTATTTTCTTTGATAGATTACATTTATTCCAATATCAATTTGCGAATCGAACACTTGGTAATGTTTTATTTATTTATTTATTTATTAAAAGCTATTTTTCTTCTCGTATGTCTGCGGTGGGAAGACATCTCAACAAAAAGCTGAATGTTTTTTAGAACACAATGCACACAAAAAAGTATTTTTGACATTTTTTCCTAGAAGACAAAAAAATAACTTTTGGTTTTTGAAGACATCATCTTAGTTTCATCCATAATATAATGTTTCTTTTTTCACGCCTCCCTCATTCTCATATCTCTCGTATCTCTCCCCTTCCACCAGATGGATGATTTGTAGGTTTGGTTGAATGGTTCTTGTGCATCATCACATCAATGCATATATAAAACCCAATTTCTCTTTCGATGCAAAATTCAATCGATGCATCTTTCTTGGACAATTTTTGATTCAAACTATTAGTTTTATAATTAATCTGGGTATGAAGTAGCATCATTCAACGCATCTTTCTTGGACAGATTTGTCAAGCAGATCATCTTTCTTGGTTGAATTAGCATTTATCTTTTCAAAAAGATGCAAACATTTTAGAAACAAAAACAAACGCTACAAAAGATTATTTGAGAAAAGCTTTTGCGCCACACATCTTCTTCTATAGATATAAAAAAAAAAAGACTGAAAATCCTTTGAAAATAAACGCCTTAGAGTAATATTACATTTCAAATGTATTGTTGCCCCACTATCGTGTGAACCAAACACTCTCAGTGTAACATTTGAAAATAAACGCCTTAGAGTAACTTTTGACGCTTTCAATTTGTTTTCATTTTCGTTCCACATGGTAATTTCATGGACATCATGTGACCCTTTTTATGATTATGATTGTTTTGCATAGCATTCCATCCGTTTATGCTGTAGTGAGGAACTCGTGGGTGTTGTTACAAGTCATTGATATTATGTTTTGAACAACTCCTTCTTATAATTTAAAATAAAAGAAAAAGGAAACCGGCCTTGTTTTAGGAGAGAATTGGTACCATTGTACTTTCACAATCTTATCCTACGCCATCCTTCATTATACATCATTCCCACTCCCATGCTGATGATGTCTTGTTGGTCACATGCATTTTTAATCAACTGCTTCAGTTGTAGGGCTGAATTATGTTTTCTTGAGGTCCCATTGGCTCGTGTTTTCTAGAATAAGTTTTTAATTCCAAAATTTAATGTTTCATTGCAAAAAAGAAACTTAATTTTATAAAGTTCTTGATTGGCACTTTAGCGGATTTAACATTTTTTATTAGGGTATTCATTGTGATAACACATTTATTTAGGAAACGGTACTATAATAATAAGTTATCTATTTTTTTTTGTTTAATTTTTTTTTCCAAGTACATATATTGACTTTGGTGTAGGTCCGGCTTTATTTATGACGATGGTGAACAGAACAATTGACCATACATTAGAGGATTGCATTCAAGGTGGGGAAGAAATTAATCAAATATCCCTACCAAAAAATGAGAAAGATGAATGTAGTATTAAGTAATGGGATTTGAACCGAATGAATTGTAGACATGCTGTATCTAATTAGATTGTTGGGTATACTCACTACCCGCCAAGGTTGTTTGTATTTGGAGTTCTTAAAAAATAATAGGACTTCGAACGAAATGAATTGTAAACATGTTACCCCAAGGATATGGTGATGACATGGAAGCGCATGGCAAGTGCGTCTCTCTCTCTCTCTCTCTCTCTCTCTCTCTCTCTCTCTCTCTCTCTCTCTCTCTCTCTCTCTCTCTCTCTCTCTCTCTCTCTCTCTCTCTCTCAACACTAACATCTCTTTTGAAATTTAACAAACCTTTCGTAATTACGCTACACAAACATAATTACGTAATAATGCGATAAGATGATACCTTAGTTTATTCGGTAATTGTACCCTCATATGCCAGCGTCGATAATTCTCTTGTCCAACTATAAACCCTTTATGTACGCTCTGTTCCAGTTTCATAGAAAACCCCCGAAAGAGACTTTAAATTATATTTAGAGTGGCTGGATTTAGCAAAATGTGTCGCGACCCATCCTTTGACGCGTCACAGCCCGATGTGTTCTCGAGGTCTTTCCATGCGTCACCTTCGTTTACCGCGTGTTCTAGATGTGTCATGCTCTGATGTGTTGCATGTTCTCATTGACGAGTCACAGACTATCTCAAAACTCATGTCGCAACCCTCATCAACCATTTTAAAATAGTAACATACTTCTTAAACAGGCCGCGTGTCTCTTTTCCAACGCGTCATGAACCCAAAGTACATTGTCCTCCATCTATTATAGTATTTCCAACAACTTATCTGTGACATCCCCAATTTAATGACTAGAAAAGACCGATTTTTTATGCTTATTTAAAAATCAAAGTATCATTTTTGAAGAATAATATTGTGGAATTTGCTCCAAGAAAACATGATAATGATATTATCCGAAGAAATATATTTTATTTATATTAAAACATTGAGATGTTATCGTCAATACATAAAGATAAGCATAACAAATTATTACAAGCCTTATAGTAATTAAATTAGTGGCCTAATTCATTGAATCTCTCAGCAGAATGTATCTTTTATATAGCCACATGTGATACAATAAACCGAGTGGGGATAATAAACCGAGTGGGGCAAGTTGGAAAACCTAGTGTGTACATATGGATTTCAATCCTATAATGCGATAATAATAATAATAATATATATATATATATATATATATATATATATATATATATATATATATATATATATATATATATCAAACCTACAAACCAACTATTATCATTAACACTGATATATCATATCTCTAAAACAATTTATCCCATCCCGTCGATTCCCACTTACTGATCATATACAACGATCTTACATGATCTAGCCTAAAGGATTAATATGAACAACGAACTGAGGAAGCTGCTTCGGAAATTCCCTAACAACAAACAAGGATCAATAAATACATCAAATGATGGGAATGTAATAAGTTTCACCACGAACCTCGATTCGTAAAAAAAAACTAGACAATTAAGTCAGGGGTGGTTATCTAGATAACTATGCCTAGCAGTGGTGTCTGACACCGTGAGGTATTTTACCCCCAAAATCATCTTATCTGGCAATATAACATAATACATACCTAGTAGTGGTCTATTACTGACAAACTCTATTAGGTAGACTATGAAATTTACTCAATTACTTCGTGAAAGGAAAAGAGGACAAACAAAGCTCATCAAAAGAAAAAGTATAGGGGAATACTAATAAAGTACTCCCATACGCTCCCGTACTCCGACACATAATAGTGTCAAAAAGGACCCGTAAATGATTGTACTCCTAGCACATTATAGTACCCTGGTATGACTAGGACCCATAACCTAGAACATAATAATACCCCGACACAAGCAGAACCTGAGATACGGAGCTTTGAAAAAGACTTGGTACATAGAAAGTACTTTTGTACGTAGGACATACTTCATCGATCATCAATATCCTCGAACAGAGTTTCTACTCTCTATTTTAATCACACACGTACCCTTAATAATATGCTACCCAATATCCAAACTTAATTGAACTAATCATCTCTTTTAAGTCTTATTTTATCACTAGGCAAGCCTACAATGCTTATAATCATCATCCAATACCAACTCTGTTTAAGCAACATTATCCTTATTTAGTGTAATATTTTATATAGAGTATCAAGTATTAGAATACATTTATCTTCTCATTTATAATACTTCTATTATTATTATCATGTAAATACATCTCAACACATATAGAAGCATGTCTGGTTCGCATAGCGTATATCATCAAATGTACATATAACATATATTTCCAGATAATAAGCATATAATCACATATAAACTTTCAACAAACATTAATACTTGTAGTAAAATCATGATCATGAAAGGGATTATGCACTCACTTGTTAAAGTAAAGATTTGAAATCCGGGCAGCGCTTCGCTTTTAGCAATTGTCTTTTTCCTTTAACGAAATCTAGTATCATTATCACTAAGTTTTAGTCTAATATTTATTGCGACTAATTATTAGTCTAGATTCATTATTAACACAAAGTCTACTTCAAGATCTAACAAGTAAGGAAAACCAGGTAGGATTAGATCGGAGGTAGGGTCTGTTTGGTATACGAAGTATACTGTTTGGAAATCCTACTTTAAACACCTCACTAAATGCAGCCTAGACATCATCCCCGTAAGTAGATCAATCAGTATAACGACTTGGAATCATTGATAAATCTTGTTTATAGGTTCATAATAATGATAGTGAACTTAAACATAAGTTATACTTAAAGTATAGTAATCATAACTTAACTTACAGGTGGTTTAGCGAGAAACCGGACCCTACGTTGTCAGAACTTTTTAGCTGAAAGCTCTTCTTCTCGGGACTTTCCAGCGCTCCAGGGCTCGCTAATAACTCCTAGGAAGGGCTAGAGATAAGGTCTTGGGAACTTGGGAGGTTTAGGAGAGAATTTGTTGAAGAGGTGTGAAGAAAAGAGTGAGAAATGAGCTCTATTTATAGCTGCTAGTGCCCAGGTACGCTGAGCGTACTGAAAAATTACGTTGGGTGTAATGGCTTTTTTAGGGTTACGCTAGGCATACTAAAAGATTACGCTGGGCGTAATGTGCCATGCGTCGAAACCTGGTGGCAAGCCCTGGGGAAGAAGGTGTGACATAGATATTGCCACATGTCATTCGCTGGTAAATCCAAAAATTAATTATCTTCTAAAATCCCTAACTTTCGTATACGAGCTCCATTTTTGACGTTTTTTTATATCTACACGTATGTATCAACGAGATCTACAACTTTTTTCTAGACTCCGTAAGGTAATTTTGATGTAATTTTAAAGTTATATTTTAACAGACTTAGGTAGTTAAAGTCCGTTAAAATTTCATAACTTTGTCATCCAACGTCTGTTTTCAATTGTCTTTATATCGTTGAGCTCCTATTAATGAGATCTTTAATTCTTGTTTAGGTTGGGTTGGCTAATGTTCGATTGATCTAAAATTCGATTTACATGTTGTATACTGTTACGCTGAATTTTTTTTAAAAAAATCATAACTTACTTAAATGAAGTCAGATTTGGACGTTCTCTATATGCACACTCTCGGTTTAACGTCTACTATTACTTTTTTTTAGATTGATAAGGCTAAAAAGTATTTTATCAAAATTTTACTTTTTACGATACGCGGAGTTGTGTCGGTTTAATCGCGAAACTTCGACTGGTCATAACTTCTATGTTATAAGTCAGATTTCAACATTCTTTATATGTACAAAATCCTTGTGACATATACTATACTTTGGTTAAGATTATTTATTCTAAATAATCTTCTATCAAAATGTCATTTTTAAAGTTTATTATCTCTAAATTGATTAGCCCGAATCTGCAGGCGTTACAGTTATCTCCCCCTTAGGATGATTACGTCCCAGAATCATCAACAAAACAGGGCTTGTATAATGACTCCGTATTTTATATTTCCATCCTAGGTAATAAGCATAACTCTTTTGTCCTTTCAAATGAGTATCTATCTCTTGGACTTCTTGACTGCTGGCGGTGCTCAATCTTGCATCTGCTCTTCGTACTTTGTTGGATTTTCAATCGTAACCTTTAAGTTACAAACTCGATCTTTATTGGAGACTCATTCTTCTTCTTAACAGACTTAATATAATTTCTTTACTTCGATTACCATAATAGACTAATGGGTCATGTTCTCATGACCTTTCATTGTATAATCCAATTCTTAGACTCAGGTCTTTGAGAGACAAATTCCAGAATGGAAGATACCTTCCTTCATGTTCTAATATGATATAATCACATTATAGCATGTAACACTTCTAGCTACAAGCTTCTTACTTTAACGGTGATTGTGATACTTATGTTGATCGCTTCGATTATCTTTTACTTCAATCTTCTGGCTTAAGTCGGATATTACATCGAACTTGGTTCTCTGAACCACGTACAATACATATCTTAGTCGGACTCGATATTATATGACCACCAGGGTTGGAATAATAGTCATCTTCTTAGTCATTACCAAAACAATGGTAACGATATACATGAACAAAACATAATCAATTACTAGCGCCTTGGTAAGCTTATGACTTTACCTGATCCAAGTGCGAGTCATGTGCTTCCGGTAGTATAGGCCTCTACTACCTTTCACACCTACTCATACTCGTCCCAAGTATTGCCTCTCAATTCTCCAGTTCACCACACAATAAAAATCATATAGCCACTTAACACATCAGATAACATAACCAAGGTTTATATTATTTCTTGAAATGATTACATAAATATTCAAGTTCACCCTATACTACGCCTCTCATATTAGGCTACACCACATGATACTATTTATATGGCTACTTTATATCTTGATCTTCAGATATATAGACCCTTGCTCCCAATCCCTTTCATCGTCACCTGCTTCATTAAGGATGATCTGGAATGCTCTTGCATTTGGCTTTGGTGTTATGTTTGGCTTTATAGCTCCTTCCCTCTTTGGGCAGTCTTGCTTGACGTGTCCTTCTTCACCACATTTAAAGCAGACTTCTCTCTTGGTCATGCATTCACTGGCATAGTGACCAGTATTCTTGCATTTGAAGCAAGTAACCTCTCTAGAGCATCTCCTAATGTGCTTCCTTCTGCACCTTTCACACCAATTTTCTTCATTTATATCCCCATAACTCTTATTCTAGGGTTTAGACTTCAGGAACCTATTTTTCTTTTCGTATGTTGAAGACCCATCAAACTTCCACTTCTCCCCAACTTCAACCTTATTGACAGTTCCACCTTTGATCATTTCTTCAACAGACATAGTAGCCCAGATGGCCACCTCAAGAGTAGATGTCTGGCGTACTGGCACAATGTACTCCCATGGTAGTCCCTTTGCATACTTAGCAATTTTTGTAAGCTCGTCAGGGATAATGTGGAAAGCAAACTCCATCTTGTTTGTGAAGTCATTGGTATTCTTAACAATAGACATGTTACCCTTTTTCAAATTCAGAAATTGGTTCTCCAGCTCTAGCATGTTTTGGGCTAAGTAGAACTTGCTTTTTAAGTGTACCAAGAATTCTATCCATGTCAATTGTAGTGGCTCATTGGGGCTTATGATCTTTCCCAAAGTACTCCACCAACAAACAGCCTCATCCTTAAACTGACGTATAACATAAGTGGTTTGTAGCTTGCCCTTGCAACCACATGTTATGAAAGCTAGCTCCATCTTAAAGATTCAGTCCATAACTCTGATTGGATCTTCTTTCCCAGTAAAATTTTATGGTTTGCAAGTCATAAAGTCTTTATACTCGCATCTGGTCCTTTCAATTCATTCATCCTAGTTATTTCTTCTAACCACTTGTGGTTCAACCTAACTAACAGTTCTACTATAATTTCCTTCTTCTGACTACTATTCGTTCAGTTCAGGTTGTACAACTCGTATAGTAGGTTCATCCCTATTATTAAGAAACATTTGTCTCATATCCTCCCTTTGTTCGAACATCATATTCTGAATCATTGCTTGGACTCCTGCCATCGTGATTGGATCGGGTGCAACTTCTACCTCTGGATCACGCTCAATCACTCGTGGCTCAGGCTGCTGATTACCGTTTTCAAATCCGCTTCGAGTTCTCACTATGTCGATCTATATGACAAATCAGACGTTCGGTGTACAGTGAAGAGAATTAAGATAGGAAAGCTTTTTTTTATGATAAACATATAAATCTCCTTTTCACTCTGAAAAGTTACGTGCCAGTTCTAATATCGTAGTTAAACGTTTATAAATTTGAACACATAAAATCTTCAAATCCGGTCGACAATAGACCATAGATTCGATCAAACGATAGCATGATAAAGCATATATTTAGAACATAATAGAAATTTAGGCATCTTCCCTAAATAAGCTAGTGCTCGTGTCTATTCATGAATACTTCCTAAAATATAATAGACACACTCCTCAGGATCATCGCTTAGCATTCTAAGTTTAAGTCTAGAAATCTCCTAAAATTCTTGGTTCGCTTAAACTAATGCTCTGATACTAACTGTGACATCCACAATTTCACGACCAGAAAAGACCGATTTGTTTATGCTTATTTAAAAATCAAAGTATCCTTTTTGAAGAATAATATTGCGGAATTTGTTCCCACAAAACATGATAATGATATTATCAAAACATTTTCGAAGAAATGTATTTTATTTATATTAAAACATTGGAATGTCATTGTCAATACATAAACATAAGCATAATGAATTACTACAAGCCTTATAGTAATTAAACTAGTGGACTAATACCCCTTGAATCTCTCAACAAAATGTATCTTTCATATAGCTACATGTGATATAATAAACTGAGTGGGTCAGGTTGGGAAACATGGTGAGTACATAGGGATTTCAATCCCATAATGTGATAATAATGTATATCTAAAACCTGTAAAACCAACTATTATCATTGACATTGATATATCATATATCTAAAACAATTTATCCCATCCGGTCGATTCCCACCTACTGATCCTATACAACGATCTTACAAGATATAGCCTAAAGGATTAATACGAACAACAAATTGACGACACTGCTTTGGAAATTCTGTGGCAAAAAACGAGGATCAATAAATACGTCAATGAGGGGAATCGAATAAGTTTCACCATGAATCTTTGTTCGTAAAAAAACAAGGCAATCAAGTCAGATGTGGTTATCTAGATAATTGTGCCTAGTAGTAGTTTGACACTATGAGGTAGTTTATCCCTAGACTCACCCTATCCGGCAATATAACATCAGACATACCTACTAGTGGTCTATTACTGACACACTCTATTAGGCAGACTATATACGAAGTTCCCTAAACTACTTCTTAAAAGGAAATGCTGACATAAAAAGCTCATAAAAAAGTATGGGGAAATACTAATGAAGTACTCCTATATAGTCTCGTACTCGGAGACATAATAATGTCAAAAAGGACTTGTACAAGATAGTACTTTTGGCAAATTATAGTACCCTGGGATGATGTAACATTCCATTTAAAATAAAATAAAATATAAATAAATAAACAAACAAACAAATAAATAATAAACTCTAAAACCCCTAAATGTATTTTTATATTTTTATTTTAACCCTAAATTCGTATTAAATTAGCAGGGTGTACACATGGGGGTGTTAAAAGTTATATTTCTGGACATTAAGGGTTAAATCGTAACTTATGGACTTAAATTGAGAGGATTTTTGGAAGCAGGGGGCTATAGAGTAAAATAAGGGTTTAATTTGAAAACGATTTGGGAAGGAGGAACTGAAAGTGTCGAATGGAATGAAGTTTGAAGATGGGGACAGGGACTTAAACCCGCCACCCCTCCTGCTGCCTTTCACTCAACCGAAACCCTAACCCTAAAGTATTCCAGCCGCCACCCTTATTCCTCCAGCCACCGCCACCTCCGCTGTCACCGTTGTGAACCACCAAGCCAAGCCATCGCCACTTTTTCTGTTGTTGAAGACGAAGACTGCTACTTGGACGTCGTATCAGTGAGTCGTTTGAAGCTCGAATGGTGGATGCTGTTGTTTTCCTCCGGTAATGGCGCAAATCATTCCTCGTTTCCACTATCTTCGGTTCTTCACGTCCCATCTTCGTTGCCGCTCCGACAACTGCCCTTTTTGCGATATTCTCCGACTACCGCCTGCAACCACGAGAGTGGCTGAGTTCATGTGTGTATTCCATTTTCGGGTCTCGCATTTCATGTGTGTGTGGCTTCTATAAGTCGTGAGTGCGTGTGTGGGTGCGTCTGGGCTAGCTGGAAATGTAAAGAACCAACATGGCTGCTAACCATGGTGGCTGCTGCCCTTGCTACCTTTTTCTGCCACCACCAGCCACCATGTGGGGTGGTTGTATGTGTAATATGGTGTGTATGTGTGTGAGAGATATGGTGTGATATCATATGAGCATTTCTTGGCCAAAAAACCATATAAAACCCACCACCAACATCATGTAGTGGTGTATGCCACCTCTTGCCGCCACCGTCCGCCGTTTTTGGTGGTTCTTTTGGGCTTTTTCTTATTCTTTTTAGTGCTAGTGTGTGTGTTGTAGGAAATTGTATGTGTGTTAGATTGTTGGAATTATTACTCAAATCGCCACCTCCTGCCGCCAGGGACCATCGCCTACCACCACTTCCCAAGGTGGCAGTGGGTGGTGCCCAACTTATTAATTATATATATTTATTTAATTAGTTAATCATTTAACTTTAGGAGTTGGAAACCCCAATTAGGGTTTAGGAAACCCAAATATTAAGAAACCCTAATTTTGGAGTTGGTTGGGACCCACGTAAAACTATTAATTAAACTTAAAATAATACATAATAATTCTCTATAATTAACTTAATGCAATATTGGAATTAATGGATCAAGTCCTTAAGGGGTTAAGTGTGGAACACTAACCCTAGTTAACATTTTATGTGAAAACCCCTAGAATTGGGAAGCTCTATTTTGGACAATGATCAAGCGTGTATTTATGTTGTTGATTAGATTATTATTTCACCCGAGAATGACTAAGTTAAACCTTATCAATCATAACCTTAAGTGATTAAGTCCTTAATGGGTTAAGTGCTCTTACTTAATCCTAATCATCATTTTATGTGAGACCCTAATCATCATTTTATGTGAGGTGGTCACTATTGCAAAGGACTATGACCTGTGATCGGGTATTGATTCAAGCATCTTCTTGTAGGTGATTGGAAGTGAGTCGAAGCTGGTAGAGTTATTCATCGTTGTAGTGGTTATCTACGTGCATATCAAGGTGAGTTCTAGAGTAGGATCAGTTGTTCCTTGTTTGGTTGTGGTTCTAGAGTAGGACCAGTTGTCCGGGTGACTATCTCACCTGTGAGTATACACGGCCATACATTCCTTAAATTGTTGATATTTAGTATGTTGCTATGCTGTGGTGATCTGTTAGATCTGTGTTTTGGTATCGAGTATGTTGTTGTGTTGTAGTGATCGGTTAGATCTGTCTCTTGGTATTGAGTATGTTGTTTTATGGTAATAACCGGTAGAATTGTATGTTATCTGTGCTTGTTGGTTATCATCTAGGGAGTGCCCTTAGGGACTGTCGGTGGTCATGTAAGATAACCTGAGAACTCTTGGTCTAGGCTCTCTTGTCTGTTCCTTGTTTGTTTGCAGCTCTAGAGTAGGGCCATCTGTTCGGATGGCTATCTCTCCTCTAGTTAATTATGGTTAAACATTCTATAGGGGCCAGCTGGTAGTGGGACTGTATCTTGTGAGAGGATTAGTAGGCGGTAGTGAGATATATGATTGAAGTTTGCATGTATTATGTGCCTACTTGATCCTGATTGTTTATATGTCGACATATTGAGTGTGTGGTCAGGTTGGCGCGGTCTGCTTTGTGTTGAAGGCCAACAGACCCAGGGTGGCCAGGATAGACTTAAGGCCCTATGAGGCAGTCCAGTCAGTCCGAAGGCCTGGCGAGCGATCTGGGATAAGCTGAAGGTCGGTGAGGTGGTCCAGTCCTACTAAATGCTCGAGACTGTCCAGATAGGCTGTAGGCCCTATGAGGCGGTCCATTCAGGCTGAAGGCCCATTTATGCATGATGTTGTCTGTTATGTTTACGTGATGGAACAGTTCAGATACGCTGAAGGCCTGGTGAGGCGGTCCAGTCATACCGAGGGTTCTATATGCAGGCTATTTGTTATTATGTTTATGTGGTGGTAATTTAGGGGAAAATCACTAAGCTTTGGGCTTACAGTTTTGAGTTATGTTTCAGATACCTCAAATGACCACGGGAAGGTGAAGGCTTGATCGTGCACCTCCTCGTGTTTTGTGTTATGATTTTGGGAAAACTCTGATATTAAACATATTTTGAAAACTATGTTGTAAATAAATTTGGTTTATGCTTAGTTCAAAAAGTTAGATTTTTCATGAATTCTATGGGTGTTACATATGAGTAGCACCCGTACCTTAGAACATAATAATACCCCGACACAAGCAGCACCTGAGATACAGAGCTTTGAAAAAGACTTGGTACATAGAAAGTGCTTTTGTACGTAGGGCATACTCCATCTATCATCAATATCCTTGAACAGAGTTTCTACTCTCTATGCCAATCACACACATACCCTTAATAAGACGCTACCCAATATCCAAACTTAATTGAACTAATCATTTCTTTTAAGTCTTATTTTATCACTAGGCAAGCCTACATTGCTTATAATCATCATTCAATATCATCTCTGTTTCGGCAACACTATCCTAATTTAGTTTAATATTTTATACAGATTATCAAGTATTAACATACATTTATCTTCTCATTTATAATACTTCTATTATTATTATCATGTAAATACATCTCACCACATATAGAATCATGTCTGGTTCGCATAGCGTATATCATCAAATATACATATAACACATATTTCCAGATAATAAGCATATAACTTACATATAAAATTTCAACATATATTTAATACTTGTATTAAAATCATGTTCATGAAAGCGACTATGCACTCACTTGTTAAAGTGACGATTCGAAATTCGGGCAGCGCTTCGCTTCTAGCGATTGTCTTTTCCTTTGACGAAACATAATATCATTATCACTAAGTTTTAGTCTAATATTTATTGCGACTAATTATTAGTCTAAATTCATCATTAACTAAAAGTCTACTTCAAGATCTATCAAGTAAGGAACAACTAGGTAGGATCATATTAGAGGTAGGGTCCGTTTGGTATACGAAGTATACTGTTTGGAAATCTCACTTTAAACACCTCACTAAATCCAGCTTAGACATCATCCCTGTAAGTATATCAATCAGTATAACGACTTGGAATTTTTGATAAATCTTGTTTATAGGTTCATAATAATGATAATGAACTTATACATAAGTTATACTTAAAGAACGGTAAGCGTAACTTAACCTACAGTTGGTTTAGTGAGAAACTGGGCTCTGTGCGGGCAGAACTTCTGAGTTGAAAGCTCTTCTTCTCGGGGCTTTCCGACACTCTAGGGCTCGCTAATAACTCCTATAAAGGGCTAGAGATAACGTCTTAGGACCTTGGGAGGTTTCGGAAAGAATTGGTTGAAGATGTGTGAAGAAAAGAGTGAGAAATGAGCTCTATTTATAGCGGCCAATGCCCAAGTACGCTGAACGTACTCAAGAATTACGCTGAGCGTAATGGATTTTTAAGGGTTACGTTGGGCGCACTAAAAAATTACACTGGGCGTAATGTGCCACGTGTCGAAATCTGGTGGCAAGTCGTGGGTAAGAAGGTGTGGCCTAGATCTTGCCACGTGCCACTCATTGGTTAATCAAAAAATTAATTATCTTCTAAAGTCCATAACTTTTGCATACGAGCTTCGTTTTTGATTTTCTTTATATCCACACGTAAGTATCGATGAGATCTACAACTTTCCTTTAGACTCCGTTGACTAATTTTGACTTTATTTTTAAAGTTATATTTTAACAGGCTTAGACAGTTAAAATCCGTTAAAAATTAATAACAATTGTCATTCGACGTCCGTTTTTACTGTCTTTATATCGGTGAGCTCCTATTAATGAGATATTCAATTCTCATTTATGTTTTGTCGGTTAATGTTCGATCGATCTAAAATTCAATTTATGGGTGTATATTGTTACGCTGAATTTTAAAAAAAATCATAACTTACTCAAATGAAGTTATATTTCGACGCTTTCTATATGCACGTTCTCATTTTAACATCTACTATGACTTTTGTTTAGATTGATACGGCTAAAAATTATTTTATCAAAAATTTACTTTTTACGATATTAGGAGCTATGTCGGTTTTATCATGAAACTTCGACGGGTTATAACTTTTTCGTTATAAGTCTGATTTCAACGTTTTTTATATGTACGGAATCCTTGTAACATACTCTATATTGTGGATATGATTATTTATTATAAATAATCTTCTATCAAAAAGTCATTTTAACGTTCACTATCTCTAAATTGACTAGCCCAAATATGCGGGCATTACATTATTTACACCATTCTCTTTGGTAATGAGTTGGATCTCACTTATCCCATCAAGGGGTTACATCTCTTGTAATATTACTTGCTATGAAGACGGGTGACACCACACTATTGACGTCAGGTAGATCATATGTGTCTGTTTTCGTGCTAGTTTTTTTGGTGTTTCGAGTAATATTATTACTTTAGTAAAGAATCTCAATATCAGTGGAAAATGTATGCTTCTCATCTCCTTTTTATGTATGGGAATTTGTGATTTTATGAGATTTTGGAAAGACTTATAGTATTGTAATATCACTTTAAAGATCATTTTCCTAGAGATGTTGCTTTGAATGTTGAGATTTTTGTCTTGTTATAGAGAAAATGGTATATGGTGAACTCTTGTTGCATGGAAAATGGATTTGAGATGAAGGACCCAGTTTGTCCAATGAAATGAGATGCAAGAAGTTCTAAGTCATATTGTTTTGTCCAATCAGTCGGAAGTGTGGATTTCGGATCTTAACCTTGAAAGGTTATTTTTGGTGGTGTCGCCTAAAAATTTCATTGACTCCAATACTCTGTCAATTTCAAATAACAAAATCCATTGGAATTCTTTAGTCCCAATAAAAGTTATTATCTTAGGATGGAGAGTCTCATTTCTATGGATTCCTACTCGAATCAATTTAGATATTAGAAGTAGAGTATTTAATATGTTGGGTTTGTGATTTGTATGTCACATCAAGTAACACATTTTTAATTCATGTCTAGTTGCTTCCTCGACTTTGCACTAATTTCTAAATGATGAATGATTATAAATCTCATATCTTCTTCTTTTAATAAAAGAATCAATTTTTACAACATGTCTTCTTTTCCTCTCATTTAACCTAAAAGTTAAACTACTAATAGGAATATATTATATGATTATACCTCTAATTGGGTTATATTATTCAATTGAAAATCCCTAATATTTTGCCCATTTCCATATTGTATTCAATTTTGAATCCTGTTTTTAATATAATGTAAATTTGTTTTGAACACACTTATTATTAGAAATTATATCTTATTCTTATTTAAAATATATGAATGAAATAAATGTCTTCTTATTTTTGTATCAATTTATTCTTAGATAACCATTTCATATAATTACGGCTAATTTGGAGAGTTTAATAATTAAAAATAAATCCAATCTTTAGAATAAATAAAACAATAGATAAAATTAATTATTTTTTTTTTAATATTGAGAAAACAAATTGAAAATGTGTGACCAATCGAAAATGAATTAACGGTTCTATGTTTTGCATGAAAAACTTATTTAAATCTAAAATATAAAAATTTAATGGCAGGCAACTATTTTAAATATTTTTTTATTTTCAATAACATAGTTTGAAAAAAATATAACTGGTAAATTTGTCATACTACAATGTTACAATGAGAACAAATGAAAGTAAGATGTTATTTAAAAAAATAAAATTTGATCAATTGTTTTTATATCGATCAATCCGATCATTGGACATGTATTACACTAGTCTGACTCGTATACGAATAGAATTTGTTGGTTCGACATGTTAGGTCTCAAAGATTAGTTTTTAATGTGGTGGTAACTAGTGCAAATTAGGTGATATGGAATTTTCATGATCAAACTGTGTTTGGAGAGCACAAATAAATGAAAAACGATATTTTTGGCAATAGTTTCTCACGCGTATTTTTTGAATTATCATAGGAAATCTAAATTAAAAGTTGATTGTGATTGGTTGGTAACAAAATATCACCTTCTCTGTTTCCTATTTGTATGTTTTCACACATTTGCCTAAAGATGGTTATTTATATGAGTTTTGGTAGATCATGAATCTATTTGAATTTGGGGTCACATGATCCGAATTACGTAATAGGATCCATATCAATTTTCTTAGTTTTTAATTCGGTTTTATGTGAAAACATAACCAAATCCAAATAACTTGATTCAAATAACAAATGAAGTAGATGGATTATTCAGTTTGCCTCAATTATGAACATGCATATTGTTGTTATAGCTACTATGGAAGATAGGAGTCGGAAATGTTTGTTGACGTATTATGACTCATGTCAATTCGAACAATGGTCCATGGATGGTTTGAGCCTTAGAGGAATTTATTAGGTTCATGGACCATCCTACTACTTACTACTATAAGGGACCCCACCCCCACACCCCCTCTAATTTCATTCTCAACTTCCTTTTGCACCTTCCCAACTTTCATATTTACTATTTTCACCTAGCCTAAAAAGGTGATTAATACTATAAATTACTCAAATCTTGTATTTATAATAGAAATTTTATATATAAAAATTAAAACTATTTGTTAAATTATATCGATAGTGTTATTTCGTGCCTTTTGTGTAAAATTTTATTTATAGTTAAACTTAGGTTTATTATTTATAAAAGGCCGGGTTTTACCAATTGAAGAGTTTGAGGTTGATTGAAGTTGGAATTATGAATGAAAATAAATATAACAAATAAAATGAATTGCAGTGGATGATGATAGATGTGAATTAAATTTGAACCGACTGAAAATGAAATAAAAACATGGCATTTAGATCACGGTCAATGTCATATTCACCAAATCCTAAAATCATAATTACACAATTGACTTCATTTGTATTTAATTTTGTGACGACCAAATGGTATAACTCCTATTATTGGTAGGATATTCATAAAAATTACTAGATTTTCTAATCACATATATAGTGTTTTGGCAATTTTAAGATAAAAATGAAAACGACAATCAATTGTAGTCAATTATGAACTATGAGTTGCAATATAATCTCTTTAGAAAGTATTTTGAAATATGTCCGACATCAGAACACATCCAACTTTTAAGAGGTACCAAGTGTGTGATTGTATATGACCGTGTCGTTAAGGAGTCCGATTTTTTACGTATTAGGCAAATTCCATTGCAATAAATTGTTGCTAATCCGTCTAATCTATTTGTAACATCCCAAGTTCAGAAGCAAGAGTTCAGGGGAGTTAAAGTGTTATTAGGGGATTTGGTCGCGAGTTAAGTGACCAACTCGCCGAGTCGGCAGCTGGACTCGACGAGTTGGTGCTGGGAAGAGAAAATCCTAATCTTAAGGTTTGCACCCTATTTAAAGGACTCTATGTCCTCCCCTCAGCCTCCTTACTACCCTTTTTAGATCCAGAAACCCTAAATCGTGAGTGAGAGTCCTTGGAAGCAAATTGGAGCCTAGATAAGCGATTTTGTGAAGAGATCTTGAAGATCAAGAAGCTTGGATCAAGGAGATTTGTAGAGATTCAGATTATTCTTCAGTGGGAGGTCGTTTTGGAGGTAATGAATCTTTATCTTGGCTTTCTCCTTTCTAGATCCATCTTTCATGGAGTTTTAGGGTTTGTTTGGGGATAATATGATGAGATTTTGGTGCATGAGTTAGATCTGGAGTTGAAAATCCAGATCTGAGTTCTATTTGGATTCAATATGCAGAAAGCCCTTTGAATTGCTATGCAAAAGCCACCCCCATGAGTTAAGTTCCTTTCTAGCTTGGTTTTTGAATTTTGGGACATGAAAGCACGTAAAGGTAGCAACTTTATGATGCTAATGCACTCTAGGGACCCAGATCTATTGTTTGGAGCAAAGGAGTAGCTCTGTATCTTTCGATTATGGGAATACCAGTATGAACTCGGCGAGTCTGGGAGATGACTCGACGAGTCGGGTCGGGGTTTAGTTCGATTAAGTTCAAGTGAACTCGACGAGTCTGGGAGATGACTCAGCAAGTTGGTCTGGGGTTTCAGGCACTGAGTCGCGTAGTGACTCGGCGAGTATGGGAGATGACTCAGCGAGTAGAGTTGTTTATGGTGGGTTTTAGAGTTAAGTGAACTCAACGAGTCACTAGGTTGACTCGGCAAGTAGGGTCAACCAGGAAGGTTGACTTTGACCAAAAGTTGACTAGTTGACTTTCGAGGGTATGTTGGTAATTTTGGTTCTGATGGTTATGGTTTCATTGGAGTAACCGGTAATGGTGTTCGTGGCGGTGATCGGGAGTTTTGATTCTATCTCTCCAGCTCGGAAAGTGCAAGGTGAGTTATCCTCACTATATCAACAGGGTCTAAGGCACCAAGGTCGGCCCTTTATCGGATGGGAATCCGGGTATTTGTTTGATATGTTCTTGAGTTGCTAGATGTGCATCCTCGTATTAGGATGGTATTATGTAGGTTACCTGGTTAAGGTCGGTATCCTGTTATATAGGGTAATGTTATGTTAGTGACCTGGTTAAGGTCGGTATCCTGGTATATAGGGTAATGTTATGTTAGTGACCTGGTTAAGGTTGGTATCCTGCTATATAGGGTAATGTTATGTTAGTGACCGGTTAGGTCAGTATCCTGGTTAGGATGTTGTTATGTTGCATGATCTGATTGAACCGTTTGTTTGATTGAGGATTGTTATGTGATTAAGTGTTTTATGTGCACATGGTTGTTTGACTAGGGTTGGGTTGAGGAGGGTCCTGCTTTGTGTTGTAGGCCAACATACCCAGGGCGGACCGAATATACCGTAGGCCCAATGAGCGGTCCGGATAGGCTGAAGGCCCCAAGAGGGCGGTACAGACGTGTCGAGGCTCGGAGAGTGGACCAGGACGACTGAAGGCTCAGTGCGAGTGGACCAGTCATACTGTAGACTCAAAGAATGGACCAGGTGGACTGAAGGCCTGGTGCGGGCGGACGAGTCATACTGTAGACTCAGAGGGTGGACCAGGTGGATTGAAGGCCCGGTACGGGTGGACCAGTCACACTGTAGACTCGATATGCATGTTTGTTCTATATTGAGATATGATATGAGTATGGTTATATGTGGATGGTATTTTGGGGGTAACTCACTAAGCTTTCGGGCTTACAGTTTTAGTGTTTTCGTTTCAGGTACTTCAGGAGATCATGGCAAGGCGAAGGCGTGATCGTACCGCTCCTCATTTTTACAATGATGTTTGTGGGATACTCTGATAATAAACGAACTGAAAACCTTTTTGTAATAATTAATGGATTTTGGTTGTTTCTGAAAAGTTTAAATTTATTGGAAATTTTATGGATGTTACACTATTGCAAATCCGTCACCAATCCATTGATATCATGTGATTTTTGTCACGGTTTCATTGCTAATTAACTTTTCTTCGATAATTGATAGTGTATCCCCTGACACGCGCCAAAGGTCACACTAGCACGCCAGAAGCACTGTCAAGCAGTCCACACGGTTGAGGCTCTCCCCACCGGGGTCTCCCCAGGAAAATCTCGTGTCTGCGGGTGTCTTTCCGGCAGAAGGCGCCCGCTTAGGAACAAAACCCCATAGTGTATACATTCCACTCCACGAGAAACGCAGTAGTTCCAAACGATAAGGATTAATCTCATAGCATTACTACATGAACCAATCGCTAGCTTTGACACAACGATGAGCACGATTAACCAATCAACATGCCCGCTCATATTGGGTCTGACGCCATTGTCTTATGTACAAACTGGCATGAGACCTCAGTATAAAAGGCCTCCTCCGCCACCCCGGAAAGTAAGTTATTCCTCTTACATTCCACCATACATTCTCATATACTTCACTAACTTGACTGTCAGAGCATTATTCATGGACATCCTCCCGGAGAACGGATGGCGGCTCATTTCCTATTGTGATCTCATGTAACACCGTAAATTTTTAAACAAAATTTTAAATTTTAAATTACCAACATCACATATAATAATTCTCAAGTGTCGATGTCATAACATATTTCAAAATAGTTTTCAAAAGTAATTATAAAAATCTCGGATCCTCATTCATGACTCTTTTCTCTTGTGTATATAATCAAGCCGCCACCTTCCCGGGATCCTAATAAGAACCTAAAACACATAACACATAACACGATAAGCACGAAGCTTAGTGAGTTCCCCAAAATACCACATACAACACGTAAGCCACTTGAGGCCATAACTCTATAACACCTTCCTATCATTGTGTCTTAGAGGGACCTTCCGGTCCGATAACTCTAATGGACCTTCCGATCCCTACTTTGCAAGCTCAGAGTATAACATATACATATCACATAAACAGAATCATCATAATATCACATAACTCATGTAAGCACATAAGACCTTCCGGTCACACATAGTTACCACTCTTGGTAAGGTATAGTGAGAAGATTCACCTCGGATGATGAACAACCCCTATAAACGTTTCTGCTACGCACCAGCCTCTAACTCTGTGCCAGACCCACAATTATCCTGTGACAACCCGGAATTTCCATTCTGAACAAACCATATTTACAGTGAAATTTCAGACTTTGGGTATAAGTTTAAGTATTTCAGGTTTAGCACTTAAGGAGATATCAGGAGAGTGGATGCACTAGGGTTTTGTGCAACACTGTTATTCCAATACTCTATGATATTAGAGTTCATTCCGGGAATAAAATATTTTCTGCCAAAAATCTCAGGACTATATATAGAAATCTGAACCATATTCATTCATTAGTTGCATTTCCAACTAGAGAAAAGCCGAATTCTCTGTCACGAATCTTCGGGTTTTTATCCCAAATCGTGAGTACTATCTAGTTGTATTATATAGCTTAGATTGTGTTTTATAACATCAAAATCGGATCAAAACCCCAAGATTTGGGAGTTTACCGGCCAAGAACACTTGGAGAGTAAACTCCTTTTTAAGGGCCAAAAGAGTGCCCAATGTCCCACAAAGCCTTGGAACTCAAACTAGAAGACACCATTACATGTTTAGACCACAAAATCAATTAGAAACAATGGCTAGAAGTGAATTCACGGCCAAGGAAGTTCTTGGGCCGAGAACTCCATTTTTAAGTGTCAAAATGCCCTAAAAACCTTCCTTAAGACAAGAGACTAATTTAGACATGTACCCTAAAGTGTTTATAGCCTAAAAAACATAAGGAATCACAAGGATAAAGGAGTTTACGGCCAAGACAAGTTCTTGGGCCGTAAACCCCTATAAATGGGACAAATGACACCCTAACTCCTTCCTTATGCCTAGAACCCAACATAGATCATATCCTTGAAGTGTTAGGAACCTCAAAAGATCAAATGGTACTCCTTACCATGAGTTATGGCCGTAAACTCATTGGGGAGTGGTCCCAGGGCCGTGAACATTAAGCAAGGCCATTTTAAGGCCTTAAACCCACCCAAACACTTGTTTAAGCCTAGAAGCACTTCACCACTTGAGTTGTAATAATGTTAAGCTTCATTTAGTGACCCTATAGAGAGTTTACGGCTAGGAGTTAACTCCCCTGGGCCGTAAACTCCAATACATATGGTCTTTTGACCATAAACTCCCATAAGAGGCCTTGCACTCCTTTGTTGCAACCCATTAGCCTCCTAGCACTTGACCAAAAGTGTTTTCCTCACATTAGGATGTTTATACATGTTTAATTAGTGTTATAATCACTAATTGTTTATATACATATGTCTTCATATGAAATTAGGACCATTGTGTGTGTTTAAAGTCTTCACTTGACACCTAGCAGTCCTACCTATTCAGTTCATCTGTATCACCCACAACAGGTGAGTTCATACCCCTTAATCAATGTTTTAATTGTTTTTAAATGTTTTAAGGGGGGGGGGATACTAGTAGAATTATGCTAGTTACTATATAAATCACATGTGATTAGTAAGCAGCATTCAAATGATTGGCTACTTATTAGCCATTTTACCAAACAATTTCCTTCAAATAATTTTCATAAACATTTTATATGATTAAAACTCCTTATTAAGTTGTACACTTTACTCTGTACGCTTCATTTCAAACTCATTTATAATTGTGTTTCAAACAAATGTTCTTTTATACTTAAACTGTTTTATCAAACCTACGCTTTCAAACCATTTTATAGATTGCCATCAAGTTGATCATTTCTTATATAATAATTATGTTCAAAGGTTTTACCAAAGTTATTTTATGCTTTTATATTATCAATTGCATGCTTATATATGTATAGTTATATAAGAAATGTTTAAAAAGCTTAGGAAGGCTATCCACCCTATTTCCTTTTCGCGCTTGAGATGTGGTCTGGTGGGATATCGGGTACCCGTCCGAAGGTCGTTGAAATATTAGTTATATATCATGTGTACATCACTTTTCCTATTTTTCCCTTGGCTCCAAAACACAAATCAATGACTTAGATCACTTAACCAACATTATCAACATCTAGTAGGGTCTAAAATCCTTTTCCTTGAAGCCCAAGGCCTCCACATGATTGAATTACGGTCCACAATCTTGAAATAAGAAACATGCCGAAAATGGATGTTACACTTACTCTCAAAGTATGAAAACCACCACCTTTCTCTTAGTGTTGGTGATTTTCGAATAAACCCTAATTTATGGGTTCTTCCTTTTACTATTTGGTATTTGGGTCTGATTCCATTAGAGGGGTTCTCCTTTGGATCCTTCATCTTGTAACAAAATGGTACACACATAATCATAAACAAGAGAATATGAAGTTAGTAATATTTTCTATGTTGTTTTTCAAAGTTTGTTGCTATAATAGTAAAACATAGATTCTAGGTTGCATGTGCACTTAGGTATATCAAGTTTTAATTTTTCCGCTACCTATGATTTGTGTACTTGATGCTAATAATCCCCAACATAAAGTACAACACTTGCTATCTTGTAGATAATTCTAAGGTAATAGTAAATAAAAAGAACGTTCACTCCAAATTTGTTCTTCCTAGAGCTATAGCTCAGAGGATAATGACTCATGCAATAAACTAAAATAAAACTTTAGTTTTCCTAACCTACACATTGTATCTCTTCACAAAACCAAGTTAATATTATAGATAGTAAATCATCAAACCCACTTAACCTCATAAGTAATGATCATTTCATTTCTAAGTGTTAACCAGATTATCCATATATAATTATAATATATCATAGTAAATCAAGAGATACATATGTCTCACATGTTTTATAATATTGAACAAGATTCACCGACCAAAACATTATATGTATGCACCTTTGCCTTAATCATGGCTCTTTTGTCTACTAGCATTTTTATTATATGTGCATATGTACCCGTGTTTGTTTGAATATTTAAACCATTTTTAGTTAGTCTAAGAAAAGTTAAAGACAATGATAGCTTATGTTGAGTTTGTTATGTGGACAAAATTTGGATTAAATACAAGCTGAAGACAATGATAACTTATGTTGGGTTTGTTATATGGACAAAATTTGGATAAAATGGAGTGACTATTTTGAACACTCTGCTAGTGTAACTTTTTAAGTAAAATGGAGCGAGACTCTTCTGAACTCGCTGCTAGTGCAACTTTATAGGACTAATTTAGATGATGAAAATGAGGATGACATTTGTTTTTTGCACATACAATAGATCAATAGTGATTTATTGTTTCATCTTTTTCGGCATGACAAAATTTTAACTACCATTCTATTGAGATTAGTCTTAACCATATTCAATGCAAGCCAACAATACAAAACCGGCATGTTAATTATGTTATATCGTCTTATGCATTTGATAATTTTAATAAATGTGTTCTTTTCTTTATTATATACTAGCCGTCTACCCGCGCAAAGCGGCGGGGCACGTGAGTTCTTTCGGTGATATGTTTCCATTACAAAATTGTTATGTTAAAAAAAAGTACATGTTGAAGACAATATAATCAAACTATGGTGTTATTTGTTACATCATGCATCAAATAACCAATAAAAAGCAACCAGTCAAGACGACACAAAATATTAATCGTGCAATACTTCTTTATACACCACATTTGCTGTATAAACCCCATCACCTTTTGAATTTTCGTTAGGCTTTACTAATACTTTTGTATTGCAACGTGAAACCCCTTTGGACAATGCAACATAAAGTTGTCCATGCGAGAATACTGGTTCTGGGAGATAGATACCTACATATGGAATTGTTTGTCCCTGAGCTTTATTGATTGTCATTGCAAAGCACAATCGAATAGGAAACTGTTTCCTCATTAGAGGATCGATGGTTGCTACTAATTGCTTGTAACTGGTATTGGTTTCATATCGATGGATGTGGATTCGCATATGAAATCAATTGTGTTCGCATCTATGAAATCAGTTCGCATATGACATCAATTGAGTTCGCATTTGGTTTTGTGGGTCAAAACAGTTCGCATAAGAAGTTCACGATTTGTTTGAGGTTAATTGATTTTGATTTCGCAAGCTTGGAGTCGGAGATCTGGATTGTGTTCGCATCTATAGAATGCGAGGAGAATTTAATGGTGATATTCAGTTCGCATTTGGTGACACAAGTACGTGGTTGATGATTTTTGGTTGGTTCGCATTTGAAATTAGTGGGTTTCGCATTTGGCTTCGTATCTGGGTTTCTCAAACAACTGAAATGCGAATATGAGACAATTGATTAATTTCTCAGTTAATGCGATGAAATGCGAATGAACTCAAAGACGGATGGATGCAAGATGCGAAGAATTTGAATGAAAATGCGAAGTTTTTAATGTATAAATGCGAATTGGGGAAGAAAGCTTAGAGTTTCGCATTTGGCACCTGATATTTTCAAGAAATAATATAAGTGGTCCAACTTCGCAAAATGGGGTCATTTAATCAGAAAATCGATCATTCTTCAAATATGACATTTAATCAGAAAATCGATCTAAAAATGAGACATTTGGTGTTTATCGATTTTTCAGGGTCGACGGGTTGTATGAAAAGCGAAGGCTGAGTAATTGAAAATTAGAGGATCGATGGTTGTTGCTACTAATTGCTTGTAACTGGTATTGGTTTCATATCGATGGATGTGGATTCGCATATGAAATCAATTGTGTTCGCATCTATGAAATCAGTTCGCATATGACATCAATTGAGTTCGCATTTGGTTTTGTGGGTCAAAACAGTTCGCATAAGAAGTTCACGATTTGTTTGAGGTTAATTGATTTTGATTTCGCAAGCTTGGAGTCGGAGATCTGGATTGTGTTCGCATCTATGGAATGCGAGGAGAATTTAATGGTGATATTCAGTTCGCATTTTGTGACACAAGTACGTGGTTGATGATTTTTGGTTGGTTCGCATTTGAAATCAGTGGGTTTCGCATTTGGGTTCGTATCTGGGTTTCTCAAACAACTGAAATGCGAATATGAGACAACTGATTAATTTCTCAGTTAATGCGATGAAATGCGAATGAACTCAAAGACGGATGGATGCAAGATGCGAAGAATTTGAATGAAAATGCGAAGTTTTTAATGTATAAATGCGAATTGGGGAAGAAAGCTTAGAGTTTCGCATTTGGCACCTGATCTTTTCAAGAAATAATATAAGTGGTCCAACTTCGTAAAATGGGGTCATAAAAAGACAAAAGTGCAGAATTTTCATTTCGCATCCCTGTAGTCTTCGCAAAATGGAAAATTTTACCCAGTTTCGCATTTGGGGTAAATTTTTTTGAGAAATTGGAATATTTTCAAACTTTTTTTCTTAAAAAAAACACATTGTCTTCGTCTAAGAGAGGGAGAAAAACGATTAGGGTTTATAAGGGAAATACTTCATGGCAGTGGGATTTATAGCAGGGTTTATAAGGTGGAGAGAACAAACACACGTCTGCTATGAGATATTTTAATCAGCTGCAAATGCAATATTTAAAGGATATTTGTTGAAGCGTATTAGGATGAAAAGGTTTTAAATTTTGAATGACCATGAAATTAGGATTTTGCTGAGAAATATAAGGAATCAAAACAAATTTAAAATTTAATATTATTTTATTAATGGTTGTTTGTAATATTAGCTTAATCGTTTGTACGTCTTAAAAAAATAATATTATTATATTCAATCTATTTATAGAAATAGTTAGATTTCTTTTATAAGTAGTATATATATATATATATATATATATATATATATATATATATATATATATATATATATATATATATATATATATATATATATATGGCACGTCTTAACTGTCATGCATATAAATATTTGCATTATGGTAACACCATTTATTCTCTAAAATAAAAAACACATAAATTCGTGACAAAATGCCAAATAACACGAATAAATATGATTTATTATTATTATTATTATTAAAGTCACTTTTTAATTTTGGGACAACTAAGATAGAATGGAACATGTCTTAATTCTTAAACAACACATAATAGCTTTTTTGTAATGCTAGTGGACGCTTCAGTCGGGAAGTAGTAGAGGCGTAGTGGGCTACATGGGAGGGTTTGTTGGAGGATTTCCATTTATTTTAGAGAATCATACTCCATGTTTAGTTGTGTTCAATTTTTAAACAATATTAAAATAATCTTTGAAACTACGGGTTATAAGGTTTTTTTTTTATTTATTTATTTATTTATTTTGAACGGCATGTGTATAAAAGATGAAAACATATGCATGTAAACATTGATTCTAAAAGTATATTTTTTTAAAATAACAAACTTATTAAAAATATATTATTTTAACATATATCATTTTAAAGTTTTAACACTTATCACGTTAAAAGAAAATTAGGAAGCTACATTCAGAGAATCAATAATCTATATTAAAATATTAAGTATGAAGTTTAGACAGTTTTTTTATATAATTATTTACTTTAGAAGATATACTTAAATATGTTTAGAGGGGACATAACACAATCTCCCACGTGCACAATAAGCTGAAACATTCCATTAGCTTAATCCCAAATTCAGCTTTGGTCTAACCTAGTAAGCCTAGGTAAAACAAAAAGAGGTAAAGAGCATAAACAAATATCAATGACACGAAACCCTAGGATGGGTCGTTTGTTGCATATCAAGCATAATGAATAATTTGTTAAACGTTTATCGAGTACTTATACATATGAGTTATATGCGCACCTACAACAAAAACTCAGACATTTTACGGAATAAAAATTACATTTTTTATTTAATAATGGAGTTATTGGTTAGAAGTTAATATCACGAAATCTTCGATATCTCCATTAGAACTCTAGACCTTAAATCTAAGATATCAGTGCGCTAGTCCCACAAATAAGGTTAATGGTTAGAAGTTTCATTATTTTGATTTTTATTTTTAAATAATGACACTAACAATAGACAATTTAAGGGTTACCCGTGTAGCCGTGCTTACCCTATGAACTATAATTAGGACTGTTCACTATTTAGATAAAACCGAATTATCTAATTGGACAATTTGGATTGGACTATTTAGTTCGGATTTTTGGATTGGTTTTTAACAAAACCGAATTATTATTTTGGATTTCGGATTGGTTTTGGTTTATAAAATCAGAACCGAATAGTAAAAAAAATCCGAATAAACATTTATAATTTATCTAGTTATAATATATATATCTATAGTTATTTATTAATTTTGTAATCTATTTTTTCAAATAGGTTCAAAACGTTTCACCCGATAAAAAAAACATTAATATGCATTTTCTTTCAAAAGTTTTCTTTCTATAAAACATTTAACCATAATATATCTTTTTATTAGTTGTTTATAAATTTCAAATCACAATTAAATAATTTGTTTTTGCTTCTTGTGTAAAGTTGGGTAATATAATAATTATATGTCGTTTTAAAATGTTTCGGTTTTTGTAAACCGAATTATAAAAACCGATTCAACCGAATTGTAATTGGTTCGGATCGGATTGGATTTGAATTTAGTGTGAACTATTCGGATCCATATTTTGAAAACCGAAATTAATTTGGATTCATTTGATTGGATCGGATCAAACCGATCCATCCAAACGAACACCCCTAACTACAATAAGTCAATCTTTGCATAACTTGAGATTAACTTACGAAAAATGACCTGCTAATATATACTACCTTCGGTTTCAAAATATTTTGATTTTTATAATTTATTTTAGGTAGGATTTTTTCATTATTTTATGATTAAGTTGAAGTTATGATTGGATTTGTCATAATAACGACTCTTTTGTAATGTTAAATGATATTATGACCATGGTTACGATGTTGGTTGGGACCAAACATTGGTTTTGGTACTTTGAAGACAAAATTCTTGAACAAATGGTAAGTGGTAAGCAAGATGCATGAATTCTTGCATTCTTTAATTAGAAAGTGATAGCTTTCAAGAAAATCCTTTAATAATATCAAATCTTTCTAAACCCCAAAACTATACTCAATTTTCATGCATGAACTTTATAAAGAAATATGAGTTTCCATAGAATTGGACCCTTTAAGAAGGGCATGCAATGTAATGCTCACAACCCGATATATTAACACACTTAACTTCCCAATAACCATTCCAAGTCCAAACGCATCCATCTCAAAAGCATAATCTTGAACTTGTCAATTCATTCAATCTTTTTTTTATTTTCAAAGAAAATTGTTATGTAATTTGAAAAGAATGTGGTCTCCAGAGTCAAAATTTTGTAATTAAAAGGGGTTTATCGGTAATTAGAAATGATAATATAAGAATTTTTAATTATATTTTGTGTTAAAAGTTCTGTCTTGTATTTGTCACTAGTAATTCACTATTAAAATTCATATATAACTATGAAATTCTAATGACAATTGCACCTCTAGGCATATAATGAAAAGCTAAATAATGTAAATTCTACGGTTTTTTTTTTTTTTTTTTTTTTTTTTTTTTTTTTTTTTTTTTGTGTTTTCTACTAAACTATAACTTTTTGGCTATATTGTCATTTTGACCATGTTTCTACATGGTTTTCGTCTATCTGAAAATTAAACTTACTGTAATGCCCTTATATATTTATATATATTTTTCTTTCATTCTTTATCTATATAAATAAATTAAAAAATAGTAATAACCCTCTCTCTCTCTCTCTCTCTCTCTCTCTCTCTCCTAAAAAGAACACACACAATTAGTTAAAACACATACACATATATACACATGACGTTGAGTACGAGAATCTGAACCAATTCTAATTAGTAATCAAGAACTCCACCTAGAAAGAGGGAAGGGATCGAGTTTTTTTTGCTTCCACCATTTTCCAGATGTAGACATCAGTAATCAAGAAGTTGCAAAAAAAGCCCTTTGTTCTTCACCATTTTATTTTTACCTATATTGCAATTCGAGTATACAAGAAATATTCCCATAATTTCTTTTGTTTTGTTACCTACATACACACGTGGGAAGGAGAGTATAAATTTTATGGTACGATTTTTCCGGTACGATTGAATATGAGATCGATTTTGTCTTTCGTTTATGAAACTCAAGAACTCAAGACCAAAATCCCAGATGCATCTTTTGTCTTATCCGGCCACCACCACAAAGAAACACACACACACTCACCCACCAATCATACGTTATTGGAGGAACAAGTAGAGTTTGTAACCGGAGGATGGGGGAACGATTTTAGATCAACACACACCTTCTTGAAACAGTTTCATATTCACGCATATCGATTTTAAAAATAAAAACACACACACAAACAAATCACTTTTTTGGGATGAACACATATACTTCAATTGATTCCAGAATTGATTTCCGAGTTTTCTTTTGTTTCGGAAACGATTTGAAAAACAAATGATTCATATTCAGTTTCCGATTTTTTTAGTCCCGTAAATGTTTTAGATTCATGAGTGTGAGTGTGTATTTTCTAAAACAAACCTAAAAAATATCGCTACAGATCTGTTACATGCTAGTGGAAGTGGAGAACAAAGGTGGGTGTGGGGGTGGTTTCCAACATTGGCGGTGATATCAAAATTGATTAGAGGCTTGCAAAGTCTTTACCTCGAAGAAGACAATATCCCCCGATTAAGCTGAGTAATATGTGTGTGTGATTTTCGGTGAGGTAGTTCCCGATGAGGTGGAGTGTAGGTGGTGGGTGCATGGGGGAGTGTGAGGGTGAGTGAACGAGTTTATTTCAGAAGTCCGACCATTTTGAACTTACTTGCAAGTCGTTATCTTGATGAAGACGTTGAAGAATGAGCCAAATAAAAAAGATTTTCTGCAAATGGTTTAATTGTTCTTGAAGATAATGAATCTCAGGAAGCTTCCTGTATTTAGTTTATATATCTATATATATATATATATATATATATATATATATATATATATATATAGAGAGAGAGAGAGAGAGAGAGAGTCTCATTCTATTGTTTTAATTATTAAAATATTAAAATAGATATTAAATGTAACGACCCAAAATTTAAGACCAAAAATTTCTTTAATAAATCATTACTTAAAGTAACATCATCATTCCAAAACATAATATGAGTATAAGTTTTCAAAACATATGTTCGTTATCAGAGTAAACATCCCCAGGTTGTCTAATCTATGGTGTGTGCCATGCGATCACCCCGAGCTCTTCCCTCCGCTACCGGAAGTACCTGAAACCAAAACTGAAAACCGTAAGCGCGAAGCTTAGTGAGTTCCCCACCCTACCTCATACCATGCATAACCACATACTGGGCCACGCCCCCTATCTTAGGCCTCGCCCCTTACCACGGGCCTCGCCCGCTACAACGGCCCCGCCGCTCCAGGCCCCGCCTGGCTTCGAGCCCCGCTCGGATACAGATCTGTTTTACTTAGGCCTCGCCTGTCACAGGGCCTCGCCCATCAACAAATAATAACACATAAACATTCATAACACATAACTAACACATGCAACTAGTTCTGTCCTAAGGCCTCGCCTTTCCTGGGCCTCGCCCATGTCCTGCTACTGAGGAGTCATGGAACCCCATCCATGCTCCTAATGGTAGTGAGGTACGGGACTAGCCCACTCTCACTCCTGTTCTAATTCGGGCCTCGCCCCTAATCTGCTACTAGTGAGATATGGAACCCCATCCACACTCTGCTATTGGTGAGATACGGGACCTCGCCCACACTCACCTCCCTACCAGGTACATACATGTATCACACAGACAACAAGTATAAACTATCATATAAAAACAATTCCTTGGGCGCCCGCCCGCTATTACTGGACCTCGTACTGCAAACAATGCTAGCATACTGTGCCTAGGGCTAACCCCCAGGTCTTCTACTCATAACTACATGGGCCGGCATTGTGGCCTTAGACCCATTCACACAAAGGGAAACTCACCTGAACTGGCTGAACTTGCTGATGATCTCACTAGCTGCTTCCCGACAACTCACGGAACTCCTGCTCCCCTTGCTCCCCGAACTACCAATATCAATGCAACACTGAGTCTAACTGACCCCCGAAAGACAATCAAGTCCACCCTGGTCCAAAGTCAAAGTCCTGGTCAAAGTCAACCTTCCAGGTCAACCCTACTCGCCGAGTTCAAAATGATTAGATTCCTTTCATTCGCGACTCGACTCGCCGAGTCTACCGATTTCTGAGTCTAGACCTGTTCAACTCACTGAGTCTCCACCCGACTCACTGATTCGAGTCACAACTCGAAGGGTTTGGGGTTTTGTGACCTGACTCGCCGAGTCCAAGAACAGACTCGCCGAGTCTAAGGCAATCTTCATACGACTCGACGAGTTGTTCATCCCACTCGTCGAGTTTCTCCAAAACTTCAATGTACTCGCCGAGTCCACTCAAAGGACTCGTCGAGTCCCTTCAGATCTCCTTACATGCAGAGGATTTTTGAGTCATGCATGGACTCCAAACTATAGATCCACCCTTCCCAAGCCTATTCCACACATAAAGTTGCAAACTTTACGTGTAGAGAAGGAGATCTAGGCAAGATACGCCATTAACTAGGGTGTAAGGCCAAGGGACTTCAAAATCGACTCAATGGCTGATACTTTATGCTCCTCCAGGCCCTAAAACACTTGAATCTGAAGTAGCAACTCCAGATCCGGCTTCTAACCCAAAATAATAACATTATGGCAAAAGAGCCCCAACAACCACACATAGATCTAGGTGCAAAAAGAGTCCAGGAACTAGTTTATTACCTCCAAGTGCTCAGAATGAACTCACAATCCCAGATCTATAGCTCCTTCTTGCTCCTCTAAGTTCCTTCTTCCTTTTCCAAGCTTAAATGCACCTTCCAAGGCTTAACTAGGAGATATGACGGCTAGGGTTTGATATCCAGGGCTAAAGAGGCAGTAAGGAACCCTAGGAAGAAGATTAAGACATTTATATAGGCCCCAAGTCCCGAATTTAGGGTTTTCCACGCACAGACCAGACTCGCCGAGTCACCTTAACCGACTTGCCGAGTCGGTCGCTTACACCTCGACCTGGATCTCGCTCGGACTCGCCGAGTCCCTCCTTGGAATCGCCGAGTCGGCCCTTTAATTAGGGATTTTCTTTCCTTTCATGGCTTTTGAAACTTTGGGTGTTACAACTCTCCCCACTTAAACTAAACTTCGCCCTCGAAGTTTACTATACTCTACTGTCGGCGATTAACCTCCAAAGCCCCACCATCCATTCTAGCACCAGCTGCCTAACTTTGCTGGCCTTCCGTTCAGTCATTCAGACCAATATCAATCCTTACAGATAATAATCTCGGGTCCATCCCGAGCCTGAACATCCTATAACACAACTTACTCAACCGACAATCTTTTGGTAATTTCCAAATACCGCACTGACCCCGTAGGGTTCACCCTTTCTTTCCTTACGCGCTTTCCTTGCCTCCCCAAGGCAATGCTCCATAACCATCTATCCCTTCTGCCGCAGTGAAGACCCTTTCCTCACCAAATTTATTAGTCCCGTCACCCCCAGTACGGGTCATCGTTGCCAGTAACCACTGGGCATTCTTCCTACTATCATTCGGTGTCGAGCACCCCACGATCGACTAACTGAATCCCACCATACTCTGCATCCCCGCACTGCTACTGACTAGAAATCCTGCTACCAACCTATCAATATCTGGATTACCGACTCTCACCGATTACTGACCCAGCACAACCACTAGTCGCTCCCAGCGACATTCGAAGATACTTCCGCCACATATATTGCTCAATCTATTCCACCATGCTAGCACTACAATTTCCTAGGATCCCCGATCCCCTTGACTAGACGCTAAGATCCTACCAGGTCCTACCTGTGCTGCTAAAACTCATGGGCCTCACCCACGGGTCTCACCCAACCGTACTACTGAGCCACCTGACTCTCAGGTCTCACCTATACTGCTATCCTCATACGGGCCCCACCCACGGGTCTCACCCGACTGTATCCTGGAGAGGCCTCTTCCAAGGTCTCATCCCTCCATGACTATATAGGTAACTCCATACCATTCTCATCCACTTTCCATTCCCGATCCCTATCTGAATGTTAGGAGATAAGGGCCTCGCCCCGACTCCGCCAACGAGCTACTACAAAATGCTACGACTGCCCCGTAGTCTTACATCACTTTCCACCACTGACTGCTGACACGAAAACATCTACTGCTACTTGACCTCAAGATCCCCATTTCGACTCACACGAGCTCTACATGTGGCCCTATAACCTGAATCTAAACCACATACCCACCATTACCCTTCACACGCACGCGCTGATGGGAAGTTCTCAAACTCCCAACCCTGAACTTTTAAATGCTGAGCTACCCCTTTTCCTTATCCGAAATCATATACCCGATCTGGATTCGCGTGTCTTTACCCTTATACACTCGGAGGATTCTCCCCCACTAAGATCCTGCTCACACCTCGATGATCAGTGAGAAGAAATCCCGTTCCTTGCTACCATAATCAATCCGCTGAGGAATCCCAAGCTTACCATAGCTAAGGATCCAACTTGTCCATTTTAAAACTTATACGGCTCCGAACTAGCGAGACATACCGAGTCCCTCCAAGGCATGCTACGGATACTGCACTCAAAGTAACCTTCTTCGATACAACTCATCCCTTAATCACTAACCAATAACCAAGGTATGCAAATGGCATATAACTCGATCCCAATGAACCCGCTCGAAAATAAAATTCTCAACCGCTAATGATGCAGAACCATAATATTATAATCATGCACAAAATAAAAGAACTGAAAACGGAAGTCGCATACCTGCAATGTCCGGCGATGCTTGCATCTCCAAAGTAGCCATCTGAAAAGTCCTGCCTCCTACCGCAGGCGCCTCCGCACGGCCCTGACAGTCGTCTGTGATCCTCAAAGTTGCAGGAGCGGGTGCCATCACCCGTCCTGCTGAAAACAAACTAGGGCACTGGGCCTTCTTGTGGCCCCGCTGATTGCAATGAAAACATATCAAGTCTGATCCCTGGGTGATGGTAGCAGTACAATCTCTGCTAAAATGACCCGTCCGACCGCACCTGAAACAGCCAGACTCACCACCACTACCACTCCTGCACGCGCCCCCGTGCGTCCTGCCACACCTTCCGCATCGACTGCGGTCCTGATAATCCCTCGACCTCGAATCCGTTCCCTTGGGCCTTTTGCCTGAACTCGCGGCTACCTGAACCTCATCCGACTTCCTCTTCCGGATCTGCTCCAAATCAATTTCCCTCTCCCTGGCCCGAGAAATCATATCCTCCAGGGTCTTACATCCGGACCTACTCACGAACTCCCTGATGTCATCCCTCAACATCTCATGATATCGTGCCTTCTTCATCTCCTCATCCGCGACATACTGCGGAACAAGAAGGCTCTCTCTCTGAACTTGGCGGTGATCTCCGCCACAGTCTCAGTAGTCTGCGTCAAATCCTGAAACTCCCGGGCCAACTGCTGCACCTCAATAATCGGCGAAAACTCCGCTCTAAACCTCGCTGAGAAATCACTCCAAGTCATCGCGTCCAACGCGGCATCATCCCCCAAAGCGTGACCAATCTCCTCCCACCAATCCCTCGCTCTGTCCTTCAGAAGACAGGAAACGAGTCTGACCTTGTCCTCCTCAGGACACCGGCTCGTACGGAATGCGTTGGCAACATCAGCCAACCACCTGCTGCTAGCGATGGGGTCCCTAGCCCCATGATAATCTGGTGCCCCGCAGGCCCTGAACTCCCGAAATGTCAAGGTACGCGCTCCCAACAAAGCCATCATCTCAGTACGGAAGGCTCCCAGCCTCTCATCTAAAATCTCCAATATACCCTCCTTGACCGTGCCAAAGATCACAGGAGTCTGAGCTAGAATACTGCGCGTAACCTCCTCTGATATCAACTCCCTCATCCGCTCCTCGAGCTGCTCGGCCCCTAAACCCGAGCCTAATCCCTCTCCGACGCCTGATCCGCCCGCTGGTCCCTCTTGCAATGTCACCATACTGAAACATACAACATAACCACTATCAGAATACTCCTCACTGCTGCGAGACCAAACATACTCACTACCAGGTTCCCGGTCTTGTCTCGGCCTTCCCTGAATCGAGTACGGATCCTCTGCTTTCAGTAGTACGGGCCCATACTACCTTCCACATCTATCCGTACTTTCCTCAGGAACTGCTTTGACTCCACCAGGTCCCTTTTTCTAATACTACTGCTCCCAGCACTACCTCATCCTAGGCTTACCCTAGGGAAACCTTTGACTCAACGCAACCAGTCCTCAGCTGCTGAAGGCCTCCTCGCAATGCCAATTAGCCATCACCTGGATACCATCACATGTGACGAGGCTCAGATAATCCTTCAAGTAAAAGACTCGTTCCTACAATGGTTGGACTCAAACAAGAGCTGCGCAATAGGACCAAATCCAACACTCTGAGATTATTCAACCCTGATCACATGTGACGTGACGTATCCACCTAATGGCTAACTCCCATCACTTAGAATCCCACAGTGCACAAAGCAAGCAACATTCAGACAAGGGAAAATCTAACCATGACATACTCAAGCAATCATATCCACATATCAAGAATCTGAACTAGCATGCAACACAACTCATAACTCAGGCATAACCTAATCAGGCTATCCTACTACTGACTATTCGGCACTATCATGCAGATCAAAAGCACATATAACAGGCACATAAGGCATCCTCCCTAGATCCTTAGTCCTAATCTAGCATGCTGCTCTATTAACTGATAATCAAAATATAAACTTGTATGGGTATTTTGGGGTACTTACTTGAGCTCGGTTGATTGCATGCACCACACCTCTTTTCTCTTTTCAAGTTCTTTTCTTTCTGAATTCTTTTTACTTTTATAAAGCCGTTTTCTTTCTCAGAACTCTCTTTACAAAACTATCTTTTCGCTTTTGAAAACTTTTTATCCGACCCCTCAGTTTGAGTTCAGGCACACCCGAGAGTATGCCCGAATCCCTCAAACCAAGGCTCTGATACCAACTTGTAACGACCCAAAATTTAAGACCAAAAATTTCTTTAATAAATCATTACTTAAAGTAACATCATCATTCCAAAACATAATATGAGTATAAGTTTTCAAAACATATGTTCGTTATCAGAGTAAACATCCCCAGGCTGTCTAATCTATGGTGTGTGCCATGCGATCACCCCGAGCTCTTCCCTCCGCTACCGGAAGTACCTGAAACCAAAACTGAAAACCGTAAGCACGAAGCTTAGTGAGTTCCCCACCCTACCTCATACCATGCATAACCACATACTGCACATACTGGGCCACGCCCCCTATCTTGGGCCTCGCCCCTTACCACGGGCCTCGCCCGCTACAACGGCCCCGCCGCTCCAGGCCCCGCCTGGCTTCGAGCCCCGCTCGGATATAGATCTGTTTTACTTAGGCCTCGCCTGTCACAGGGCCTCGCCCGTCAACAAATAATAACACATAAACATTCATAACACATAACTAACACATGCAACTGGTTCTGTCCTAAGGCCTCGCCTTTCCTGGGCCTCGCCCATGTCCTGCTACCGAGGAGTCATGGAACCCCATCCATGCTCCTAATGGTAGTGAGGTACGGGACTAGCCCACTCTCACTCCTGTTCTAATTCGGGCCTCGCCCCTAATCTGCTACTAGTGAGATATGGAACCCCATCCACACTCTGCTATTGGTGAGATACGGGACCTCGCCCACACTCACCTCCCTACCAGGTACATACATGTATCACACAGACAACAAGTATAAACTATCATATAAAAACAATTCCTTGGGCGCCCGCCCGCTATTACTGGACCTCGTACTGCAAACAATGCTAGCATACTGTGCCTAGGGCTAACCCCCAGGTCTTCTACTCATAACTACATGGGCCAGCATTGTGGCCTTAGACCCATTCACACAAAGGGAAACTCACCTGAACTGGCTGAACTTGCTGATGATCTCACTAGCTGCTTCCCGACAACTCACGGAACTCCTGCTCCCCTTGCTCCCCGAACTACCAATATCAATGCAACACTGAGTCTAACTGACCCCCGAAAGACAATCAAGTCCACCCTGGTCCAAAGTCAAAGTCCTGGTCAAAGTCAACCTTCCAGGTCAACCCTACTCGCCGAGTCACCCTACTGACTCGCTGAGTTCAAAATGATTAGATTCCTTTCATTCGCGACTCGACTCGCCGAGTCAGTCCATGACTCGCCGAGTCTACCGATTTCTGAGTCTAGACCTGTTCAACTCACTGAGTCTCCACCCGACTCACTGATTCGAGTCACAACTTGAAGGGTTTGGGGTTTTGCGACCTGACTCGCCGAGTCCAAGAACAGACTCGCCGAGTCTAAGGCAATCTTCATATGACTCGACGAGTTGTTCATCCCACTCGTCGAGTTTCTCCAAAACTTCATGCTACTCGCCGAGTCCACTCAAAGGACTCGTCGAGTCCCTTCAGATCTCCTTACATGCAGAGGATTTTTGAGTCATGCATGGACTCCAAACTATAGATCCACCCTTCCCAAGCCTATTCCACACATAAAGTTGCAAACTTTACGTGTAGAGAAGGAGATCTAGGCAAGATACGCCATTAACTAGGGTGTAAGGCCAAGGGACTTCAAAATCGACTCAATGGCTGATACTTTATGCTCCTCCAGGCCCTAAAACACTTGAATCTGAAGTAGCAACTCCAGATCCGGCTTCTAACCCAAAATAATAACATTATGGCAAAAGAGCCCCAACAACCACACATAGATCTAGGTGCAAAAAGAGTCCAGGAACTAGTTTATTACCTCCAAGTGCTCAGAATGAACTCACAATCCCAGATCTATAGCTCCTTCTTGCTCTTCCAAGTTCCTTCTTCCTTTTCCAAGCTTAAATGCACCTTCCAAGGCTCAAATAGGAGATATGACGGCTAGGGTTTGATATCCAGGGCTAAAGAGGCAGTAAGGAACCCTAGGAAGAAGATTAAGACATTTATATAGGCCCCAAGTCCCGAATTTAGGGTTTTCCACGCACAGACCAGACTCGTCGAGTCACCTTGACCGACTCACCGAGTCGGTCGCTTACACCTCGACCTGGATCCCGCTCGGACTCGCCGAGTCCCTCCTTGGACTCGCCGAGTCGGCCCTTTAATTAGGGCTTTTCTTTCCTTTCATGGCTTTTGAAACTTTGGGTGTTACATTAAAAAATGTAAGAAATAAAATAAAAGGGTATAATAGTCGTTTTAGTCTTTAGATGGACCATTTCCATATAGAAACATGACCAAAAGGACCACGAAAACAAAAAAAAAAAATAAAAAAAAATTGAGGTTTTGACGAAAACCCAGAAAAAATACATATTACATGGACCATTTTTGTAGTTTGTCAACTTTTTAGCAAAACAAAAGAAAAATATGTTATTGTATTTAGAAATAATTTCACAAATGATCCTTATGGTTTTAAAATTGCCTCAAAACAGTTCTTATGAACTTTTTTTACAAGGATGGTCCCTAACTATGGATTGTGTAATGCCACAATTTCTTATGACTAACACTGTTAGTTTTTCTGTTAGTTCAGTATGAAAAGACATTTTTACACCTTTTTTATTATTCTCTCTTTGTCTCTGGAAATGGTTTTTGTGGGTGTTCTTCAACTTAAGAATCAACGATCCGAAGTGATTTCTGCATAAATATGTGTTCATCTATGAGTTAATGTTCTTGATTTTTTTAAAAAAAATCCCCACCATTCCAAAAATCAGAAATCGAAACCAAAATTCAAAAAGACATACATTTCCAAAAATAACAAAAAAAAAAAATAATATAGAAATCTAATGTGTGTGTTCTTCAGGAAACAATTTTTATATGTGTTCTTCAACCTAATAATCGAAGGCCCAAGGAGATTTTTGCATAACTATGTGTTCATCTCTAAGTTCATGTTCTAGATTTTTAAGAAACTTACCATTAAAAAAATCAAAAATTGAAACCCAAATTCATAGCATCATTCTAGAATTTGATTTAAATAACCCACCATTAAAGAACCTTTATTTCAATAACTCAATCACATATGTAAGATTGTTATAAATCATGCTCAAGAAACCCATATAAAGATGAGCACACACACCTTCGAAAAGCACCTATGCTTAGATCGTGCTCAGAAATCTCATTGAAACCTGAGGTTGTTGTGCTCAAGTGGTGGTGATTGCTTTTTAGGAGGTGGTTTTTTCTTAATAAACTCTCTCAGACCTTTTTAACCACCTGGGAATCCATCTGTTAGGTCTAATAACTACTTATCAAATCCATCTCAAAGTATAATTAATGTGGCAAGAATTTCTTGATAGGTGGTAGTGGTGGGTGCAAGTGGTAATCTTTCTAGTTGGGACTTTTCGGTTCCTATTGAAGGCCTTCTTCTCCATTGCATAACCTTCAAGATTTCGTAAAGATGGAATTTTCATATGGGTTTATAGTTTGATTAACTGAGTTTGGCCGAGAAACTTAGATTTGTGAATGAGAGGACCTTGAAGAGTTGGGAGATTGAAGGAAGTTTGAAATAAGGGTAAAAATGCAATAACTTATAGGCTTAATAACAAATTTTAACAAAATTAGTCAACAGTTAGTTATAAGGACCATTTTCATGTGAAGTTTTCTCCAAAAGGACCAATGATGCTCTAAGTTTTGTTGAAAGGGACCATTCAAGCAAAAAGTTTCATAAGTATTGTTTTGAGACAATATTAAAACCATAAGGACCATTAGTGAAATTGTCGTGTATTAAAATATCTTGATTTTTTTGTTGTAAAAGTAATCATATTTGTTGAAAATTATAGACTTATCACATTATTTAAAGGTGTACCTTTTTATGACCGGTCTGGTTGCAGTGAAAAAAAAATCAAGCCCTTCTTGGGGCAATCCCAACTCATGTGGCCCGGTTGGCCACTATCACACCCCGAACCAGACGACGGAAACATCAGGGAGCTTAAGTGACTTCATTTTTGTAGTATCATCGCAGAGTATATAATTGAAACATAACATCATCATCATCACACATGTAATATTACAACATTCATAGTTTACATCACATGGTGTATCACAATATTACATGACAAATATTCAAAGTATGATGAAAACAAATCATAACAAAATATCCATGTAGACTTGCTGACCAACCTGCTCAATGGTTTCTGAGAATACAAATTAATTTAAAAGGTCAACATAAAACTGTTGGTGAGTTCATAAACATATTTGAGTAAAATGTTTTGTATTGTTTAGTAAACACCAGAAAATCCGATATTTTATGAAATACAGTTTGAAATATTTGAAATGCTTTCGTGTCCGATCTTGTATTAATGCAGGTGTGTTAATGTTTGTGAGAGTATAAAGAGAATAATCCCAGACAACCCGATGTTGTCTGCTTATGAGAATGTTGGAATCTCAACACTCAAGTTTGAGTACCAGTGCGAGTATAATACTGTGTTATCCACAAGAGATGGTTTCCAAATATAAAGAGAATGAACTACAGACAACCCGATGTTGTCTGCGTAAGCGAATGTTGGAATCTCAACACCCGAGGTTGAATACCAGCATGAGTATAATACCGTGTTATCCACAAAAGATGTTTTCTGAATATAAAGAGAATGAACTCTAGACAACCTGATGTTTTTTTGCGTAAGAGAATGTCGGAATCTCAACACTCAAGGTAGAGTATCAGCGCGAGTATAATACTGTGTTATCCACAAAAGATGGTTTCCCGTAAATTTTATATTGTTAATTCCTCTAAGTGAGTCGTTATGACCATACTTGATAATAACAATTTCGCCTTTCATGACGAATATTAGATGCCGACTTGTTTAAGGTATGGTTTGTCACCCTAGACTGGCCTAGTCTAACTGTAGCGAACATCTCAGTTGCGGGGCGTCAACCCCGTATAGATCTATACACAAACTCATGCTCTCACTCAGGGAGACTCTTATTATAACTACAAGAAACGTTTGTACACTCATTTGGTGCCAAACGAACGTCTCACTAGATCCTTAATCGAATTTACGAGAAAAGAAAACATATAAGGTGTATTCCAGGCCCAATAAACATGTAAGTGGTCACTAAGGCCCACTAAGCATGTAAATTATTTCCAGGCTCAATAGGAATGAGAATATAAATATGTTTCGGACCCAATATACATGAAAATGGACAACTAAGGCCCATTTAACATGTATATTATTTCCAGGCCCAATAGGGATGTGAATACTGAAATCGATCCGTGGTTTGTTACGTTAGTTGTTTAAGTTATGTTGTTTACCGAAGTGACATAAAAAGCTCGCCTTTTTGTAAAGGTTATTTTTGGTCCTAAAAACCGAAAATTTACAATTGTGACACATTTTTGGTAAAAGTGACAATTTAGGTCCTTTAAGGACAATGTTTCTATTTGAGGCTAGTTTTAATAAAAATAATATTTTTAACTCTCTTTTGTCAAAACTATTATTTTTGGGCTGGATCTTTATGAAAATGTGCATTCTTTGCCCATTTAAAAATAATTTTATCTTTTTGGTCCAAGTTCTAACAAATTCACATTTTTAGTCTTTCTTATCAAAAATTTACATTTTTTGGCACAACTTTGTTGAAAATGACATTTAAGCCCACAAAAGTCCAAAATTTTACAATTTTTGGCCCAAAGCCGTGAAAAGTCCAAATATAGCCCATTTGTGAAAATTTTTACATTTTTAGTCATTGTAGGGTCACAAATGCCATAAACATCCATATTTAGCAAAAATAATCCTTTTTTAAACCCTTAAAAACCGTGAGTTACATAAAAATACCCCATTTTTGGTTATTTTGTCACTTTTGGCCTTCTCATATAATTTTTTTAGTTTTAAGTAACTTTGATGTATTTTAAAACCATTTCTTTTCATGATAAGTTGAAATGAGTGTTATGTTCTACAAATAGCATCATATTTTAGTAGATCTTCAAGTTCATGGAGTTTATAACACATAATCACATATATATCATGAAAAACACACAAAATCATGCATACACACATAGATATACACAAAACAACTTGTATTCTCCCCCATAACATAGTAAAAACTGAAAATGGGTGGTATGAACTCACTTGGCTTTGGATATTTCGGTAGTTGATGAAGATTGAAGAGGTTTTCGGCTTTAACAAGCTTCCTTGATGTGATTTTCAAGATCTATGAAGTTCTAAGAGCATGGATCATGAAATGAAGTGTTAAGAATAGATTTCTAGAGTAACTTGAATCAAAAGTTATAGAGTTTCACAATATCTTACCAAGGATGTATGAGCTTAATGGAGAGTCTTTGATGCACCCTTAAAACTCACAATAAATTAATGGATGAAGGAGAGGATTTCTTGTGCTAGATAGTTTTTGAAGTAACTAGAATTGATAGTGAAGGTGGTGATGGGAGACCCTTGGTCGTGAATAAAAAGGATAGGGGAGATACAGTGATGAGACTTCCCTAGTTGCATGAGATTTTATTGATGTATGGTGGGTATTATGCATGGATATTCACCATGCAAAAGGTGAGGTGTCATCCCCACAATTTTCCTCATTTTATTTCTCGTTTTTTGTTTTTGAGTGTGGACCATGAATGAGGAGGGATGTGGTTTACGACCCATCATTAAAGAGATGGGTTTACGGGTTATCATTGATCAAAAGGGTGGTTCACGGTCTATTGGGTCCTTCTTATGGGTTTACAGACCAAAATGATGAATGAGTGGGGTTAACGGCCCAATATGGCTTATGAACCCATTACGGCCCATGATAACAAGGCGGGACATTTTAGGCCTAATAAGGTCCATGAGAAGTCATATAACCCAAAATGCTATTATTTCATGTATATGGGTCTATTTAAGGTCCAAATAAGGTTCCTCAACCCAAAATAGTCAAATTGAGAGCTTACTGGCCCATTAGGCCCAACATGAGGATCCTGGTCCATTTTGAGTTTGAATCGGGTTATTAGGGTTTCAAACCCATAGTTGAGTATATGAGATGTATTAAGTTAGGTTTGGACTTCACTTAGGAGTTTTGATTCAATTGGATGTTTTTGATCGAGCATAGAATACGATATCCACTTAGATTATAAGTCTTACAAGAGTTGACGGTTACATGAAAACAGAATTTCCTAGCTAAAAATGCTAATTGTGACATCATCCCCCTGTTAGAGAGAATTTCATCCCAAAATTCTTTTGAAAGGTAGGATCATGAATCAGTAACTGAGGGTAGTTCTGCTTCATCTGGTCCTCGTGTTCCCATGTGAATTCCGATCCACGCTTAGCGTTCCATCGAACCTTCACAATTGGAATACGACTATGCATCGTACGCTTCACTTCCCTGTTCATTATCTCGACCGGTTACTCGACGAATAGGAATGGCAAGGGTTTCATCTGTTAATCACTTTTTCAAATTCGAGACGTGGAATACAAGGTGTACGCTGCTGATCCCCACAAGTAGTTGCAGTTTGTATGCCACTGGACCAACTCGGGCTAGAATCTCAAACAACCCGATGTATCGCGTATTTAGTTTTCCCCGTCTCCCAAAATGGATCATCCCATATCAAGGAGAGACCTTTAATAGTACCCGATATTCGACTTGGAATTCCAGAAGCTTTCGTCGTTGGTCAGCATAACTCTTTTGTCTATCCCTTAATGCTTGGAGTCGGGCTTTGATTTGGATTATCTTCTCTATTGTTTCTCAAATGATTTCTGGCCCTGTGAGAGTGTTGCTTGGTGATTGCCATTTTCCCAGCTGGGTGTCTCCTACCATACAAAGCCTCAAAAGGAGCAACCTTTATGATCGTGTGATAGTTGTTGTTATACGAGAATTCAATTAAAGGAAAGTGGGTATCCCAAGATTTACCAAAATCGATCGCACAGGCTCAGAGCATGCCCTCAATTGTTTGAATGGTTCTCTCACTTTGGCCATCAGTTTGCGGGTGGTAGGCAGTGCTCATGTCTAATTGTGTTCCCATTGCCTTCTGGAGCGACTGCTAGAATCTTGAAGTAAATCTACTATCCCGATCCAAGATAATAGATACTGGTACCCCATGGAGTCTCATGATCCCTTTTATACAGATTCGTGTTAATCTTTCCATCTTGAATGATTCTTTTATTGGCAGGAAATGGGCGGATTTGGTTAACCTATCGACAATCACCCAAATAACATCCACTCCATTTGCTGTCTTAGGTAATTTGGTTATGAAGTCCATGGTAATCCTTTCCGATTTCCAGTCGAGTATCACTGGGTGTTGTAATAATCATGAGGGCTTTTGGTACTCCACTTTCACTTTGGTGCAAGTAAGACACTTGCCTACGTAAGTAGCGATCTCTGCCTTCATATTTGGCCACCAATAATGTTGCTTAATGCCCAGGTACATTTTATTCGAACCTAGATGGACGGAATATCGCGTTTTATGAGCCTCGTTCATGACTATCTCTCTGAATCCGCAAAATTTAGGGACCTAGATTCTATTCATGAAGTAGTAAGTTGTAACGCCCTGTTTGAAATTACTCGGTTGGGGCCTTGGAAACCAAAGGGGTAGTGGCGATTCGGTCTTTTATGGGTCACATGATTTATCCGAAAGGTTTTAGGCTTGGAGATGTCGAGGGGAGTGTAGGGCTTCCCGCCACCTTTGTGTGGTTATAAAGTTCGTCGGAAACAAACTTGGAATAAAGGAGTTATGACACTTGGTATTTATGGTTGATTTTAGCCCCTAATAGAAATTAGTAACAAGATGATCCCATGCATACAAGGTGGCCAGCTCGAGAGTACGCTCAACATAAGTTGGGGGTACGCCCAACGTAGATGAAGAAATGGTCACGAGTGATTGGAGACATACGCCCAGAGTCTTTAAACCCTAATTTTTAGGGTGTGCCACTATATAAAGAACATTATACCCTCAAGGGTCAGCCCCCTTCTCACCCTTAGGCAGTTTTGATGAAACTCTAATCCTCTTTGAGAGTTCTTGGAGCTTGGAAGGCTTGGTGAAGAGCATTTTGGTGATTTGGATCCACTCTTCAAGGAAGCAAAGGTCAAGGCAAGGTATTGGTGCAAAGGAGAAAGTTCAGATCTGGGATTGTTGCTTCTCTATAGAACTTTTCAAGGTATAAAGTCATGAACTTGATGATTATCTCCCTAGATCTCTTAGATTGATTTTTGGGACCATTTTGGTCCAAATGTGGAATCTTTGTGGTTCAATCCGATTTCTAGGACTTGGAGTTCCTACTCTCAGTTCTAAATGAGTCCATAAGGCAGAAAGTTGCCACCTTTGATGTCCTAATGGGTTCGTGCATGATTTAAGACCATTTCCACGGAAGTAGATTGTCATCTTTAGAGTTTGAGCTTATATGGGTCATGCAAAGCCATCAAATAAGCAAATTTATGGTTTAAGACGTCAATAAGGACTTGAATTTGTGTTTGTAGCTTCTGGATCGGAGTATTAAACACTTCATGGAAAAGTAGCTTAACAGAGGAGTATGCTGGGTGTACATGCAAGTACGCGCCCCGTACAACACTTCCAGTCGGTACGCTTAGCGTACATAAGAGTACGCCCTACATACTCATCAGTTTTGGGCTTGTAGTTTTTTGGGCCTCAAGTTGGGCCAAGCAATGTATTTTAGGTCTTTGGGCTTCAGTGGGCCATCAAGAGTCAGATGTTTTGGACTAGGAATATGTTTGGGCTTAGGGTAAGACCCATTAAAGGGATTGTGCCCAATTGAGCAATTTTGGGCCATTGGTGGACCACTAGTGGGCTTGGAAAGTCTACCTAGTGTTAGGTTTTATTTTGAGTATTGGGCCTTAGTTTTGGATCATACTAGGCCATGGGTAAAATGGCCATTTTACCCCCATGCATGGACTAAGGATTATGGCATGGGCCCCAGTTGATAATTGGGTATAGTGTTTCGGTATTGATGGTCAAAAGGTGGTCAGGGAAACAACTAAGGATTTCTTCAGGAAGCTTCTGCATTCGACGTGAGTTTTCTCACCATACCAATGGGTCTAAGGCACCAGGGATAGATTATTTTATGATAGTTGGTATACTTGTTGTGTAGAGTTGTGTGGCATATTTATGTAGTGGTATGCGGTAGAGATAGCTTTACAGCTAATGGTAGAGGTAGCCTTTATGGCTAACGGTAGAGATAGCCTTCGGGGCTAATGGTAGAGATAGCCTTTGGGGCTAACGGTAGAGATAACATTTAGGGCTAACGATAGAGATAGCCTTTGGGGATGAGGGTAGAGATAGCCTTTGTGGCTAATGGTAAAGATAGCTCGATAGCTAATTGATATGTGATACATGGTAGAGGTAGCTTTTATATCTAATGAATATGTGATATGTGGTAGAGGTAACCTTTGTAGCTAATTGTTCTATATTATGTGGTAGAGGTAGCTTTTATAGCTAATTGATATGTGGTACGCAGTAGAGATGGCTTTTATAGCTGATATGATATATGTTGTGTGGATTGTGTGTGGGGTATGCTACGGGGGACTCACTAAGCTTTTTGCTTACAGGTTTTTTTTGTGGTTTCAGGTATCATCGTTTTGGAAAGGAAGGGCTCGGATTGGTCGTAGTGCACACACCTATGATTTTCGCAATGAATGATTTTGGGATGAACTCTGATAAATGTTTTACTTAATGATGATTTGAATTGTTAGAGTAAATGGTATCAATGTTTTAGCTATATTAAAAATGAAATGTTTACCTTGATTTTTGGGTCGTTACAAGTAAGTTCCGTCCTCTTTAGCTTCAAGGTTTTTATCCATCCTACGCAGCGTTTCAGTTGGGGCATTCTCCGGCTTCAATGCATCTAACTGGGCTCTCTTGATTTGTGAGGTTAGGTGGGAGTGGATGGTTATTCACAATGTCTTCACCCGACAACCTGAGTATTCTTTCCTGCTCAGGGCATCGGCTACCACGTTAGCCTTGCCTGGGTGGTACTTGATCTCGTATTTGTAATCATTTAGCGGTTCAATCCACCTTCGCTGCCTAATGTTCAACTCCTATTGGTTTAGAATGTGCTGGAGGCTTTTGTGATCCGTGAATATGGTGCACTTTGTACTGTAGAGGTAGTGCCTCCAAAATTTTAGGGCGAATACCACATCTCCCAACTCGAGATCATGGGTGGTGTAATTTACTTTATGCGTCTTCAATTGTCTGGATGCGTAAGCTATCACCTTTCCACGCTTCATGAGGACGCAACCTAACCCCTGCTTCAAAGCATCGCAGTACACTACAAAGTCTTAGGTTCCCTCCGGTAAGGACAACACGGGTGCCTGAAAAAAAAATATATCAGTTAACTAGTATCACTAGACTTCCAGCTGAATTAAAGTTTCTGAATCTATAAAATTCATATATACCAATTGGTTCAAGCATATCATCAAATAAATTGTGAGCAACTAAAGTTTGTTCACCCAACCTCGATTTGGGCTTATATTTTCGTTGCCATCAAATTCAAATGAATCAAAATAGAGTATTGCAATCAAAAGATCATTAATCGCTATAAAAGGACGAAGGGAGAAAGCAGCTTGACAAAGTAGAAAATAAGCTTGTGATGATAATGATGATGATATCCTATTCGTGATCAAAGAGATGCAACAATAACAAAGGTGATGGAGAAGATTCTAAGTTTTTTCCTTTCCCTATGATTATTCCATCGATTCTCAGAGTTTTTCGTCAACGGTGGTGGTGGTGAAAGAATAGTGAGGGCAAGGCGGAGGGATGTGGTGAACGACTAGATTGGAGTAAGTGGAGGGGAAAAGATTAGGTGATTCCGTTGACTACGATGGTCGTCCGACGACTTTGGCGGTGGTTCGATGGTCTCAGCCACCAGTCAAACTTCAAATGAGGTTGAGAGACATATGGGGAAGTGATTTTCAATTATATTTTTATTTATGATTTTAAATGGAAAAAATCTAATGATTTAGATTTGTTCTCAATTTAAGGAATGTTTTCATTTGAATATATATATATATATATATATATATATATATATATATATATATATATATATATATATATATATATATATATATAAGTTCAACAAGGAACCATTTTAAACCATAGAACCTAGAAACCATTATTTTTTTTAACTTTTAAATCTTATTATTTATCGAAAAAAATTCTAAAAATATAGAAATTCATAACTTTTTATCTTATTTCCATTGATATTAAATTTGATAATGTTTTTTTTTTTTTTTTTTTTTTTTTTTTTTTTTTTACTTTTTTTATTTGTTCGGATTCACATTGTGAATCTGAACATATCAATTTGTCTATTTTATCAAATTTGATATCAGTGGATGAATGATAAAAAAAATTATGAATATCTATATCATTGGTGTTTTTTTTATGAAAATTTTGTTTTAAAAGTTGAGAAAAGATTGATTAATTGGTTGATAAAACAAAAAACATTTTTAAAATGCAAAATAATTAAAAATTTTCGAAAAAAAAAATTTCAAATATTATTTTCAGAATTTATATTTTTCAAAAAAAATAAAATAATAGTACCAAAAAAAATTATAAAATAAAAAATAAAAAAATACATTTTTTTACATATTGTAGTAGAATAATAGAATATTCTACATATCTGAGAATTTTAGTATAATATTCTAATATTCTAAAAATCACATTAGGATATTTACAGTGTAATTATCTATTAGAAAATTTCACGTATTTAAAAAAAAGTAATTTTTTTTAAGTAATTAAAGTTCCGAAAATAATAATTAAAAAAAGAAGTTTTAGATTTTTCCTTTTAGTTTGCATTTTAAAATTATTTTTAAATTTAGTCTCACGGTATTACAAAATTAGAATGATCTATATATATATATATATATATATATATATATATATATATATATATATATATATATATATATATATATATATATATATATATATATATATATATATATATATATATATATATATATATATATATATATATATATATATCATGGTTTTTTTTTTTTGTTGGTATAATGTATGATGTATTTCTCTATGGCATTCACTTGAAGTGTTCCCTTTAGTTTCTTTTCCCATTTCCATCGTTTCCCCTCTATTCCTGCAAAGACAACTATTGGTGAAAGAAAGAAAGAAAGATGTATAATATAGGCTGCAACATTCAAGAAACCCCAACTGGGATTTCTCGTTGATTTGACTCTTTGTTAGCATTTTACGAAACCATAATGCGTAGAAACTGCTACTTTCTTCCCCTATTTATAACTTGAGATTCAACATAAGACTCTGCTTCATTCTTCTATTTCTGGGCATTCATAAACATCCTACCTTTTCTTGTTTTTCATCTTTCTTTTATTTGTTTGGGATATATTACGCCCCTTAGTCAAAGCCTCAAAGGAGAAAGATCGATTTTTTGGGAACCTTTTCCTTTGAATCAAACATACCCATTGTTTCTTTTGTAACTAAATTAGTGGGGTTTTTATATTTATGAGTTTTGGGAACAATGAGGGACGAAATCTTCAAGAAGAACAAGGTTTTTTTTTTCTTCCTTTCAACATTGTATTTATGTCATTGAATGTTCTCAATTAGATGAATTTGACATTATATTCTTGACTTTGAAGGTTTCATGGCCTAAAACACTCAAGAAATGGTTCAATGTCAAAAACAAAGCTCAAGACTTTGATGCGGATGATTTCAATCATGGAGGTAGTTTTCTCACTTGCTATTTCCTTTATTTCTGCATCAAATCATTGTACGTTTTTCCTGTAAAAGTAGCATTTGGGAATTGGAATCCCAATGACATTGGGAACTTTTCCTGTTTGTTGCTGAGAATATGTTCTTTGATTTCTTGTTTGTTTCTCAAGATCTGCCATTTGAGCTCTTGATTTGAACAGTGGCAATTACCATGACTTTAATAACTTTTTTTAAATGGGTTTCCTTTTCAGGTAGATATGAAGGATGGAGGAACAAATTTTCTGCAAAAGAAATACGCACCATCAAGAAAAGCAGAAGAACAGGTGCAGTTTCAGGCTATTTTTAAATTTATTGCTTTTGGACCACTGAACAAGTTCAAATCCTTTAATGTTACATGATCATAACTCATAAAGGATGTTCATCAAGTAAATTGACGAAGGTCGAAAACACACGAAAGTGAAAAACCACGTTTCAGAGGAAAACTTTTATCTTTCGGAATGTTTTTGCATTTGTTGTCGCTGCCAAAAGTTTAAATTTTCGAAATTCTGCATAGAATTGTGAACTTCAGTACCTAAGATTACAGGATTTAAGTAGATTTTTTTTTATCTCATATGCATTGGACAGAAAGATCAAGCAAGAGGACTGCTGATTGTCTTGAAGCAAACAAGCTCGATCTTGATCGTGCCCAAGTGACGGATGTTAATAACTACAGGGTCTTTGTCGCCACGTGGAACGTCGCCGGAAAACCTCCAACGAGTTCTTTGAATCTTGAAGATTGGTTACACACTTCGCCTCCTGCTGATATCTACGTTCTTGGGTAAAACTTTTAGTTTTACAAACGACTCAAAATCCAGATTTTCATTGTGATAAAACTAACACGATCCATTTGGCGAATTAGGTTTCAAGAAATCGTTCCTTTAAACGCTGGTAATGTACTCGGAGCAGAAGACAATGGTCCGGCTAAAAAATGGCAATCCCTAATCCGAAAGACGTTAAATAGTCTTCCGGGAACGACCGATGGATACCATTTCCCTTCACCAGTTCCTGATCCAGTCGTAGAGTTAGATTCAGATTTCGAAGGATCCGTCACACAAAAGCCCTCGTCTTTCCTCCACCGGCGTTCTTTTCAATCGCAGAGTCGTAGCATGAGGGAAATCCCACATCCCGGACTCGACAATAGATACAGCGTCTCTGATCGAGCCATTTTCGGGAACCGATGCAACGATTTTGACCTGGGTCTCGGGTCCGGGTCATCCGATGAAGATAACGGGCCTGACGATTCACCCGATGGCCCAAATTACACCCAATTACCATACAGCAGTTGTTTCTCGATGGAGGATAAAGATAAACCGCTGGAACAGTCTAAATACTCATTGGTTGCGAGTAAGCAAATGGTCGGGATTTATCTTACTGTATGGGTAAAGAGCGATCTTAGAGACGATGTTCATAATATGAAAGTGTCGTGTGTGGGTAGAGGATTGATGGGTTATCTTGGAAACAAGGTAATTAAATTTCCATTTTTTTTTAAAATTTTTTTGGCGTTTAAACTTCAATGATTTTGATTGTTTTATTCTTGAATTGAATTGTTTCAGGGTTCTATATCGATTAGCATGTCGTTGCACCAAACGAGCTTTTGCTTCATATGTAGTCACTTGACATCTGGACAAAAGGAAGGCGACGAGCTCAGAAGAAACTCGGATGTTATGGAAATCTTACGGAAAACTCGGTTTCCACGTGTTCAAGATACAGGAGACAAGAATTCTCCTCAAACGATTCTCGACCATGAGTAAGACCAAATGTTGTTATAATTTCACTGTGTTTGTTACATGGGACGTTACTGGACATATGAAAAGGGTATTAATTAGCGTGTTTTGCATAATTCTTATCTCACATTTTTTTTTATGGACAAAAGAATTGCTAAAGCTATCATATGTGGTGTCCAATGTAAGAAACAGGCCAAATGTTCATAAACTTACATTCTTAACCTTCCTTTTACATGACTCTAGCCGGATCATATGGCTTGGTGACTTAAATTACCGAATTGCCCTGTCTTACCGGTCCGCCAAGACCTTGGTAGAGATGCGAAACTGGAGGGCATTGTTGGAAAACGATCAGGCAAGTCTTGATGTTGAAAACGTTTCAAACTTTTAAGCGAATGATTTGTGAGTTTTTTTTTTGATTTTTTCATGATTACAGCTCCGAATAGAGCACAGAAGGGGACGCGTATTTGAGGGATGGAAAGAAGGGAGGATATATTTCCCTCCAACTTATAAATATTCAAATAATTCCGATCATTATGCAGGATACGATATGCATCCAAGAGAAAAACGAAGAACTCCTGCATGGTAAACCATATATATAACCTTATCTTAGGATCGATCATTGTGCTTTCAAGATCTTGATACTAGCTAGTATGTATTAATTTGCTATAAATTAGGTGTGATCGAATCTTGTGGTATGGAAACGGACTCCATCAAATGTCATACGTTCGAGGGGAATCTAGATTTTCGGATCATAGACCCGTGTACAGCATATTTTTAGCAGAAGTTGAGTCTATTAATACCCGAAACCGGTTCAAGAAAAACATTAGTAGTTATTCAGCTAGGATCCAAGTTGAAGAACTGTTACCCTATTCACGTAGATATGGAGATCTAAGTCTCTACTGATCACTATTGACACACAACAGTAATCGATTCGCCAACATCCCCCAAAAAAGGTCAATTCTTTTAACTTTGTCTGTTTTTGTGATTTCTTGTTCCATGATCTTAGTATCTAAAAATCTTGATTTGAAGGTCTGATTAGTTTCTTGATCATACAGAATTTGGGGATTTTACTTTCCATTTTGCGAATTCCTAGGCAACTACACGTGAACTGCTGGCGATTCTTTCGGGTACGTATGTTAGATTTTATCATTTAAATTTGTGGGCCGCGTCTTTTGTGTAACGTTGAGTTGGATCAAACCAATGAATACTATAAAATAAAAACTGTTGATGATTGTTTTCTTCGTGGTTTTGCATGCAGAAAGAGATCATTCATTCTTACGTAGAGGCATCAGACTGCTGATTGGCTTGGTCAAATACCATGATTCTTTCTTTATTTTGTTTGATTTTATACACCAAAAGATAAAACACTGTATTAAAAAAGATGAAACTGTTAGTATGGAATCACTAAGTCTTTGTATTTATGGCTTCACAGACAAGTTAGCTTGGCAGCCCATATAGCTTTCGGCCCTTTGTATAGTCTGGCCGATGAGATGTATATAGTGTTGTATGATCGCATAATGGACGTTTATAGAATTATCTTCGCCAACATAAACGGCATTATTGTATCATTGATAACTCATTAGATCCTATATAAATTGTAATTTGTATTAAAAAAAAAAAGGCGTATCATGCCTGTTATTTCAACCTGAATCTTTACCACCATGTCCAATAATTAGAACAAGAAAAACAAAGGGAATCTCAAAGGTCCCGGATCGAATTGAATATAGAAGGCTTGTTTGGATAGCCTTAATTCACACTTACAACTGAAATGTGAAAAACCAGCAACTAAAAAAAGCAACACGTCGGTATTGTAAAAGTGTAAAACTAGAACTTATTCCCCAAGAAAGCTAGTAGAAAACTACTAATGGATACTTATGACTGTTATTTTCATACGATGCCACATGCTAAGTAATTTCTATATCATGAGACATATACTGTAGGTCATATGTTGATACGGGCAACGTTTATGTTTACTATTGTCATTTCATATCTTATTGATCGAGGATCATTTCTTTCCTTAATTTACACTATCAAAACTTTTTGAAAGAAAAGTTTTTACTTTTTACGAATATGGATTATATATTTACCTTAACCAATTAGAGAATTAACTAATAGAAAATGATCTTTCCTTAATTTACACTATCAAAACTTTTTGATAGAAAAGTTTTTACGAATATGGATCCTCCTACCTTTTATTCCTATAATTATTCCTAACTACTAAAATTATGACAAATCACCATTCAATTTAATTGTATTTTAAATATTCCTAATATAGTCTTAATGATTTAGTTTAAAAACCTTTTATTCCTATAATTATTCCTAACTACTAAAATTATGACAAATCACCATTCAATTTAATTGTATTTTAAATATTCCTAATATAGTCTTAATGATTTAGTTTAAAAAATATGGAAAGATGACATTTGTCATAATTTTATTGGGTAGGAACATTTGTAATAATTTTATTGGGTAGGAACATTTGTAGTTATAAAAAGTAGGAATCAATTTAATTTCTCTTATATATTTACCTTAACCGATTAGAGAATTAACTACGAATAGAAAATGAGTCGAACAAAAGGAAACAAGTTGGAACTGAGTCAAGAAAAATGTGTTGCCAACTTTGATAGTTGATGCAACACACGAAAGGAAAGGCCGTTTTATTTATATAAACATTGTTAGCACATTAATTACCATTGATTACAACGTCAAAACTCAACAACCACATAAAGTTTAGGCAAAAGCACGACCGCGTCTAACCGGACCCTTGAAGAAGAGCTTCTTCTTCTGCTTCTCTATCACCTTTTGCACCTCATTCGCCGGAATGCCGAATGTCAGTTCCATCGCCTCATCCTCCCATTGGCTCATCACATTGTCCCTTCCGGCAAGTGGGAACCACTCGTTTCGATCCGAGTTCAGCCCGAATCCTATCACTTCCAGATTCTGCTCGCCGGAAGCTTCAAGTACAACAGGGTGACCAGCCGGAATCACCACCACGGTTCCCCGTCGAATCTGAGAGTTCACTTTCTCGTAACCAGGCAAAGTTTCAATGTTCCTACCAGCTTGCTCGGATAAGTGAGGGCATGCCATCTCAAATTGACCGACACCGTCGGCCACCACCAACACCGTCGTCGTCTTGGTGTTGTAAAACGGACCCGCCATTGATCCCTACCAAATCAAAACCATTATTACTCCATTTTTATTGATTTTGTTCCAGAAACTGGCCCAGAGTTTAGAGAAACACACACACACCTGTGTTATGTTGAACAACGAAAAGGCGACATTCATGTCTCGAAGATCCGAAAAATCTTTGGAATCGACCTCATGGAGGTTTCCATACTCGTTTTGGACCGACGGCTTCTCCTTGTAGATATTGTAAGGACCCTTTCTTTCTCCAAACGGCCATGTTCGAGTTTCGTCTTTGCCACTCAACGCTCTGATTTGTTCCTCCGTAGCTTTCTTGAATATCCCTTGTTGTTGTTTCTTCGCCCCAAACAGTTTCTCCAGCGAACCTCGATCCATCTATACAAGAATTCGCAAACATCAACACTCGATATCCATAATTTCATCGTAGAATCCAAAGAAACCAGACTTACATCGAAGGCAGCTTGAAGAACTTCGTTGGTGAATGCATTGAAAAACGATGATTCGGGGTTGTCACCTCCTACGCCGACGAATGTCTGAAATCATAAATGTAATCAACACTCGATCTGAATGTAGTAATCCCAACTAATTATGAGATTAATTCGAATCTCACCTGCAATTCACCGGGGACGGAGATGGAATGTAGGATCTTGGCCAACACAAGTTTTTCGTTGTTGTGTCGGTTAATCAGATACGCGCTGATTCCGGCGGGTACTCGGAAAATATCGCCACGCTTTATGTTGTGATTTTCTAACGAATTTTCTGTGTTGATCAAACTGATAGTCCCCTCTCCTGTGAAATTGATCAAACCCCGTTAAAAGATTTGAAATGTAATTTGAATCAACTTAATTGGTGAATGGCGATCCAAGAAGTTTTGATACCATTTGCAACGAAGAACAGAGCGTCTGCATCCCAATGGTTTGGGATTATGAAAGTCTGAGGTTGGGCTTCGAGAATTGCCACACGGTATTTCCCAATACCTTGGAAAAGTTCCGATCGATCAGTGAACTTCTGAAGAACCCTAACACTCCCTTGTTCGCTTTCTATCTTTGTTGTGAAGTGATGATCTTCAAAGACGTAAGGGTTATTTAATTGTTGTCCTTTCCCATACTCCCTTTCGCCTTTCCGGCTCTTTTGACTCATGCTGGTGTCATCGCCACCTCTGCCGCGACGCTTCCCTTGCTCCGGTCGGCCGTATTTCTCCATGCATGTCCGGAAGCATTCCGGATTTTCTTGTTCTCCTTTGCTCCCCTAGTGATCATACCGGAATTAAAGGAATTTGAGAATATTCAAATCGTTGTTCACAAATCCCTCGATCGGAAAGTATTTATAGCTCACATTAATTACCTGGCAACTCTGGTGGCATTTCCCCACCATCTCACGGAGTTCACGTTCTATGTCAGCAAAAACGATGTCGTATTGACCACCACCCTCGCCGGATCTGCCACCGGATTGTCCTCTTTCTCTTCCCTGGCCACCTTCTCTTTCCCTCTTCTGCTTCTCTTGATGGTACTTTTCGCAACTCTGCTTGCACCTTAGCTTCTCATCTTGCTCCTCCCCCCGAAGCTCCTCGCACTTGAGCTTGCAAACACCGAGTTCTGGATCTCTTTCGCTCCGAGCTAGACTCACGGTGGCAGAAACAAGGCACACAGCTACAAACAACGACAAAACCAAGCAAATTCTTCCTTTAACTTCCATATTTCCCGGTTTGATTTGCTGATTGTCTTCCAATCATCTACATCTATATATAGTGAAACTCGTGTAATGGATCATCATATGAGGTGTCCGAAGCGAGGATGAAGTGGAAGCATGCATGGCGGCAAGTGGCGAAATGGCTTCATACGTGTCAGCAGAAGTGCCAGCAAAGACAAGACGACAAAAGGGTTGTACTTTCTTTTGTGAAACAGTGGTGGCCACGTGAGGAGAAGAGGGTGATCACGTGCCTGTACGTCTGTACGGCGAACTTGAACAAGACGACAGAATATGTATGCAGCAAACAGTGTAAATGATTGTTGGGAGCTGGATTTTGTCGTTATCATCCTTTAGATTACGATAAGTTCGGCTACATTTCCATTTTTTTTAAAATAGAATCTAGCAGATAAGGGGATAAGAAAATCTGTGTATTTACAATTTAATTTGGACTACCGCGGTGTTTGAAAAAAAACTATTGTTTATTAGCTGCAAGGTAATAAGTAGTACGAAGTACCTTATTGAAAAAATAAATTATTTGAGGTTTCTATCGAAATAAGTTATTTTTCATATATATATATATATATATATATATATATATATATATATATATATATATATATTAATTTATAGCGGTATAAAACCTACGATAAGCTAATAAATTTTTTCATTTTTTTTAATACTTCATAGCATCTGAAAAACAAAAAAACTTATATTTTATTGTGGAAGTCTTTTTATTAAGGGATAATGACTTAGGAGGGTAATAAGGTTTTCAGTTTGTCCGTATTAGGTCACTAAGGTTTTTTTTGTGCGTATTACCGTTTAGAAATAGTCCTTTTACCGGTTTTAACAGGTAAAAATGACTATTTCTAAACGGTAATAACAACCATATTGCTCTAATACTCCTCTATATGGCGAAGCTCTTCGTCTATAGTCGTCCCTTTGGGGACATCCGATAAAATCGGAACGATACAGAGAAGATTAATGTGGCCCCTGCGCTAGGATGACACATACAAATCGAGAAATGGTCCAAAATATTTTTTAACCCTTCGTCGTCTTCTCTGGAACCCTAATTCCCTTTTCAAATGCTAATAGAGTTCAATTGCAATTCTTACGTTTCAGTAGATCATCTACTGAAGTCATGATCAGACAACATGTGGATTCTATGGTCAGATTGATCTTCTTGTTGATGTCTTCAACCATTTGTGGCAAGTAAGGGTGATCTTTCTTTCTATAAAGTCTCCTTTAAGTTTTTTACTTTTTCTGTCATTAAGTTTCATGCTTTATAAACTTCTGTTTATGTGTTGTATATAGTATGTATGTATTTGTTTATGTGCTGATTTTTTTATTCATTTTGCAACTTCAGTTTCTTAGTTCATGTTGTGGTTTTGTTTTTTATAAAATAATTGATAATAGATATCCTATACAAGTCCCTGTTGGTTTTACATTTCCATTCGTTATCAAATGTAGACATTGATAGGAGGTATCAAAGTGAGATTTGTTTCTGTACATATGAACGTGTTCATGTAAACATTTAAATGATAAAAAAGAAGTTATTGATAAAATGTTGCATATTTATGTAATGAGGATCATCAATCATATGAGTTTCTGGACTTAGAAGTTCTGGAAGGGTTGTGAGATAAGTTTAAATGGAAGCAACTATTTTCAGTCAAACAAATCATTCACATTGATTAGTAAGCATGTTTTCTAAATAATTAAGGTTAATGACTTAGGAGGGTAATAAGGTTTTCAGTTTGTCCGTATTAGGTCACTAAGGTTTTTTTTTGTGCGTATTAGACCAATATGGTTGTTATTACTGTTCACAAATAGTCCTTTTTACCCGTTAAAACCGGTAAAAGGACTATTTCTAAACGGTAATAAGAATCATATTGGTATAATACGCACAAAAAAAATCTTAGTGACCTAGTACGGACAAACTGGAAACCTTATTACCCTCCTAAGTCATTATCCCTTTTATTAATAGTTTTCTTTTTCAAAGTGGGTGTCTAGTTTGATAAATGATAATGATAATGAACTAGTATTTTGTCCGCCACCTTACCGTTACATCAATATATTTTATAAATTGAATTCTAACGATTATATTGATAAAAGTTAAGAACCATTGTATATGTTAGTAGATAAATATAAAATATCAGTACCAAAAAAAAAACTATTAGTGGATAAGATAAATGCTAACGTTTAGAAAGCCGAGGGTGTTCAAAGTCAAGGGAGGTGAAAGTGACATTTGTCAAAGTTAACAGGTGGTAATCGTAGGAAAATCATAGACGTCTGTTATGGTGGCGACAATACGTTAGTACAGTTACATTTCTTGGTAGATAAATATAAAATGTCGGTATCATTGACAAAAAACCTGTTGGTGGATGAATAAACACGAAAGTTTAGAAAGTTGATATGTGCATATTTAGTGTGTATTAAGTATAGTTTTTTATTCATATATTAGCTAAATTATCGCATATTATGGACAAAAGGTACTTAAAAGTGTTAAATTATGTTTTTCAGTCCAAAGATGAAGCTCGGAAGCAAAAGGATGCAGGAGAAGCGGTTAGGAGCTCGAGAATGGAATGAAGAAGAAAAACACTAAAAAAGGCACCTACTCGTCGAGTTAGATATCCTACTCGACGAGTCCAGTCGAAGGATCATAAAGATAATGACTCGGAATTCCAGATAGTTATCGCAATACGGGGAATGTGAGAGGGACTCGACGAGTCACCACTTGACTCGACGAGTCGATTCGCTTATTTAAAGATAACTCCACAGATCGATTAGAGGGAGTTCTGGGACGATTCAGAAGTGTTTTGCTGCGATTAAGAAGCCAGAAGAACCCTAGAAGTCGACAAAGAAAGCTAGAATTCAATTCCGGGAGTAATTAAGGCACAATTTCATCATTCTACTTATTCTTTTGTTTTATCAATATGATTAAGCAACTTGACTTTGTTTGTTTGCTGTTATTTACTTTAATTATGAACTAAAACCTTTAGACTTCTGTTTGGGGATACAAAGTTGACAATATGGTTTGATTGATTGGTAGGATTAATTCCAAGTTGGTGAATTTTTGTTATTTTAGCTTGCTAAAGAACCTTGTGTGTGAATAATAATTAATTTTCTGTTAATAGGAAGATAATTGATTAGCATGAACATCTATTGATTATTGACCTCATATGATATGTGACCACTATACTATATGTCTAGGATTAATGAATATGAAACTAGAATTAATAAGAAAATTGAGTAAATTCATGTACAAGCTTGTAAGATGACCATCAAACAAGAGGTTAATTAAAAATAATAAATTAATTAGCTATTGCAAGTCTAATTTAACCCGAATAATTAATCTAGTAAATATAATTGAATTAAACAATTGGCCACTGTTTGAGTTAGTTTATTTGCTAAGGATTAGAGTAGTGAACATGAACCTAATCACTTGAATCGGTAACCAACGAAAGAATTAATCCATTGCACTATTACTTTGAAATCAACCATAGAGTTAACCGAGTTGAACTAAACAGAAGTTCCTTTCCAATTATTGAATCTAGTTAAATCGTTATTTTCTAGTCTTAAATTAGTTATAGTTAGTAAGTTTCTAGTCTTGTAAAACTAGAGAAAAACCCCTATTTCTTAATCAACTTAGATAGAATTAGTTTTTAATTTAATTTGCCGTTCCCTGTGTTCGATACCCTGCTTATTTAGCTATACCACAATTGATAGGTTCACTGCCTTTTGTGTGTTATTTGATAATTAAAGTAGGTTTAAAACTAAGTGAGTTTTACACACATCAAGTTTTTGGCGCCGTTGCCAGGGAACGGTTCTAAAATTAGCATTAAAATTCTAATTCAATCGATCCTTTGTGTAAGATTCATCTTACACAAAGTTAATTTCTGTTTAAGTTTTTGGGTAAAAAAAAAAGCGTGATTTTACCTTGGACTCGCCGAGTGCATTCTCCCAGACTCGGCGAGTACGACGCTGAATCAGATTTATTTTTTTTGTTCTTTTTACGCGTTTTTTGTTATGTTTGCAGTTGTTTCATGACCCGATGATCTGATACGCCTCTGATTCCCCCTCTTGAAGATCCGGAAACCGCATTAAGAAGGAACAAAGGCAAAACCGTTGGAGAATCCGCTTCTTCAAAGAACTCACCACTCAAAAACCTCAAATCCGTTTTTAGCAAGAGAAGGCGCAGCAAATCAGGAGCATCCAGTGCATCGTTGACAATCGAAGACCCGATTCAAAAAGACACCGACTACGAGACCGAGGAAGAAAACGAGCCCACATACGAGCACACATCCGAGTTTGAAGACGATTTAGCCACCGCTATGGCTAATATTGACGAAATCCCCATGGGGGAATGGAAGAAGAGGATGCGTGATTTTTCAAACAAAATTTTCGATTTTTATAAAAACATAATTCCATCACTATTCATAGAAACAACCCCTTTTTAATTGTTCAACATTATATTACAAAATCCCAAGATCAAAATGTCAAGCTCCAAACGTGTGTGTACGGATCAAGCCGGCGCCTTCCCACGGTCGTCACTAGCACCTGAAACAAATAACATCAACACTGTAAGCACAAGGCTTAGTGAGTTCCCAAAATACTACATATAACACATATTAGCCACTCGAGGCTATAACTCTGTGGGTCCGTGCACCCAAACTCTGTGAACCCTCAGGTTCTAACTCTGTGAACCTTCCGGTTCTAGCTCTGTAAACATGCACAGCATCAAACACATAATAGTAATGCAGTACAACACATAACATACATGGCATACAAATACTCTAACACATAACTCTGGTTACCTACTCAAGGTAAAGTATAGTGAGAAGACTCACCTCGTGTGTCTCGGTAAACCGTAACCCTGAAATCACTAAACACTCGATCCGCCGAGCTGAAGTCCCCCTATAGCAAAATATCTCTAATTAACACTTTCTCAACTAGGGTTGACCATACCATAACAGGACAATCTAGGTCAACGCTGGTCAACGGTCAACTTGACCGGACTCGGCGAGTGCACTATAGCGACTCGGCGAGTCTGAGCGCAATCACCAATTTCCCTGAAACCCTCTCTTGACACGTCGAGCATCCCTTCCCAACTCGACGAGCTCCACCTGGCACGAGTTGTGGGGCCACCATGACTCAACTCGCCGAGTCTCAAGAACGACTCGGCGAGTCCGGTTTGACTTGGTCCACCTGTCCATCCTGACTCCCCCCTTGACCCACTGAGTTCACTCATCCCAACTCGGCGAGGCCACTCGCTGAGTGGTCGTGCAACATTCAAGCTACTCGCCGAGTCTGTTCTTCGGACTCGGCGAGTCCGTGCCATGCACTGACTCAATCTTGCTCAAAAGGCCAGATCCAGTCCACTAATCCATAGATCCAGTCCCCCCATGCTTATTTAGCACGTAAAGTCACAATCTTGATGCATAAATAACCTCTACATGATCACAAATGATGATTTTGACTCTATTACTTCAACACAAGGCCAAGGACTCCATTTTCACCCATGAAGCTTGATGAGTGAGGCCCTCTGGACCTCTATGGATCCAGATCCATGGTCTCAACTCAAAGAGGGAACAAAAGGGCACCAAATCACCCCATAAATGATCATATTAAGCCCTAACTTGCATCAAGTTTCACCAAACAGGAAATGGTCCGAAAATAATACCTCTAGAGTGATGATCCAAGCTCCAAATCCATGAAATAGAAACCTCCTTTGCTTCCTCTTGCCTAGAGCCTCCTTCTTCTTGCTAAACAACACTCACAAGGTCAAGATTTGCTCTCAATCTCTCACCAAACGCTCAAGAACTCTAGGGACACACTCTGGGGGTTGGATGAGCGCAAATGACGGCCATAAGGCCCTTTAAATAGGCCACAAACCCAGAGATTTAGGGTTTCACTACACAGCGCAGACTCGCCGAGTCCATACCTTGGACTCGCCGAGTCCAAGCGCGCACCTTCGCTCAATCCCGCGTCTCTACTCGGCGAGTCTGAGCCCCGACTCGCCGAGTCCCTCTTAGAAAATAACATAATTAAACTTTCATTATACCTGGAAAAATCCGGATGTTACAACTCTCCCCCACTAGAACCGGACTTCGCCCTCGAAGTCCCGCTCTAAAACAGCTCCGGATGCTGCTCCCACATCATATCCTCCGGCTCCCAGGTCATCTCTGATCCCTTCCGATGTTGCCACTGAACCAATACCAGAGGTACCTCCTTGTTCCTCAAAACCTTGATCTTCCGATCCCTAATAGCCACTGGTCTCTCCGCATAGTTCAGGCTTGCATCAACCTGAATATCCTCAAGTGGAACCACTGCCGACTCATCGGCTATACATTTCCTCAACTGCGATACATGAAAAGTGTTGTGAATCTGTCCCAACTCTGCTGGTAACTCCAGCCGATAGGCTACCCGGCCCACCCTGGCGATCACCCGAAACGGGCCAATAAACCGGGGTCCCAATTTGCCCCTCTTCCTGAACCGGATCACTCCTTTCCAAGGAGAGACCTTCAGGAGAACAAAGTCGCCGACTTGAAATTCCAACTCGGACCGGCGCCTATCCGCGTAACTCTTCTGCCGGCTCTGAGCGGTCAATAACCTCTGCCTGACCAGCTGTATCTGCTCTGTCGTCTGATTCACGATCTCTGTACTGCCCATTACCCTTTGCCCAACCTCTCCCCAACATATGGGAGTCCGACACCTCCTACCATATAACAGCTCAAAGGGCGGCATACCAATGCTCGAATGATAGCTGTTATTGTAGGAAAACTCCGCTAGAGGCAAATACGAGTCCCAACTACCCCCAAAATCCAATACACAAGCTCGAAGCATGTCCTCGAGTGTCTGTATCGTCTGTTCACTCTGACCGTCGGTCTGGGGGTGGTATGCGGTACTAAAATGCAACTTAGTACCCAATTCCTCATGAAATTTCTTCCAAAAACGGGAAGTGAAACGCACATCGCGGTCTGAAACAATCGAGACCGGCACCCCATGCCGAGATACAACCTCCCTCACGTAAACCTCCGCCAACTTCTCTGCTGAAGAACTCTCATTGATGGCAAGAAAGTGAGCGCTCTTTGTCAACCTATCCACAATCACCCAAATTGCATCAACTCCTCTGGCAGTCCTCGGCAATTTGGTGATAAAGTCCATAGTGATCTGTTCCCACTTCCACTCGGGAACCTCCAATGGCTGCAACTTGCCATGCGGTCTCTGGTGTTCGGCCTTTACCCTTCGACAGGTCAAACACCTCTCGACAAACCATGCTACATCCCTCTTCATACAGGGCCACCAATACTCCTTCCTTAGGTCCAAATACATCTTCGTGGCCCCGGGGTGGATCGAAAATTTCGATCTATGAGCCTCCTCCATCAATGTAACACGGGTACCGCCCACAAACGGTACCCAGATCCTGCCCTGATAAGTCATAAGGCCTCGACTATCCGATATAAACTCAGAAACCATCCCAATAACCCGCTCTCTCTTCTGCATCTCCGGACGCACGGCCTCGGCCTGAGCCCCACGAATGGCGTCCAGAACTGGAGCTATCACGGTCAGTCTCAAACATACATCTCGCAGGGGAGTACTCTCCGCCCTGCGACTCAACGCGTCGGCTACCACATTAGCCTTGCCCGGGTGGTACAAGATCTCACAATCATAGTCCTTGACCACATCTAACCATCTCCTCTGCCGCATATTTAGGTTAGGCTGATCCATCAAGTACTTCAAACTCTTATGGTCCGTGTAAATCGTACAACGAACCCCATACAAGTAGTGCCGCCAAATCTTGAGGGCGAACACCACTGCCCCCAACTCCAAATCATGTGTGGGGTACCTCGTCTCGTGAGGCTTCAACTGCCTCGATGCATAAGCTATCACATGACCTTTCTGCATCAATACCGCTCCCAATCCTAGGATCGATGCATCACAGAATACCACAAAACCTTCCATACCTTCCGGAAGGGCTAATACTGGAGCTTCACACAACCTTTGGCGAAGCGTCTCAAAGGAGGTCTGCTGCTCGGGACCCCATGCAAATGCCACACCCTTCCGGGTCAATCTGGTGAGTGGAACCGCAATCTTGGAGAAATCCTTAATAAATCTCCGATAATACCCTGCCAGCCCGAGAAAACTCCGTATCTCAGAAGGTGACCTCGGCACCTCCCACCTCATCACTGCGTCAACCTTGGCCGGATCGACCAATATCCCCTTCTGGTTAACGAGATGCCCCAGAAACTGGACCTCCCGTAACCAGAAATCGCACTTGGAGAACTTTGCGTAAAGCTTCTCCGCTCTCAAAACCCCAAGCACCTCCCTCAGATGCTCCTCGTGCTGCTCACTAGATCTCGAATATACCAGAATATCATCAATGAAAACAATCACCGACCGATCCAACATCGGCCGACACACCCGGTTCATGAGGTCCATGAACACAGCCGGGGCATTAGTGAGCCCGAAAGGCATCACCACAAACTCGTAATGCCCATAACGTGTCCTGAATGCTGTCTTCTGGACGTCCTCGTCCCGCACTCTCACCTGGTGATAGCCTGATCTCAAATCAATCTTGGAGAACCAAGATGCTCCCTGAAGCTGATCGAATAAATCGTCGATCCTCGGCAGCGGGTAACGGTTCTTGACCGTCAGCTTATTCAATTCCCGGTAATCAATACACATGCTATGCGAGCCATCCTTCTTCTTCACAAACAAGATGGGTGCTCCCCACGGCGAGCTACTCGGCCGAATAAACCCCTTCCCCAGCAACTCCTGAAGTTGCGAGGATAACTCCTGCATCTCTGGGGGCGCAAGGCGATACGGCACCTTAGCAATAGGTGCGGCCCCCGGAACCAAATCGATGCCAAACTCCACTTGCCTCGCGGGAGGCACTCCCGGTAACTCTTCGGGAAATACATCTGGAAACTCCCGCACCACCGGAACTTCCTCCACAGAGCTCGGTCTCTCGGAGAGCACTCGCGTATCCATCACATACGCTACATAACCCTTACAGCCCTGCTGTAAACACTGTCTCGCCCTAGCAGCCGAACAAAAGGCTGATCCAGAACATGTACCCTCGCCGTACACTGAAAGAACTCCCCCACTAGGATTTCGTATAGTCACCAGCTGTCGCTCGCAATCGATAACCGCACCGAATCGGCTCAACCAATCCATGCCCACTATGACACAAACATCACCCATCGCAATCGGAATCAGGTCGATCGGAAACTCGACCCCGAATATCTCCAATACACATCCCCGGAAGACCTCTGTAGCACAAATCACCCTGTCGGCGGCTATGGAAACCCGCAGAGGCCGACTCAATACTCCACGACTAACACTGATACGCTGACTAAATGCCAAGGACACAAAAGATCGACTCGCGCCCAAGTCAAATAACACTAAAGCAGGTACAGAATTCACAAGGAAGGTACCTAAGCATAGCATGATATAAGCATAATATCTCAACACCATAAACAATAATGAAAAGGAAACATACCAGCCACAACGCCGGCGCGGCGCGGACCTCTTCCGCAGTCAGCTGGAAGGCTCTCCCCCGAGCCCTCGGTGCCTCGGCCTTCACGGGCCGACTCTCTGCAGCAGTAGCTCTGATGGCGGCGGGAGCAGACCCCTGAGATGCTCCGCGCAGCAGCGGACACTCCGCCTTCCGGTGTCCAGTCTGGTTGCAGTGGAAGCACACTGCAAATCCCTTGGGGCAGTCCCTAGCCATGTGCCCCTCCTTGCCACATTTGTAGCAAGACCCTGCCCGACAGACGCCATCGTGACCCTTGCCGCACTTCCCACAAGTGCGGCCCTTCTGGCTCCCGGGTCTGGGATCAGCGGGCTTGGCCCGCTTGGCTGCCGGCTGGGACTGTGCCGGTCGCCGATCCCTCCCCATAGACTCCGCCTCCTCCCTGGCCTGAGTCTCAAGCTCAATCTCCCTCTTCCGAGCATTTGCCTGAAGCTCGGCAAATGTCCGGTACGAGGAGTTCGCAGCGAACTCCCGAATATCCCGCCTCAAAATGCTCAGATAACGGCTCATACGTGCCTGCTCGGTGGACACGTGCTCAGGGCAGAACATTGCCCTCTCCTGGAACATCCTCGTAATCGCTGTAACCGACTCGGTACCCTGCTTGAGGGTCAGAAACTCCTGCGCCAGACGTTCCCTCTCCACCTGAGGAACATACTCATCTCGGAACATGGAAGTGAACCTCTCCCAGGTCACTGCCGAAAGCTCAGTCGGTGTGAAATGCGCAGTCACAAACTTCCACCAGTCCTTCGCTCCCAAGCGAAGCTGGTTCAATGCGAACCGAACCTTCAAATGCTCAGGGGACGAGCAAGTGAAGAAGCATCCCTCCATATCAGATATCCACCTCATAGCCGCCACCGGATCCTGTGTACCATCAAACTCTGGTGGCTTGGTGTTGCTGAACTCCCTAAACAACATCGCATCACCTCCCTGGGGTCTCGTCGCAGCAATCGATGCGGTAGCCGCTGCAACCGCAGCCTCAGAAAGAGCGGCATAGCGCTCATCAAACGTCTCAATCAAAGCGGTCTTGATAGACCCGAACATCTCTGGTATCTCAGCTCTGATGACCGCAGCCACCTCCTCATGAATGATCTGTCGAATCTCCTCATCACTAGATCCGGCATCCTCCTGCATGTGTCGTGTCCTCACCATGATCAATCTCTGAAATACAACATGCGATAATTAGAATTCACTCGAACACTCTTACATTCAACAATCCAACCCTCCTTGATTCTTGGCATCCCCAGATTCTTATTTGGACTGTGTACCGCACCGGTGCTTTGAGTAGTACGGGCCCAATACTACTGTCCGCACCGTCTCGGTACACACCCCAAATCGTCCTCCTCGGATCCCAGTCCCCAAGTACTCTATTATACTTAAATCACTCTGGAACAAATCTCACACAAAGCCCTAGCTGCTACCTAATTACTCTTAGCATCTCATAGCAGCTCACCATTCCCTAAGCTAAGGCATCACAAAACAGGCCACTCTAGTCCTATCCGCAATACCTAGCCTGCTCTAGCATGCAAACACATCACAGTATTAATTATTTCATAACAAAAGATATTTTGGGAATTCACCGTTCGAGCGCTGACTGATCGTACACACGTTTCTTCCTGGAAAACCCTTTACTCTTAGAAAATTTTGGTTTTTATTTTGAAAATATCTCTTCATTTCCTCAGTTTGAGTTCAAATACCCCCGAAGGTGTACCCGAATCCCTCAAACCAAGGCTCTGATACCAATTTGTAACACTGAATTTTTCAAACAAAATTTTCGATTTTTATAAAAACATAATTCCATCACTATTCATAGAAACAACCCCTTTTTAATTGTTCAACATTATATTACAAAATCCCAAGATCAAAATGTCAAGCTCCAAACGTGTGTGTACGGATCAAGCCGGCGCCTTCCCACGGTCGTCACTAGCACCTGAAACAAATAACATCAACACTGTAAGCACAAGGCTTAGTGAGTTCCCAAAATACTACATATAACACATATTAGCCACTCGAGGCTATAACTCTGTGGGTCCGTGCACCCAAACTCTGTGAACCCTCAGGTTCTAACTCTGTGAACCTTCCGGTTCTAGCTCTGTAAACATGCACAGCATCAAACACATAATAGTAATGCAGTACAACACATAACATACATGGCATACAAATACTCTAACACATAACTATGGTTACCTACTCAAGGTAAAGTATAGTGAGAAGACTCACCTCGTGTGTCTCGGTAAACCGTAACCCTGAAATCACTAAACACTCGATCCGCCGAGCTGAAGTCCCCCTATAGCAAAATATCTCTAATTAACACTTTCTCAACTAGGGTTAACCATACCATAACAGGACAATCTAGGTCAACGCTGGTCAACGGTCAACTTGACCGGACTCGGCGAGTGCACTATAGCGACTCGGCGAGTCTGAGCGCAATCACCAATTTCCCTGAAACCCTCTCTTGACACGTCGAGCATCCCTTCCCAACTCGACGAGCTCCACCTGGCACGAGTTGTGGGGCCACCACGACTCAACTCGCCGAGTCTCAAGAACGACTCGGCGAGTCCGGTTTGACTTGGTCCACCTGTCCATCCTGACTCCCCCCTTGACCCACTGAGTTCACTCATCCCAACTCGGCGAGGCCACTCGCTGAGTGGTCGTGCAACATTCAAGCTACTCGCCAAGTCTGTTCTTCGGACTCAGCGAGTCCGTGCCATGCACTGACTCAATCTTGCTCAAAAGGCCAGATCCAGTCCACTAATCCATAGATCCAGTCCCCCCATGCTTATTTAGCACGTAAAGTCACAATCTTGATGCATAAATAACCTCTACATGATCACAAATGATGATTTTGACTCTATTACTTCAACACAAGGCCAAGGACTCCATTTTCACCCATAAAGCTTGATGAGTGAGGCCCTCTGGACCTCTATGGATCCAGATCCATGGTCTCAACTCAAAGAGGGAACAAAAGGGCACCAAATCACCCCATAAATGATCATATTAAGCCCTAACTTGCATCAAGTTTCACCAAACAGGAAATGGTCCGAAAATAATACCTCTAGAGTGATGATCCAAGCTCCAAATCCACGAAATAGAAACCTCCTTTGCTTCCTCTTGCCTAGAGCCTCCTTCTTCTTGCTAAACAACACTCACAAGGTCAAGATTTGCTCTCAATCTCTCACCAAACGCTCAAGAACTCTAGGGACACACTCTGGGGGTTGGATGAGCGCAAATGACGGCCATAAGGCCCTTTAAATAGGCCACAAACCCGGAGATTTAGGGTTTCACTACACAGCGCAGACTCGCCGAGTCCAAGCGCGCACCTTCGCTCAATCCCGCGTCTCTACTCGGCGAGTCTGAGCCCCGACTCGCCGAGTCCCTCTTACAAAATAACATAATTAAACTTTCATTATACCTGGAAAAATCCGGATGTTACAAGTTCCTTTCCAATTATTGAATCTAGTTAAATCGTTATTTTCTAGTCTTAAATTAGTTATAGTTAGTAAGTTTCTAGTCTTGTAAAACTAGAGAAAAACCCCTATTTCTTAATCAACTTAGATAGAATTAGTTTTTAATTTAATTTGCCGTTCCCTGTGTTCGATACCCTGCTTATTTAGCTATACCACAATTGATAGGTTCACTGCCTTTTGTGTGTTATTTAATAATTAAAGTAGGTTTAAAACTAAGTGAGTTTTACACACATCAAGTTTTTGGCGCCGTTGCCGGGGAACGGTTCTAAAATTAGCATTAAAATTCTAATTCAATCGATCCTTTGTGTAAGATTCATCTTACACAAAGTTAATTTCTGTTTAAGTTTTTGGGTAAAAAAAAAAAGCGTGATTTTACCTTGGACTCGCCGAGTGCATTCTCCCAGACTCGGCGAGTACGACGCTGAATCAGATTTATTTTTTTTGTTCTTTTTACGCGTTTTTTGTTATGTTTGCAGTTGTTTCATGACCCGATGATCTGATACGCCTCTGATTCCCCCTCTTGAAGATCCGGAAACCGCATTAAGAAGGAACAAAGGCAAAACCGTTGGAGAATCCGCTTCTTCAAAGAACTCACCACTCAAAAACCTCAAATCCGTTTTTAGCAAGAGAAGGCGCAGCAAATCAGGAGCATCCAGTGCATCGTTGACAATCGAAGACCCGATTCAAAAAGACACCGACTACGAGACCGAGGAAGAAAACGAGCCCACATACGAGCACACATCCGAGTTTGAAGACGATTTAGCCACCGCTATGGCTAATATTGACGAAATCCCCATGGGGGAATGGAAGAAGAGGATGCGTGATGACACCGGCCCGAAACTTGTGCAACCCGCAATTCCCGCAACTGCTACTTTTGAGCTAAAGGGCCATATTCTCGCTCAACTTAAGGAGATCCCTTTTCACGGGAGAGATCACGAAGACGCCTATAAGCACTTGGATGAAGTAAATGATGTGGCAGATTACTTCAATGTACCCAATGTGCCTCGCGAGATCCAGCTTCTTCGCATGCTTCCTGTCACTTTTAAAGGAGCTGCAAAAGATTGGTTAAAGTCACTCCCTCCCGGATCGGTCACCACATGGGCCAAGATGAAAGAAGAGTTCATAGACCATTTTTGCACACCTTCCAAGATAGCCAATCTAAAGAAAGCCATTGCCAACTTCGAGCAACAACCCGGAGAATCTCTTTATGAAGCTTGGGAAAGGTACAAGAGCCTACTTAGAAATTGCCCACACCATGACCTTAATAGCCAACAAGAGGTCTCCATCTTTTATGATGGAGTTAATGTCACCACAAGGCAACTACTTGATTCACAAGGCCCGCTCACCAGAAAGCCACCTCCGGAAATAAAGGAGTTAATTGAAGAATTCTCCAAGCATTCTAGAGAATACCACAATCCGAGGAACGAAGTGAGTCGTGGAGCAGTGAACTCGGTGAACGATAGCATGGCGGCGGTAATAGCTAAACTCGATAGCCTAGACCGAAGAATGACGAAAATGGATCAAACAATCCATGCTATTAGAGTAGGATGCGAAAATTGTGGCGGCCCCCACCTCACCAAGGATTGTGATCGAGACGAAAACGGAAATAAAAAGGCTCAAGTATTTTATTCCAGTGGCGATAGATACGATGAAGATTGGAGGAAACCGAAGAAGGAATGGCTCCCATATGAAGAGTATAAAAAGGCTAAGGAGGAGAAATAAAAACAGAGGGAGAGGGGATTCTATCAAAAGGAAGAGCCAGTGACGGAAAAGATGGCCAGTTTAGAAGATATGCTCACAAGATTCATAACCGCGTCCGAGAAAAGACACAATGATCATGATGTAGAAATGCAAGAAACCAGAAACATGTTAAGGAATCAGCAAGCATCCATTCTCAACATTGAGAAACAGCTGGGACAGCTTGCACATCAAGTGAATGAAAGAAGACCGGGCCAACTTTCGAGCAACACCAAACTCAATCCAAGAATGGAGAACGTAAGCGTAATAACCTCCAGCAGTGAAGAAAAATTTACAGAAGCACTAAGGATCTCCAAGAAGAAGGAAGAAAAGGTAGAAGAATCGGAGCCAGCAAAACCCGACCCGACTCGCCGAGTCACTCCATTGGACTCAACGAGTCCATGCGAAATTGAAACACCTGTCATTTCTTCGAAACCTTATAAGCCTTCACTGCCATACCCAACCAAAGCCATGCCTGCAGAAAAAGTAGAAGCATACAGAACCTTCATGAATCATGTTAACGCTCTACAAGTTAATGTGCCATTTGTGGAAACAATACTTCAAACGCTGTACAAGGCGTTTGTGAAGATCTCCTTATAAAAGTTTACAAGTTTATTTTCCCAGTAGACTTCGTGGTTGTTGATATGGAAGAAGACCCCGAAATTCCAATTATTTTGGGGAGATCCTTCTTGAACACCGCGTGTGCTTTAATTGATATATGTGAGTCTACATTGACATTAAGGGTGGGTGATGAGGCTGTGACGTTTAAAGCTATTCCAGAAATCAAGCAAGAAGAGGAAAAGATTGAAGAAGTCTCAATGATCCAATTGGATGATGAGATATTAGAAAAAGAGCTTGCACGTTTACTAAAAGAGGATCCAAGCAAGTTTGTGATACACTCTGAAAAAGAAGGAGATGTTAACAAGGACTTGGATGAATTAGAAAAGCTACTGGAAGGAGCCCACTCAGGAAAAACCCAAGAATTTATGGAATTCGTTCCGACTCGCCGAGTCACTTTAATGGGCTCGACGAGTCCAGTCGATTTGGGTAAACACTTGGCTGACTTAGATCTGCTTGTTACTAGTTCTTCACATACCTTGGATTTCGATAATATACATGATTCTTTAGAAGAACAAACAGCAGAAGGAGAAAAGGGAAGAAAAGTTCAATACGCCGATGTAGCATGTCTTGATACGGTTCATTTCGAGGATGGGTTAAGCACTAGAAAGGACGAAGAGATAAAGGAAAGGAGGGAGGAAGCTGATCACCTATTCACTACTAAACCTAAGGCACAGACCATCATGAAATGTGAAGTAATTAAATTTAAAGAGAAGGAGGTTCAAGAGAAGGTGAAAAAGAAGGGGGTAAAGAAGAAAAAGAGGAAAAGGGAAGCCCAAGCAGCTGAGGATGAGGATGTGAAAAGGAAAAGAGATGCATTAAAAAGGGCTTACAAGAAAAAGATCCACGCTTACAAGACCAAGTACAAATCACAAAAAGTTAGGCGTGCGTTCCCGATGCTCGAAGATGACGAAACGTAGACGGGAAGGAGTCTAGCTAATGACTCCTTAAAAAGAAGCGCTTGGCGGGAGGCAACCCGTTATATAGAGTTTGCTTTCTTTTACTTTTTAGTTTTATTTATTTATTTTCCCTTCGTTTTTTTGAATCTTAATCTTCCAAATCATCGGACATGTCTGCTTGAGAGTGTGCATAGGCTAAGTGTGGGGTGAAATGATTTACAATAAATAGCAAAATTTTGAAAATTATGCATTTTTTTTACGCGACTCGCCGAGTTGACCACTACTCGACGAGTCTATATTGATTTCAGAAAAAAATTGACTTCGCGACCAAACTCGCCGAGTCTGACCACGACTCGACGAGTCGGTATTATTTACAGAAAAAAAATAATGTCGAAATTACTTTTACATTGGGTAACTAGGGTTTTAACCCTAAGAATCAGTTTTCACAACCATACTCGTCGGGTGCCGTCATTCTCTCTCTCTCTCTCTCTCTCTCAAGCATTCATCATTCTTCTTCAAGTTTCTTTCAAATTTCTCAAGCCCAATCTCAAAAGGTAACAAATTTCTTCTTGTTTTCTGTTAAGAACATGATTATAAGGCCATCTATGGTAGTAATTGCATGAAAAACCCGTTTTTGAAAAGTGCTAAATTTCTAGGGTTTTGATTTCTCATGAATTATGTTGTTTTGAATGCTTATTTTGGCCTTAATACATTAATACTAAGTGTTTAGACAAAACCCTTGACAAAATTTCCAGGTTTTATGGTCTAATTTGCATCGACCCGTCGACTGACTCGTGCAGTTTGCGCGACTCGCCGAGTCGGACCTGGACTCGACGAGTCCAGTCGAGTAACATATAGCAGAATTTTTTTTAATTATATTATGTGTTTTCTGTGTTTTGTGTATTTTTTTTGCAGAAATCATGTTCAGAAGGGGACAAAGTTCCAGGGGCAACCAAGGGGAGTTTCCATGGCTAAACTTCCCACAAATCGAGTCCGCTTCGACAATGCGGAAATGGAAGAAGAAGCTATCTGATATCAAGAAAAAGGAGGTTTATGTGCCCAACCGGATAGATTGGGAGTGGCTGCAAAGTGTTCGATATGAGGAGGAATTAGCTCCTTACCTCTTGAAGGAGTTCCACCATGAAGGCGAAACAATGGTCTGTGACGGGTGGAGCCGGGTCTTCCGTATTCAAGAGCCGGTATATTTGGAGCTTTGTTTGGAGTTTTTCTCCACGGTATCTTTCACCGGGGGAGTGGATGTTTATCACCCGGCCAGCTTTAGTTTTTGTCTTGGGGGTGAGTTTCGTCAATGCTCTGTGGTGGATCTTGCCTGTCGATTAGGGATCTACGATCAGCCCTTGGTTGCAACAAACATCTTTCGGGCCTTTTTGGCACAAACTCATATGGTGTTCCCCGAGGGAGTTACGAGTACGGGCTGGTGGAATACTATTGGTAACAAAGTTTATATCCCAAAGTTTGCACAGGAAGGGAGCATCCGATCCCCAACACACCGCCTCATACACCGCCTTATTTCATCTACCATCAATCAAAGAAAAGATGATGACAAGGTTTCCAACCTTGACGTCTTCTATTTATGGAGCATCATTACACCCGGCGTCTTTTGCAACATTCCTTGGTGTTTAGCTTCATATCTTTTGGAGGGTGCGGTCAAAGATCGCAAAACCTCCCGAATTAATGGTGGGATGTTTGTCACCCGGTTGGCTAACTCATTCGGGTTGATGAACCGCGGTGCATGGAACTTCATGACATTGATCCCTACACCTCCGTTCAATCCCATTCTTTTCCGAAGAGCGAGGATTATTGAAGAATATGGAGGTGGCCATTATGCCATCCTGAATGATGACCCCCGTTGTTGGTCCCGAAGCACCGGGAAGGAGGGTAAGATCAAGAAGAGAGCGGGATGTGGAGGACGAGCCGCCGGTGATTCTGGTTGAGAATGAAGACGTACCAATGGATTGGTACAATGGCGGCTGCAAGATCAAATGGCGCGGGGGTTGAATTTTAGCAACCAATCTCATATCCGACTTTTTGACCACTTCAATATCCCACATATTGATGGTGGAAATTACCCATTTATTCCGTCATGGGATGAGGTGATTGGTGCGCGAAGAAGTTGTGCAGGGGGAAGTGGAGCCGCCGCGGATGATGACGAGGACGAAGATTGATTTTTGTGTTTTAATCAAACAATTTTTATTTTTTGTTTTTTTATTCTTATTTGGTGTGTATGACTTGTTCAAGATTTTATTTTGCTTAATGATTATATGCATTAGTTATTTTTCAGGATTGGATTAGGATTGCTTGCTTAGGAAGCGTTTAGAGTTATAGCGAACGGGTTTTATCACGAGTGAAAGCGAGTCAAGGAAGCGGAACGTTAACGTTAAAGTGTCGAGTCCGGTCCTTAGGGGTATGAGCAATTGAGTCTAAACGTGCGGAAGAGTTAGAGAAGTTTTTAGAGGCTGACACAGTTGCAAAATACAAATTTTTTGCGTTCAGTGGCCTACTCGTCGAGTGCACTTAACTGAATCGACGAGTCGCCTTGTATTTCCATATATTCTGAGAAGGAGCGCTGGTACTCGACGAGTTGACCACATGACTCGACGAGTCGTTCATTTTTTTATACCGACGGACTGCTGATTTGATGCTGCTACTTGTACCACTTGCTCACTTATTCTTCCATATCCATTATTGATGATCTTACACCGATTTCTGTGTATTTGGAGCGACCCATACGACACGAGACACCCAAGACATGGATGAGATGTTACCATGTCTAAAGTTAATTGCAGTTGGAGCTTAAATGAAAGTGATCAACCTATCCACTGCTATCCCAGGGGAGTTTGTTCCAATCCCCTCTTTCGTTTTTTTATGTTTTTATGTATCATATGCAATGAGGGCATTGCATCACATAAGTGTGGGGTAGGGGGTTGGTCATAATAGTCAATTTTATAGTTAATTTTAAAAAAATTTGCATACCAAAAGTATTATTTAGGACTTAATTAGAGAATTTTGGTAAAAAAGTTAGGATTCCATGTTAGAATTGTGTTGATAATTGCATGAAAACCCAAATGTTTACTTGAGCTTATATACGTTCTAGTGCATTTGTGGCTTCCTTATTCCAGTGAAATCATGAGACAAAAACACAACCTTGCTCAGCCTGAGGGATGCAATATGTTTAGCAGCCTAAACCTGAAATGTATCCAGGAAAAATTTTATCGTTAGCCAATAAAGATTGAGATTGAGCGCCCCTGCTTAAGCATGTAGGGAATTGAGTGACAAAAGTGAGGTATACATGTAAAAAAACAAAAAAGAAAGAATTACTAGAAAAAGTTATAAGAATTTTGGAGCAAATGAAGTGAAGATCTAAAGATCAAAATTCCAAGAAATCCAAAAAAGTTGAAGATACCAAAAATAAATCAATACAAGGTGGTGAATTCAAAGATATCAAAGATCAAATTATCAAGAAAGTGAAGAATTCCAAAAGAGCTTCATAGTGGTATCATAAATTGTAATTTTCTAGATTATGTATGCTTGGGTTGCTCAATTAAAAATACCTTGAGGATAAAGAGGTTTTCTGAGGATGGATTCGGAGGGTTGCATAAAATGAGCATAGTTCGGGGTAAGTGGGCGAATGTTTATGAGGATTGTGAGTATTTGGAGTATGGGAGGTTCTTTAGGAAAAATTTTAGACACAAATGCATGCGTTGCGGTCTTGGCATAATGGCTGGGTTCGATTGGAGTTGTTTTATATGATTCTAATGTGTTAAAATTCAGTTTTGCTTGGGGGCAAGCAAAAGTCAAGTGTGGGGTATTTTGATATATGCATATTTAGTGTGTATTAAGTATAGTTTTTTATTCATATATTAGCTAAATTATCGCACATTATAGACAAAAGGTACTTAAAAGTGTTAAATTATGTTTTTCAGTCCAAAGATGAAGCTCGGAAGCAAAAGGATGCAGGAGAAGCGGTTAGGAGCTCGAGAATGGAATGAAGAAGAAAAACACTAAAAAAGCACCCACTCGTCGAGTCAGATATCCTACTCGATGAGTCCAGTCGAAGGATCATAAAGATAATGACTCGGAATTCCAGATAGTTATCGCAATACGGGGAATGTGAGAGGGACTCGACGAGTCGATTCGCTTATTTAAAGATAACTCCACAGATCGATTAGAGGGAGTTCTGGGACGATTCAGAAGTGTTTTGCTGCGATTAAGAAGCCAGAAGAACCCTAGAAGTCGACAAAGAAAGCTAGAATTCAATTCCGGGAGTAATTAAGGCACAATTTCATCATTCTACTTATTCTTTTGTTTTATCAATATGATTAAGCAACTTGACTTTGTTTGTTTGCTGTTATTTACTTTAATTATGAACTAAAACCTTTAGACTTCTGTTTGGGGATACAAAGTTGACAATATGGTTTGATTGATTGGTAGGATTAATTCCAAGTTGGTGAATTTTTGTTATTTTAGCTTGCTAAAGAACCTTGTGTGTGAATAATAATTAATTTTCTGTTAATAGGAAGATAATTGATTAGCATGAACATCTATTGATTATTGACCTCATATGATATGTGACCACTATACTATATGTCTAGGATTAATGAATATGAAACTAGAATTAATAAGAAAATTGAGTAAATTCATGTGCAAGCTTGTAAGATGACCATCAAACAAGAGGTTAATTAAAAATAATAAATTAATTAGCTATTGCAAGTCTAATTTAACCCGAATAATTAATCTAGTAAATATAATTGAATTAAACAATTGGCCACTGTTTGAGTTAGTTTATTTGCTAAGGATTAGAGTAGTGAACATGAACCTAATCACTTGAATCGGTAACCAACGAAAGAATTAATCCATTGCACTATTACCTTGAAATCAACCATAGAGTTAACCGAGTTGAACTAAACAGAAGTTCCTTTCCAATTATTGAATCTAGTTAAATCGTTATTTTCTAGTCTTAAATTAGTTATAGTTAGTAAGTTTCTAGTCTTGTAAAACTAGAGAAAAACCCCTATTTCTTAATCAACTTAGATAGAATTAGTTTTTAATTTAATTTGTCGTTCCCTGTGTTCGATACCCTGCTTATTTAGCTATACCACAATTGATAGGTTCACTGCCTTTTGTGTGTTATTTGATAATTAAAGTAGGTTTAAAACTAAGTGAGTTTTACACACATCAAAAGTCAAGGGGGATGAAAGTAACATTTTACAAAGTTCAAATTCGATGAGGTGAAAGTGACATTTGATAAAGTTGACAGATGGTAACCATAGGAAAATCATATTATACATACTATGTAGGTTAAACACAAAACATTAAAAAAAAAGGTGAAAATGACATTTCAAAAAGTTCAAAGTCAAGGGACTAAAGATGACATTTTACAAAGTAAAGGGTTGAAAAATGTACAAAAATTATATTATACATATACTATAGGGATTAAACACGAAAGTTTAAATAATAAAAAGGGTGAAAGTGATATTTTAGAAACTTCTAAGTCGATGGACTAAATTGATATTTTGCAAAGTAAAGGGTGGAAAGATCTAACATCCCAAAATACGAGGGTAAAAATTTCATTTTTAAAACAATCATAACATTCATTTATCATAAACAAATCTTTAAAGGTATTTTATAATAAAAACAATTATCAGAGTACAATCCCAAAATATTAAAGTTGCGGAAAATATAGGTGTATGCGCTGCGATCAAGCCATGCCCTTCCATTTCGAACCGGAAGTACCTGAAACCATAATGTAATATCCCAAAAATATAGTCCAAAATTTTCGTTTTAAATTATTTAAGAAAAACTCATAATTCATAAAACAACATAATCAAATCACATGTCGTGTATCTCAAACATCATATCAAAATACTGTGTCAAAACCATATATCAAAACATCATAGTCTAAAATATCTTAGGCTGAAAACTGTGGTGTGTGCCATACAGTCATCCCGAGCTCTTCCCTTTGCTACCGGAAGTACCTGAAACCAAAATTGAAAACTGTAAGCATGAAGCTTAGTGAGTCTTCCCAAACTACCACAAGCCTCGCCCACACTCCGATATCTGGGAGATACGAGCCCTGCCCACACTCCGATGGCTATGAGATACAAGCCCCGCCCACACTCAACTACTATGAGATACGGGCTCCGCCCACACTCAGCTACTTAACATACATACAAGTATCATACAGACAAGAATAATAACTAAATCTATCAATCAGTCATATATATCGATGCTCAAATAAAATTATATGATAAGGGCCTCGCTCACACTCGGCTAGTATGAGATACGATACCCACCCACACTCGACTACTAATCATACATATGAGGGTCAGCCTTGGTGCCTTCAACCCGTTCTACTGGAGCAAAACTCACCTCTCAAACTAGGTGATGAACTCTCGCGTGAGGAATCTTTGTTGGCTGCTCCCACGACTTGCCGGCTATAATTTCACAATAAACAATAAGTCAAAACTAAAAATCCTTCTAAGGGTAAAATTACCATTTTACCCCTGATCAAAGTCAACGCTCTGGTCAAAGTCAAAGTCAAGGTCAACTTTCAGTTTGACCCAACTCGTCGAGTCACCTCCTAACTCGTCGAGTTTCTATGTTATTTAGACTCGTGATAAAATTGAGTCAACTCGTCGAGTCCCTTCACAGACTCATCGAGTTCTACCTGGTACGGAATCGGGACAAATCGACTCAATTCGTCGATTCCCCTTCTAGATTCGCCGAGTTCCCTTGTGATATGTGCATATTTACTTATATATTTTGTGTAGAATCATAACACTTTTTGGCAATTTTATTTCAATTAATGAACAAAAGGTACTTAATTATGTTTAAATTATATTTTTAGCGTAAAAGACATGCTCGGATGCAAAAGGAAGCAAGAAATGCAATCAGAAGTTCGGGAATTGAAGAAAGAAGAAAAAAAGTTAAAAATCGGATGTACTCATCGAGTCGGACACCTACTCGACCAGTAGGCCCGAACATTCGCGAACCATTATGAAACATCCCAAAAATGCAACCCAATTTTTTTTATAAAAACATTATTAAAAAGCACAACATCGAATTTTATATAATAAAACCATGCATCGTATGTCTCAAAATGCCTTAATAAATGTATCAAATAAAAACTGAAGTTAATATCATATCGAGACATCTGAATAAAACTCCCAGGATAAAACCGTAACTGTGGTGTGTGCCATGCCATCAACCCGAGCTCTTCCCCTTGCTAGTGGAAGTACCTGAAACCAAAACTGCAAACTGTAAGCACGAAGCTTAGTGAGCTCCCCCAATCTATCGCATACCATACAATAACATATAGAACACATAATGGGCCTTGCCCACTGCATCGAACCGAAATCCGGAAACTGCATCGGACCTTAGTCCGGAAACTGCATCAGACCGAAGTCCTGAAACTGCATCAGACCGATGTCAAGAAACTAACCAGGGGCTTGGTCTCTGCATCAGACCGAAGTCCGGAAACTGCATCGGACCAAAATCCGGAAACTGCATCGGACCGAAGTCCGGAAACTAACCAGGGCATTGCCCACTGCATCAGACCGAAGTCTGGAAACTGACTAAACATAGTATATCATAATCATAACTACTAGCATAAACACATATATTGCATAATGCATCAGACCGAAGTCCGGAACACATAACACAAATACATGCTTGAATCACCAAGACATCAAGCACAGTGAACTACTGCATCGGACCGAAGTCTGGAACTACTGCTGACAAAATGGGCCGGCATTGTAGCCGTAGATCCATTCCTACTGGACGGAGGACTCGCCTTGTAATGCTGGCTGCTGAGATGCTAAATCTGAAACTATCTGACTGCTACTCTGGAACTTCCCGGCTACAAATTCCATAAACACTATATCAAATACTAATCTCAGGGTAAAATGACCATTTTACCCCTGCTATGGTGTCGGTTACAAACATGGGCCCAAACCCTTAATTTATTCTATGTCCGTCAATGACCCCTAGAAGCCCACTACTGACCTAATTTTCTATATTGGGCCCAAATCCCTTTATTGGGCCTTACCCTAGGTCCAACACCTATACTTGGCACATATTCACAAACTCCTAGTGGCCCTTAAGGCCCAAAGACTCTAAGTCCAAAGCACAGCCCACACCGAGGCCCAATTGCTCAAAGCCCAATCTGGCAGCGTACGTGGGGCATACCTCTAGGGACGCTGAGCGTATCGACTGCTGGCTTGTACGCCATGTGTACCTCCTTGTACGCCCAACGTACAACCCCGTTAAGCCAACTTCCTATTAAGTGCTTAATCCATCGATTTAGAAGCTACAATTACAGATCCATGTCTTATTCTATGTCCTAAGCCATAAAGTTGCTTACTTGATGGCTTGGATGGCTCAAACTTCAAAAAGCAATATCCTAACTCCATAGAAATGGCTAGATCTCATGCAAACCTCAAATATCGAAACTTTATTGCTAAGAAGGTGTTTTGAGCCTAAAGGATGGCAATCCCAAGCTCAAAAATGAATCTTCATGATCAAGGTCCAACCTTTGGACCTAAAGATGTCCAAAACTTCAATAACTCTAGATCTAGCATATGAGGAAGAAAGTTCAGTGCTTTTTACATTCTTTTGGTGACAAAGAGTAAATCTAGTCCATATCTCTGAGCTCAAGCTTCTTCTCCAACCTTTGCTTTCCTTCTTCACAACTTCTTCCTCACTAAAAACTCTTACAAAGAGCAAAATCACACAAAAGAGAGAGTAAGGACGTGCTAGGGTTTTCTTGGGGGTGAGGAGACTGGTAATAATCTAGAGGGATGCTATAATGGGGTTTATATAGGTCTCAAATCCTTAAATTAGGGTTTTCTTATCTGCTCACTTACACTGCGCGTACCTAGTGGTACGCTGCGCTTAAGTGTATGCGTCCCCGATTCCAACCGCGGTCTGCTACGCCCCATGTACGCTCTGGCTACCCCCCACGTACATCTTATGGGCGGCCCAAGACTTGGACCAAGTGCATAAATCCAAATCCACTACTCTTTTTCTTCCATACTAGGCCCAACTATAATTTAAGAAAAATTAAATAATTAATACCTCGACAGACGGACGTTACAACTCACCCCCACTTGAATCAGACTTTTTCCTCGAAGTCTGCTGCTACTAAATCTAAAAACAACTCTGGATAATACTCCCGCATCTCATCCTCGGACTCCCACGTCCATTCTGAACCCTTCCGGTGCTGCCACTGCACCTTTACTAGCTGAACTACCTTGTTCCTCAAGGCCTTTGTCTTTCGATCCAAGATCGCAATGATTCTCTCAATGTAATTCAGGCTGCTATCAACCTGAATATCCTCCAATGGTACAACTGTTGAGTCATCCACTAAGCACTTTCGCAACTATGATACATGAAAAGTGTTGTGGATCTGGCTGAGCTCTGCTGGAAGATCCAAATGGTAAGTAACCCGGGCCAAAACCCTAAACGGACCAATGAATCTAGGGCCCAACTTGCCCCGCTTCCGGAATCTTATGACACCCTTCCAGGGTGATACCTTCAGGAGGACCATATCGCCCACCTGAAACTCCAAGTCCGAACGCCTCCTGTCGGCGTAACTTTTCTGCCTACTCTACGCAGTTTGCAGTCTGCTACGGACCTGCTGGATCAACTCTGTGGTCTTCAGTACCACCTCCGTACTCCCGATGACTCTCTGATCGAACTCACCCCAACAAATCGGGGTCCTACACTTCCTCCCATAAAGCATCTTGAAAGGAGGGCGGTCAAGGTTGGCATGGTAACTGTTGTTATACGAAAATTCCGCTAATGGAAGATACGTATCCCAACTGCCACCAAAATCTAGAACACACTGGTCCTTTCAGAGTGATCGTTCGAGTGAGTAAGGTAGCTTAGAGGTTGGATCTACATGTAGAGTTGAGCCAGATTCATAACACCTTCCACGTGTCTCAGTTGAAGAAGTGTGTAGCCGATGAGACAACGGTGGTACCCTTAGAGGACATTCAGGTGGATGCGATCCCGAATTACATTGAGAGGTCGATAACGAGTTTAGATAGGAAGGTGAAGGTCTTGAGGTATAAAGAGGTTCCCCTGGTTTAGGTCCAGTGGCAACATCGAAAGGGATCCGAGTGGACTTGGGAATCGGAGTTCGAGATAAACGAGCGATACCCAGAGTTGTTTTCGGAGCATGACTTCGAGGGCGAAGTCTGATTCTATTGGGGGAGAATTGTAACATCCGACTCCCAAGTATTATTTTTTTTATTATATTAATGATTTTATTGAGCAAATCGACGAGTTGGAGGCCCCAACTCGTCGAGTAAAGACGAATTTGGCCACGTGGGTTTTATGACCAACTCGACGAGTTGGTGCTATGAGAGGAAACCCTAATTCTCCAGGGTTGGGTCCTATTTAAAGGACCTTAAGCCCTCATTTCCGCGTCACCAGACACCTTACTCCCCTGTATGAAACCCTAATCGTCCATATTGATCTAAGAGAGAAATAAAGCTAATCTTTAGGCATTTTTGTGCACTTTTGGAAGAGAAGAGAAGAGTATCAAAGCAAGGAACAAGAAGGGAATGTTGGATCTAGCGTTGATCCACCTTTAAGCTTATGTTGGAAGGTAAAAGTCACCACCTTGCTCATCATATTGATTAGATCTTATTGCGAGGAAGCTTTTAGGGCTTTTTCCATATTCCTGGAGACTTTGAGTGATTTGAGCTTGCTAAGAGACTGAGACTTCAAATCTGGACCATTTGAGGTCCCTTAAGCCCAAAGGTCCAAGCTTTATGAAGTTAGAAGAGAGTTTTATTGCTTAGGACCCTAAATGGAACTTGTTTTGGCATTTCAAGCCCTAAGTGCCATGCATGGATGTAAAGCTTGCAACTTTACATGGTATCTCAGCCTTGGGAGGCTGGATCTAGAGTTTGGGATTATAACTCTACCTTAAAATGTCTGAATGAGAACATAGATTGAAGGGACTCGCTGAGTCGGTGAGCTGACTCGACGAGTCGGCCAGGGTTTTTCCCGACGAGTCTGGACATGAGTAACTCGGTGAGTTAATGAGACAACTCGATGAGTTAAGTTGGATTTTCGTGATATTTCTGAAGTAATGAGGGACTCAATGAGTTACATAGATGCACTAGACGAGTCGGGTTAACATGGATTGTTGAATCGAGTGTTGACTTTAGGGTTTGGTTAAGACAGGGATTATGGGGACCATGGAGGGGTAAAATGGTCTTTTACCCATTCCAATAGTTAGAGAGAGAAAATAGCTTAGTTTATTTAGAGTTGTGATTGAAGTGTTAAATAGAGATAATTATCATGTGTTAGGCAAAGGTTGGATCGATGATTCGTGTACGAGGTTTATTTACTTGCTTACAAGGTGAATATTCTCACTATACTTATTTTGAGTGGTAATTTTGTGTGACCGGAGGGTCTTGTATGTTTTATTGAGTATTGTGATATCTTGCATTATGTCTTTGTGATTTATGCTGTGTATTATTATGAGCTTACTGAGTTAGGACTGGTGGGTCCACCCGAGTTGTGGGACCGGAGGGTTCCACTGAGACACATTGACCGGAGGGTCTTATTCGAGATATAGACATGAGAGGCTAATGAGTTATGTGTGGTATTTTGGGAGACTCAGTAAGCATCGTGCTTACCGTGTTATGTGTTATGTGTTTCAGGTACTTCTTAGGATCACAGGAAGGTGCTGACTTGATTGTACACATGAGATAGAGTTATGTTTTGAGGATCCTAGATTTTATTCCAACAATTCTGAACAAGTGTTTTGATAATTTGATATTTTGGGGATTTTTTGTGAGTTGTGTTGATGAAATTTATATGATTTTAAAATGAAAATTTTGTTTGAAAATTTACAGTATTACAATGAGGTCGATTGATGCTGCCGTGATAGCTATTGTTGTATGAAAAATTCCGCTAACGGAAGATAAAAAGTACTATGATTTCCTTTAAGTAACTTTAGCTAAAAGTCAATCATTCTCCTTATAGCTTTTTACGTGTGACTGACTTTTATATCTAATGAAAATCATATCTAATTCATACGGAGTCCGATTTCCACGAAATTTATATGTTCGAGATCAGGACGACGTGTATTATATATATATATATATATATATATATGTGTGTGTGTGTGTGTGTGTGTGTGTGTGTGCGCACTTATTTTTTCGATTTACGAACGATTCGGTTGATTTTTTCTAGTTTTCTTAATACGAAACTTATATTATATAGTCTGTAGCAGACACAACTATAGATTATCATATTCAAAGATTTTTATTATATTCATTATATCTTAAATGCGTATAGCCTCAATTTGCTATAGGTACATAAATCAACAAACACAATTTACGGCTCTACCCATTTTGAGTTGGAGGTATTTGGTTTGAGTCTTAAGTTTCATACTTTTTTTACCTACATATAATATTTAAATGCGGATGTAATAGGATAAATCAACAAACACGATTTACGCCTCTGCCTATTCTGAGTTGGAGGTATTTGGTTCGAGTCTTAAGCTTCATACTTTTATGCTTACATATAATATTTAATATCGAATGCAATCGGATAAATCAACAAGCAACCATTTGGTTGAGTTAAAAATACGCTTCTCCCCTATAGAGGTCACCACTCTACTCTTCTTTCTTGGATTTTTTTACACGATGACGTGGCATGCAATTAATGGCATTGATAACCTAGTTAGCATATCTTGTCAACCAAACATACACCTCAACATCCAAGTAAGTCAATAAGGTGGTAACTGGAAAAGGCTAAGAAATGAAATCTTTTTATCCTTTTTTTTAGTTGCAACTAGAATATAATTAGAAGCACGACCGGTTAAATCAAAAACAAGGATTTGGCTTAGTTGAACATGCCTCTCCTTCACAAAGATTGAGGTTTTGAATTACCGTTTTGTGTTATTTTCTCTTACTTTTTTACCTTATGATATTGCATGTTGTTGATGAGATGGCAAACCTAATTAGCATGTCATGTCAGACTAACTGACATGTCATTATTCAAGTAAGTTAATCCAAGTGGTACTGGTAACCAACGAAGGGATAAGAAATGCAATATTTTTTTCTTCTAAAATATGGCTTTTATGGAACAAAATAATAATAATAATAATAATAATAATAACTAGATGGGGAACCCTTGCGTTGCGGGGGTCGGATGCGATAATTTTTTCCGTTGTTTGTTCTTTGAAAATGTTTATAATTTGAGTTGTTCATTCCTTCCCTCTTTAACTGATCTATAAATAAATAAATAAATAAGAAATAAAAAAACATCAATGAATCTGTAATCAAAACTAATAAAATAACAATTAAACGAAAACATAGGAACTTATAATGCCACAAATAACCAACATAAGTAGAGAGACCAAAAAAGACAAAAATGACTACAAATCGGAAAAATAATGAATTACCAATATTCTAGTCAAAGAAAAAAAAAAAAAAAAAAAAAAGATGTTGAACCATATAGCTGCTTCTTTAATGTGTCTACTGTTCCCTGTTTTAATAAAAAGTCGAGTGAAAATGTTCAAATACACCATAATAAGTCAACAAAGTGGTAAATAAATCAACATTTGTTCTTCTATGAGTTTTTTAGATCAGTAACAATTACTTTAAAGTCATCATGTTGAAGATAATGTTTTTACAAACATTAAACTCTTCTAATCCTTAAATTAGTGTATATACGATTTTTTTTTCTTCTTTGGAACATAGAGTTCTTGACTACAATTACTAAATCAATTTAATAATATAAATTAGAAATTCAAACATGTAAGACATTCGATCAGGAGCTTTGTTTACCTGAACAATAAATTAACTTCCACAAACAATTTGGTAACCATGCAGTAACATAACAACTTCAAGAAAGGATCTAATACACCCTTTATAGACATTTGAGTAGGCCTGGAATCAAATATACAAAACCAACAACCGACATCAAGTTGATTATGCCTTCAAAGAGCCTTTTGAAAATTTAACAAATAGTGTATTTGAATACTGAGTAGCCGAACAATATTTTAATTGCTTTAATAAAAAAAATACCGTTTCAATGCAAAACCCACATTACATATCTCTTCTAATTCTCTAATTTCTTTATTTTATAAATCTTTCAGTATAAAATCGTTCGTGCTTATTGCCGCATAAAAATATAATAACTTAAGAAGTACATTGCATAAGTTGGTATCGACATTAAAGTATGTTGCTATTCTGTGTAATTTGCGAGAAAAACGCTATAAACATTGATCCAAAACGTAAGCTTTTGCTGGCGTTTAATTTTCAGAAGATCAACTCATGGACTCCTCCCGAATAATTTCAACCAAAACCAACCTATATACACAATTCTGAAAAATCTTATTAAAGCCGGTGAGCAACAATACAAACTCGGGCAACAATTTCATGTCATGGGAAAAACATCACTAAGGGAAAAGTCGTCCAGATTTGATAATTTGCATACAATGAGATGTTATTTTTTATTTTATTACAAAACCTTTACTGGAAGCACAAATTAAAAAAATTAAAAAAAAAATAGTTATAATTAAGAATACCTTACGAACGAATTTAGACATGGTCAGTCGGAATTGTTGGCTGAATTTGTAGCTACTGATTTAATGTTTGCTCATATACACTAAACATTAATAGATTACCCATCTGCAACCTATCAATTTCGCCGGAATCATCATACAAAAAAATTGGTAGTCAATTTTCAAAGAGTTTCAAATTGAAATAAAAAGTAACATCCATTTACCTGATTATGTTTTCTAGCTTCCTGATACCAATTAACTACACTGAAACTCAAAGAATCATAATTCAATTAACAGTTTCCTTTTAAAAAAACCACCAATAATAATAAATAATTTAATTATTAACATATAATGTGATGTAATCTGACAGGTAATATCAAACATGAACAACATAGTTAGAGCCTTTACAAGCGGCACGAATCGCCGCCATGGAACCACTGTTATCTGCAATCACAACAACCTAATTCAATTTCAAAAATTCCTTTCCAATAATCGAAGAAATTTTTCAAAAGCAAAAAATGCATCCCTACCAACTACCCAGATAGGATTTTATCCATCTTAACTTACGTTGCTAGAAAATCTTCTGGTTTTTTCTCTTTCCATATGTACTTTGCCTTCAAATTCAATTATTTAGTGAGGAATTAATAAAAATCAGCAAATGGGTATTGTTTAATTGACAGAAAAACGAAAAGGGTGTTCTATAAAATTGATTAAAAGGAACGAAGAGGCATGCTATGCAAATATGATCATCTCCCAAGAGGCTAATCTCTCTAACGCCCAAGAACTTGTTATCAACACTCTCAGGTCCAATTTGGAAGTAAGTCAACATTATATCTACAAAAAGTTACAATCACCTACTTCTCTTCTTCCCAGTCCCGCTTATGCTTCTATAAAAGAAAAATAAGTTTTTCAAAAAGTAAATTACTTCAAGTGATGTCAACAAATAACTAAAATACATAGAAAGCATGAGTTGTTACCTACCTGTGCGAGTAATCAAATGAGCATAAATATTACATATTACATACCCAACATGGCATGCTTCATCCCTGGACATGAGGGAAAAGATATTGGTGATCAATAGGTTCATTGTCTACAACTTGTATTAAAATTGGTAAAAAATTCCAACAATTTTTAAGGTGAAAAGTGAAAATTAATACCTTTAGTCGTCGACCAAGCTCTGTAGCACCAATCAATTAGACTTGATTTTCTAATATAAATACAGTAACTAATTATGATTCAAAATTCAAATTCTAGTCAAAGTAAATAAAATTACCTGTAAAAAGTAAAAACTATGTGTCTTAAGTCTTTAACTGTTTTAAGAACATGACGAGACATATTATATCATTTCAGGCACCCACAATACTCAACATGTTGTTGATCTCTCCAATAATCTTTATAGGCCTTCCATCAAACAAACCTTCTTCAAATCCCTAGTTTTTGCAACCGTTGCTTCCTACGGTTAAACACACACACACATATACCATATCTTATCAAAACACATTTCATAATTCGTAATTCATAATAATATACAGAGGTAAAAAAAATTCTTTAAACTCACTTGCTTAGGCCAAACTAAGGACAATGAATTTTGAAGTTCCATGTGTTTGATAGCTAAATCTTTTAACCCCTCTTTCAATTTTGCTTCATGATGTTTTTTTTGTTCAAGCGTATTAACAAATATTTCAACAAATCTGAAAATTGATCAATGGTTAAAACTCAAAATTATGTATACTTTTAAATAAAATTTATGTAAAGTACGAACCTTTTCGAGTTGAGAATCATAATGAGGTCCCTTGTTTTCTTATTTGTCAGCAAAGAAATGGCTGAAGAGATAGCTAGTAACATTGACTAGATAGCATCAGAAGTGGATAACTGTAACACAAATGCCAAAATACCCTTCAAGTAAAAATGGATTTCACCTCGTTGTTTCTTTTCTGATCTTGTTGTGGTAAATGACTCAATTCCTGGTTCAGAGAAAATTCAAAATTGTCAATATTTATGGATAAAGTTATTGTATTTAACAAAATGAAGTGATTGTTATTTAATTATTTACCATCTGGAATTTTTGCCTCAATGTTCTGGAAGGACAAACACTAAGATTTAGTTCATACCAGAAAGCGCAAAAAATGTGTTTGTGTATTCCAACAAATGGCATCCCCAACAAAGTCTACCAACCAACAAAACTGTAAAGAAGCTCAATAATAATTTTAAAAGATATTTCATATATTTCAGCGACTAAATTAAAGAAGTGAAATAGGCTATGAATATGAATTATATATACCACAACAGCAGTTGCAACCTTTCTTTTGAAGAGCACTCCTACAGAGACTGCAAAGGTTGGATGGATACACATGGGAAAAATCTATTGTCGCGTCTATATAGTTGAAAGAAAATATTTCAGGTGAGTGTGATTTTCATATAACTAAAAAGATTGTTGAATCACATACCCAAAAGCCTGGACCGTTATTTCAACAAAAGAGAAGCCATTCATCAGATAAAAATGTCCAACAATCCAAAGACTGTTGCCATCGGTGTTCTTTGTTGTCAAATGAAAACGTGAAATAAAAAAAATGATTGAGAGTAGAGATCCTTTATAACTGGCATCTAAAACTATATAGATTTCTAGCTTAATCTTCCAATTCTGAAATTCAATTAAATTTTTTTCGTTCAGATATTTTATCAAACACGTCATATGCATCTAAATTTACATTTTTCTTTGTAAAAAAAGCAAAGTTAAATATGGTGAAGTAAAGAAGGTTACTGACCAGCTATAAGAAATCGATGTTAACAAAAAAAAAAAAAACCCAAATTAATCACAATATACGAACCTCGATGTACACAAAGTTTTGAGCAGAACTTGTGAGGAACCTTAAAGAGAAGGTGGAAGCCCAAATCAAAAATGGAAAACCCCTTGGTCTATTCCTTTCAACATGGAACACGAAAAAGGCATCTTCCGGTGCCTGATTGGAAGAGGGAGATCCAACTGGAGTAGATTCAGAAAATAAGATGGTAAAAGAAGAGAACTTACAATCAGTGCTGTTGGCGGAGGGTGTGATTGAGTGGCACGCTTGGGAAGAAAGTATTGTGAAAGAGGAGGTGGGAAGGGTTACATGGAGAGGAATCGATAGATAATGGAAAAATGCGAGATTCTAGAGACCGAATCAATCAGTCGAGGGTTAAAGTAAGATGGATCGGCGGTGGGTTCAACAAACCGGAACTCAAAAGTACGACGACTTTAGGGTTTGTCGTCCTCGTTATTGATCTGCTTTTCGTCCATCTCCAAATCAATCTGTCACGAAAACGAAGGGCTCGCCGATGAATCTAGATCAACTGGTATGTTTGTTAAACGGATGAGGCGGTGGGTGGTGACACGAATGTTTTTTTTTTTTTTTTTTTTTTTTACGGGCGGGTGACACGTATGAGACTCACAAATCAAGAAAGTTGGTCCAATCACAACAAATAACTGTTAACAAGTTGAAATATATCACAACTTTAATATATATATATATATATATATATATATATATATATATATAATAATAATAATAATAAGTAATGACTTATTACATTCATTCATTTAATAAGAATAACGCTTTTATAGTTTATGCATTATGATATTCAAGTGCAAAATCCATGTATTGGTAAACCCCGGTCGATTTCTAGGTTGGTAAAATCGATTTTGAAATTGCAAAGCAATTCATCATGAAGTTTATTTTTGTGCCACTTATGGGATGTGTGGGATTGGGTTTGAAATAGGGGCTCATATTAACCGAAAAATCGAACCAGAACCAAATTAACCAATATAATTAAACCTTTTTAACCGAACAATTACTAAAAGATATGGTGTGGTTTCTAATTTTGATTAACCGAATACATATGGTCCGGTTATGGTTTTTCATATAAAACCGAACCATTATTAACCGAACCGAACTAATAATATTAATAGATATTTTTAATATAATAAAATATTTATTTTTATGTTATCTTGAACCATTATGGTTAACCGATATTAACTATTAACCGACTAAAACCGTTATCCAAAACCAATATCAACCACCACCTAATGGTTATTGAAATACATTAACCAATTGTAATGGTTATGGTTCGGTTTTGACTAATAACCGAACTAAACCGTCTCATACACACCACTGGTTTGTTTGAAAATTGTTTGTTGAGTCATTAGCTTTTTAACCACTGTTCGATCCCTTTTTCCCTTTTATGATCATTTGTTATGGGTAACAAGGGTAAATTTTATTGACTTAGAGAAAACTTCCGGTTCATGCGATACCATACAAACCTTCCTCAAGGCAGGTGGTCATCAAAGAGCTGATAACAAAACTTGGTGTAATTCCGTTGGATGCCAAACACTAATTTTACCACTAAACCACCTAGCTAAGAGATCGTTGACCATTAATGATATTGAAGTGACAGATTTACATTTGTATTTGCCAAAACAAGTTGTTAACATTAAGAAAAAAATTTATTTGAGTAACAAACAAATAACTAGATTTTCAAATGAAGGGCATGAGAAAAAAAAATGTATGTAACAACAAGATAATCGTGAAAGAAGAAACTGGAAGCAATAAGAAATAATTTTATTTATAAGATCATAAATTATATTTACGGTTGGAAGAATGAAAAAAGACAATAATACAAGCTTCCTCCAAAATTAACAAATAATATATACACAAGTATACACGGTTCTTGATTCTTGAACACGTCTAGGTTTTAATGAATCATCTGCTAAAACGTCTAGCTGCAAACATTAAAGAATATAATAGTAAATCAGTAAAAAAAAAAAAAAAATTGAAATGAAACAAATAATCAACCATAATAATTATAAACAAATGAAATACATAGGTATACCTATGTGTCCTTTGCGACATTCTTTCTCGCACTTCAACATGCAAAAAGAACGAGCATTTCCTTCATCTATGCAAGATTTCTCACAATCAGTATAACATTTATCACCGTCTTGGACCTCCGGGGCGGCATCTTGAGCCCCTGGGGCTGGGGTGGTGTCTTGGGCGTTGTTTACGTGCAAATGCAAGATCATGACTAGGCACAAGAGAAGCACCCCAACAATTTTCGTAGATGACATCTTTTATCCTACCAGATAAGAATTCAAACTAAAATTTAAATAGAATTAATTTGAATATATAAAAAAAATGTTTAGTGCCTCGATTCTTGCTTGTGTTTTTTGAGATGAATCGATGAGAGGGTTTGAGTTGGTATATATAGAATTGTTTTGTTTGAAGCTCGTGATAACCCTCAAAACATGGACATTTTTGTGGTTCTGTTTGTAGAATCATAGAAATCTACATGCGTTTGGTCATATTTTAATAAGGATTTTTTTTTGGCAATCCTAACACTAGTGATAGACTTTAAGAATATACTTCTGTCCCAAAATTATAGTTCATATTTCCTTTTTGATTTATCCCAAAATTAAAATCTACTTTTTAAAATAAATAACATTTTTACCAAAATACCCTTTCATTATTACTTAACCAACTAAGCATTTAATGAAACATTAAATGCAAAATAAGATAAAACTATCATTTTATTATATAAAGTTAATGATAATTAATGATTTTTTTTAATCTGTGTGTTTTTTGTCTCTTGACAATAATATTGGAACCGAAGGAATATAAGATAATTAACTAGTAGGATGATTTGTAAAAGAGTTATTCACAAAAATTCCTATATATTAAATTTATATATTTTGATATGGCCATTTTTTTACCAAAGAAATTAAAACAACCACCAAGTCCGTTAAAAAAGCCATCCACGTCACAAATTTGTTTTTTCTATAAAATTTCTATAAAATGAAACCGGTAGGCATACACATCAATGGCAATCACAATATTATTTATTTCCGTTAAATTCTTGTGATACTCTCTATTATTCGCAAGAATTTAATCAACCATCTTCCATTTGCAACATATACATAAATCTTGTTCTAAGGGAAATATCTAAAGATTCGCGGTCTACTGACTATTCGTGACCATTACATTAGTCTTAATATGAGCGAACCACACGAATAAATGAAGATAGTGATATTATAAGATTGTCAAAAAGAATGGCATCACTCAATAAACATATATTTCAGGAGACACCTACGACTCAACATTCAACATTTAACATTCCATATTCAGCATTGACATTTACATTCAACATTCGAGATTCGACAGAAGCATAAGTATATTTATAATACCATCATTTGTAAATTCGCAATGAGTTAAAAAAAATATAGGAAGATAAAGATGATTAAGTAGTAGAAACCTAATAGAAGGAAAACAGAAATAACAAAATCTATTTATCGGGCATATGTTCGTTCAATTGAAAAGAATCTAGAACAAATATATGTTTAATCACAAATTGTGAATTGTTTGCATACCAAAAGAAATATTTTGATAATATAAATGAGAATATTGTTATAAAATCAAATTACAATACTTAAATTTACAATAATAATATTAGTTAAAAATACAATGAAATATTTAAAAATTAAAACGGTGAGCATGTGTCCATCCGTTTTATTGACTATTAAGAAAGCTAGAATAAGTGGCATGGATACGAGAGGAGGTGCTTGACAACATATGAATGGATGGTTAGACATTAAAGGTTAAGTTATATTGTTGATATTAAAGGTTAACTCATATCGTTGATTATCAAAACAACGTGGGCAATTGAGATTCGTATAGTTGTATTAAGTAACGGGATTGTCAACATCCAAGTTTGCAGCAACGAACTTTTTAAACCATTTTCTTAAAAATCCTTTCAGGAACAAGCCTTGTAGATGACTTTTCGATATGGGAAGTATGTTGATCGGATCATGTTGTCGTAGTGGAATCATCACTAGAAGAAGATGTACGAATACGAAGAGTATAACATCTACTTATAACCCCCTTAGTACAGTTCCTAGAAGTCTGAAATATATTTTCACATCATTAACCAGTCGAATACAACATCCATTGGAAATTAAATAGAAGTTAGTTTGCCAATCGTGACTAGTTTTGTCGAGAAATAGCAACTAGTGGACCAGATCTTTGACTAGAGATTTGACCATATCATTACCCCAAAACTCCATTGTTGAAGAGGATGAAGAGATAGATGTGTGAGAGAAAGAGAGCGGCATATTAGTTAGGGTTTGGAGGAAACCCCAACATGAAATTCGAAGGGAGGATGAACATGCGAACCACGCCTTTTGAATAACAATAAGATAACGATTACATAAATGGTCATTTTGATTTTCTAAAAATCACACCGCAAGTCCTTTTTGATGATTTTTTTCCACCAGATGTCATTTTTCGAGCCTAAAGTTTCTACATGTGGTCCTTTTCCTTGATGGGGTTAATTTCATCCGTTAGTGCCTGAAACGTACCCTCCATATGAGGACAAAATTGTTATTTTTTCGCACTCTTTCCTGACAATCAATTAATGAGGTCACCAAAGTCATTACCTATGTCCCCTAGGAACCCACTTCATATTCTTCTTCTTCAACCTGCAATCAATTAATGAGGTCACCAAAGTCATTACCTATGTCCCCTAGGAACCCACTTCATATTCTTCTTCAACCTGCTAAACACTAACACAAATGATCATTGTTTAGGGCTCGTTTTTTCATCACGAATTCAATTAAAAAGCTTATTTTTACCGTATGTGCAAAAATATATCAATCAACTTTTAAATTTATAAACCTAACTATTTAACTACTTATACACCTACAAGCAGAGTACCTAGTCAAATTATAGAATAGTTTGGGTAAGTCGGGTGTCGATCAAAAGGAACGAAATTTAATTAATTAAAATAACTACTTCTAATTAAACTAAAATGACAAACTTTAAATTGAGGGTTTTACTGATTTTCCAAGATCAACAGAACTTAATTCAAATTACTATCACTTAGTTAACTTAACAAGCAAAGAAACGATTTTTACTTCAAGATTAAAAAGTACTTCCATATAGTTCTGATTTCCCCTCTCCTATGGTTGATTTCTAGTGGACGGATTATAGTAATCAGCAATTCATTAATTTACTAGTTATCATGATCAAATACCTAATTGTATCAATTTATAATTTACCACACAATAATCAAGCACAAGTTAAAAACAAAATCAATATAACACGAATTGGACCGTGAATAATAAATCTAATAGTTAATTTCCTAAGATCAAGTCAAGAAACTAAGCATAAATTATGATTAATTATGCTCTCAACACAGTTAAAGTTATTAGCTTTCAATTACTTAACCCTAGGATATGATTAGTCACTAGCTCTAATTATTTATTGATCATAAACAATTAGGTAACAAATTTATGCAACTAGAATGACCATCTATCATACAAAACTTGATTAATAAGCAATATACACTACTAGAAAAACAGCCTTTTACGACGCTCATTGCACGTCGTAAAAGGCTCAGACGACGCACAAATGCGCGTCAAGGAAGGCCCTGTCATAAAGAGAGACGACGCGCTTTGGCGCGTCGTCTATAGACAACGCGCTTTTACGATGCTCATTTACGACGCGCGTTTACGACACGCAATGCGTATCAAGGAAGGCCCTGTCATAAAGGAAGACGACACGCGTTCGCGTGTCGTAACCTTACGACGCGCGTGTTAATGACACGCAATGCGTATCAAGAAAGCCCCTGTCAAGAAAGGCCATGTCATAAATGAAGATGACACACATTTTTGCGTATCGTAAATTTAAGTGTTTAAAAAAATAAATTTATATATTTATTAATTTTTAAATTAAATTTGCATTTAATTTCTCATAATAGAAATAAAACACCATATACAAAAAATACAATCCATTGCACAAAAATTAATGTCATACAAGATACAAAATAAAATACCATAAATAAGTAAGATAATTCATTGCATCAAATGTCAAATACAAGTAATCATCGGTAACTATATAACCTAATACTACATTGTTATTAAGGGACATCATCATAACTCACTGAAGGTCTTGGAACAATGTTCTCATCATCAACTCTTACACCAACCTTGCTTTAGTAGATGACTTTCACACAATCAATATTGAAATAGATGCTGCCCGGGCCACCATAGATGATGCCCGAACATTCCGAGTTCAAACTTCCACTGTTTGCTTCATCTCTGCTAACCTCTTTCTGCTTCAAGAACACAAAAGAAAATGAAACCATGAAAATATCACATGAAATTTAATACCCTCATAAAATGATATTAGGATTAAGGGAGTTGAAGGTACTTGTATTCTTTGAGGAAACAACTATCATCAAGATCATCTTCTAAATCTTTGAGTTCTTCTGTCTTTTTATCGATCCGAGATTTGGTTTTAGGTTTGGAATCTTCATCTTCTGCAGGAGTGAAGGGATCGGGTTTGAAGGCAGAGGGTTTAGGAGGTAAGTTCCTGAGTTTTCTTTGAATATCATCCCATTGAGTTGATACTCCTTCAACATCTTTGTAGACAAAGTGAAGATCAGCTTTATCACTTGGCTCCCAAGATCTCTACATGCATAAGGAATAATGGGTATTAAGACTTAAGAGATTACATGATAAAAGTTATAGAATCTGAATTACAATATAGATCATACCTTCATATATCTTTCCTACCCATCAAAAACCATTTGTAGTTTCAGCTGACTTCTGGTAGATGCTAGGATTTAAAAAAAGCAATTAAGTTAGCTTTATCAAATTTAATACATGAATTTGGTAACTTTTTAAGGAAATTGATAAAATAGTAAGAACATGTGTCTCCAAAGAGCCAAAACCTCCTTCAGAACCAAGAATGTTGATTAGCTCTTCAAATCCTCCCATGATTGACTCAACGAACGACTCAACATATAAAACGGCATCTCGGCCAATTCTAGTTAACTGCATCAACCAATCAATATTCAGTAAATTTCCCTTCAAAATATAAAATAAAATTTACATATAAAATTTAGAGTAAGTTACACTTTCGGCCCCTGTTCCAAGTAAAGTTGGGAACAAGAACCAAAAATGTTACAAGCCTTCATTTCCAGTAGACCATTCCCTTCAGATAACAAGCCTTCTTTTCCAGTAGACACTGTTGCTTTCTCCAAATGTCTTATGTTAATTGAAGATCGTGCAGAAGTAACAATCATTAAAATTGATAACCAATCTTTACATAATTCCTGTTTATGTAATTTTTTTATACATTATATACATGAGTATATATATAAATAAATAAAACAAAAACATGTCACATATTTGAATGGATTAAAATTAAAGATTATACTTACTGATAAATCACATGTAATTGTAGAGATATTTCCACCCTGTGGTTTTGGAATATTTTCAAGATGGTCAATTTTTTTTGGAAAAGCCCTATTAGAGTGGTGTCTAGGTCAAGAGCATGATATTAACTGCATTGTCAACTGTCATTCCAGGTATAACCTTCATCAACACTTGCACAACATATTCCTTCTTGTTGTAGTTGTCATTGTGTAGCATCACTCTATATGGTGGTGCCATTTTCCTTGATTTCCTAAAAAAACAAAACAAAAAAAAAGGTAAATCGACCTAATCTTTTACTATATGCATTTCAAACTTCATTGAAAGTGATACAATACCTCAAGTCAAACTCAGACTCTCTTCCAGGAGTTGTTTTCTCTATTACTGGCTTATCTAACACCCCGGCACCCTTTTCCAGCCTTGGAGGCGCCATTGTCATAATTGTGATCCATTTTGTGCTTTGTTTATGAAGCAGGTATTTGTCCCCTGTGTATGGTAGAGTAATCCGTTTATGACAATTATTTCTTAGAGCAAAGTAACAATTCTGATAACAAATAGAAATGTTCAGATGTCTGTGAAGTAAAAAAGAATGATTCTTGGTTAAGATTCAGCATGCTAGGTGTATTCAGTAAAAACCGGAGGCGGACCGCTGAAGATGACGGGTAGGATAAACCATAACCTCTCACAGCTGTAAAAACATTGTGTAAATATTTAAACCCGAGCCTCAAGGGTAAAAAGGTAATTAAACATTTTATACCCTCACCTACAATGTATTTGTGGGATCATTTGCATTCTACACGTGTTGACAAGTCAAACTTGGTAATTAATATATATATATATATATATATATATATATATATATATATATATATAGAAAAAACAATAATTTATGAAGTAATATCTGCCCCCACCTATTCAAAGAAGCTCTCTCTTTTCTCCCTTGTTTCTTGACTTCTCTAACCTCAAAAAGATATTGGCTCACCAACACAGCATCCCGGTTTCATTTTTTTAGTGTCTCAATCTCTTCTAGAAGAACCTTGATCACCTTTGAAATCAAATCATCTAAAACAATAAATAAAAAAACATCACAAAGTAAAACATCCAACCTTCTTATTTTGATACTTAGTAAGTTGCAATGATTAAATTTTCAAACTTACATGGTATCAAGGATGTCATTCATAGGATTTAAACAATCATGGTTCCCAAGATTGGAATTCACACTGGTATCACACTTAGATTCTATAGCCTCAGTTTGACCACTGTCAGAATTATTGACCAACAGATCAGAAGTAGGACAGGATTCTGCTGATATCTGCAAGAAAAAAAGTTAAAGTTATTGTTAGATTCTCAAAGCCACCAATCTATAATCATCAATATACAATCACAAAGTTGATTATGTGACAACCTTTTCCATAGAATCAGGAGAAGACTGCCCCTGCTTATCTACAATGAAAGATTTATAATTTGGCTACCCTTAAAATCCTTTCCCTTCTCCACTTTTTCCTCTTTTTTCCTAGAATCCACACTCTCTTTCCCATTATGCCCCTGCTTATCTACAATGAAAGATTTATTATTTGCAGCAACAAACTCGTGTTTCTTTTGATGATTCTAATGGCTAATACTCCCCCTATTCCAATTCCCCCTATGACTTCTGTTATTCCAACCTTTATTACCCTTATTAACACTATTATAGCTTCCTCTTTTGTTATTCCCTCCATTCCAATTACTACCTTTGCTTCCAGAAACATGGGGATGAATATCACCTGTACCGTACCCCTTCACAGTAGCAGTCCCTGCATTTCCAGCTTTTTTTGTGACCATAGGGAACCCCTCACCATCTTTATCAATCACATCCTGAATATCACTCTTGACAACCTACCATTATTCCAGTAGTAACAACTATGGCTGGATAATTCTAAGCTTTTACCTATTCAAAATAGACACCCATCAGTAATTAACTTCAACATTTTCATTTGATGATCTGTCAGATGGATTTATGTCAGTTAAACTAAAACAAGATACATTGGCACTCACATTATCAACTGGTGAATATGATTTCATGTAAAAGTAGAACTCTTCTTTCTGAGGATCACCCCATTCCTGCAATAGAGCAAGTCATTCACATTTAGAAAGAAACATACTAATATTATCATAGCATCCTGCTTTGAGTTTCCAAAACAAAAAAATATTATATATAAATCACCTCCCATTCTGCAGTTGTAAGAGGAATAGTTGGACCAAGCATTGTAGTCACAACATCTACAAATGGTACTCCAGCTATAGTAGCCTTAAATAAATCAGGTCTCATGTTCACAACAGCACCAATAAGCAACCCCCTGCACTTCTTCCATTAATGGATAGCTTTTCTTTCGTACAATATTTCTTTTGGTCTGAGAAGTTTGAGTTCCACCTATGTCGTTGGGTGATTGAAGGCGATGAGGCTGCGTTTTCTTCTTAGAGAGAGGGAGCGCAAGAAAGTAAACACAAACCTCACAGATTAGAGAGGTTATCGAAACCAGTAAGGGGAACACCAATGAAAAATCCAACGAATTATTGAGAGAAAAACTGATTTTTGTTTGTTTAAAAGCTAGTGAAGTATCAAGAAATTTCCAATCCAGGAGAATTCAGAAAGCAGATAGATAGGTACCTGATTTGACTAGAAGCGCAACTGGACTAGGGTTTGTAAATTTAAGGAGTCGTTGTAGATGGAGTAGGGTAGAGGTGAAGAGGAGTTCAGTTATGAATTTTATGTTGAGATTATTGTGTCTAAATTTCGCCATAAAGAGACGATCGAGAGAGAATGGTCTTCGATTTTTGGAAGGAAGCGAGGCTGTTACAGAGAGGGGGGATCAGACTCACATGGAGATCTAAGGAGAGAGTGAGCGGTCTTCGATCCGATCGAGAGAGAATCATCGCCATAAAGATACGATCGAGGAAAATCGTCTTGAGAGGGGAAATTATTTGGGAAGAACTTGAAGCATTTAAAACCCTAGACCTTGATTCGATGTAACTTGATAGTGGACATTGTAGATTGATAGATTGAAGACCTGGAGCGATCCCTTGTGAAGAAAGTTGTTTGATTACAGAGAGTCCTTGTTGACCGGATCCGAAGATTCCATCAATGGCTCTATCGGGTTTGGTTATATCCCCAGTTTGGAATGTGCTACATCTGGTTCATGAACTTGCCAAGTCAATTAGGGTTTTTTTAATGAAAAATGAAAGGGGTTAATGGATTAGGATGATGTTGTACCTGAGAAAACAAAGAAAAGAAGGAGACCTCGCAGATCAATTACGATTCACCTTCGAGGTTTACAGAGAGACGGGAGGTAGAGAATGAAGGGAGATCTAGAGGAGAGAGTATCATAGAGGGGAGAGGGGATTGCAAGGATGAAAAATAGATAGAAGATAGAAAAAACAAGGCGGGTTTTCAAAATTTTGGGGATTTCGTTTCCCCCTTCATTAACTAAAAGCGCGTTTCATTAAAATTATAAAGCGACATGTACAGACGACGCGCGTTTAAGATAAAGCGCCCTCCGTGTTTCTAATTTTTTTTCTTGAGACACTAAATTAAGGGCACGCAATAATGCGTGACGTAAATCCTTAAATTTTTGAAGAGATAACACTATTTTAAGGGCACGTCCTATTGCGTATCGTTAATCAGCGCGTGTCATAAAAAGCACGTCGTTAAAGGTCTTTTTTCTAGTAGTGATAAATTAGAATTTTAACATGCTAGGATTTTGATTATCAACCACAAGTAAAATCAACATAAAAAATTATAAATCAAAATCAACACATAAGATTCGGGTTCATTTTCACCAAAAAAATTATGGGGTGATTATCCCATAACTAATACAGAAAAAAACAATAAATCAAAGTTAACTAGAAAAGACATGGTAAAATCTAGCAAACCGAATAATTCAATGATGATCTTCCTTTAATTCTCTTTAAAGCTTGAGTGCAAATGAGAATCTTCACTTCTGGGGGTTTTGTAATGGTTTTCAGTTGTAAATCTTAGCTTATTCCTCAATCCAACCTCTCAAATTCGACCTAATGTCGATATATATATATATATATATATATATATATATATATATATATATATACCTATATATATATATATATATATATATATATATATATATATACACACACACACACACATAGAGTTAGGTTCAAATGTGGATTGACATTTATTGTGCGGACGTGTGGACAGTGCTATTCTGTGAGAATGACAAAGAAAATATGTTTTTTTTGTAATGTGAATACGTAAATCGTACTAAACTATTGTCATTATCACGCATTATCACTAATTAAATCGTCTATAAGGTTATTATATATATATTTTTTTTATTCTCATTCTATTAGAATGTTGTCAGAATGTTTATTAAGTCGTATTCTGTAAGAATGAAAATGAGTAAAAAACGATGTTTGAGAAAAAAAATAAATAAGAATTATTGAGAATGCATTAAAATGACGATAGTTGTGTAAGGTTGAATGTATTCAAATTAACAAACAATTTATTCTCTTAGTAATTCTCATATAATAGCATTGTCCAAACGTCCGCACAATAGTTATCCATCCACATTATAACTTAGCCCTATATATATATATATATATATATATATATATATATATATGTGTGTGTGTGTGTGTGTGTGTATATATATATAGTTTGCTAAAATTGATCGCCACGACGTGGGAATAGGTGCCACGCCATAGGCATCTTTTAAATCCCGTATACAGCAAGTCACTGGAATCTTCTAGGTTATGACAGATGGTCACGTCGTGGCCTTTAGATTTCCATGTCGTGGGCATGCAATTCCGCATGACTCTTCTCTTTTTCAATGCTGATGCTAGCTTTGACCTCCAAATTTCCAACTTTTGTCATTCTTGGTCCATTTCCTTCAAGAATGTCCTTTTTTGCTGTAAAATATAATTTAACTCAATAAGTATCAAATATCTTTGAGTTTTACAAATTATAGATTAAACGAATTAAAATAATGCGTAAAGGTATGTATAAATATTGCAATATCAAAATACTCCACACTTGTGTTTCGATTGCCCTTAATCAGAACTGATTTTTATTATCACACCATCTCATTAAAACTCTGGCTACCAACATCGCACAAGTCAATCCATTTTGAGATTCTTCATTACATCAAGACCGAAACACATGTATTTGTGTCTAATTTTCCTAAAAACCTTCTCAATCCTAAATACTCACAATCCTCATAAACACTTTCCAACTTCTTTTGAACAACACTCATTTTATGCATCCCTCCGAATATATCCTTAAAAATCTTTCTTAACCTCAAGGTAATTTTTGGTTAAGCCCCCAAGCATACATATGGAAATATAACCTAGAAAGAAAAAAATATAATAAATAATAACTTGAAAATTTACCTTATTCTTGACTCTTCGATTTTTGGATTTCTTGAACTTTTCTTCATGATATTTTGTTGATCTTCTTTGTAGACTCTTATTCTCTCAAACTTTTTGAAACTTTTTTTTTTCTTTTTTTTATTTTCTTCTCATTTTTAACTCAAAACTAAAAATCCTAAAAATAAAAATATATGCTTAAGCAAGGGAACTTAACTTAAGCATTTAATGATTAGATGTATTAGTCTAAGATTCAATGGCTACATAAGCTTTCATGAATACATTTTTGGTACACGATGCTAAACGTATTATGTCCCTCAAACTAAACAAGATCGTGTTTTTGTTTCATGATTTCACTAGGATAGGGAAGCCACAAATGCACTAGAACATATATTGGCTCAAATAAACATCGAAACTCTCATCAGATCGCTCACACAATACTAGCAACCTAGGTCTCAACACAAAAATACAAAAATTTTTAACTAGATCAATATTAGACCATTATTTCAAGTTTTTCTAATAAAAAAAATTTAATCCTCGACATTTTTTCATCATTTTTTATATTTTTTTCTTGAGTAAGCTTTGCATTCCTCTATTCAACCCTCTGCCCCCACACTTAATTGATAATGTCCCCAATGCATGCATAAACAATTAAAGAAATTAAAAGTAAAAATGATAAATTGGAACAGACTCCCTTGGGATAGTAATGGTGGGATCGAATTCTCGAAAGTGTGTGGAAAATCTTGAAAATGTTGATAATATTTGGAAATTGGATCTTCAACAGCTCATAAATGTGTCAGATAAATGAAACCAAGAACCATGCCCTCGAAAATGTGGTGTAGCAAAACTTCAAATAATGCACTTTAGCCTAACCACGACGTGGGAAAGCAACGCCACATCATGGAGTCGAGTATGAAATCATCATGATCACGAAAAGAACGTCACGTCGTGGCTTAGTGATGCCACGTCGTGGGCACTGGACGCTCAACGAAAACAACGTCTATCTAAGTATACTTGTTAGGTTGGTTTTTAGATCATTTCATTCACAAGTCTAATCCTCTCAATCTTTAGAATTCTCCGAAAACTTTCGACACACACCCCACACTTATGCCAAGTTGTGGATCTCGATTATACGCTTCGCTCGCACAACTTTATATTATCACTTAAAAACTCACCTTCTATCCTACACAACCAAAAATAAAAATATATAAAAAATTATAATAAAATAAAATAAAAAACTTCCTATATAAATTTAGAAAACATCACAATCATTCAATTACACTCCTAAATAAAATAAAAACACACCAAACCAAACAAATAAAAAGAAGTCTTAAAACAAACAAAACACACCAAACATAAACATGAAAATAAAAGGGATAAAATCACTAATCATCATCGTCTCGAGCTCCACTCGACCCGGCCCCTAAATTGCGTGATGCCCCTATCTCCTCCTAACTTGGAATATAGGGAGTCTGTGGTGGCAAAAGTGGCAGGCGTTCGATATCAAAGTGAGTATAAACATCGTCAATCGCATGGTTTTGATAATGAATGGCCCCATGAATGTTATCCAAGTAATATCCAACACTACTTTGAAACGGGTCGGTAGGTACACCCCCAACTGGTATGTCTTGAAATTGTTGTGGTTGGCCCCGCTCTCCTCGTCCTCTCACATTTCATCGATCCCTTTGCCTTGGCTCCTCCACTTGCTCAATGGGCACTACTGGTCATCCACCAGAATAACATAAACACCTCTCACCATCTCCACTACATGCATGTTTTCCAAAAATCTAATGGTGGTATTTTTTGCCCAAACACATGTCAGTGTTGCAATCATGCCTTGGGTTAACACGCCATATCACTTTGCTATACGAGTAACAAATTTCCCCCTGGTGATTGGACTTCCCGGATGTGAAATTGTCCCATTTTCTCCAAGAAAATGGGCCAAAATATAAGGTAAGTCACAAAAAATGTCTGGTGTAATAATGATCCACAAATAGAAAAGGTTCGTTCGCGAGACTTTATGTCCATGTTGCTTGTGGTTGATGCTAAATGTGAGCAATCAGTGGATTGGAGATCTGATATAGCTTTCTTGAGCAGATTTAGTCACATAAGTCTTATTGGAAATTTGATTCCATTGCACCATATCTTGCCCCTCAGATTGAAAACCTCTCCTAGTTACATGACATAATGATGGAAATTGTGGCGACATAACTTCTTCTTAACTATACAAGCCCACCCGCTAAGCAAACTCTGCAAAACTACATTCCCGGTAATACCCACCAAGCCTAAAAGTGATAGCTCTTGGGTGCAAATTGGACATATCAACATTAGCCTCTCTAGATCCTCTTGGTTCCATTTCCTGCAATTTAAGACAAACAAAACCAACCCAAAACATATCTAAAAATATCAGCTTAAACAGAAAATCATAGAACCTATATACCCAGTAGCCACGTCATGGCGAGACAAGGCCACGTCGTGGTGTTCGTGCGACATCATAGGTTCAATCAGGATTGAATCAAGGAAAAAATGGTCCAACAATGTCAAGGGTTTTCATCCTAGGGCTATTCTAAACTCAAAAATCGAACATGCATCCAACAATTCTAAGTAAAAAACAAGAATTTTGAAATCCTAACCCTAAAGTCCTTCATGTTCTTCAAAATAAATAAAAAACAAAATTAAGAAGAAAGGAACACAAAAATTCATACCTTTTGATAAATTAGACTAGAATTGAGGAAGAAAATGGAGAATAAAGCCAAAATTTGAGTGTGGGGCTGTTGGCTGTTGTGTGTTTTTAGAAAGTGAGGTTGATTTTTGCTATTAAAAGTGAAACTGTCACATCCCATTTTTCGATTCCAAAAATTTTGATTTTTGATATAACGACTTAGAAAAATATTCATAAGAAAATATCATGAAGTCATAACATTTCGTAAAAACCATAATCTCATGTCTGAAGATCATATCACAAAAGTAGTAACAATCTCATAGTACAATCCCAAGAAACCTCATAATGTGGAATCCAATGTGTGTGTGATGTGCAGCTAGCGTGTCAGCTCCTTCCCCTTTGCTGAAAAGGTACCTAAAACAAAACTGAAAACTGTAAGCACGAAGCTTAGTGAGTTCTCCCATCGTACCACATACCATACAATCACATAGCATACATACTGTCGGGCAATTTTGGGGTGTCCGGCCTACCTGGTACGGCCATTCTGTGGTGCCGACCTACCCGGTACAACCATTCTGGGGTGCCGACCTACCCATGTCAAGCCATTCTGGGGTGCTGACCTACCTGTGTCAAGCCGTTCTGGGGTGCTGACCTACCCATCGATCCTAATAACCGAACCTCAGGGACTATTCCCCTCCTACTACCACTATCACATATAACATATCATGCCAGCGTATAAACATATCATAACATACTGTCAGACATATCTAGGGTGTCTAACCTACCCTTCGGTCCTAACAACTGAACTCTACTACTATCACATATAACATATCATGCCAGCATATAACATATCAGGTAGTAGCAAACCTAGATGATATCACAAAGACAATCATTTAACATACAACCCCTACCGGTGAGCCGACATTATGGTCGTAGACCCACCGCTGCTGGAAGGTAACTCACCTCATATGAATGAATGTTGTCAATCCGGGTGAGTAGTCTTTGTCTGCTACTTCGACGATTCTCCAGCTATAATTCCCATAAAGACACTTAGTCAGAAGCTGATAACTACTCTTAGGGTAAAATGACTATTTTACCCCTAGCCAAAGTCAATATCTTGGTCCAAGTCAACTTCCAATTGACCTGACTCGCCGAGTTGGGCCGCCAACTCGCTGAGTCCCTATTCTTTCATCTGACTTCCTCCCGACTCTACTCGTCGAGTTTAGCAAAGACTCGACGAGTTCACCTTTTATAATATCATCGAATGAGTCTTCATCCGACTCGCCGAGTTGTATGAACAACTCGTCGATTCCACCTTCAAGGGGCTAGGGAGATTGCCTTGGACTCGCTGACTCTGCTCATACACTCGCTGAGTCCTATGATTCCCAGGTCCATGGCTAAGCCTAACATGTCGAGTCACTCCCCCGGACCCCTCTAAGACCATTCTAACACTCAATTGGGTTCCTTTGAACCTCAACATACGGGGGACTCGAGCACTGGACTCGCCGAGTTCCAAGAACAACTCGACAATTCGGCGTTATCTAAGTCTTATGTCTCGATTTCTAATGCACAATACTCATCCAAAAGACATATCTGGGCTTCTAAGATCGATATAGCACGTAAAGCTATGAACTTTACATGCATACATGGGAGTATAAGCTTAATAGACCCAAAAATGAGGTCCAAAACTGCATGTGGCTCTCTAAGGCTACAAGGTTGGCCACTTTAAGCCATGTAGTCCCCTAAGGACCCTGGATTTGGAGTCTTAACCCTCAACCATGCTTGCACTCATGACTGGTCACCAAAGATGGTCCCTAAAATCCCTAATTCACCCCAAAAGGTGATCTAGAACATGAATGAACAAGGTATAAGCTTTATACCTCTAAGGAACTGTAGATGTTGCACAAACTCGAAATCCCCAAGTTTCCTCTTGGCTTCTCAAGCTTTTCCTTCTTTCTTGTGATCGCAAGCTATCAAAATCACCAAAAAGGAACCTTAGATCTTACAAAACGATTAGGGTTTCAATATGAGGTGTTCTGGGAGCATAAGGGACAATGGAGGCTGCATTAAGACGTTTAAATAGGGTGCAATCCCTCGGATTTAGGGTTTTGTCCAAACAGCGCCAACTCGTCGAATCGGTTTGTCGACTCGCCGAGTAGGTCACTAAACTCCTGCATCCAAAGTCGATTCTACTCGTCGAGCTGGAACTTCAACTCGCCGAGTCCCAGGCCAAAATGTTACAATTACTTAAATGAAAATACATACCAGGAACTGGGTGCTACAGAAACAAATCCAAATTCCCCCCCCCCCCCTTTGACCACATCGTGGATTTTTAATAGGCCATGTTGTGGGCTGTTAAAGTTGTATATAGATCGAGATTTTTCATATCACTATGTCGTGGATAAGCTCACCACACTGCGGGGTTTTAATTTTCACAAAAACTCAAATTTTATCCAAATTAAAATTCATTTTAAAACCACACTCAATATTTTAACCCCACACTTAAATGGAAATAAGAAATACTGATGAATATATCAAATATCCTAAAAAAATCAAAACGAAAACTAAAACAAAAAGAAACAAAAAGAAAATGCAAACAAAAATGATCGAGTTGCCTCCCGATAAACACTTCTTTTGGAGGAGTCATGAGTTGGAATCCTTCCCGTTTTATGTTGTTACGGGTGGGAGTGGGTTCTCTCTCTTCTCTTTCCACCTACTCTTGTACACTTGAACTCACCTTAAGTATACCTTTTTCGAGTTCTCCTTCTTCTTCTAATTGGCGCTTTCTTTATGTTTTTGTTTCAACCCTTTATTTTTTTCAATAATATTTTTCTTCCCCTCCTTTACTTTTTCTTCCTTTGCTTCAACTTCCATCTTCTCAACGATTGGATCATTTTTTTCTTGTTGAATCTCCTCCTCGCTCATCTATTCTTCATCTACTTGAGTCTTAGGTGTAGTGAACGTGAATACTTCAAAGGTCATAGGAATTGAAGGCTTTGGCTTGGAACACTTTACTTATTCAATTTGAGGCTTTTCCCAAGATTTCAACTCCTCCTCCATCAATTTCTCCATCTCATTTAATTCATTGAGATTTTCATCTTCCAATTCATTCACCTCTATCACCTTATCTCTTGGATTGTCATGACTTGCTTTTTGATTCATTTCAAAAGTTATTTCTTCATCCTTTACAGGACACGTGAGCTTTGATTCATTGATGTCGACGATGGCTCTTGCGATGCTCAATAATGTTCTTCCCGAAATTATGAGAAGGTCTTCGTCTTTTTTCATGTCTAATACCACAAAGTCAACTGGAAAAATAAATTTTCCAACCTTCGCCAACAAATCTTCAACAATCCGACATGGGTGAGTGATCTGTCATTTGAAGTGTCATCCTTGTGTTTTGTAGTATTGGTAGATCGAGCTTCTCATAAAAAGAATATGGCATGAGATTTATGCTAGCCCCCGAATCGGCTAAAGCATATATTGAAGTGGAATTACCAAATTCACAAGGAAAAGTTAATCGACCCGGATCTCCCATCTTGATTGGTTATCCATCAATGATTGTAGTAGAACATAACTCATTAAGCATAATAGTGGATTCTTTTCCAACTCTTTTCGGTTTATCATCACCTTGCTAGCGAATTTTGGAAGTTTAGTCATGGATTTGAGGAATGGAGCATTGATAGAAAGGGATAGAACATGTTCCATAAATTTCTTTTGTTACAGCTCCAATGGGTTGTTGAGGGATCGAGAAGGATAAAGCATTTTCACTCTTCAGTGGTCATGACGTGGCCTCATGGTCGCCACGTCGTGGGCACTGGACAAATGATTTTTATTTTTGTGTTATGTACTCAACTTCTTCCAGTTGTGGATCGGGTTGCTCAGTATTTGTATCGTACATCACAATTGGCTTAGTATCTTCTTCTTTCTCAGTGTATATAGCCATAATGTGAAGTTGTGGTTTTTAGATCTGGATTTTAAGGAGGTAACATCTCAGAATCTCCCCGGAAATGACGCTAAAAAGTTGATATACAAAAATATATCTATCAACTCTTAACTTTATAAACCTAACTACTTAACTACTTATGCACCTATAAGCAATGTACATAGTCGGATTATAGAATTGCTTGGGTAAGTTGGGTGTCAATCACAGGGAACATGAATTTAATTAATTAAAATAACTACTTTTAATTAAATTAAAAAAAATAATTAGGGGTTGTACTGATTTTGCAAGATCAAGAGAACTTAATTCAAATTACTATCAATTACTTAACTTAACAAGCAAATAAACGATTTTTACTTCAAGATTAAAGAGTACTCCTGTTTAGTTCTGATTTCCCCCTATGAATGCCTTACCTTTAACCCCTCATGAATCCCTCATGGATTCCTTACTTTAACCTCTCATGGGTTACATCTAAGTTCTTACCAAGAACTCTCTTCTCTTGTTCCTCTCAAGATAAGACTAAAACACTTCTTAACCATCTACTCTTAGGTAAGTTATCATTTCTTTCGTGCTTCTACCGCACCATTCTCACTCTACAACATGTGACTACCCACCACTTTTCTAATTCTTAGTGAAGTATTACATCAAACTACTTCACTTTCATTATAAAGTGTTGTAATCCGTACATGACATTTTCTTCTCAAATACCGTGTTTATCTTTCTTGTCCCACCACTCGATCCTTATGTAGCTTAATGGTTCAATTGAATCGACATAAGTGCAATGTGGATGCAAAGCCCGTACTTCTACATGCACACTGTACATATCTAGATTCACCTCACCATTATAATCCTTGGTTCACAAGTATTATGTCTCTTCCATGGTAAATTCTTCTCAACTTTCCATGCGTTCTCTTTTCTTCTCTCACCTACTTGATCCTTAAGCAACTCAATGGCTCCATTTAATCAAAATAAGTACCATGTGTCTACAACGCCTATACACCACATGCACCTCATACGTACCATGTTTCAATATTATCACCTCGATTCACACAGGTAAAATAAATTAACCACATAATTAAAATATTTTACTTTGGTTAAAAGTTAAATAACAGAAAGTCCTAAGACTAAACCGTAGCTTTTGAAACTATTTTAAAATCCTAGTTATTCAAATAATAATAATTAAAAAATAAATAAATAAATAAATAAGAAACCTAAAAATAAAGAATAAGTTAATGTTTAAAGATAGTCTCGGATCTGGATGATGTAACTTGCAAGTGCGTGTGTATACAATGACATGTTATGGTAACACTGATGGTACTACTAAATTAGATTATGTATTCTAGTAGTAGTAGTATATGATATATTAGCCGTTCTAAAAAAAGTATATGATATACTAACTTTTAAAGATCGGTTAAAAAGAAATTCAATTTTACTAATTAGACACTCTAATTATTATTATTTAAAAAGAAACAACATTAATAATTATTTAATGATTCCTTATTACTTTTAAATAATAATTACCTTTTATTTTTACTTTTTACAGTTATTATTTTCTTACCTTTAATTTATAAATGTCAAGCATTATATTCATATTCATTAAAATTTAATATTTTTAAAACATGTCAGTTTTTGAATTTTGACATCACAAACTATAATAATATCAGGTGAAATAATTAATATTATTCGAATAATCGGACAAATATTTAAAGATTTTAAACAAATTAATAAATAATAAACAAGCTAGCCTGTAAATAAGTTTGAGTACTATTGAGCTCGTTTAACTCAAATCTCAGTCAAGCTTTTAACGAGTTAATCTCGAATAAATCATGAACAGCTTGACTCATTTAAACATTTAGAGTAAATAGTAGTCTTGGTTCTAAAAAACATTTAAATTGAAATTTTTATTGATCATACCAAATTATAATATTAATGACATTTCTTTGAATTTTAACTTTGTAAGAAAAAAGATTTAAAAAAAATAGATGAAAAAATAGAACCTAAAATAGTATTGTAGTGGGGGTAGGGTACCTCTTGTGGAGGGAGAGACATACGGGCAGCATCTGCTAACGGGTCAAATTGGGTCGCTCCAAATTTGAATGAATTGCTCCAACCCTAACCCTCTTTTCCTTCTGTCTAAGGAGTTTGATGAAATCTAGATCTTGAGATGTGATTGCATTCGGATAAAAAAATGTTGGTGCTACTACAAGTAATGCTCGGCTTCCCATTTGTCTGAAACAAACTTCCATACATGAGATAGTTGTGGTTAACTAGTAATAATATTCTCTATAACTTGATAAATTTTAATTGTCATTGTACAATGAATGAGATGGCAAACGGACAACAAGTTGTGCCGCTAAGCCTTTTTTAATGGTAAATCTAATTGTTTTAAAGACTACATCAAAAGATCTAGGAGATATAACATTACTATGCATGATTTGTTGTACTCTTTTAAGAAGCTCTACCGCATCCGGTGCGAGGAAACCAAACATATCAAATGCAAATGGTATGAACACGTGTTGATTTTCCAGGCACGATCTCTCATGTTTGGTGACTTTACCTGTGGCTGCTTTTAAAGCAGCATGTCCCGCTGTGAAACCCCCAACCCTCAGGCCCACGAGAGGATACCTCTGTAAGATCCACACATGTGTGTTTCCCTCCGACCCATCCAAAAATCAAAATGTCAGCCGGTCTGAGGGTTGACCTTCCTTCTGTCGGGTCAATCAAGAAATTCAAAGGTGCATCTTTCTTAGAGGAAACTCCGGCACGCTTAAATATATCAAACAATACATCCTTAACCATATCGTGCCTGTATTTGAACCCCGGGAGTTCTTTACAGTGAATTGCATGCTCCCCAAAAGAGTCCAAACATACCTTGCGACATACAGGACATATCTCGTCAGCTGGGAAAATGGGAATCATGAGTCGATATTTGAGAATAGTACAATGATATTATGTTGAATATTATTGGTTCCAATTGTTGAATCTGAAGTTAATCGATGTGAACTTGTTTGACTAGGGTTAGGGAGCACTGAATTTCAAGTTTAGGATCCGAATTGTAGCATGTTTTATTCAGATTTCGAATTGATTTTAGCTTGTTTGCAATAGTATTCCAGTTACTTAACATGTCATTGTCATTGATGCTTCTACCATAAAAACTGTTTGTTCTATCTATGAGACTTTGATGTAAAGTAAACAGAGCATGTTGCTTACTTATCGATTCTTTTGGAGTAAACACCCTCTAAAAAAACACCTCTTCCTTACTTATCAATTCTTGCGTTTTATACCTTCACAAAAAGTTATGTCAAGAAGCACTTTATCTATACTCAAACACTTTTTTAACTTATTGGCTTTTTGAAATGTGACAAAATCCAATAAGTCAATAAGGTAATTCCAATCATCTGAGAATTACATATTAAATACCAAGATGCAAACAACATAAATGATAAAACACATAGATATCACACAATATTGACATAGAAATTATACATAAGGTCTGTAACAACAAACAAGCACATAGAAGATCTGTAACTAACTAACAACAAGCACAAAGAAATCATTATCCCATAGGAATTTTGGATCTTCTATTATCAACATAAAGCACACAGGCTATACAGAAATCATACATAAGGTCTGTAACAAAAAGCACACAGCACAACAGGCCTTAAGGAGTTAAGGTATGCATGCACAACAACAAGCATACAATCAATAACAGGCCCTACATCGATCTTGTCAGAATTTCAGACAAGAAACAGATATCAAACCAAATCTTGAACACCCAGCTCCCGAGTTCCACTAATTAGTCAGGATGTGCTTCAAACACTAATCAGTCACTAATCTAACAACTGCTTCATCGAATCAGACAAGCATACACTTGTATCGAAATAGAAAAAAGTAAGTAAGGTGAGACTATAGCTGGTGGCGCCAGAAATCCGAGGATCGGTGGTGAAGGTGGAGGATAAAGTGTGGTGGGCTGGTGGCTGCTTTAAACGAGGGTTTCCAAGTAGTTTTAAAAAAACATTCTAAATAATTACTCCCTCCGTCCCAAAATAATTGTCCACCTTACTATTTTAATTTGCCCAAAATTATTGTCCACTACCAAAAATACATATATATTTTTACAATGTTGCCCTTAACATTTAATAAATTAAACTATAATAATTACAAATACACATTTCCCATTGGTTTTAAAAAAGGGCAAGGGAGTCATTTTACTCAAAAAAACAAAATTAATTATTGATTTTCTTAATCTGTGTGTTTTTTGTCTGTGGATAATAATTTTAGGACGGAGGGAGTATTTATTACTAGTATTTAAATTTAAAAATATAATAAGTTAATAAGATACCAAAGGGACTTTGATTTATGGGAAGGAATGATTTTTTCTTTGAAATGTTATGGGTTAAAATCTTAATTAAGACATAGATGATGATAGTTAAGAATAGATTAGTTTATCATTTAAAAAAAATATTAATAAAATAAATGAAGAAAAAGGTTAGCTTATAAACGTTTTTTTAGATGAAATTGACTTGAAACTTTATTAGATATCCAAATTGCATCCAATTTCAAATTGAACTCTTAAAATCGACATTCGTCTCTTCTCCTAAGCTCCAGACCGTTCAAATAAAAGAAAATAATGGAAATTGGGAATTTAGGTTATCATCTCTTTACTAGTTGTCAATATTAATCTCTTAATTAGTTATTTTTGTCATTTCATCATCAAATAATATTCCAATGTCATTTCACTTTTAACACTATAAAGCTACTAGGAGTGGACTCGCTAAGGGGTTCGCTAGGACAAGGAACACCGCCCCCTAGTTCTCGCTAGGGGACTCGCCAAGGGAAGGTTGCTACGAACGTAGCGAGAGGAGAGACGATAGAGAGGGTGGATTGGTGGCTTCTGATTGGTTCTTAGCTATTGTTTTCCTTTTTTCTATTTTGTTTTCCTCCAAAATCATATCTGTTAAATTAATAATTACCACTTCGTATCTTTTTGTACTAGACATGCTAACCCTATGTGACATAAGATACACATATCAATTAATATGTATGGAATTTGTATTTGTTTTTTGGAAAACCAATTAATTCTAATATTAAAGATCTTCAAAATCAAATTAATGAAGAAGACAAAGACATTATTTTGATGTATCTAGCCCTTTTTTATAAAATGAAAGAAAAATGTATAATAGATATATTAAGGGTATAATAATTATTTTATTTTTCAAGGGCAAAATACGCAATGAAACATTGAAAAGGACTAAAATTCTGAGTTTGAAACTTTAGGGGGTCAAACCACATAAATAACAAATTCTAGGGACCATTTTTGCAGTTTTATCAATTTGATAACTGTAGAGACTCAAACCACAAAAAATAACAAATAACAAGGACTAATTCTGTAAGTGTTGTCTAAAAACAACATATTAAAAGGATTTCTCGTTGAAAAAATTAATACAAATATTATCTAGCTACTTGCACTTAGCTCATTGGATAAAAACTTCTTTAAGACCGCCTACCGTTTTTTTAATTTGAATTTAAGCTTTGAAACAAATAAACAATCGTAAACTACACGTATTTATTTGTAAATAAGAAAAGTAGGCCACCAAAGTCCCTCACAAGCTAGCGTATTTATTTTCAATTTTCTAGTTTCCTAAATATCATATAAATTCCCTTCCGAAAGTCTTTGAATCAAATCTCCCAAAACCAATGGCTTCAAACCGGTTTGACTTTGAGGCATTTGGTCTAGCCCTGGTTATGCTATGTGGTGTAGCCATGGCTCAATCAGGATGCACCACTGCACTAGTGAGCTTGAGCCCATGTCTTAACTATGTCTCTGGAAATTCATCAACTCCATCATCGTCTTGTTGCTCTCAGTTAGCCAACGTGGTTCAGTCACAGCCACAATGCCTTTGCCCGTTCACTGGCAACGGTGCTGGCTCACCATCGGGTTTGAACATCAACCAAACTTTGGCTCTAGCACTACCTGCTGCTTGCAATATCCAGACTCCTCCTGTTACCCGGTGTAATGGTACGTACGTATAGTATCTCATACTTTCTCATCTTCAACCTCTCTCATCCCTTCATTTTTTAGGTACAAACAACAATTAGTTTTCATTTGATACAAAAACTACATATAAAACTCATTTCTAATTTTAACATATTAAAGATTGCGTTATGTAACTTATCTATTTCTATTAGACGGTGCTAGTGGACCCACAAGTTCTACGCCATCAAATACTCCTTCAGGTAAATCATTCAACAACTCATATTTATATATATATATATATATATATATATATATATATATATATATATATATATATATATATATATATATATATATATATATATATATATATATATATATATATATATATATATATATATATATATATATATATATATATATATATATATAACACCATTTGTTATCCTTTTATAATCATAAGTAAAAACATTGTATTTTCTTATGCTCTGACATGATTACTTCAGGTAGCGGATCAAAGACGACTCCAGGAACAAGTGCAGGCACATCCGAAGAAGCTATAAAAAATCTACCAGTTTTTGTAACTTTTGTTTTGTTCTTCATGGCTGCATATTTTTCGTACCCTGTGGCTTAATTGCTTTTGAATTTTATTGTCATCTATTTTATTGTGCGTGGTATGTGTATTTGTAACGTTTATTATCAAATAATTATGTAAGTCACTTGTGTACTATATATATATATATATATATATATATATATATATATATATATATATATATATATATATATATATATATATATATATATATATATATATATATATATATATATATATATATATATATATATATATATATATATATATATATGTGTGCGCGCGCGCGCGCGCTTCTGTCAGTTTCTGTTATACCGTACCTCTCATTCTCTATTTTCTTTAATTTTTGTGGTACATGAGCATTAAATCATTCACTACTCCATTTTCCACTAAATCTTTCATACTATGTTATACTTTTTTGACAAAACTGCGAAAATAGTTCCTGTGGTATGTATTTTTTCTAAGGTTTAGTTAATACCTCGATTTTTTGGTTTCGTGGTCCTTTTGAGCTAGTTTCGATGCATATTTGGTCCCTCCGAATATTGAAATGACTGTTATGCCCTTCTTGTATTTGTTTTCCATTTTCTTAAAAGATTTAATACTTATTAAATAATTTTTATAATTAAAAATAAAAAGGTTTCACCTCCCCCCACTCTTTGTACACGGTACCATAGAAAAGAATCCAACTAATAACACTCTTTCACCGGTGATCTCTCTTTTCCGCCGGACGCTATAGCTTGAGGCACCAGACGTCACGCTTGTTCCGGCAACTCGAATCGTTACCTCCTCCGACAAAAGAGGTTAACAAAGAGTCACGTTTCCATATCTTTGATTCCGGCCATCAATATCGTTTCAGATTTGGAACCCGCCTTCCTTTATCGAACGTTGCCACCTTACTTTACGATAAGCCCTACAACGGCTCCGACGATAAGCCCTATGCCAGCTCCACCAATCGAATTCGTTCCATTTGCAAAGTCAGTGAGTTCCCCACCAACATCGGTTCAATCTCCCCTGATTCAAGAACCGCTCAGTTTTCCGATCTCGTATTCTCCAGTAATGTCGTCATCGGTATCTTGGGCTACATTGTTGCTTCTTTCCTTACTAAATAACCTCTCACAACTGCTTGAATATTCACTAGCGACTTTAGTGCGTTCAATGCTTTCCTCGACTTTTAAATCCACAAAATTTTAATCTATTAATTGGATTTCGAATTGGCTTTTTTATGTTTTTTATTATATGTCGATTGATCTAACAGTAAATGAATTAATGTTGTGAATTACCAGGTACTTAGGAAACAATACTTGGATTCACTAGAATGTATTGTGTGTGTGTGTGTATATATCCAAGAAAAAAGATGCGAGGTTTGGGGTACAATTGTCTATCCGGCCCATTCAACTAGAAAGCTATGATTTTTGGGATTTATGGGAAAGACATATTTTACCGGGAAACACCCACTTTTTTATGCAAATCAAATAGTCTTCTCGATCTATTCATCCATAAATATACCATAAATTAAGAAGCATATTCGCAAATCCTAAAAAAATAACCTTTGACATAAGTTTTAATCTTATAATACACTTAGATCGTCGTAAATACTTGAGTAGATTTACAACCAGCTCATCAAAATCTTTCTTTTTGTTGGTGTTTATGAGTCGAGATTAAACAATTGCAATCACAAAGCATCAAGATTTCAAATCATGCTACAAACCCCTAAGAAATTAAACGAGAATCGACCAAATGCTAAATTGGTCCAGACAATCCAGATTTCAACATTCTTGAATCAAAATCGAGAACCCATGTTCCCAATTGAAGACGATTAATTTAATAGTAAATGGGAATTACAAATTCCAACAAATCTAGGCCAAACAACAAGCAACAATAATCAATATTCAAAGGAAAACACAGTAAATTTACCTTGAGAAACCAAGATTTGGCTTAGAGTTCGTCATAAGTTATCAAGAAATGGAGGCGGAGTGCTTGTGAGGAAGAGGGAAAATTGTAGTTTCATTTTTTTTTCTTCTTCTAATTATTATTATTTTTACTTTCAATCCACAAAACATAGAAAGAGTACGGATGTCGAAAAATGATACATTAGGTCTTACGGAGTATTAAATATTAGATTCCTTTTCCTTTTCCAAAGTGGAGCTTTTTCAAATTGGTTCGACTTTTCGGTTTTTTTCCACCTGCTTTGTAATTAGTTTTTTTTTGCACTAGTCTAGTGGTTTATCAGTTTTAATATTTAACTCACATTCTTTAAACCTGCTTCAATTTTTTTTCATATTATATACTGCTCATGTACTTGTCAACATAGCATTATTGTTTTATTGTTTGCGATTACTAACTTTTCCTTATAGTATTAATGGATAAAAATATTTTAATTTACTCTTTAAAATACGACATAAAATTACGACATACATTTTTTCTGTCGTAAATCATTGATATTTTATGATATATAACATAAAATTTATGACAGGCTTTTATGCCTATCATATAAGTGTTGTATGTCGTAATTCGTCTGTCAAGAAATGCCTTTTTTCTAGTAGTGTTGGAAACTTACTTTCTTCCGTATCAAAATAGAAAAGTCAAATTCGCATCCACTTTGGGAAGGGGATAAAAAAGTCAACCTGTACGACAAATCAAAACACAAGAAATATATTCGAACATAAAACTTTCTCTACATAAAAAACAAATTGATTCCTTGTGAGGAGAAAATGCAACCGGAAGAACATCATTAGCCAATACTTGACCCCCAAATATATCTGCACAAAAAAGAAAATTAAATTAACGCTTCATTCACAATAAAGAAAATTTAACAAGAACAATATCTCAAAACATACCCTTGAGCTACAAAGAGTTCAACCTTCAAAAGAAAAAGAAAAATCATAAACAGAAACAAAAGATAGTAGATTTCACAGGGATATCAATAAAGAATATACATTAGCTAACCTACTCCACTTCTGTCGTCCTCAAAAGTCTTCATTCATGAAATCTTCATGTGTCAAACAGCCAACGGCACCACCTCCTCTAAGTGCCCATAGATATTGTGTACACCTTGAAGACCTTCTGTTCTTCTAGTTCTGCATTCACCATCAAGAGGTAAGGCCAGAAGCTCTATAACATTATGTAGGTTTATCTCTTCCAAAGCTTCATCAATTTATGTTCGTAGATCTGGTGCAAGACTACTTTTACCTTCTTCCTAAACGAGAGTAGATAAACAAGAACACCATCTGAGGTTTCAAGGACTTAAAACTTCATTCTTACTCGATCGGGTGGTTCAAGATGCCATTTTTTTATAGGAAAACAGAAAAGAAACAAAAAGCAAAGTTTTAAAAGGATTTTTTGATTATTATTACCTGTAATAACTTCAGTACCGTCTCAAGTAATTCACAACCCTTAATATAATCTGGAGGACACAACGCCATAGCGTCCCTTTAAATTTCAACATAGGACAATGCCATTCCCAACACAACAGTAACATCTAAAATTACATTTTTCATGCTTGAATGATTTGTGTAGTCTCTCTTTCAGTAAACTTTCACTAATTTGAAGCACCAATCCATCCTCTCCTACTTCTTGTAATAGGCATAGGGCTCCAGGAACCTTGAAAGTTCTAATATCAACTAATATTTAGTCAATGTTGTTCTTTAAATATCATAAACATGACTAGTAAGTTAGATCGTTTGGCCGACTTTTCTTTCTCCAACTATTCTTTCATAGCCGATTCTAGTGTAATTCATATAATATTATGCTTTAAACTGACGTATAATACTAAAAGAGGGATTTCACGAGCTGCTTAAAGAACATGCCTCCAGGTAATTAACGCGTCGTCATTATATTCATACTGATGTGGTTTCAAAGACCTAGCTTCATAACATATTCTAATTCTTTCTCGGAGGAAGTGAGACTCCGCACTGAGCATTCGGTAGAAGTCGATGGGAATACATACGTGGCGGTCAGGGGCGGTGGAGAGCATGAAAGGGTAGTGGCGGTTAGATCATTAGGGTCGGCATTATTGGTCTGACCCTGATTCCTTAAAGCGATGCTTATCCTTACAATCTCTCCGAAGGTGGTGACATAAAGAGAGAGACGCATTCCAATGATAGATAGAGGCGGATAAGGGCAACAGGGGGTGGCGGTTTGGTCCATGAGTAACGAGTTATAACCGCCTAAAATGACTTCGATTATTTAATTACCAAACTATCCTTCTGTGTCGATTTAAAAGAGTATATATATATATATATATATATATATATATATATATATATATATATATATATATTCGAAATAAAACATCAATCATATCCTATAATCTCTTTATTTATGTCTTGAAGATTGATGATGGCAGTTATATAGTGTTATACGGTTATTCTCTATCTATCTACCCGTCAGATATTAGATTTCTTTATGGTATGAATTTTTGCTTCTGTCATCATCTATTTTCCTTGTAATGTGTTTGTTGTGTTTTAAGTTTTACTTACAATTATTGCTCACATAGATTCAAATACCAATGTTTTATTAACATAACATAGAAAATGAAAATACAATTTTATATTTGGGTAAATCTTTTAAAGTATAATGTCCTAATAAGAAAAAAAAGTACAATGTTATTTTGAGATGAGTTTTTCAAAAGCATAATCCTTCATTGAGAAGAAAAACCTACAATCCATAATTCAGTAAATATTCCAAGGTAACCACCATTTTTGTAAAAATACAATAAATAGCAACACGTCTTCACTTGATTTATAATATTGTGCAAGCCCTCCAAAAAGCTTTACTAAAACTATATTCAAACATTCAGCTTTTTTGTCAAACTAATAACCACCATGGCATGACACATGGATAAGGTCAAACCACACTCCTTTTGATGGAAAGAAATTTTGTTACTACCAATGCATTCCAGGGCACTCACTCCTACAAACAAGACCATCTGACCTCTAAGATAATTTCCTGGAAAATTCGAGTAAATGCTTATAACGATGGAATAAAATAAACTATTCCTCAAATGACTTAAAAACATGAACAAATAACATAACAATTTTGCATTTTAGTGGGTGCATGAAACTTAAAAATTCAAATACATTTAAGGCTTCTATTTAACCTTTCTGGCATCTGCTTGAGTTCCCGACTTTTGTCTGTAAGGAGAAGTTTTAGAGATAATGTACATATATTTGAATATGAGTTGGTGTATAGATAAGGTCTAGTTTATTCAAATGATTGTAATCCTTATCCTTGTAAGTTACCGTGGTATATATAATTGATGGTGGAACCTACAGCTTTAATGAGGCAAATTATACTTTCTTATCATTGTTGACTTGGTATCACAGCCAAATCCCTAGGGCTCCAATTTTACCCTCCATTTTTACCTACGAACTTTGGTTCTTGTTCAGATCATCTTCATTATGGTACCTTCTTTCATTAATTCTTCTAAAATCGCCACTGTCATCACCTGCAAATTAACTCGTACCAACTTCCTAGTTTGGAAGGCCCAAGTCATTCCTATCCTTCGTGGTGTCTAACTCTATGAATATCTTGATGGAACAAAAACGTTTCCTACTGCTAAGATAACTATGGGAACCAGTGCGGAAGCAAAGACAGCCGACAATCCTGATTATCGGAATTGGGTTGTTCAAGATCAAGAAATCCTCAGAGGATTATTATCGTCTATGACAAAATACGTATTATCATAGCTTACTCGCTAAACTGATACATCAAAACAAGTATGGGATGCTCTCCATACAATATTTTCTGCTCCACAGAGGAAAATCAATTCAGATCCGTACACAACTCTCAACAACAAGGAAGGGCGACATGAGTGCGTCCGAGTACTATCAGAAGATGACGGGGCTTGCTGACACTATGGCAAACATTGGTCACCCCATGATTGATGAGGAAGTTATAGGCTACATTCTAGTCGGTCTAGGTCTAGACCAGGCCACGGGGACTTATTTACTGTCATCACCGTTCTCAGCAACCAACGAGATGCGACACTACCAGAGTTTTACTCTTATCTGATTGCACATGAGACTCAAACTACAACAATGAACAAACCTACAGACTTCATCTTGTCTGCTAACAATGTTAAGAGGCAGGAGTCAAGTGGATCTCGGTGCAACTACAACAACAATGAGAACAATACCTTCAACAATAATTATCGAAACAACTATCGAAAAAGGGGCAACAGCTATGGATGTGTTCGTGGCCGTGGAGGTGGTAGGAAAAATGGTAGCAGTCCATGATGTCAAGTATGTGGTATTCCAGGTCATACTGCGTTGAATTGCAGAAATCGATTCAATCATGCCTATCAAGCAGAAGAGTATCATGGAGGGAATAATGCTACCAAACAAAGCTACAACAATGACACCAATTGGTATATTGACACTGGAGTTACATATCATCTAACAAGTGATTTAGATCGCTTGTCCATTCAGGAGTGATACATTGGAAAAGACTAGGTTCAAGTTGCCAATGGAACATGTTTTCATATTTCCCATATTGGTTATTCTCAAATCCCCAGTCTAAGTAGACCCATTGTTCTTAAAAACATCTTACATGTTCCCCAAATCAATAATCATCTTCTTTCTACTCATAAACTTGTTTCTAATAACGATGTATTTATTAAAATTCACCCTAAAGTTTTCTTTATTAAGGACAAGGTCACGAAGAAAACGTTTCTACTCGGTTAAAGCAAAGGAGGTCTCTTCCTGGTACCCATTACTTATACTTCTCGTATTCCTCATCAAGTCGCATCTAGTGTTAAAGTTTCGTCTTTACAGTGGCATCGGCGTCTTGGTCACCCTACTTGAGCACTCGTTAAAACTATTTTAAAGTCAAATAAACTAGGTTGTTCTTTTGATAATATGTCTTCTATTTGTGATGCATGTCAGCGTGCAAAGAGTCATCAGCTTCTTTATAATAATTTTGTTCATATTACAACTTTTCCACATGAGCTTGTTCATACTGATGTTTGGGGACGAGCTCAAGTGCCTAGTGGAGGTTATAAATATTATGTTAGTTTCTTGGATGACTACAGTCGTTATAATTGGATTTATATCCTTAAACATAAATCTGATGTTGAACAAGTCTTTTATATTTTCCAAACTCATGTTGAACGTCTTTTGAATACTAAAATTCGTACTATCCAATCTGACTAGGGTGGTGAATATCACAAGCTCCATAAATATTTTCAGCAAACAGGTATTGCTTACCGTGTGTCATCTCCCCATACATCCCAAAAAATGGGATGGTTGAGCGAAAACATCGACACATTGTTGAAATAGGCTTGGCTCTTTTAGCTCATTCCTCTCTTCCACTTCATTTTTGGGATGAAGCTTTCTTAACAGCCTATTATCTAATAAATCATATGCCTAGTCGCACAATACAAAATTCTACACCCATCACACGTCTTCTAAAAATAACCCCTAATTACTCATTTCTACATAACTTTGCGTGTGTGTGTTGGCCAAGACTTCGTAAATATAACACTCACAAACTTGCATATCGATCTTAAATGTGTGTCTTCTTAGAGTATAAATCAATGCACAAAGGGTACAAGTGTTTAGATATGAGTACTGGTCGAATCTATATATCTTGAGATGTGATTTTTGATGAATCATGATTCCCATATGCAACCTCCTCTGTTTCTACCACACCATCCCCTAGGTCTGAGGTGGCATCGTTTCCTCAATCTGAACCAAGTATCTCGAATGACCATTTGTGGAATTATGACTTGTCCCTTTTATTGGCTAACCATTCTAGTGCAGTTGCAGCACCATTAGCTCTTGTGGTTACCATTCAAATACCGAGAACCACAACAAGTAATAACACAGGTATCAAGGTGTCTCCACCAACGTCCTCTATGTCATTACAACAGCAAAGTCACTTGCCAAGAACACTAGTCATGCCTTCATCAAATCCCCCTGCTGTTGACACCATTGAAAACGTAGCTCCTGCTGCTACTATTGACGACAGTGATAGTACAACTCCTACTGGTTCTGTTGATTCAACTAATATAACTGACACGGCTGACACTTCACTGGCTTCTCCTGTTCCAGCAAGTCCAATTGTTGGTGATGTCTCCACATCTACATCAGGTATCATGACTTGAGCGCGTGCATGGAAGACTTTCCCTCGAAAATTTACTGATGGAACAATACTTTATAATCCCAATAAACGTGCCTTATTTGCTGAACCTGCTTCCTATCGACTGGCTTTGGATGATCCAGCATGGCGACACGCCATGAAAGCTAAGTTTTCTGCCTTTCAGAAGAATAATACATGGGTTTTGGTACCACGACCATCTAATGTAAATGTCGTTGGCTGCAAATGGGTTTTCAAGCTTAAACAACATCCCGATGGTTCTATTGATAAACATAAGGCATGTCTGGTGGCTCGGGGTATCACTCAACAGTATGGACTTGACTATCAAGACACATTCAGTCCAGTTGTCAAACCCACACCAGTTCGTTTGATTCTTGCTCTTACAATGTCCAGATGATGGCATCTTCGACAGATTAATGTAAGCAATGCATTTCTTCATGGCTTCTAAAATGAAGAGGTTTACATGCTGCAACCTCCAGGTTTTAAAGACACTCACAACCCTCATTATGTCTGTAAACTTCATAATACAATCTATGGACTAAAACAATCACCTCGCACATGGTTTTCTCGGCTAAGTGACAAGCTACATCAACTTGGATTTCATTCGTTGAAGGCTGACACATCTCTTTTCATTTTTCATTGTAGGAGTGTTCTTATCTACATTCTTGTTTATGTAGATGATATTGTGATTGTTGTTTCCACTCAAAAACTAGCTGATCAATTGGTGTATATGTAACTTGTCAAGAACTTTTCCCATCAAAGGTCTTGGCCGATTAAATTATTTTTAGGAGATTGAGGTTTCTCACAATTAAGGGGGAATCACTCCTATTCAGCATAAACATGCGTCTGATTTACTCAAACGAGTTCACATGTCGAATTTTAAGAGCGTCTCAACCCCCATGTCTGTCACGGATAAGCTGGCACGTGATTAATGAAATTATCTTAGCGAGGACGATGCGTTCAAGTGTAACACCGTAAATTTCAAAACAAAATTTTCAAATTTTTATAAAACATAATTCATTTAATATTCAGAAAACAACCATATTTAATCATTCAATCCAAGTAATACAAAATCCCAAGATCTCAAAATCATAACTCCCAAGCGTGTGTACTGATCAAGCCGGTGCCTTCCCGCGATCGTCACTAGTACCTGAAACAAATAACATCAAACACTGTAAGCACAAAGCTTAGTGAGTTCCCCAAAATACCACATATAACACATATTAGCCACTCGAGGCTATAACTCTATGGGTCCGTGCACCCAACTCTGTGAACCCTCAGGTTCTAACTCTGTGAACCTTACGGTTCTAACTCTGTAAACATGCACAACATAAATCACATAGAAATAATGCAGTACAACACATAACATACATAGCATACAAATACTCTTTCACATAACTCTGGTTACCTACTCAAGGTAAAGTATAGTGAGAAGACTCACCTCGCGTGTCTCGGTAAGTCGTAAATCCCTGAATCACTAGTGCTCGATCTCCCGAGCTATAATCCTCCTATAACACAATACCCCTCTAATTAACACTTTCCCAACTAAGGTTGACTATCCCTTAACAAGTCAACATAGGTCAACACTGGTCAATGGTCAATGGTCAACTTTGACCGGACTCGGTGAGTGCACTATAACGACTCGGCGAGTCTAAGCGCACGCACTGATTTCCCTGGGATCCTCTCTTGACACGTCGAGTATTCTCCTAACTCGACGAGTTCCACCTGGCATGAGTTGTGGGGCCACCACGACTCAACTCGCCGAGTCTCAAGAACAACTCGGCGAGTCCAGCTTGATTCAGTCCACCTGTCAATCCACTCTGACTCTCCCTGACTCACTGAGTCAAACCCTCAACTCGGCAAGACCACTCGCTGTGTAGTCTGGGCAATATTCATGCTACTCGCCGAGTCTGTTCTTCGGACTCGGTGAGTCCATGCCATGCAATGACTCAAACTTGCACATAAGGTCAGATCCGGTCCATTAACTCATAGATCCAGTCCTTCCCAGCTTATTTAGCATGTAAAGTCACTATCTTAATGTACATACAACATCTATATGACCCTATATGATGATTTTGTCCCAAATACTACAACTCAAGGTCATAATCTCCATTTCTCTTCATAAAGCTTGATGAGTGAGGCTCTCTGGACCTCTATGGATCCAGATCCAAAGCCTCAACATTAGAAAGGAACTATTTGGCATCAAATTAACCCAATAAAGGCCATAAGAAACCTCAAATCCAATTATACTTCACAAAACAGAAGATGAGCCGAAATCATACCTCTAGTTCGATGATCTAAGCTTCAAATCCACAGTATAGCAACCTCCTTTGCTTCCTCTTGGCTAGAACCTCCTTCTTCTTTGCTAAATAACACACAAAGGTCAAGAAATGATTCCTTTCTCTCTCAAAACGTTCAAGCACTCTAAGGTTTCTCTCTATGGACTGGTGAGCACAAATGACGGCCATAAGGCCCTTTAAATAGGTCTCAATCCCCGGGAATTAGGGTTTCCTCACACAGCGTGGACTTGCCGAGTCCGGACGCAAACCCGTGCCCAAAACCGCGATCCTACTCGGCGAGTTTGAGCTCCAACTCGCCGAGTCCACTCACAATCTCCAAAAAAATAAACCAATTAATAAATACCTGGAAATTTTGGGCTGTTACATCAAGTATAGAAGCGTGGTTGGTGGTTTACAGTACCTTACGTTAACGTGGCCAGATATTTCATTCATTGTTAACAAGGTTTGTCAATATCTCTCTAAACCTACTGATGTTCATTGGGAAGAAGTCAAGCGTATTTTAAGATATATAGAAGGCACGGTGAATACAAGGTTGCGCATTTGAAAGTCTAGTTCTACACTTTTGAGTGTGTTTACAGATGCGGACTGGACAGGATGTTTTGACTATCGTAGGTCTACCGGAGGGTTTGCAGTATTTTTAGGTCGAAACTTAATTTCTTGGAGCTCAAGCAAGCAACCTACCGTGTCTCGATCAAGTACTGAGGCAGAATATAAAGCCTTGGCTAATGGTACACTTGAAGTAATTTGGATACAATATGTACTTAACGAGTTAGGGGTGCATCAGTCAAGACCACCAATGTTATGATGTGATAATCTCAGAGCAACCTATTTAACAGCAAATCTTGTGTTCCATGCACGTATAAAGCACATAGAAGTGGATTTTCATTTCATTAGAGATAAGGATGCAATGAGTGCTCTTGACGTCCAATTAATATCTTCCAATGATCAAGTGGCTGATGGATTTACTAAGCCGGTCACTCGCAATATGCTCGAGCATCTAAGATACAATCTAAACCTTGTACCGGTTAGCATTTTGGGGGATTGTTGTAACACCGTAAAATTTAAAACAAATTTTCACATTTTTAAACACATTTTTCAAACCATTTATCAACAAAATCCCATTGTATCATAACTTTTTTTCACAAAATATTTCCCAAGATCAAAATACATAAAAATCCATGCGTGTGTACGATTCATGTCGGCGCCTTCCCACGATCATCACTGGAACCTGAAACACATAACACATAACACTGTAAGCATAAAGCTTAGTGAGTTCCCAAAAATACCATACATAACACATACTAGCCACTTGAGGCTATAACTATGTGGGCCCGTGGGCCCTAACTCTGTGGACCCTCTAGTCCTAACTCTGTGAACCTTTCGGTTCTAACTCTGATATACTCTGATATACACATGATATAAACCACAGTACAACACATTACATAATAGCATACGATAACTCTGTCACATATCTCTAATTACCACTCAAGGTAAATTATAGTGAGAAGACTCACCTCAGATGTACCGGTAAATCACTAACTCGGTAGAAATACGATCTAGCCTCCGCCTAAACACATAAAGTAATACTCTCATAAATATAACTCTCAGAACTAGACTCAATCCTCTCTAGGCACCCTCATAAGGGAAAAAGACCATTTTACCTCTCCTTTGGCTCAAAGGCCCTCATTGTTGACCAAACCCTAAAAGTCAACCAAAGTCAACGGTCAAACTTTGACCCGACTCGTCGAGTGCACTTGGGCAACTCGGCGAGTCCACATGTGTCCACTAACTCTTTTAGTCCCGTTTAACTCGTCGAGTCCCTCCCTTTACTCGATGAGTCCCCAGGTATGAATCGTAGGGCCACCCCGACTCAACTCGCTGAGTCTTAAGAACAACTCGGCGAGTACATGCCATGCACAAACTCCATTGACCTCCTGAGGTCAGATTTGTTCCTCTAATCCATAGATCTGGCCTTTCCAAGCATAATAATCACGTAAAGTCCAGACCTTGACACTCATATATCATCTAGATGGTCTCATTTGGTGATTTAGCCCCAAAAATGACATTCTAAGCTCATAACTCCCAAGATAACTCATAAAGCTCCAAGGGTTAAGGTCTCTGGACCTCTTTGAGTCTAGATCCAAAGCATAAACTCAAGAAGGGACCAATTGCTCCACATAACCATCCTCAAAAGAGGTTATAAAACCCTAACTCTAAGAATCAATTCCAAAACTGAAGAAGGTCCGAATAAATACCTCAAGTTGAAGTCTCTGGACTCTGAAACCACTAGAATCACACATCCTTCAGTCTCCTCTTGCTCTTGATCACCTTCTTCTTGCTAAACCAAAGATAGAAAGATCAAATATAGCTTCTCCTTCCTCCCAAACGATTTAGCTCAAGGGACTGGTAGCCGCAATGGGGGACTATGAGTGCCCTTAAATAGGCTCCAACCCCAGGGGATTAGGGTTTCACTAAACAGCGTGGACTCGCCGAGTCCAGTCGCGAACCCGCATGATAATCCGCGACCCTACTCGGCGAGTCTAAGCATCAACTCGCCGAGTTCCTTCACAAATACATTTAAGGCTTCTATTTAACCTTTCTGGCGTCTGCTTGAGTTCCCGACTTTTGTCTGTAAGGAGAAGTTTTAGAGATAGTGTACATATATTTGAATATGAGTTGTTGTATAGATAAGGTCTAGTTTATTCAAAGGATCATAATCCTTATCCTTGTATGTCACTGTGGTATATATAATTGATAGTGGAACCTACGGCCATTATGAGGCAAATTATACTTTCTTATCATTGTTGATTTTGTCAACATCATCGCTAAACTTTCCATCCATGTAAAAGAATCGAAGTTATTATAGTTAATAGAGACATGCAACCACTAGAATCAGACTTCTCCATTGAAGTCTCATTCTACAAACAACTCTGGATGCTACTCACGCATCTCGCGCTCTGGCTCCCAAGTCAGCTCTGTCCCCTTCCTATGCTGCCACTGCACCCGTACCAGAGGCACTTCCTTTTTCCTCAGAACCTTGAACTTCCGATCTCTGATTGCCACCGGTCTTTCAACATAGTTCAGGCCCACATCCACCTAAATATCCTCTAACGGTACCACTGCTGACTCGTCGACTATACACTTTCTTCACTGCGACACGTGAAAAGTGTCGTGAATCTGACCCAACTCTGCGGGTAGCTCCAAATGGTAGGCTACCCTGCCTACTCTCGCGATCACCCTGAAAGGCCCAATATATCGAGGCCCCAACTTGCCCCTCTTCCTGAATCGGATCACTCCTTTCCAAGGAGAGACCTTCAAGAGTACGAAGTCACCAACCTGAAACTCGAGCTCGGACCGACGCCTGTCCGCATAACTCTTCTGATGACTATGAGCGGTCAACAACCTCTGTCTAACCTGTTGTATCTGCTCAGTCGTCTGAAGCACAATCTTCGTACTACCCATCACACGTTGCCCTACCTCTCCCCAGCAAATGGGGGTCCGACACCTCCTCCCATACAACAGCTTAAAGGGTGGCATACCAATGCTCGAATGATGGCTGTTGTTGTAGGAAAACTCTGCCAAAGGCAAATATGTGTCCCAACACCCACCGAAATCCAACACACATGCTCGGAGTATGTCCTCGAGTGTCTGGATCGTCCGCTCGCTCTGCCCGTCAGTCTGTGGGTGGTATGCGGTACTAAAATGCAGCCTCGTACCCAACTCTTCATGAAATTTCTTCCAGAATCTGGAAGTGAAATGCACATCTTGATCTGAGAAAATCAAGATTGGCACTCCATGTCACGATACCATCTCCCTCATGTACATCTCTGCCAATTTCTCTGCGGAAGAGCTCTCATCGATAGCAAGGAAATAAGCGCTCTTCGTCAACCGGTCTACAATCACCCAAAATGCATCGACGCCCCTCACAATCCTTGGCAATTTGGTGATAAAGTCCATAGTAATTTGTTCCCACTTCCACTCAGGAACCTCTAACGGCTGCAACTTACCATGCGGTCTCTGGTGTTCGGCGTTAACCCGGCGACAGGTTAGGCGCCTCTCTACGAACCACACAACATCCCTCATCATACAGGGCCACCAATACTCCCTTTTTAGGTCCAAATACATCTTAGTGGCCCTGGGGTGGATCGAGAACTTCGATCGATGTGCCTCTTCCATCAAAATGGTACACATTCCGCCCACAAACGGTACCCAAATCCGACCCTGAAATTTCATAAGTCCCCGACTATCGGTAACGAACTCTGATACCTGCCTAATAACTCGCTCCCTCTTTTGGTTTCCTAGTCTCACAGCCTCAGCCTGGGCCCCTCGAATGGTGTCCAACACCGGAGTCATCACTGTCAATCTCATACAAACGTCTCGCATCTGGACGTTCTCCGTCCTACGACTCAAGGCATCGGCTACCACGTTAGCCTTACCCGGGTGGTACAGGATCTCACAATCATAATCATTTACCACATCCAACCATCACCTCTACCGTATGTTCAGGCTGGGCTAATCTAACAAGTACTTCAGGCTCTTGTGATCCGTGTATATGGTACACCGGACCCCATACAGATAGTGACACCAGATCTTGAGGGCAAACACCACTGCCCCCAACTCTAAATCGTGGGCGGGATACCTTGCCTCATGAGGCTTCAGCTGCCTCGATGCATATGTTATCACATGCCCCCTTTGCATAAGCACCGCTCCCAACCCTGATATTGTAACATCCAGATTATATTTATTCATTTTATTTTGAGTTTTTTGGAAGAACTCGGCGAGTTGGTGCATAGACTCGCCGAGTAGAGACGCGATTTCTCACCCGGATTAATGACCGGACTTGACGAGTCGCATTGGTGGACTCGGCGAGTCCGCGTTGTTTAATTAAACCCTAATTTCTTGGGTTTGGGGCCTATTTAAAGGGCCTTATGGCCTTCATTTGTGCTCACCAGCCCCCAGAGTGATACCCTAGTGAACTTGAGCGTTTGGAGTGAGAGAAGGAGTCGTTGTCAACCTTGGAGGTGTTGTCTAGCAAGGGAAAGGAAGCTATAGCCAAGAGGAAGCAAGAGGATTAACTTCCTGAAGATCTGAGGTCCCGAACATCACGTTTGAGGTACTATTTTCGAACCATTTTCTATTGAGGTGATGTTCATGTTGATTTAGGGCTTATTGAGCCCTTTTGTGACTAGATCTAGTGCTCCCATGGTCCCTTATACGAGTTAGGTTCTGGATTTGGACCCATGGAGGTCCAGAGTGCCTCTTTCTCCAAGCTTTATATGATTCTATGGAGGTTTTGGTTTGGGATCATTGTGTGTGAGGTTAAAACACCATTTATGAGACAATAGGTGTGATATGAGCGCCAAGACATAAACTTTACGTGACAAATAAGTTTGGAAAGACTGGATCTATGAGCTAGTGGATCTGATCTGACCTCAGAAGGTCATTTGGGGTTATGCATGGAATGCACTCGCTGAGTCCATTGGCAGACTCGGCGAGTTGGAGCGAGTTGTGCCATGTTTTCAAACCAGGGATTGGGTAACCGAGTCGGGTGAGTGACTCAGTGAGTCGGAAGGGATTCAGAGGAATCGGGTCCTCGTAGGGACTTGGCGAGTCCACGCCAGACTCGGCGAGTTGGGTTGACCGTTGACCATTGACCAGAGTTGACCGGTGTTGACTTGATAGAGTTAGTTAATTAGAGATATATTTGTGTATAGGAGGACTATAGCTCGGGAGATCGAGCACTAGTGATTTCAGGGATTTACGAGTTACCGAGATACGCAAGGTGAGTCTTCTCACTATACTTTACCTTGAGTAGGTAAATAGAGTTATGTGATACAGTGTTTTATATATATTGTTTGGCGCACTGCATTCTTCTATGTGATTTATGTTGTGCATGCTTACAGAGTTAGAACCTGAGGGTTCATAGAGTTTGGGTGCACGGACCCACAGAGTTATAGCCTCGAGTGGCTAATATGTGTTATATGTGGTATTTTGGGGAACTCACTAAGCTTTGTGCTTACAGTGTTTTGTGTTACGTGTTTCAGGTACTAGTGAGGATCGCGGGAATGCGCCAACTTGATCAGTACACACACGGGATTTTTATGCTATGAGATCTTGGGATTGATATATGTTATAAATTGAGTTTCAAACAATGATGTTTGTATGATTTACAATTGAATTATGTTTTTATAAATGCGAAAAAAAATTGTTTTGTAAATTTACGTCATTACAGATATCGACGCATTACAATATACCACGAAGTCCTCTATTCCCTCCGGAAGGGCTAACACCGGGGCTTCACATAACCTCTGATGAAGTGTCTCAAAGGAGGCTTGCTGCTCTAGGCCCCATGAGAAAGCAACGCCCTTTCGGGTCAACTTGGTGAGTGGTACGGTGATCTTGGAGAAATCCCAGATAAATCTCTGATAATAGCCTGCCAATCCTAGGAAACTCCTGATCTTTGTGTGCGACCTCGGCACCTCCCAACTCATCACCGCATCAATCTTGGCCGGATCGATCAATATCCCTTTCTGGTTAACGAGATGCTCTAGGAACTGGACCTCTTGTAACCAAAAATCACACTTGGAAAATTTGGCGTGAAGCCTCTCCGATCTCAAAACTCCGAGGATCTCTCTCAGATGTTCCTCATGTTGTTCTTTGGATCTTGAATACACCAATATGTCTTCAATGAACACGATCACCGAGCGATCCAACATCAGCCTACACACTCTGTTCATGAGTTCCATGAACACCGTTGACGCATTGGTGAGCCCGAAAGGCATCACCACGAGCTCGTAATGACTGTAATGAGTCCTGAACGTTGTCTTCTGGATGTTCTCACCTCGCACCCTCACCTGATGATATCCCGACCTCAAATCGATCTTGGAGAACCAAGATTCTCCCTGTAACTGATCGAACAAATCATCGATCCTCGGCAACGGGTAATGGTTCTTGACCGTCAGCTTGTTCAATTCCCTGTAATCAATGCATATCCAGTGTGAGCCATCCTTCTTCTTAACAAAAAGGATAGGCGCTCCCCATGGAGAACTGCTCGGCCGAATAAACCCCTTCCCCAGCAGCTCCTGAAGCTGCGAGGATAACTCTTGCATCTCTGGAGGCGCAAGGCGATAAGGTGCCTTGGCGATAGGCGCAGCCCCCGGAACCAAATCGATGTTGAACTCAACCTGCCTCTCGGGAGGCACACCTGGTAACTCTTCTGGAAATACATCCGTGAACTCACGCACTATCGGAACCTCATCAACTAACCTCGATCACTCTGAACCAACCCTCGTATCCATCACATATGCTACAAATCCCTTACAGACATGCTGCAGACTCTATCTTACTCTAGCGGCTGAACAAAATGCCGACCCAGAACGCGTACCCTCGCCGTACACGGTAATAACTCCCCCACTAGGGTCTCGTATGGTCACCAGCTGTCCCTCCTCAAAATGCTCAGGTAGTGGCTCATACGTTCCTGCTCGGGGGACACGTGCTCTGGGCAAAACATCACCCGCTCATAGAACTTCCTCGTAGTCACCGTAAGAGAATCAGTACCCTGCTTGAGGGTCAAAAACTCCTGGGCTAAACGCTCCCTTTCCACCTGGGGAACGTACTTATCTTGGAACATAGCAGTGAACCTCTCCGAAGTCACTGCAGCAAGCTCAGCAGGTGAATAATGCGTCGTCACAAACTTCCACCAATCCTTCCCTCAAAAGCGAAGCTGGTTCAGCGCGAACCGGACCCTCAAATGCTCAGGAGACGAGCAAGTAAAGAAACATTACTCTATGTATGATATCCACCTCATCGCCGCAATCGGGTACTGGGTCCCATCAAACTCCGGTGGTTTTGTGTTGCTGAACTCCCGGAACAGCAACACATCACCACCCTACGGTCTAGTCGCAGCTTCAACTGCAGTGGCTGCAGCAACAACAGCCTCAGAAAGAGCAGCGTATCTCTCATCGAATGTCTCTATCAAGGCGGTCTTAATAGACCCAAACATCTCTGGAATCTCATCGCGGATGGCAGCAACCACCTCATCATGAATCATCTGGCGGAGCTCCTCATCGCTCACACCCCCTCCACTAGTCCCTGGTCTGTGGCGTGTCCCTACCATGATGCCTCTCTGAAATACAACATAAGATATCAGTAATTTGCTCGGATGTACACAAACTCGATATCCCAACCCTACTTGATCTCTGGTACCCTAAGGATTCATACTTGGATTGCGCACTAACCCGATGCCTTCGATAGTACGGGCCCAATACTACCGCCACACCGACTCAGCATTCACACCAAGTCCTCCTCCCAGAGCCCCAAATCCTAAGTACGTTGTTCTCTCTATTCATGGGACACTCACTAGAAAATCTCTCATAAGCTCCTTCCTCCTATCTCAACACTCTCAAGCATTCCTAATAGCAAAATCCCTAGACTAAGGCATCATATATCAGGCCACTCTAGTCCTAATAAGAATACATAGTCTTACTCTAACATGCATAATATAATTCATCATATAGCATAGCATAACATTTCTTTTACAACTTATTGTAAGGGTATTTTGGGAAATCACCATTCGGGCGCTGGCTGATCGTACACACGGCTCTGCTCTGTGTGTTTCAAAACTCTTTTTACTCCTTTTTTTAAAAAAAGAATTTACTTTATTATCAAATTTTTTTCCTCAAATCCTCAGTTTGAGTTCAGATACGCCCGAAGATGCATCTGAATCCCTCAAACCAAGGCTCTGATACCAAATTGTAACACCGTAAAATTTAAAATAAATTTTCACATTTTTAAACACATTTTCCAAACACATTTATCAACAAAATCCCATTGTATCATAACTTTGTTTCACAAAATATTTCCCAAGATCAAAATACATAAAAATCCATGCGTGTGTACGATTCATGTCGGCGCCTTCCCGCGATCATCATTGGAACCTGAAACACATAACACATAACACTGTAAGCATAAAGCTTAGTGAGATCCCCAAAATACCATACATAACACATACTAGCCACTCGAGGCTATAACTCTGTGGGCCCGTGGGCCCTAACTCAGTGAACCTTTCGGTTCTAACTCTGATATACTCTGATATACACATGAGATAAACCACATAGAAATAATGCAGTACAACACATCACATAATAGCATACGATAACTCTGTCACATATCTCTAATTACCACTCAAGGTAAAGTATAGTTAGAAGACTCACCTAAGATGTCCCGGTAAATCACTAACTCGGTAGAAATACGATCTAGCCTCCGCCTAAACACATAAAGTAATACTCTCATAAATATAACTCTCAGAACTAGACTCAACCCTCTCTAGGCACCCTCAGAAGGGAAAAAGACCATTTTACCCCTCCTTTGGCTCAAAGGCCCTCATTGTTGACCAAACCCTAAAAGTCAACCAAAGTCAACGGTCAAACTTTGACCCGACTCGTCGAGTGCACTTGGGCAACTCGGCGAGTCCACATGTGTCCACTAACTCTTTTAGTCCCGTTCAACTTGTCGAGTCCCTCCCTTTACTCGACGAGTCCCCAGGTATGAATCGTAGGGCCACCCCGACTCAACTCGCTGAGTCTTAAGAACAACTCGGTGAGTACATGCCATGCACAAAATCCATTGACCTCCTGAGGTCAGATCTGTTCCTCTAATCCATAGATCTGGCCTTTCCAAGCATAATAATCACGTAAAGTCCAGACCTTGACACTCATATATCATCTAGATGGTCTCATTTGGTGATTTAGCCCCAAAAATGACATTCTAAGCTCATAACTCCCAAGATAACTCATAAAGCTCCAAGGGTTAAGGTCTCTGGACCTCTTTGAGTCCAGATCCAAAGCATAAACTCGAGAAGGGACCAATTGCTCCACATAACCATCCTCAAAAGAGGTTATAAAACCCTAACTCTAAGAATCAATTCCAAAACTGAAGAAGGTCCGAATAAATATCTCAAGTTGAAGTCTCTGGACTCTAAAACCACTAGAATCACACCTCCTTCAGTCTCCTCTTGCTCTTGATCACCTTCTTCTTGCTAAACCAAAGATAGAAAGATCAAATATAGCTTCTCCTTCCTCCCAAACGATTTAGCTCACTTAGGGTTCTCTCAAGGGACTGGTAGCCGCAATGGGGGACTATGAGTGCCCTTAAATAGGCTCCAACCCCGGGGGATTAGGGTTCCACTAAACAGCGTGGACTCGCCGAGTCCAGTCGCGAACCCGCATGATAATCCACACCCTACTCGGCGAGTCTAAGCATCAACTCGCCGAGTTCCTTCACAAATTCCAAAAATAAAATATTACAATAATATACCTGGAAATCCGGATGTTACAACTATAAAGAGAAGTCTTAGAGATAGCGTACATATATCTGAATATGAGTTGTTGTATAGATAAGGTCTAGTTTATTCAAATGATCGTAATCCTTATCCTTGTATGTTACTGTGGTATATATAATTGATAGTGGAACCTACGACCATTATGAGGCAAATTATACTTTCTTATCATTGTTGATTTTGTCAACATCATCGCTAAACTTTCCATCTATGTAAAAGAATCGAAGTTGTTATAGTTAATAAAGACATGCAACCCTTAGTAACAATCAAATCAATAATAAATAAAAGAGTAAATTACTGAAATCGTCCATATGGTTTGGTCAAAATTGCACGTTTGGTCCCTAACCTTTTTTTCACTCGGATCATCCCTGTGGTTTGCTTTTGTTGCGTTTTTCGTCCCTATGGTTTGGTAAAAGTTGCATGTTTGGTCCCTAACTTTATGTATGTAAGGGACGAAAATGCAAAAAAACGTTCACCCATGAATTCAAATATATTCTAATCTATTATAACAACAATGACTATTTTCAGCATTTGTGGCCATGAAGGTTCATCGCTAAAATTTCCATCCATGTAAAAGAATCGAAGTTGTTATAGTTAATAGACAAATGCAACCCTTAGTAACAATCAAACCAACAATAAATAAAATATAAACCCCCTTAACACCAACATAACCACAAAAAAAAAAAAAAAAAACATTCAATAATGAAATTCAAATATATCCCAACCTTGGCATTACTGAGCCGTTGTGGTCATGGAGGTTCGTCTACAGTGACTCCAGAGCATGAGGCATAGCCTCATGTTCGTATCGGGGGATTAGTTGGTGCACGAAACCTGATCTAAAAACCCTCGTTTGGGATGTTCCCTTTCAAAAAAAAAAAAAAAAAAAGTATTCTCAACACTTTCTATGTTAAGTATGCATTATAACAGCCTTTTTACATTTTAACAACTATTATTATAATACATCCAGGTAGATTGCCTTATTAAAAAAAGTTACATTATTTTGTAATAATAGACTTTGTTTGTAGTCGTATTTAAAAAAAATATTGTTTTTAGTCACCAAACCAAAAAGTTTCCCATGTTGATATATGCTAAATAGTTAGTCTAATCAATTTGGAGTGTAGTGTTTCGTATTCAACTATTGATCATTTCGACACCTTCAAGATTATATGTTCTACTACTGATTTAACACTCCATAGGCCTTTTATACTCGTTTGAATGTTCCAAATGAAAACTCGTTTGAATGTTTGATTTAAAAATTACTTATTTATTTTAACATCAGAGTTTGTAAATTTTCGCAAAAGAATAGATGTTTATTTCACAAAATAAGAGATTTTGCTGAGGAGCACAAAAGGTTTTAAAGGTAACATGTATTTTATCATGCAAAGTGTCGATTAACTAATGTAACAATTAGCCATAATTAGATTTCCACAAATCTTTTATCATCAAATAACTATCAAGCATTGATTTAGTAAACCAGCAAACATTTGCGAGGAAAAAATCTACCCGTCTGAAATAGAGAAATAAGGGGAGGGTCGTGGGCTTCATTTTCATTTTTATATAAAAATTAAGGCTAAATAGAAAATTAATATAAAAAAGGTAAAGAGGTCATTTGACAACCACCTTTAACAATTGATATTAAATTGTCGTTTTTTTTTTTGGTCTTTATAAACCCTCGTACTTGAAAAATATATGTCAAATAAGGTACACATGTATTAAACCCAGTATTATCAGTTAGTTTGAATTTGCATTGCAGATATTATCCAGGGAAAATGACTTTTGAAGGTAATTAACATTTACGTTTGTATTTATTTGGTTCTTTTCCTTTTTTTATATTCAATATACCATTGAACTTGTTGTTTGTGTTCACTATAACCCTTTTGATCGGCTTTTGACCTGTGATAGACGGTCAAAGGGTTATGATAAACATAAACAACAAGTTCGATGATATATTGAGTACAAAAAAAGGAAAAGGGACCAAATGAGAACAAACTCAACAGTTGGTTACCCTCCTGAGTCATTTTCCTCGAAAGGTTAAATGAAATTAAAGTTGCAAAATTATCAAAGACTACAACCTTCTTTGGTTATAACGTATATGAAGAGCGTTTCAGAGGGATAACTTCATTAAAACATGGTCTATGCTATGCTTACTGTGGTTAGCTGTCAACACCTCTCTTCAAAAGGATATGATTGTGTATGAGAGATATATTTATCAGCATAAACGTTTACCTCAAGGTATATTATGGTGATATGTTTGCAAAAGCAGCATGATATTGTACATATTGATGTTGTATCTCATCCCATGGATTCGATCTTAAAGCTAAGTAAACTAAAAAATCACAACACATGTGATTCCACTCGTTTGAAGACTTGTCTAGAATCCATGATACGATAAATCATTCGATTGGAAATGTAAATGTACTAATGAAATGTGTCTGCTTAGTCAAGATTCCCTAATAAATATTCAAGTGCATTAAAAAGTTGAACATGTGTGAATAGTGTTCTTTCGTGGGTTATGTTTTGAAGAGAAGCAAAAATGAATCTCATAAAGTCATTAATATCAGTAGGAGTTAACGTGGGATTTGCTGTAAATGAGTAAAGGGAAAATGACTCAGGAGGGTAACCAACTGTTGAGTTTGTTCTCATTTGGTCATTTTTTTTTGTACTCAATATACCATCGAACTTGTTTTTGTGTTCACCATAATCCTTTGACCGGCTATCACAGGTCAAAAGCCGGTCAAAAGGGTTATGGTGAACACAAACAACAAGTTCGATGGTATATTGAATACAAAAAAAAAAAAAAAAGGAAAAGGACCAAATGAGTACACACGCAAAAGTTAATTACCCTCAAGAGTCATTTTCCCTTGTTGTCCATGTAGATATATATGTGTTACCTGAGTCAATAGCTTCAACAGCTTGATAAAGTGTGACACTGATTTTTTTTCAACAAAAATTTTCGATTTTTATAAAACACAATTCCATCAATATTCATAGAAACAACCCCTTTTAATTGTTCAACAAAATAGTACAAAATCCCAAGATCAAAATGTCAAGCTCCAAACGTGTGTGTACGGATCAAGCCGGCGCCTTCCCACGGTCGTCACTAGTACCTGAAACAAATAACGTCAACACTGTAAGCACAAGGCTTAGTGAGTTTCCCAAAATACTGCATATAACACATATTAGCCACTCGAGGCTATAACTCTGTGGGTCCGTGCACCCAAACTCTGTGAACCCTCAGGTTCTAACTCTGTGAACCTTCCGGTTCTAACTCTGTAAACATGCACAGCATCAAACACATAAAAGTAATGCAGTACAACACATAACATACATAGCATACAAATACTCTATCACATAACTCTGGTTACCTACTCAAGGTAAAGTATAGTGAGAAGACTCACCTCGTGTGTCTCGGTAAACCGTAACCCTGAAATTGCTAAACACTCGATCTGCCGAGCTGAAGTCCCCCTATAGCACAATATATCTCTAATTAACACTTTCCCAACTAGGGTTGACCATACCATAACAGGACAATCTAGGTCAACGCTGGTCAACGGTCAACTTGACCGGACTCGGCGAGTGCAATATAGCGACTCGGCGAGTCTGAGCGCATTCACCAATTTCCCTGGAATCCTCTCTTGACACGTCGAGCATCCCCTCCCAACTCGACGAGCTCCACCTGGCACGAGTTGTGGGGCCACCACGACTCAACTCGCCGAGTCTCAAGAACAACTCGGCGAGTCCGGTTTGACTCGGTCCTCCTACCCATCCTGACTCCCCCTTGACCCACTGAGTTCACTCATCCCAACTCGGCGAGGCCACTCGCTGAGTGGTCGTGCAGCATTCAAGCTACTCGCCGAGTCTGTTCTTCGGACTCGGCGAGTCAGAGCCATGCACTGACTCAATCTTGCTCTAAAGGCCAGATCTAGTCCACTAATCCATAGATCCAGTCCCCCCATGCTTATTTAGCACGTAAAGTCACAATCTTGATGCATAAATAACCTCTACATGATCACAAATGATGTTTTTGACTCTACTACTTCAACACAAGGCCAAGGACTCCATTTCCACCCATAAAGCTTGATGAGTGAGGCCCTCTGGACCTCTATGGATCCAGATCCATGGTCTCAACTCAAAGAGGGAACCAAAGGGCACCAAATCACCCCATAAATGATCATATTATGCCCTAACTTGCATCAAGTTTCACCAAACAGAAAATGGTCCGAAAATAATACCTCTAGAGTGATGATCCAAGCTCCAATCCACGAAATAGCAACCTCCTTTTCTTCCGCTTGCCTAGGGCCTCCTTCTTCTTGTTAAACAACACACACAAGATCAAGATTGGCTCTCTTCCCTTCACAAAACGCTCAATAACTCTAGGGACACTCTCTGGGGGTTGGGTGAGCGCAAATGACGGCCATAAGGCCCCTTAAATAGGCCACAAACCCGGAGATTTAGGGTTTCATAACACAGCGCAGACTCGCCGAGTCCATACCCTGGACTCGCCGAGTCCAAGTGCGCACCTTCGATCAATCCCGCGTCCCTACTCGCCGAGTCCCTCTCACAATATAACATAATTAAACTTACATTATACCTGGTAAAATCAGGATGTTACAACTCTCCCCCACTAGAACTGGACTTCGCCCTCGAAGTCCCGCTCTAAAACAGCTCCGGATGCTGCTCCCGCATCATACCCTCCGGCTCCCAGGTCATCTCTGATCCCTTCCGATGTTGCCACTGAACCAATACCAGAGGTACCTCCTTGTTCCTCAAAACTTTGATCTTCCGATCCCTAATAGCCACTGGTCTCTCCGCATAATTCAGGCTCGCATCAACCTGAATATCCTCAAGTGGAACCACTGCCGACTCATCGGCTATACATTTCCTCAACTGCGATACATGAAAAGTGTTGTGAATCTGTCCCAACTCTGCTGGTAACTCCAGCCGATAGGCTACCCGGCCTACCCTGGCGATCACACGAAACGGGCCAATAAACCGGGGTCCCAATTTGCCCCTCTTCCTGAACCGGATCACTCCTTTCCAAGGAGAGACCTTCAGGAGAACAAAGTCGCCGACCTGAAATTCCAACTCGGACCGGCGCCTATCCGCGTAACTCTTCTGCCGGCTCTGAGCGGTCAATAACCTCTGCCTGACCAGCTGTATCTGCTCTGTCGTCTGATTCACGATCTCTGTACTGCCCATTACCCTTTGCCCAACCTCTCCCCAACATATGGGAGTCCGACACCTCCTACCATATAACAGCTCAAAGGGCGGCATACCAATGCTCGAATGATAGTTGTTATTGTAGGAAAACTCCGCTAGAGGCAAATACGAGTCCCAACTACCCCCAAAATCCAATACACAAGCTCGAAGCATGTCCTCGAGTGTCTGTATCGTCCGCTCACTTTGACCGTCGGTCTGGGGGTGGTATGCGGTACTAAAATGCAACTTAGTACCCAACTCCTCATGAAATTTCTTCCAAAAACGGGAAGTGAAACGCACATCGCGGTCTGAAATAATCGAGATCGGCACCCCATGCCGAGATACAACCTCCCTCACGTAAACCTCCGCCAACTTCTCTGCTGAAGAACTCTCACTGATGGCAAGAAAGTGAGCGCTCTTTGTCAATCTATCCACAATCACCCAAATTGCATCAAATCCTCTGGCAGTCCTCGGCAATTTGGTGATAAAGTCCATAGTGATCTGTTCCCACTTCCACTCGGGAACCTCCAATGGCTGCAACTTGCCATGCGGTCTCTGGTGTTCGGCCTTTACCCTTCGACAGGTCAAACACCTCTCGACAAACCATGCTACATCCCTCTTCATACAGGGCCACCAATACTCCTTCCTTAGATCCAAATACATCTTCGTGGCCCCGGGGTGGATCGAAAATTTCGATCTATGAGCCTCCTCCATCAATGTAGCACGGGTACCGCCCACAAACGGTACCCAGATCCTGCCCTGATAAGTCATAAGGCCTCGACTATCCGATATAAACTCAGAAACCATCCCAACAACCCGCTCTCTCTTCTGCATCTCCGGACGCACGGCCTCGGCCTGAGCCCCACGAATGGCGTCCAGAACTGGAGCTATCACGGTCAATCTCAAACATACATCTCGCAAGGGAGTACTCTCCGCCCTGCGACTCAACGCGTCGGCTACCACATTAGCCTTGCCCGGGTGGTACAAGATCTCACAATCATAATCCTTGACCACGTCTAACCATCTCCTCTGCCGCATATTTAGGTTAGGCTGATCCATCAAGTACTTCAAACTCTTATGGTCCGTGTATATCGTACAACGAACTCCATACAAGTAGTGCCGCCAAATCTTGAGGGCGAACACCACTGCCCCCAACTCCAAATCATGTGTGGGGTACCTCGTCTCGTGAGGCTTCAACTGCCTCGATGCATAAGCTATCACATGACCCCTTTGCATCAATATCGCTCCCAATCCTAGGATCGATGCATCACAGAATACCACAAAACCTTCCATACCTTCCGGAAGGGCTAATACTGGAGCTTCACACAACCTCTGGCGAAGCGTCTCAAAGGAGGTCTGCTGCTCGGGACCCCATGCAAATGCCACACCCTTCCGGGTCAATCTGGTGAGTGGAACCGCAATCTTGGAGAAATCCTTAATAAATCTCCGATAATACCCTGCCAACCCGAGGAAACTCCGTATCTCAGAAGGTGACCTCGGCACCTCCCACCTCATCACTGCGTCAACCTTGGCCGGATCGACCAATATCCCCTTCTGGTTAACGAGATGTCCCAGAAACTGGACCTCCCGTAACCAGAAATCACACTTGGAGAACTTTGCGTAAAGTTTCTCCGCTCTCAAAACCCCAAGCACCTCCCTCAAATGCTCCTCGTGCTGCTCGCTAGATCTCGAATATACCAGAATATCATCAATGAAAATGTAACATCCCGGAATCGCAAGAGTAGAGTTGAAGGGCTAAAAGTGTAAGTTTTAGAGGATGACTCGGCGAGTCCATGGATAGACTCGGCGAGTCAGGTCGCGGTCATGGTCGCGAGCCGAGTGGCCTACTCGGCGAGTCCCAAGTATGGACTCGGCGAGTAGGTGCTGTATGGAGAAAACCCTAGTTTCCGGGGTTGAGCCCTATATAAAGAACATTATACCCCTCCACAGCCTCTCTTATTTCCCCCCTTGAGTTCCAGAAACCCTAATCTCGTGGAGAAGAGCATTGGTGGAGCAAATTGGAGCTTGGAGAGGTGTTGCTTGGAGAAATCTTGAAGGTGAAGTGGTTTGGATCAAAGGGCTTTGCTTGGATTCGTGTTTAGCTGTTATTGAGGCATCTTCTGGAGGTAATATCTTCGTCCTTAAGCTGTGCATTCCTAGTTTCATCATTTGGGGTTGTGTGGGATGCTTGGTTGTGTGACATTTTGGTGTTGGAGGATGGATCTGAGGTTGCTACCTCAGATCTGGAGTGGAGAAGTCATTGAGTGCATTAAAGTCCCAACCTTTGTGCTATGAGTGAAGCTATCATGTCCCAAACCTTGGTTTTAAGGTGAAAATAGCCTAGATCTCGTTTGATTCACGTAAAGTTTGCCACTTTACGTGATGGAGGGATTGTAGGAGGCTGGATCTATATTTTTGGATCAATTGCATGGCCTGAGATGCTTCTGTATGGATTCAGACCGGTGGAACTCGGCGAGTCACATGGGTGGACTCGACGAGTTGCTTGAAGATGGCCTTGAACTCGACGAGTTGGAAGAACAACTCGGCGAGTAGGTTGAAGATTGCCTTGGACTCGGCGAGTCATGTCGAGGAAGTCCCAATATTCCTGGTTGAGTCGGCGAATCGGTGAGTCGAGGGATGACTCGGTGAGTTGGGTGCGAGTGGACTCAGAGTTGTTGCACTCGACGAGTCTTGGGGTGACTCGGCGAGTTGGGTCGCTAAGTGAGGGAAGTCTGAGCATAAGGACTCGGCGAGTCATCGGGTTGACTCGGCGAGTAGGGTCTGTCAGGGGTTGGCTTTGACTTGTCCAGGGTTGATCAGTTGTCTTCCAGGGGTATTTCGGTAATTATGGGTATTTATTGGGTTATTGTTGATGTTCAGTGGAGGAGTTGTGTCAGAGTTCGAAGCAGCGGGATCTTATCTTTTCAGCCGTCAGTTTCGAGGTGAGTTATCCTCACTATATCAACAGGGTCTAAGGCACCAAGGCCGGCCCTTTATTGTATTGAGATTCAGTTACGTTTATCATGTTATTGCTGGTTGTGTCTGCATCCTGGTAGTTAGGATGGTACATGCTAGGGGACCTTGTTAAGGTCAGTCCTCGATATGCAGAGTAATGCTATGCTAGTGAACGGGTAGGTCGGTAGCCCGGTTAGAGTAATGATATGCTATGTGATCTGTTTACTCGGTTTGTTGATTATGACTGTTATATGAATGTATGTTTTGTGCACATGGTTGTTTGGACTGGAGATGGGTTGAGGCGGGTCCTGCTTTGTGCTGTAGGCCAAGATACCCAGGGCGGACCGGTTGTTCCGAAGGCCCAGCGAGCGGTCCGGATAGGCTGTAGGCCCCATGAGGGCGGACCAGACGTGCCGAGGCTCGGAGAGTGGACCAGGCCGACTGTAGGCACGATGCGGGCGGACCAGTCACACTGTAGACTCAGAGAGTGGACCAGGTGGGTTGAAGGCCTGATGCGGGCGGACCAACCCCACTGTAGACTCGAAGGACATGAATAGACCCGGAGGATGGATCCGAAGGACTGAAGGCCCGATACGGCGGACCAGTCACGTTAGACCCGATATGCATGGTTGTTCTATGTTCTGTTATGTTATGTATGATTTATATGTTTTGGACCGGAAGGTCGTAGCCTGGAAGGGCGTATACGTGGTTGGTATCTTGGGGGTATCTCACTAAGCTCTCGGGCTTACAGTTGTGGTTTAATGTTTTTCAGGTTCTTCAGGAGACTGTGGCAAGGCGAAGGCGCGATCGTACCGCTGCTTATGATTTCGTAACGACATGATTCTGGGAATACTTAAATGAATTGTATTGAAAACCTTTTTGTAAACATTTTAATGAAAATCGGGTTGTTTTGAAAATTTTAAATTGGTTGTGTTTTTCGGACGTTACAGAAAACAATCACCGACCGATCCAACATCGGCCGACATACCCTGTTCATGAGGTCCATGAACACAGCCGGGGCATTAGTGAGCCCAAAAGGCATCACCACAAACTCATAATGCCCATAACGCATCCTGAATGCTGTCTTCTGGACGTCCTCGTCCCGCACTCTCACCTGATGATAGCCCGACCTCAAATCAATCTTGGAGAACCAAGATGCTCCCTGTAGCTGATCGAATAAGTCGTCGATCCTCGGCAGCGGGTAACGGTTCTTGACCGTCAGCTTATTCAATTCCCGGTAATCAATACACATGCGATGCGAGCCATCCTTCTTCTTCACAAACAAGATGGGTGCTCCCCACGGCGAGCTACTCGGCCGAATAAACCCCTTCCCCAGCAACTCCTGAAGTTGCGAGGATAACTCCTGCATCTCTGGAAGCGCAAGGCGATACGGCACCTTAGCAATAGGCGCGGCCCCCGGAACCAAATCGATGCCAAACTCCACTTGCCTCGCGGGAGGCACACCTGGTAACTCTTCGGGAAATACATCTGGAAACTCCCGCACCACCGGAACTTCCTCCACAGAGCTCGGTCTCTCAGAGATCACTCGCGTATCCATCACATACGCTACATAACCCTTACAGCCCTGCTGTAAACACTGCCTTGCCCTAGCAGCCGAACAAAAGGCTGATCCAGAACGTGTACCCTCGCCGTATACTGAAAGAACTCCCCCACTAGGATCCCGTATAGTCACCAGCTGTTGCTCGCAATCGATAACCGCACCGAATCGGCTCAACCAATCCATGCCGACTATAACACAGACATCACCCATCGCAATCGGAATCAGGTCGATCGGAAACTCGACCCCGAATATCTCCAATACACATCCCCGGAAGACCTCTGTAGCACAAATCACTCTGTCGGCAGCTATGGAAACCCGCAGGGGCCGACTCAATACTCCACGACTAACACTGATACGCTGACTAAATGCCAAGGACACAAAAGATCGACTCGCACCCGAGTCAAATAACACTAGAGCAGGTACAGAATTCACAAGGAAGGTACCTAAGCATAGCATGATATAAGCATAATATCTCAACACCATAAACAATAATGAAAAGGAAACATACCAGCCACAACATCGGGTGCAGCGAGGACCTCTTCCGCAGTCAGCTGGAAGGCTCTCCCCCGAGCCCTTGGCGCTTCGGCCTTCACGGGCCGACTCTCTGCATCAGCAGCTCTGATGGCGGCGGGAGTAGACCCCTGAGATGCCCCGCGCAGCAGCGGACACTCCGCCTTCCGGTGTCCGGTCTGGTTGCAGTGGAAGCACACTGCAAATCCCTTGGGGCAGTCCTTAGCCATATGCCCCTCCTTGCCACATTTGTAGCAAGACCCTGCCCGACAGGCGCCATCGTGACCCTTGCCGCACTTCCCACAAGTGCGGCCCTTCTGGTTCCCGGGTCTGGGATCAGCGGGCTTGGCCCGCTTGGCTGCCGGCTGGGACTGTGCCGGCCGCCGATCCCTCCCCATAGACTCCGCCTCCTCCCTGGCCTGAGTCTCAAGCTCAATCTCCCTCTTCCGAGCATTTGCCTGAAGCTCGGCAAATGTCCGGTACGAGGAGTTCGCAGCGAACTCCCGAATATCCCGCCTCAAAATGCTCAGATAACGGCTCATACGTGCCTGCTCGGTGGACACGTGCTCAGGGCAAAACATCGCCCTCTCCTGAAACATCCTCGTAATCGCTGTAACTGACTCGGTACCCTGCTTGAGGGTCAGAAACTCCTGTGCCAGACGTTCCCTCTCCACCTGAGGAACATACTCATCTCGGAACATGGAAGTGAACCTCTCCCAGGTCACTGCCGAAAGCTCAGTCGGTGTGGAATGCGCAGTCACAAACTTCCACCAGTCCTTCGCTCCCAAGCGAAGCTGGTTCAGCGCGAACCGAACCTTCAAATGCTCAGGGGACGAGCAAGTGAAGAAGCATCCCTCCATATCAGATATCCATCTCATAGCTGCCACCAGGTCCTGCGTACCATCAAACTCTGGTGGCTTGGTGTTGCTGAACTCCCTGAACAACATCGCATCACCTCCCTGGGGTCTCGCCGCAGCAATCGCTGCGGTAGCTGCTGCAACCGCAGCCTCAGAAAGAGCGGCATAGCGCTCGTCAAACGTCTCAATCAAAGCGGTCTTAATGGACCCGAACATCTCTGGTATCTCGGCTCTGATGACCGCAGCCACCTCCTCATGAATGATCTGTCGAATGTCCTCATCACTAGATCCGGCATCCTCCGGCATGTGTCGTGTCCTCACCATGATCAACCTCTGAAATACAACATGCGATAATTAGAATTCACTCGAACACCCTTACATTCAACAATCTACCCCTCCTTGATTCTTGGCATCCCCAGATTCTTATTTGAACTGTGTACCGCTCCGGTGCTTTTAGTAGTACGGGCCCAATACTACTGTCCGCACCGTCTCGGTACACACCCCAAATCGTCCTCTTCGGATCCCAGTCCCCAAGTACTCTATTATACTTAAATCTCTCTGAACAGATCTCACACAAAACCCTAGCTGCTACCTAATTACTCTCAGCGTCTCATAGCAGCTCACCATTCCCTAAGCTAAGGCATCACAAAACAGGCCACTCTAGCCCTATCAGCAATACCTAGCCTACTCTAGCATGCACACACATCACAATAATAGTTATTACATAACAAAAGATATTTTGGGAATTCACCGTTCGGGCGCTGACTGATCGTACACACGTTTCTTCCTGGAAAACCCTTTACTCTTAGAAAATTTTGGTTTTTATTTTGAAAATATCTCTTCGTTTCCTCAGTTTGAGTTCAAATACCCCCGAAGGTGTACCCGAATCCCTCAAACCAAGGCTCTGATACCAATTTGTGACACTGATTTTTTTTCAACAAAAATTTTCGATTTTTATAAAACACAATTCCATCAATATTCATAGAAACAACCCCTTTTAATTGTTCAACAAAATAGTACAAAATCCCAAGATCAAAATGTCAAGCTCCAAACGTGTGTGTACGGATCAAGCCGGCGCCTTCCCACGGTCGTCACTAGTACCTGAAACAAATAACGTCAACACTGTAAGCACAAGGCTTAGTGAGTTTCCCAAAATACTGCATATAACACATATTAGCCACTCGAGGCTATAACTCTGTGGGTCCGTGCACCCAAACTCTGTGAACCCTCAGGTTCTAACTCTGTGAACCTTCCGGTTCTAACTCTGTAAACATGCACAGCATCAAACACATAAAAGTAATGCAGTACAACACATAACATACATAGCATACAAATACTCTATCACATAACTCTGGTTACCTACTCAAGGTAAAGTATAGTGAGAAGACTCACCTCGTGTGTCTCGGTAAACCGTAACCCTGAAATTGCTAAACACTCGATCTGCCGAGCTGAAGTCCCCCTATAGCACAATATATCTCTAATTAACACTTTCCCAACTAGGGTTGACCATACCATAACAGGACAATCTAGGTCAACGCTGGTCAACGGTCAACTTGACCGGACTCGGCGAGTGCAATATAGCGACTCGGCGAGTCTGAGCGCATTCACCAATTTCCCTGGAATCCTCTCTTGACACGTCGAGCATCCCCTCCCAACTCGACGAGCTCCACCTGGCACGAGTTGTGGGGCCACCACGACTCAACTCGCCGAGTCTCAAGAACAACTCGGCGAGTCCGGTTTGACTCGGTCCTCCTACCCATCCTGACTCCCCCTTGACCCACTGAGTTCACTCATCCCAACTCGGCGAGGCCACTCGCTGAGTGGTCGTGCAGCATTCAAGCTACTCGCCGAGTCTGTTCTTCGGACTCGGCGAGTCAGAGCCATGCACTGACTCAATCTTGCTCTAAAGGCCAGATCCAGTCCACTAATCCATAGATCCAGTCCCCCCATGCTTATTTAGCACGTAAAGTCACAATCTTGATGCATAAATAACCTCTACATGATCACAAATGATGTTTTTGACTCTACTACTTCAACACAAGGCCAAGGACTCCATTTCCACCCATAAAGCTTGATGAGTGAGGCCCTCTGGACCTCTATGGATCCAGATCCATGGTCTCAACTCAAAGAGGGAACCAAAGGGCACCAAATCACCCCATAAATGATCATATTATGCCCTAACTTGCATCAAGTTTCACCAAACAGAAAATGGTCCGAAAATAATACCTCTAGAGTGATGATCCAAGCTCCAATCCACGAAATAGCAACCTCCTTTGCTTCCTCTTGCCTAGGGCCTCCTTCTTCTTGCTAAACAACACACACAAGATCAAGATTGGCTCTCTTCCCTTCACAAAACGCTCAAGAACTCTAGGGACACTCTCTGGGGGTTGGGTGAGCGCAAATGACGGCCATAAGGCCCCTTAAATAGGCCACAAACCCGGAGATTTAGGGTTTCATAACACAGCGCAGACTCGCCGAGTCCATACCCTGGACTCGCCGAGTCCAAGTGCGCACCTTCGATCAATCCCGCGTCCCTACTCGGCGAGTCTGAGCCCCGACTCGCCGAGTCCCTCTCACAATATAACATAATTAAACTTACATTATACCTGGTAAAATCAGGATGTTACAACTCTCCCCCACTAGAACTGGACTTCGCCCTCGAAGTCCCGCTCTAAAACAGCTCCGGATGCTGCTCCCGCATCATACCCTCCGGCTCCCAGGTCATCTCTGATCCCTTCCGATGTTGCCACTGAACCAATACCAGAGGTACCTCCTTGTTCCTCAAAACTTTGATCTTCCGATCCCTAATAGCCACTGGTCTCTCCGCATAATTCAGGCTCGCATCAACCTGAATATCCTCAAGTGGAACCACTGCCGACTCATCGGCTATACATTTCCTCAACTGCGATACATGAAAAGTGTTGTGAATCTGTCCCAACTCTGCTGGTAACTCCAGCCGATAGGCTACCCGGCCTACCTTGGCGATCACACGAAACGGGCCAATAAACCGGGGTCCCAATTTGCCCCTCTTCCTGAACCGGATCACTCCTTTCCAAGGAGAGACCTTCAGGAGAACAAAGTCGCCGACCTGAAATTCCAACTCGGACCGGCGCCTATCCGCGTAACTCTTCTGCCGGCTCTGAGCGGTCAATAACCTCTGCCTGACCAGCTGTATCTGCTCTGTCGTCTGATTCACGATCTCTGTACTGCCCATTACCCTTTGCCCAACCTCTCCCCAACATATGGGAGTCCGACACCTCCTACCATATAACAGCTCAAAGGGCGGCATACCAATGCTCGAATGATAGTTGTTATTGTAGGAAAACTCCGCTAGAGGCAAATACGAGTCCCAACTACCCCCAAAATCCAATACACAAGCTCGAAGCATGTCCTCGAGTGTCTGTATCGTCCGCTCACTTTGACCGTCGGTCTGGGGGTGGTATGCGGTACTAAAATGCAACTTAGTACCCAACTCCTCATGAAATTTCTTCCAAAAACGGGAAGTGAAACGCACATCGCGGTCTGAAATAATCGAGATCGGCACCCCATGCCGAGATACAACCTCCCTCACGTAAACCTCCGCCAACTTCTCTGCTGAAGAACTCTCACTGATGGCAAGAAAGTGAGCGCTCTTTGTCAATCTATCCACAATCACCCAAATTGCATCAAATCCTCTGGCAGTCCTCGGCAATTTGGTGATAAAGTCCATAGTGATCTGTTCCCACTTCCACTCGGGAACCTCCAATGGCTGCAACTTGCCATGCGGTCTCTGGTGTTCGGCCTTTACCCTTCGACAGGTCAAACACCTCTCGACAAACCATGCTACATCCCTCTTCATACAGGGCCACCAATACTCCTTCCTTAGATCCAAATACATCTTCGTGGCCCCGGGGTGGATCGAAAATTTCGATCTATGAGCCTCCTCCATCAATGTAGCACGGGTACCGCCCACAAACGGTACCCAGATCCTGCCCTGATAAGTCATAAGGCCTCGACTATCCGATATAAACTCAGAAACCATCCCAACAACCCGCTCTCTCTTCTGCATCTCCGGACGCACGGCCTCGGCCTGAGCCCCACGAATGGCGTCCAGAACTGGAGCTATCACGGTCAATCTCAAACATACATCTCGCAAGGGAGTACTCTCCGCCCTGCGACTCAACGCGTCGGCTACCACATTAGCCTTGCCCGGGTGGTACAAGATCTCACAATCATAATCCTTGACCACGTCTAACCATCTCCTCTGCCGCATATTTAGGTTAGGCTGATCCATCAAGTACTTCAAACTCTTATGGTCCGTGTATATCGTACAACGAACTCCATACAAGTAGTGCCGCCAAATCTTGAGGGCGAACACCACTGCCCCCAACTCCAAATCATGTGTGGGGTACCTCGTCTCGTGAGGCTTCAACTGCCTCGATGCATAAGCTATCACATGACCCCTTTGCATCAATATCGCTCCCAATCCTAGGATCGATGCATCACAGAATACCACAAAACCTTCCATACCTTCCGGAAGGGCTAATACTGGAGCTTCACACAACCTCTGGCGAAGCGTCTCAAAGGAGGTCTGCTGCTCGGGACCCCATGCAAATGCCACACCCTTCCGGGTCAATCTGGTGAGTGGAACCGCAATCTTGGAGAAATCCTTAATAAATCTCCGATAATACCCTGCCAACCCGAGGAAACTCCGTATCTCAGAAGGTGACCTCGGCACCTCCCACCTCATCACTGCGTCAACCTTGGCCGGATCGACCAATATCCCCTTCTGGTTAACGAGATGTCCCAGAAACTGGACCTCCCGTAACCAGAAATCACACTTGGAGAACTTTGCGTAAAGTTTCTCCGCTCTCAAAACCCCAAGCACCTCCCTCAAATGCTCCTCGTGCTGCTCGCTAGATCTCGAATATACCAGAATATCATCAATGAAAATGTAACATCCCGGAATCGCAAGAGTAGAGTTGAAGGGCTAAAAGTGTAAGTTTTAGAGGATGACTCGGCGAGTCCATGGATAGACTCGGCGAGTCAGGTCGCGGTCATGGTCGCGAGCCGAGTGGCCTACTCGGCGAGTCCCAAGTATGGACTCGGCGAGTAGGTGCTGTATGGAGAAAACCCTAGTTTCCGGGGTTGAGCCCTATATAAAGAACATTATACCCCTCCACAGCCTCTCTTATTTCCCCCCTTGAGTTCCAGAAACCCTAATCTCGTGGAGAAGAGCATTGGTGGAGCAAATTGGAGCTTGGAGAGGTGTTGCTTGGAGAAATCTTGAAGGTGAAGTGGTTTGGATCAAAGGGCTTTGCTTGGATTCGTGTTTAGCTGTTATTGAGGCATCTTCTGGAGGTAATATCTTCGTCCTTAAGCTGTGCATTCCTAGTTTCATCATTTGGGGTTGTGTGGGATGCTTGGTTGTGTGACATTTTGGTGTTGGAGGATGGATCTGAGGTTGCTACCTCAGATCTGGAGTGGAGAAGTCATTGAGTGCATTAAAGTCCCAACCTTTGTGCTATGAGTGAAGCTATCATGTCCCAAACCTTGGTTTTAAGGTGAAAATAGCCTAGATCTCGTTTGATTCACGTAAAGTTTGCCACTTTACGTGATGGAGGGATTGTAGGAGGCTGGATCTATATTTTTGGATCAATTGCATGGCCTGAGATGCTTCTGTATGGATTCAGACCGGTGGAACTCGGCGAGTCACATGGGTGGACTCGACGAGTTGCTTGAAGATGGCCTTGAACTCGACGAGTTGGAAGAACAACTCGGCGAGTAGGTTGAAGATTGCCTTGGACTCGGCGAGTCATGTCGAGGAAGTCCCAATATTCCTGGTTGAGTCGGCGAATCGGTGAGTCGAGGGATGACTCGGTGAGTTGGGTGCGAGTGGACTCAGAGTTGTTGCACTCGACGAGTCTTGGGGTGACTCGGCGAGTTGGGTCGCTAAGTGAGGGAAGTCTGAGCATAAGGACTCGGCGAGTCATCGGGTTGACTCGGCGAGTAGGGTCTGTCAGGGGTTGGCTTTGACTTGTCCAGGGTTGATCAGTTGTCTTCCAGGGGTATTTCGGTAATTATGGGTATTTATTGGGTTATTGTTGATGTTCAGTGGAGGAGTTGTGTCAGAGTTCGAAGCAGCGGGATCTTATCTTTTCAGCCGTCAGTTTCGAGGTGAGTTATCCTCACTATATCAACAGGGTCTAAGGCACCAAGGCCGGCCCTTTATTGTATTGAGATTCAGTTACGTTTATCATGTTATTGCTGGTTGTGTCTGCATCCTGGTAGTTAGGATGGTACATGCTAGGGGACCTTGTTAAGGTCAGTCCTCGATATGCAGAGTAATGCTATGCTAGTGAACGGGTAGGTCGGTAGCCCGGTTAGAGTAATGATATGCTATGTGATCTGTTTACTCGGTTTGTTGATTATGACTGTTATATGAATGTATGTTTTGTGCACATGGTTGTTTGGACTGGAGATGGGTTGAGGCGGGTCCTGCTTTGTGCTGTAGGCCAAGATACCCAGGGCGGACCGGTTGTTCCGAAGGCCCAGCGAGCGGTCCGGATAGGCTGTAGGCCCCATGAGGGCGGACCAGACGTGCCGAGGCTCGGAGAGTGGACCAGGCCGACTGTAGGCACGATGCGGGCGGACCAGTCACACTGTAGACTCAGAGAGTGGACCAGGTGGGTTGAAGGCCTGATGCGGGCGGACCAACCCCACTGTAGACTCGAAGGACATGAATAGACCCGGAGGATGGATCCGAAGGACTGAAGGCCCGATACGGCGGACCAGTCACGTTAGACCCGATATGCATGGTTGTTCTATGTTCTGTTATGTTATGTATGATTTATATGTTTTGGACCGGAAGGTCGTAGCCTGGAAGGGCGTATACGTGGTTGGTATCTTGGGGGTATCTCACTAAGCTCTCGGGCTTACAGTTGTGGTTTAATGTTTTTCAGGTTCTTCAGGAGACTGTGGCAAGGCGAAGGCGCGATCGTACCGCTGCTTATGATTTCGTAACGACATGATTCTGGGAATACTTAAATGAATTGTATTGAAAACCTTTTTGTAAACATTTTAATGAAAATCGGGTTGTTTTGAAAATTTTAAATTGGTTGTGTTTTTCGGACGTTACAGAAAACAATCACCGACCGATCCAACATCGGCCGACATACCCTGTTCATGAGGTCCATGAACACAGCCGGGGCATTAGTGAGCCCAAAAGGCATCACCACAAACTCATAATGCCCATAACGCATCCTGAATGCTGTCTTCTGGACGTCCTCGTCCCGCACTCTCACCTGATGATAGCCCGACCTCAAATCAATCTTGGAGAACCAAGATGCTCCCTGTAGCTGATCGAATAAGTCGTCGATCCTCGGCAGCGGGTAACGGTTCTTGACCGTCAGCTTATTCAATTCCCGGTAATCAATACACATGCGATGCGAGCCATCCTTCTTCTTCACAAACAAGATGGGTGCTCCCCACGGCGAGCTACTCGGCCGAATAAACCCCTTCCCCAGCAACTCCTGAAGTTGCGAGGATAACTCCTGCATCTCTGGAAGCGCAAGGCGATACGGCACCTTAGCAATAGGCGCGGCCCCCGGAACCAAATCGATGCCAAACTCCACTTGCCTCGCGGGAGGCACACCTGGTAACTCTTCGGGAAATACATCTGGAAACTCCCGCACCACCGGAACTTCCTCCACAGAGCTCGGTCTCTCAGAGATCACTCGCGTATCCATCACATACGCTACATAACCCTTACAGCCCTGCTGTAAACACTGCCTTGCCCTAGCAGCCGAACAAAAGGCTGATCCAGAACGTGTACCCTCGCCGTATACTGAAAGAACTCCCCCACTAGGATCCCGTATAGTCACCAGCTGTTGCTCGCAATCGATAACCGCACCGAATCGGCTCAACCAATCCATGCCGACTATAACACAGACATCACCCATCGCAATCGGAATCAGGTCGATCGGAAACTCGACCCCGAATATCTCCAATACACATCCCCGGAAGACCTCTGTAGCACAAATCACTCTGTCGGCAGCTATGGAAACCCGCAGGGGCCGACTCAATACTCCACGACTAACACTGATACGCTGACTAAATGCCAAGGACACAAAAGATCGACTCGCACCCGAGTCAAATAACACTAGAGCAGGTACAGAATTCACAAGGAAGGTACCTAAGCATAGCATGATATAAGCATAATATCTCAACACCATAAACAATAATGAAAAGGAAACATACCAGCCACAACGTCGGGTGCAGCGAGGACCTCTTCCGCAGTCAGCTGGAAGGCTCTCCCCCGAGCCCTTGGCGCTTCGGCCTTCACGGGCCGACTCTCTGCATCAGCAGCTCTGATGGCGGCGGGAGTAGACCCCTGAGATGCCCCGCGCAGCAGCGGACACTCCGCCTTCCGGTGTCCGGTCTGGTTGCAGTGGAAGCACACTGCAAATCCCTTGGGGCAGTCCTTAGCCATATGCCCCTCCTTGCCACATTTGTAGCAAGACCCTGCCCGACAGGCGCCATCGCGACCCTTGCCGCACTTCCCACAAGTGCGGCCCTTCTGGTTCCCGGGTCTGGGATCAGCGGGCTTGGCCCGCTTGGCTGCCGGCTGGGACTGTGCCGGCCGCCGATCCCTCCCCATAGACTCCGCCTCCTCCCTGGCCTGAGTCTCAAGCTCAATCTCCCTCTTCCGAGCATTTGCCTGAAGCTCGGCAAATGTCCGGTACGAGGAGTTCGCAGCGAACTCCCGAATATCCCGCCTCAAAATGCTCAGATAACGGCTCATACGTGCCTGCTCGGTGGACACGTGCTCAGGGCAAAACATCGCCCTCTCCTGAAACATCCTCGTAATCGCTGTAACTGACTCGGTACCCTGCTTGAGGGTCAGAAACTCCTGTGCCAGACGTTCCCTCTCCACCTGAGGAACATACTCATCTCGGAACATGGAAGTGAACCTCTCCCAGGTCACTGCCGAAAGCTCAGTCGGTGTGGAATGCGCAGTCACAAACTTCCACCAGTCCTTCGCTCCCAAGCGAAGCTGGTTCAGCGCGAACCGAACCTTCAAATGCTCAGGGGACGAGCAAGTGAAGAAGCATCCCTCCATATCAGATATCCATCTCATAGCTGCCACCAGGTCCTGCGTACCATCAAACTCTGGTGGCTTGGTGTTGCTGAACTCCCTGAACAACATCGCATCACCTCCCTGGGGTCTCGCCGCAGCAATCGCTGCGGTAGCTGCTGCAACCGCAGCCTCAGAAAGAGCGGCATAGCGCTCGTCAAACGTCTCAATCAAAGCGGTCTTAATGGACCCGAACATCTCTGGTATCTCGGCTCTGATGACCGCAGCCACCTCCTCATGAATGATCTGTCGAATGTCCTCATCACTAGATCCGGCATCCTCCGGCATGTGTCGTGTCCTCACCATGATCAACCTCTGAAATACAACATGCGATAATTAGAATTCACTCGAACACCCTTACATTCAACAATCTACCCCTCCTTGATTCTTGGCATCCCCAGATTCTTATTTGAACTGTGTACCGCTCCGGTGCTTTTAGTAGTACGGGCCCAATACTACTGTCCGCACCGTCTCGGTACACACCCCAAATCGTCCTCTTCGGATCCCAGTCCCCAAGTACTCTATTATACTTAAATCTCTCTGAACAGATCTCACACAAAACCCTAGCTGCTACCTAATTACTCTCAGCGTCTCATAGCAGCTCACCATTCCCTAAGCTAAGGCATCACAAAACAGGCCACTCTAGCCCTATCAGCAATACCTAGCCTACTCTAGCATGCACACACATCACAATAATAGTTATTACATAACAAAAGATATTTTGGGAATTCACCGTTCGGGCGCTGACTGATCGTACACACGTTTCTTCCTGGAAAACCCTTTACTCTTAGAAAATTTTGGTTTTTATTTTGAAAATATCTCTTCGTTTCCTCAGTTTGAGTTCAAATACCCCCGAAGGTGTACCCGAATCCCTCAAACCAAGGCTCTGATACCAATTTGTGACACTGATTTTTTTTCAACAAAAATTTTCGATTTTTATAAAACACAATTCCATCAATATTCATAGAAACAACCCCTTTTAATTGTTCAACAAAATAGTACAAAATCCCAAGATCAAAATGTCAAGCTCCAAACGTGTGTGTACGGATCAAGCCGGCGCCTTCCCACGGTCGTCACTAGTACCTGAAACAAATAACGTCAACACTGTAAGCACAAGGCTTAGTGAGTTTCCCAAAATACTGCATATAACACATATTAGCCACTCGAGGCTATAACTCTGTGGGTCCGTGCACCCAAACTCTGTGAACCCTCAGGTTCTAACTCTGTGAACCTTCCGGTTCTAACTCTGTAAACATGCACAGCATCAAACACATAAAAGTAATGCAGTACAACACATAACATACATAGCATACAAATACTCTATCACATAACTCTGGTTACCTACTCAAGGTAAAGTATAGTGAGAAGACTCACCTCGTGTGTCTCGGTAAACCGTAACCCTGAAATTGCTAAACACTCGATCTGCCGAGCTGAAGTCCCCCTATAGCACAATATATCTCTAATTAACACTTTCCCAACTAGGGTTGACCATACCATAACAGGACAATCTAGGTCAACGCTGGTCAACGGTCAACTTGACCGGACTCGGCGAGTGCAATATAGCGACTCAGCGAGTCTGAGCGCATTCACCAATTTCCCTGGAATCCTCTCTTGACACGTCGAGCATCCCCTCCCAACTCGACGAGCTCCACCTGGCACGAGTTGTGGGGCCACCACGACTCAACTCGCCGAGTCTCAAGAACAACTCGGCGAGTCCGGTTTGACTCGGTCCTCCTACCCATCCTGACTCCCCCTTGACCCACTGAGTTCACTCATCCCAACTCGGCGAGGCCACTCGCTGAGTGGTCGTGCAGCATTCAAGCTACTCGCCGAGTCTGTTCTTCGGACTCGGCGAGTCAGAGCCATGCACTGACTCAATCTTGCTCTAAAGGCCAGATCCAGTCCACTAATCCATAGATCCAGTCCCCCCATGCTTATTTAGCACGTAAAGTCACAATCTTGATGCATAAATAACCTCTACATGATCACAAATGATGTTTTTGACTCTACTACTTCAACACAAGGCCAAGGACTCCATTTCCACCCATAAAGCTTGATGAGTGAGGCCCTCTGGACCTCTATGGATCCAGATCCATGGTCTCAACTCAAAGAGGGAACCAAAGGGCACCAAATCACCCCATAAATGATCATATTATGCCCTAACTTGCATCAAGTTTCACCAAACAGAAAATGGTCCGAAAATAATACCTCTAGAGTGATGATCCAAGCTCCAATCCACGAAATAGCAACCTCCTTTGCTTCCTCTTGCCTAGGGCCTCCTTCTTCTTGCTAAACAACACACACAAGATCAAGATTGGCTCTCTTCCCTTCACAAAACGCTCAAGAACTCTAGGGACACTCTCTGGGGGTTGGGTGAGCGCAAATGACGGCCATAAGGCCCCTTAAATAGGCCACAAACCCGGAGATTTAGGGTTTCATAACACAGCACAGACTCGCCGAGTCCATACCCTGGACTCGCCGAGTCCAAGTGCGCACCTTCGATCAATCCCGCGTCCCTACTCGGCGAGTCTGAGCCCCGACTCGCCGAGTCCCTCTCACAATATAACATAATTAAACTTACATTATACCTGGTAAAATCAGGATGTTACAACTCTCCCCCACTAGAACTGGACTTCGCCCTCGAAGTCCCGCTCTAAAACAGCTCCGGATGCTGCTCCCGCATCATACCCTCCGGCTCCCAGGTCATCTCTGATCCCTTCCGATGTTGCCACTGAACCAATACCAGAGGTACCTCCTTGTTCCTCAAAACTTTGATCTTCCGATCCCTAATAGCCACTGGTCTCTCCGCATAATTCAGGCTCGCATCAACCTGAATATCCTCAAGTGGAACCACTGCCGACTCATCGGCTATACATTTCCTCAACTGCGATACATGAAAAGTGTTGTGAATCTGTCCCAACTCTGCTGGTAACTCCAGCCGATAGGCTACCCGGCCTACCCTGGCGATCACACGAAACGGGCCAATAAACCGGGGTCCCAATTTGCCCCTCTTCCTGAACCGGATCACTCCTTTCCAAGGAGAGACCTTCAGGAGAACAAAGTCGCCGACCTGAAATTCCAACTCGGACCGGCGCCTATCCGCGTAACTCTTCTGCCGGCTCTGAGCGGTCAATAACCTCTGCCTGACCAGCTGTATCTGCTCTGTCGTCTGATTCACGATCTCTGTACTGCCCATTACCCTTTGCCCAACCTCTCCCCAACATATGGGAGTCCGACACCTCCTACCATATAACAGCTCAAAGGGCGGCATACCAATGCTCGAATGATAGTTGTTATTGTAGGAAAACTCCGCTAGAGGCAAATACGAGTCCCAACTACCCCCAAAATCCAATACACAAGCTCGAAGCATGTCCTCGAGTGTCTGTATCGTCCGCTCACTTTGACCGTCGGTCTGGGGGTGGTATGCGGTACTAAAATGCAACTTAGTACCCAACTCCTCATGAAATTTCTTCCAAAAACGGGAAGTGAAACGCACATCGCGGTCTGAAATAATCGAGATCGGCACCCCATGCCGAGATACAACCTCCCTCACGTAAACCTCCGCCAACTTCTCTGCTGAAGAACTCTCACTGATGGCAAGAAAGTGAGCGCTCTTTGTCAATCTATCCACAATCACCCAAATTGCATCAAATCCTCTGGCAGTCCTCGGCAATTTGGTGATAAAGTCCATAGTGATCTGTTCCCACTTCCACTCGGGAACCTCCAATGGCTGCAACTTGCCATGCGGTCTCTGGTGTTCGGCCTTTACCCTTCGACAGGTCAAACACCTCTCGACAAACCATGCTACATCCCTCTTCATACAGGGCCACCAATACTCCTTCCTTAGATCCAAATACATCTTCGTGGCCCCGGGGTGGATCGAAAATTTCGATCTATGAGCCTCCTCCATCAATGTAGCACGGGTACCGCCCACAAACGGTACCCAGATCCTGCCCTGATAAGTCATAAGGCCTCGACTATCCGATATAAACTCAGAAACCATCCCAACAACCCGCTCTCTCTTCTGCATCTCCGGACGCACGGCCTCGGCCTGAGCCCCACGAATGGCGTCCAGAACTGGAGCTATCACGGTCAATCTCAAACATACATCTCGCAAGGGAGTACTCTCCGCCCTGCGACTCAACGCGTCGGCTACCACATTAGCCTTGCCCGGGTGGTACAAGATCTCACAATCATAATCCTTGACCACGTCTAACCATCTCCTCTGCCGCATATTTAGGTTAGGCTGATCCATCAAGTACTTCAAACTCTTATGGTCCGTGTATATCGTACAACGAACTCCATACAAGTAGTGCCGCCAAATCTTGAGGGCGAACACCACTGCCCCCAACTCCAAATCATGTGTGGGGTACCTCGTCTCGTGAGGCTTCAACTGCCTCGATGCATAAGCTATCACATGACCCCTTTGCATCAATACCGCTCCCAATCCTAGGATCGATGCATCACAGAATACCACAAAACCTTCCATACCTTCCGGAAGGTCTAATACTGGAGCTTCACACAACCTCTGGCGAAGCGTCTCAAAGGAGGTCTGCTGCTCGGGACCCCATGCAAATGCCACACCCTTCCGGGTCAATCTGGTGAGTGGAACCGCAATCTTGGAGAAATCCTTAATAAATCTCCGATAATACCCTGCCAACCCGAGGAAACTCCGTATCTCAGAAGGTGACCTCGGCACCTCCCACCTCATCACTGCGTCAACCTTGGCCGGATCGACCAATATCCCCTTCTGGTTAACGAGATGTCCCAGAAACTGGACCTCCCGTAACCAGAAATCACACTTGGAGAACTTTGCGTAAAGTTTCTCCGCTCTCAAAACCCCAAGCACCTCCCTCAAATGCTCCTCGTGCTGCTCGCTAGATCTCGAATATACCAGAATATCATCAATGAAAATGTAACATCCCGGAATCGCAAGAGTAGAGTTGAAGGGCTAAAAGTGTAAGTTTTAGAGGATGACTCGGCGAGTCCATGGATAGACTCGGCGAGTCAGGTCGCGGTCATGGTCGCGAGCCGAGTGGCCTACTCGGCGAGTCCCAAGTATGGACTCGGCGAGTAGGTGCTGTATGGAGAAAACCCTAGTTTCCGGGGTTGAGCCCTATATAAAGAACATTATACCCCTCCACAGCCTCTCTTATTTCCCCCCTTGAGTTCCAGAAACCCTAATCTCGTGGAGAAGAGCATTAGTGGAGCAAATTGGAGCTTGGAGAGGTGTTGCTTGGAGAAATCTTGAAGGTGAAGTGGTTTGGATCAAAGGGCTTTGCTTGGATTCGTGTTTAGCTGTTATTGAGGCATCTTCTGGAGGTAATATCTTCGTCCTTAAGCTGTGCATTCCTAGTTTCATCATTTGGGGTTGTGTGGGATGCTTGGTTGTGTGACATTTTGGTGTTGGAGGATGGATCTGAGGTTGCTACCTCAGATCTGGAGTGGAGAAGTCATTGAGTGCATTAAAGTCCCAACCTTTGTGCTATGAGTGAAGCTATCATGTCCCAAACCTTGGTTTTAAGGTGAAAATAGCCTAGATCTCGTTTGATTCACGTAAAGTTTGCCACTTTACGTGATGGAGGGATTGTAGGAGGCTGGATCTATATTTTTGGATCAATTGCATGGCCTGAGATGCTTCTGTATGGATTCAGACCGGTGGAACTCGGCGAGTCACATGGGTGGACTCGACGAGTTGCTTGAAGATGGCCTTGAACTCGACGAGTTGGAAGAACAACTCGGCGAGTAGGTTGAAGATTGCCTTGGACTCGGCGAGTCATGTCGAGGAAGTCCCAATATTCCTGGTTGAGTCGGCGAATCGGTGAGTCGAGGGATGACTCGGTGAGTTGGGTGCGAGTGGACTCAGAGTTGTTGCACTCGACGAGTCTTGGGGTGACTCGGCGAGTTGGGTCGCTAAGTGAGGGAAGTCTGAGCATAAGGACTCGGCGAGTCATCGGGTTGACTCGGCGAGTAGGGTCTGTCAGGGGTTGGCTTTGACTTGTCCAGGGTTGATCAGTTGTCTTCCAGGGGTATTTCGGTAATTATGGGTATTTATTGGGTTATTGTTGATGTTCAGTGGAGGAGTTGTGTCAGAGTTCGAAGCAGCGGGATCTTATCTTTTCAGCCGTCAGTTTCGAGGTGAGTTATCCTCACTATATCAACAGGGTCTAAGGCACCAAGGCCGGCCCTTTATTGTATTGAGATTCAGTTACGTTTATCATGTTATTGCTGGTTGTGTCTGCATCCTGGTAGTTAGGATGGTACATGCTAGGGGACCTTGTTAAGGTCAGTCCTCGATATGCAGAGTAATGCTATGCTAGTGAACGGGTAGGTCGGTAGCCCGGTTAGAGTAATGATATGCTATGTGATCTGTTTACTCGGTTTGTTGATTATGACTGTTATATGAATGTATGTTTTGTGCACATGGTTGTTTGGACTGGAGATGGGTTGAGGCGGGTCCTGCTTTGTGCTGTAGGCCAAGATACCCAGGGCGGACCGGTTGTTCCGAAGGCCCAGCGAGCGGTCCGGATATGCTGTAGGCCCCATGAGGGCGGACCAGACGTGCCGAGGCTCGGAGAGTGGACCAGGCCGACTGTAGGCACGATGCGGGCGGACCAGTCACACTGTAGACTCAGAGAGTGGACCAGGTGGGTTGAAGGCCTGATGCGGGCGGACCAACCCCACTGTAGACTCGAAGGACATGAATAGACCCGGAGGATGGATCCGAAGGACTGAAGGCCCGATACGGCGGACCAGTCACGTTAGACCCGATATGCATGGTTGTTCTGTGTTCTGTTATGTTATGTATGATTTATATGTTTTGGACCGGAAGGTCGTAGCCTGGAAGGGCGTATACGTGGTTGGTATCTTGGGGGTATCTCACTAAGCTCTCGGGCTTACAGTTGTGGTTTAATGTTTTTCAGGTTCTTCAGGAGACTGTGGCAAGGCGAAGGCGCGATCGTACCGCTCCTTATGATTTCGTAACGACATGATTCTGGGAATACTTAAATGAATTGTATTGAAAACCTTTTTGTAAACATTTTAATGAAAATCGGGTTGTTTTGAAAATTTTAAATTGGTTGTGTTTTTCGGACGTTACAAAAAACAATCACCGACCGATCCAACATCGGCCGACATACCCTGTTCATGAGGTCCATGAACACAGCCGGGGCATTAGTGAGCCCAAAAGGCATCACCACAAACTCATAATGCCCATAACGCATCCTGAATGCTATCTTCTGGACGTCCTCGTCCCGCACTCTCACCTGATGATAGCCCGACCTCAAATCAATCTTGGAGAACCAAGATGCTCCCTGTAGCTGATCGAATAAGTCGTCGATCCTCGGCAGCGGGTAACGGTTCTTGACCGTCAGCTTATTCAATTCCCGGTAATCAATACACATGCGATGCGAGCCATCCTTCTTCTTCACAAACAAGATGGGTGCTCCCCACGGCGAGCTACTCGGCCGAATAAACCCCTTCCCCAGCAACTCCTGAAGTTGCGAGGATAACTCCTGCATCTCTGGAAGCGCAAGGCGATACGGCACCTTAGCAATAGGCGCGGCCCCCGGAACCAAATCGATGCCAAACTCCACTTGCCTCGCGGGAGGCACACCTGGTAACTCTTCGGGAAATACATCTGGAAACTCCCGCACCACCGGAACTTCCTCCACAGAGCTCGGTCTCTCAGAGATCACTCGCGTATCCATCACATACGCTACATAACCCTTACAGCCCTGCTGTAAACACTGCCTCGCCCTAGCAGCCGAACAAAAGGCTGATCCAGAACGTGTACCCTCTCCGTATACTGAAAGAACTCCCCCACTAGGATCCCGTATAGTCACCAGCTGTTGCTCGCAATCGATAACCGCACCGAATCGGCTCAACCAATCCATGCCGACTATAACACAGACATCACCCATCGCAATCGGAATCAGGTCGATCGGAAACTCGACCCCGAATATCTCCAATACACATCCCCGGAAGACCTCTGTAGCACAAATCACTCTGTCGGCAGCTATGGAAACCCGCAGGGGCCGACTCAATACTCCACGACTAACACTGATACGCTGACTAAATGCCAAGGACACAAAAGATCGACTCGCACCCGAGTCAAATAACACTAGAGCAGGTACAGAATTCACAAGGAAGGTACCTAAGCATAGCATGATATAAGCATAATATCTCAACACCATAAACAATAATGAAAAGGAAACATACCAGCCACAACGTCGGGTGCAGCGAGGACCTCTTCCGCAGTCAGCTGGAAGGCTCTCCCCCGAGCCCTTGGCGCTTCGGCCTTCACGGGCCGACTCTCTGCATCAGCAGCTCTGATGGCGGCGGGAGTAGACCCCTGAGATGCCCCGCGCAGCAGCGGACACTCCGCCTTCCGGTGTCCGGTCTGGTTGCAGTGGAAGCACACTGCAAATCCCTTGGGGCAGTCCTTAGCCATATGCCCCTCCTTGCCACATTTGTAGCAAGACCCTGCCCGACAGGCGCCATCGTGACCCTTGCCGCACTTCCCACAAGTGCGGCCCTTCTGGTTCCCGGGTCTGGGATCAGCGGGCTTGGCCCGCTTGGCTGCCGGCTGGGACTGTGCCGGCCGCCGATCCCTCCCCATAGACTCCGCCTCCTCCCTGGCCTGAGTCTCAAGCTCAATCTCCCTCTTCCGAGCATTTGCCTGAAGCTCGGCAAATGTTCGGTACGAGGAGTTCGCAGCGAACTCCCGAATATCCCGCCTCAAAATGCTCAGATAACGGCTCATACGTGCCTGCTCGGTGGACACGTGCTCAGGGCAAAACATCGCCCTCTCCTGAAACATCCTCGTAATCGCTGTAACTGACTCGGTACCCTGCTTGAGGGTCAGAAACTCCTGTGCCAGACGTTCCCTCTCCACCTGAGGAACATACTCATCTCGGAACATGGAAGTGAACCTCTCCCAGGTCACTGCCGAAAGCTCAGTCGGTGTGGAATGCGCAGTCACAAACTTCCACCAGTCCTTCGCTCCCAAGCGAAGCTGGTTCAGCGCGAACCGAACCTTCAAATGCTCAGGGGACGAGCAAGTGAAGAAGCATCCCTCCATATCAGATATCCATCTCATAGCTGCCACCAGGTCCTGCGTACCATCAAACTCTGGTGGCTTGGTGTTGCTGAACTCCCTGAACAACATCGCATCACCTCCCTGGGGTCTCGCCGCAGCAATCGCTGCGGTAGCTGCTGCAACCGCAGCCTCAGAAAGAGCGGCATAGCGCTCGTCAAACGTCTCAATCAAAGCGGTCTTAATGGACCCGAACATCTCTGGTATCTCGGCTCTGATGACCGCAGCCACCTCCTCATGAATGATCTGTCGAATGTCCTCATCACTAGATCCGGCATCCTCCGGCATGTGTCGTGTCCTCACCATGATCAACCTCTGAAATACAACATGCGATAATTAGAATTCACTCGAACACCCTTACATTCAACAATCTACCCCTCCTTGATTCTTGGCATCCCCAGATTCTTATTTGAACTGTGTACCGCTCCGGTGCTTTTAGTAGTACGGGCCCAATACTACTGTCCGCACCGTCTCGGTACACACCCCAAATCGTCCTCTTCGGATCCCAGTCCCCAAGTACTCTATTATACTTAAATCTCTCTGAACAGATCTCACACAAAACCCTAGCTGCTACCTAATTACTCTCAGCGTCTCATAGCAGCTCACCATTCCCTAAGCTAAGGCATCACAAAACAGGCCACTCTAGCCCTATCAGCAATACCTAGCCTACTCTAGCATGCACACACATCACAATAATAGTTATTACATAACAAAAGATATTTTGGGAATTCACCGTTCGGGCGCTGACTGATCGTACACACGTTTCTTCCTGGAAAACCCTTTACTCTTAGAAAATTTTGGTTTTTATTTTGAAAATATCTCTTCGTTTCCTCAGTTTGAGTTCAAATACCCCCGAAGGTGTACCCGAATCCCTCAAACCAAGGCTCTGATACCAATTTGTGACACTGATTTTTTTTCAACAAAAATTTTCGATTTTTATAAAACACAATTCCATCAATATTCATAGAAACAACCCCTTTTAATTGTTCAACAAAATAGTACAAAATCCCAAGATCAAAATGTCAAGCTCCAAACGTGTGTGTACGGATCAAGCCGGCGCCTTCCCACGGTCGTCACTAGTACCTGAAACAAATAACGTCAACACTGTAAGCACAAGGCTTAGTGAGTTTCCCAAAATACTGCATATAACACATATTAGCCACTCGAGGCTATAACTCTGTGGGTCCGTGCACCCAAACTCTGTGAACCCTCAGGTTCTAACTCTGTGAACCTTCCGGTTCTAACTCTGTAAACATGCACAGCATCAAACACATAAAAGTAATGCAGTACAACACATAACATACATAGCATACAAATACTCTATCACATAACTCTGGTTACCTACTCAAGGTAAAGTATAGTGAGAAGACTCACCTCGTGTGTCTCGGTAAACCGTAACCCTGAAATTGCTAAACACTCGATCTGCCGAGCTGAAGTCCCCCTATAGCACAATATATCTCTAATTAACACTTTCCCAACTAGGGTTGACCATACCATAACAGGACAATCTAGGTCAACGCTGGTCAACGGTCAACTTGACCGGACTCGGCGAGTGCAATATAGCGACTCAGCGAGTCTGAGCGCATTCACCAATTTCCCTGGAATCCTCTCTTGACACGTCGAGCATCCCCTCCCAACTCGACGAGCTCCACCTGGCACGAGTTGTGGGGCCACCACGACTCAACTCGCCGAGTCTCAAGAACAACTCGGCGAGTCCGGTTTGACTCGGTCCTCCTACCCATCCTGACTCCCCCTTGACCCACTGAGTTCACTCATCCCAACTCGGCGAGGCTACTCGCTGAGTGGTCGTGCAGCATTCAAGCTACTCGCCGAGTCTGTTCTTCGGACTCGGCGAGTCAGAGCCATGCACTGACTCAATCTTGCTCTAAAGGCCAGATCCAGTCCACTAATCCATAGATCCAGTCCCCCCATGCTTATTTAGCACGTAAAGTCACAATCTTGATGCATAAATAACCTCTACATGATCACAAATGATGTTTTTGACTCTACTACTTCAACACAAGGCCAAGGACTCCATTTCCACCCATAAAGCTTGATGAGTGAGGCCCTCTGGACCTCTATGGATCCAGATCCATGGTCTCAACTCAAAGAGGGAACCAAAGGGCACCAAATCACCCCATAAATGATCATATTATGCCCTAACTTGCATCAAGTTTCACCAAACAGAAAATGGTCCGAAAATAATACCTCTAGAGTGATGATCCAAGCTCCAATCCACGAAATAGCAACCTCCTTTGCTTCCTCTTGCCTAGGGCCTCCTTCTTCTTGCTAAACAACACACACAAGATCAAGATTGGCTCTCTTCCCTTCACAAAACGCTCAAGAACTCTAGGGACACTCTCTGGGGGTTGGGTGAGCGCAAATGACGGCCATAAGGCCCCTTAAATAGGCCACAATCCCGGAGATTTAGGGTTTCATAACACAGCGCAGACTCGCCGAGTCCATACCCTGGACTCGCCGAGTCCAAGTGCGCACCTTCGATCAATCCCGCGTCCCTACTCGGCGAGTCTGAGCCCCGACTCGCCGAGTCCTTCTCACAATATAACACAATTAAACTTACATTATACCTGGTAAAATCAGGATGTTACATAAAGACAACAAATAGCTTGATAAAAAGCTAGATATTGGATCTCCAAATAAAGACAACAAATAGAAGCGTATTCCCAATTTTATAACCTTATCTCCAAATAAAGTCAACAAATAGAAGCGTATTCCCTATTTTATAACCTTTCATTGTGTGCATTGAAGAATACAAAACCTTTGATCTTCTATGGTATCTTCATCCGGATCACGAAAACTCACGAAACCGAACACTTGTTCTATCGACGAACCAATCGTTGTATGATTGTCTTAATCCTAAGTCAATGATACGACTCACCGATTAGGTCAACATTATCGACTACTTAGTAATTATTTAATTATTTATTCAAATTAGGTAGTAGCTATCTTTATTTAAAATTAGGATATCTATTAGTATCTTTTACTTTAGGATAAGATTATCTAGTAACAATTATATATAGGTTTTCGATATGTCTTTTTGATTATTGATGAAATAATAATTATAGAGTTTTACTCTGTTTTGGGAGAATCCATGTGTCTCGAAAAACATATCTTATGAATTGGTGTCAGAGCAACAATTCTGGCAAAAACATTGTTCATCGGGGTACTATTCATCTGAAGTATTGTTCACGATGTTCACTGTTCATCAGAAAATATTATTCACGTCAACACTATTCACAAGTTATTGTTCATCATTTTTATTTTTTAGAATATTGAGATGGTGAACAACAGTTATCGAATCACTCAGCTGGAGACGAAGTTGGCTAAACTCTGTCAGGATCTGAAAGATGATCAGGAGGCTAGTGCACAACAGTTCTACCAGGCGATGAAAGTTATCACTGACTTGTCAGTCAAGTTAGGAGTTAAGATAGGAAGCTTGATCAACAAGGAAGAGGAAAAGAATAAGGGTTCCAAGCGATTCCAATCATGATCCTTCAACTCTGATGAGGAAGGCAAGGCATCCGGGAAAGAGAAGAGTAACGACAACGAAGAAGAAGAAGATGGAAACAAGGGCAAATCTGGAAGTAATTTCCAACATGCCAACTTTGAGAAGATCGAGATGACCATATTCGATAGGGAAGACTCTCGTGGTTGGATCGACTGAGTGGAACGCTACTATGAGATCCAAGGTATTGAAGGCACGGAACAACTCAAGACAACCTCCTTATGCATGGAGGGATTAACACTAGCTTGGTATAGATGGGATGAAAACCGTTTCTAGACGTAGGCGACACTTAAAAAAAAACTTTTAGCAAGATTTCAATTATTGTATGAGGGGATCTTCGAGAAGATGGCGAGACATTTGGATGAATTTCCATAACAGGTCTTGGAAGGAACTTTCATCAAAGGGCTAGAACCGGCACTCAAATCATCAGTAAGGGTCATGAAACCTAAGTGTAACATCCCAAAATTGAAACCAAAAATTTTTTGTTTAATGATATTACTTATAAAAATAGTTTATGGAAACATCCTTGTTATCATTTCAAAACATCAAATGACAGATCACAAATCTCAAAAACCATAACATCAAATGGTAAAATATCAGAGTACAATCCCAGGGTTCTCAAAGCGGAAATCATGTGTGTGCAATGCACTGCTACCCTGGCGGCTCCTTCCCCTTAGCTGAAGAGGTGCCTGAAATCAAAACTGAAAACGGTAAACATGAAGCGTAGTGAGTTCCCCTACCATACCACATACCATGCAATCATACATTTTGCCGGGCAATTATAGGATGCCCGACCTACCCATGTCAAACCATTCTGGGGTGTTGACCTACCCATGTCAAGCCGTTCTGGGGTGCTGACCTACCCGTGTCAGGCCATTCTGGGGTGCCTGCCAACCCTCCAGTCTATCTCACCCGGTCACGGGGACTATTTCACCCCAACTACTATCACATAATAACTTATCATAAACATACAGTCAAACATATATGGGGTGTCCAACCTACCCTTCGGTCCTAACAACCGAATCGGGGGACTATTCCCCTCCTACTACCACTATCACATATAACATATCATGCTAACCCATAAATATATCAGGTAGTATCAAACCAAACAATTATCACAAAGAAAATCATCTCAACTATAATCAATTACCGGTGGGTCGGCCTTGGTGCCTTAGACCCACTTCTACTGGAAGGTAACTCACCTCAATGTCGTGTAGTGTTTGCACTGTCCTCGGTATGAAAATCGACTCTCCCCGCCTCCTCAATCCCTACACGACAACTTTCTAAGTTATTAATTCATACTCATAACCCTTACAAGGGCCACTCAAGTTCAAGACAAAGTCAAAGTAAACATTTGGTTGGCCAGACTCGCCGAGTTGGTTCACCAACTCATCGAGTCCCCTCGTCCACGAAAAGATACAACCTCGTCCCTACTCATCAAGTCTAGCAAGAGCTCGACGAGTTCGCCTTCAACAACACCTCGAACCTTCTTCAACCGACTTTTCGAGTTCCACCTTTATCTGTATGAAGGTGTTCAGTCTATGACTCACCGAGTTCTTCTTGAACTCATCGAGTCCATCTTCATAATCTTCATATGGTTGGGACATTGCCTTGGACTCGCCGATTCTACTCATCCACTCGTTGAGTCCTTTGATCTTTAAGCCCATGACAAACCCCTAATAGGCTGAGTGTCCCCTTCCACTCAACCAAAGACCATTACCAAAAGACTTTTCGGGGAAACTGCAACCCAACTAGCCGAGTCACCCAAGTGACTCGCCGAGTCCATCTTTGTCCAAAACTATACAATCGATTATAATGGGCCTTAATGCATCAAAACCATAGATCTGACCTCCTAGGGTCCATTTCATACGTAAAGCTACGAACTTGATGTCCATGCATGGGGTTTTTGACTCCAAAATCCATGAAAAAGGGCTTACAATATGCATGGGTTTCCTATGGCCATGAAGTTGGCACCTTTATGCCATGGGAACCCTCAATGGTTCAAGATCTGAAGTGAAACTTCATGATACACACTCAATCTGAATATGACCTTAGAAATGCCCCAAAATGATAAGATATAAGCCCTAGAGGAGATCTATCAAATGAAAAGTAAAGGTTGAAGCTTTTTACCTTGAATAGGATGGAAATAAGTCAAAACCTTTGGATCTACTAGTCTTCTCTTGATCTTCCAAGCTTCCTTATCTTCTTCAAACTTCAAACTACCACAAAACACACAAAAATGGCCCAATATCACTCAAACAAGGTTAGGATTTCAATTTAGGGCTTCTTTGAGTTGGGAGGGGTGATGAAGGATGGTTTGGGATGAGATAAATTGTTTAAATAGGGTGCAAACCCTAAACATTATGGTTTTGTCCAGACATCTCCTACTCGTCGAGTCGGTCCCCGGACTCGTCGAGTATATCACTAAAACCCTCGCATAATGTCGAGTCTACTCGACGAGTTGGGCCTCCAACTCGCCGAGTCCCAAAGTAGAATACCAAAATACTTGAATTTAAATACTTACTAGGAACCAAGTGCTACACCAATGGTCTGACCTGCACAATGGTATTAGCGGTTATGATCAATGAAAATCAATTTGGCGAGGACGAGACAAAAAATTATAGGAAATTAGGAGACTATCCACAATTTCAGCAATATTCAGTTGCAAAATTGAGATTTCCACCTTGAGGACAAGGCCTTTGTTTGGGAGGGGAGTAATGATACGACTCATTGATTAGGTTAACATTATCGACTAATTAGTAATTATTTAATTATTTATTCAAATTAGGTAGTAGTTATCTTTATTTAAAATTAGGATATCTATTAGTATCTTTTAATTTATGATAGGATTATCTAGTAACACTTATATATAGGTTTTCGATATGTCTTTTTGATTATTGATGGAATAAGAATTATATAGTTTTAGTTTGTTTTGGAAGAACCACTGTGTATGTATCTCGAATAACAAGTCTTATCAGTCATGGAAATATCATCTTGGCCCGAAAAGAATCCAACTCACATGTAACTCTATGGTAAGCATTGTCTTCTTCAATTGTAAAGTCTATAATGTTGAATTAGTGAAGATAAATTAATTGATATTTTTAATTATAAATAATTTTTGAAATTGGATATGCTAATATTTTTTAAAATCTTATTGAAAAATTACGCATAAAAGTATAAGCTAAACAATTTTTTATTTTTTATATTTTTGAAAGGGAACTTATCTAACAAGGGTTTCCGTGCCATTAATTTTGCAATCATTTCTAAAAAGTATATCAAAAACCCTTAAATATGTTATGATCTAGATTTTGATCTTAAGATACTACAATCTTAGCATCCTACAACGAAAATTGATATCGATCACATTAAGATTTATATGAATCAAGATTTATTTTAGGATATTAATATTTAACTCAATATCAACTTACATATTTACTTTTTTGTTGTATATATAGTCAGAGTCTCAAACATTCGTACTTCAATTTGAGTTTAGCATCTCAGGTTGCAAAAAGTATTGACGTTGTCATCACCATTTCATCTAATAATAAAAAAGTATTGATGTTGCAAAAAGTATAGATGTTATCATCATCACTTCATCCAATAATCATGAATTCCACAAAACATCATAACACTTATGTTATTATCATTGCGATGTTATGCCTTTTGTTGTAGATGGTCACAGTGATCTTGTTTTTTTCTCAAGATTTCTTATTTCTAGTTTTTGTGGTTTGCAAGACTAAGAATTATGATTATTGCTTAATAAGTTAATTATGAATATCTTAATTAACATCAAGTATAATAAGAGTGTAGCGTCCGATTCCTGCTACGTAATTTAAATATACATTTTTGCACAATTATTCTGGGACTCGGCGAGTTGGAGGCCCCAACTCGTCGAGTAGAGGTTAAAATTGGACGCGGGAAGAAGAACCTACTCGACAAGTCGGATGCCCTAACTCGACGAGTAGGCTTGCCTGGATGAAACCCTAATTTAAGGGTTTGCACCCTATTTAAACACCTTAACTCTCCAGTTGTAGCCTCCCTCGTCTTCTCCATGTGTCCAGAAAGCCCTAAATCGAAACCCTAACCTTGTTTGAGTGTTCTTGAGCCATTTTTATGTGTTTGTGGTGGTTGTGCAACTTGAGAAAAGAGAAGGTGCTTGGGAGTTCAAGTGGAAGCTAGTAGATCCAGATATTGTGTCCTGTTTCCAGCTCATTTGAGGTAAAATTCTTCAACCTTGACCATTTATCTCTTAGATCTCTAGTTAGGGTTCATTTCTACATTTTCTAAACTTTTATAGAGCTACATTCGAGATTGTGTTGTTCTAAGAGGGTATGACTTCAGATCTGGAACCACTGAGGGTTCTTATGGCATAAATATGTCAACTTTATTGCCATAAGCACCCCATGCATCCTGTAGATTCCATTTTAGAGGCATTTGGGCCAAATACCCCATGCATGGACATCAAGTTTGGGACTTTACGTGTATTATGGACCCTAGGAGGTGAAATCTCTGTTTTGGATGCATTAAGACCAACTGAAATCGAGTGTATAGTTTTGGACATAGAAGGACTCGGCGAGTCACTCATGTGACTCGGCGAGTCAAGTCGCATTTCCCACCAAATCTCTTCTAATAATGGACCATGTGTTAAGTTAGAAGAACACTCATTCGGTTCCTGGAAATCATGGGACTCAACGAATGTATGAAATAACTCGGCGAGTTCCAAGCTATGTCCCAAGAATATGAAGATGGACTCGGCGAGTCATGGAAGAACTAGATGAGTCCAGCACTAAGAGCATCACCTTGCATGAAGATGAACTCGACGAGTTCATGAGGAACTCGATGAGTCATGGACTAAACGTCCCAACTAGCATGAAGATGGGCTGAGCGAGTCAAGGAATGAACTCGTCGAGTCACTTGCAAAGGTCCCGACTCTATATCAGGGAACATGACGAGTTGGTTGACCAACTCGGCTAGTTGACCGAAAGTTGACTTTGACTTTGACCTAAGTTGACCATGAAATGGTAACTAAGGAGGATGATTATGTGTAAGATTTGAGAGGAGTTGATCCCGACAGCGAGGACAGATTCGACACTCAGCTTTACGATGTGAGTTACCTTTTAGTAAAAGTGGGTCGAAGGCACCAAGGCTGACCCACTAGTAAGATTTATAGTAGAGATAATTATATTTGTGATAATTATCTGGCATATTGCTACCTGTTATGATTACGTGCTAGTATGTTATGATGTTATGTGATATGTGATAGGAGGGGTAGGTTAGACCCCATTACCGGTCGAAAGGACCGAAGGGGTGGTTAGTACCCAGTTATGTTAGACAGTTTATGGCATATGTGTTATGATATTATGTGGTAGTGGTAGGGGTGAAATAGTCCCCGGATATTGGTCGAAAGGATCGAAGGGGAAGCTTTATGTTTGCAGCGGGGGATTAGTCGGTGCGCGAAAGCTAGCCTGGAAACCCTGGTGACTTGGTAAGGCATGTGGAAGATATGGTGGATAACCTATTGACCCATGTTCAAATCCTGGCACCACTAAGCCCTTGTGGCCATGGAGGTTCGCCTGCAGTGACTCCAGGGCATGAGGCAAAGCTTTATGTTTACAGCGGGGGATTAGTCGGTGCGCGAAAGCTGGCCCGGAAACCCTCGTTAGGGAAGTTCCCTTTCCAAAAAAAAAGGATCGAAGGGGAGGCCTGCACCCTGATATGCTAGGCAAGGTACCGGTCGACAGGACCGAAGGAGGGGGGCATCACCCTGATATGTTAGGCAAGGTATCGACCGACAGGACCGAAGGGGTGGTTAGTATCCAGTTATGTTATGCATTATGTGTTATGTATGGTATGTGGTGTGAAAGGGGAACTCACTAAGCTTTGTGCTTGCAGTTTTCGGTTTTGTTTTTAGGTACTTCTTTGTCAAAGGGGAAGAAACCGACACGGTAGCAGTGCATCACACACACATTATTTCCGCACTATGATGTTCTTGGGATTGTACTATGATGATATTTTGTCCTTATGATATGATTTGAGACATGTGATTGTGGTTTTGATGAATGATGTGATTTGACTATGTTTTTCTTATAAACGGTTTTTTAAATTGTTGTATCAAAAATGAAATTTTTTGTTTTGAAAATTGGGATGTTACAAAGTGTTGCAGAAATAAGACATTGCAACTAAATTTAAATAGTGGTTAATATTTTGTAGGATAACCATACTAATTATGATCTTCCAAAATATGAAATAAATCTAAACAATATCTCAATTTTAACAACATAGATATTGAGCATAAATTTAATATAGTTGTGAAACTCGTATACTATACGAGCTGAAATCTAAAATAAATGAAAATTATGAGGAAAAAACATGCTAAATTAAAATTATATGTTTTGTTATCAAACTTGTATACTAAACGAGTTAATTATAACAATATGTTAAATATAAATGTTTAAACTGTAAATTTATTTGAAATTGAAATTTCAAATTGTAAATTAATAATCATTATTGTAAATTTAATATATGGAAACTAAATTAATCATATATTAGAAATGAAAAATAAAATAAATGACAAGTTAAAAATAAATATATCTCAAAATTATAACTAAATTATTAATTAAATAAAGAAAATGAAATATGATAAAACAATTTTTATTTTTATTTATTAGAATAGATGTACATATAAAATAATAGAATTATCCGAACATAATGTGTAAGAGAACATTTTATGGAATATACTTTTGTGGAATTCTGTCCATTTTGTGATATATTGAGTCGTCGTCTAATAAAACCTAACGTATCGTTTCCGACTTCCGTACCCTTCCTTTCTATCTTTCTCCCGTCTTAATATAAAACAAAAATAAGAAAACCGACAAAAAAAATAAAATTTGCCCTCGTCTTCACAGGCACTTCGCCTCCATTTCTTGATAAATTACGAAGAACTCTGCCCCAAATATTGGTTTCTCAAGGTAAATTTACGGTGTTTTCTTTTGAATATCGATTATTGTTGCTGGTTGTTTGACCAAGATTTGTTGGATTTTGTAACTCCAATTATTAAATTAATTGTCTTGCAATTGGGAACATGAGTTCTCGATTTTGATTCAAGAATATGGAAACCTGGTTTGTTTGGACCAATTTAGCATTTGGCTGATTGATTATCGTGTAATTTTTATGGGGTTTGTAGCATGATTTGAAATCTTGATGCTTTGTGATGATAGCAATTGTGTAATCTGGACTCATAAACACCAACAGAAAGAAAGATTTGGGTGTGCTGATTGTAAATCCTACTCAAGCTTTTACAACGATCTTAGTTTCATTGTGTCAAAGGTTTACTTTTTAGGATTTTCGAATCGGCTTCTCAATCTATATCTACTCATACATTATAATACATTAGCAAACACCTTTACTTTGTTCTTTATGTCGTAAATGTTTGATCCAATGCCCAATTCGATTCACTCTAGACTCCAGTATTTAAAGTTTGTTCAAAATATATACCAGAAGACCAATTTGAATCAAAAGACTTGTATTATTCTTAGAATGCTTACAATGAGAGAAAACCACACAAGGAGGTCATCCTTGGATACAAAGGGCCAAGACCAAATTTGAATCAAATTAAGCATAATGATTTGAAGAACAAGTTAAGTATAGCTAGATAATTTGACACTTTCTTCTTACCTGATTGAAGGGTTTTGTTTCTTTTGAATATTGTTTGCAGGTTGCAAGATCATTCATTGACTCCAAATAATAATGTCAGTTCTCATTGAAGGTCTCCCTGATGCTGTTGCTATACGATGTCTTGCGCGGGTCCCATACCACCTGTTTCCAAAACTAGAAACCATTTGTCATTCATGGAGGGATGCGGTTCGAAGCAATGAACTATTCAAAGCCCGTGAAGAAGTCAACTCAACCGAAGACTTTTTATGCGTCTGCGCGTTTGACCCCGAAAACGTATGGCAGCTCTACGATCCAAATCGTGTCATTTGGATCACTCTCCCAATCCTTCCTTCAAAAGTCAGAAACTTGGCCCATTTCGGGGTTGTTTCAACCGCCGGAAAACTGTTCGTTCTTGGTGGTGGCAGTGACGCCGTTGACCCGTTGACCGGCGATCAAGACGGTAGCTTTGCCACCAACGAGGTGTGGGCGTACGACCCGGTCCTCCGGCGGTGGGCCCCACGTGCCGCCATGATTGTCCCACGGGTGATGTTCGCGTGTTGTGTTGTCAGTGGGAAGATAGTGGTGGCTGGTGGTTTCACCACCTGCCGGAAATCGATCGCGAAGGCGGAGGTTTATGACCCGGAGAAGGATGTTTGGGTTTCCATCCCGGATCTTCACCACACCCATAACTCGGCGTGTTCCGGGGTGGTGATTGGGGGTGAGGTTCATGTGGTGCACAAGGGCTTGACCACGGTTCAGGTTTTGAAGAAGGAAGGGTGGCGGGTTCATGAGCATTCATGGGTGCATGGTCCGATGACTGTGGTTAAGGGGTCGTTGTATGTGATGAGTCATGGGGTTATTTACAAACAAGAGGGGGAATCAAGGAAAGCGGTGACTTCGGCTTCGGAATTCAAGAGGAGAATCGGATGTGCTATGATGGGATTCCGGGATGATATTTATGTGATTGGAGGTGTAATTGGACCCGAGGGATGGAATTGGGATATTAAGAAAATGTCGGATGTTGATGTTTTGACATTGGGGAGTGAGAGGCCCGTGTGGCAGAAGGCGCCTCCTATGACTCGGTGTCGGGGAATGATTCTCGGGTGTGCGGAGTTGAGAATTTAGGTGTTGTTTGGCTCTCGGTTGTGTCTTTTCTTTTGTTATGAACTAAAACTGAAAATAGCATCGTTGTATACAGTATATATGTTTTCCCTGATCAAAATATATCTAGATCCAAATACAATAATTACAGCATATCAAAGACTTGTATGTTTTTTTTGACATAAATGCCCCTCATGATCGGACATAGTTTTAGAATCTTTATCTGGTTTTGTCTGTATTTACATACGTTTTGTAAGAGGGCATGTTGTTCGTTTTGTGTCGTACTCCCAAATGGAGATTTGACTTTGGAGCTTCATGGTGCATCAAAGTCAAATCCAAGACAAAACGTCTCTTGAATGGTCAAAATAAAGATGGTTATCAATTGAAGGACTTTTTATGTCTTCAGTTGGGGTCATGTTGACAGATTTCCGTATATATTGATCTGACAGTAGTTTGCTGCTGACTCTAGTAGTTTGTTGGTTTTGTATATATATATATATATATATATATATATATATATATATATATATATATATATATATATATATATATATATATATATATATATCAGACAACGAAAGGATATATATCAGCACGACCCAAGGACGATAATTTGGTTATTTCCTTTCGTTGTCTGATTCTTGAACAAACATATTTGTTGTTGTTTGTGTAACGAAGCATCATTGGGTAACTTTAAACTATTGATGTCTAAAAGAAACGGCATGTGTGTTGTTATTAGAGTAATACAAATTTAAGTGTGCTGCTATTAAGGGTCATTTTTAAAAAGACATTGTAATTTTGTTAAAAATTGTAAATTTCATTGCTAAATGGCATAACTTACCCTTCAGTTTTTAAACAACATTGCACATTGCCCCTTACAAATACACATAAGCATGAAGAATGTGCATGTATTTATGTGGCCGTGTGTTTGTTTCACCCCTATCTTGATAGTTTTACAATAAAGGCATATTCTTAAAATAGAAAAATGAAAGTACAATTCTATAACTTGCTAGCACTCTCATTTTACAATGCCTTAAAAAGAAAAACCTATCAAAAAAATCAAAGTTAAAATGAAAGTAGATTGTTGTGTTGGAAAATTGATTGTTTGAGCATGCCATGCATCATGTTGACCATCCATGAGTTACTTATAGAAATTGTAGGAAAAATTAATGAGGAATAAACTTGTAAAAAGTCAAGATTTATTCAACAGAAGTTGTGATCATTCCTTCTTTGTTGCATATTTTTTACCCTAATTATAATCTAAGGTTAGGTGCATTTAACTAATTCATCACTACCTATATAAAAATCATCACATGTTGAAGATGCAATTTAATGTCTGCTACAAAAGATCTTGAATGAATAGTTCGATAATTAGTTTAACATCTCTTTCACTCTTTCTAACCAGGTCAACAACACCATGTAAGTCAAATATTAATGTAAAAAATGAATTACAATGTATAAAATTACCCTTGAAACAAGGAAATCCCAGTTGGACTGGTATGACCAGATTGCACCCCCTTGAATTATGATTTTGAGTGTGATCTTCTTCTGAAAGCCTTATTACTTCCTCACAAATATGTGTTGCATTAGTTGTAGATGTTGGTGATCAAATATTAATATTCTCAACCAATAAGGTTATACACTTGAAATTCATATGCCAATGATGTATCTAAGCGACTAACAAATAAAAACATGAAATCTATGTTAAATTTTCACCATGATGAGCATGTCCCACCTTCATATTTACTAAATTTGCCAATATTAAAAACTAAAAAGAGGTAAGATATGATTCAGCGGGGGTATACTTGAAAAAGAGAACTATTTCTAAGCTTTATAAGTGTAATAAGCACTTTGTGTGTAATAGAACCTTCATCAGAACAACACCGCCCCTAATATTGCAAAAAATTGCCCCATTCGTATTAGAAAACAGAAAATAAATTATAAACAACAAAGTAAATAATATTTTTAGGGTTGACAAGTTATCATGGCGTGTGTTACCACACACCTCCAATGCTGCTTCAAACAACTGCAGATGTCTTTGCCATGCTTTATTAGTTGAGATTAACCCAAAAAATGTACATATAGCTATATTGTGTTCAAAAGATTATAAATTTTATGCACGTGGTTGTTTTCTCTGACTCTTAACGATTTAGGTTTTTGTGATTACTAATAAAAAAGATACACGTAAATTTGACAGCAAACTTAAACGTCATATGTTGGAAAAAAGTTACGAATTTTAATGTAAAATTACAGCAAATTAGGCATATAATTGACGATTCAGACAAAATTTTAGAAAGAATTTGACCACATGTATTCTAAACTAATAGTTTATTGTCATGTTGGGATAAAGAAAAACTCAATTTACTTACTAATTTTGGCTCTCTGACCACTTAGTTATATTTGAATCTCCACTTTGAAAATCCACTAACCACAAATCTACATTTGGCGCGAAGCACAGGTACTCAAACATAATCAGTTTTTATTATAAAAAGCTACTACGAATTTAATTTTCACAATAACATAATTTGAAATACAAAAATTGGTATTCGCTCCTCCTAAATTTGTCATTTGTGCAATACTGGTGTTGAATTAGAATTCCACCTGTTATCATAATGTACAATCTCGAAGGAAATTTGGATAAATGTTCAGAAAGGGTGGTATTTGTTTTGTCTTCTTTCGATTCTTGTTAGTTCTACTTCATTATAGAGACTTCATTCCAAATCCAAATGTCAAAAGCTTGGCCCACATACAGGAAAATGCATACATTACATTACATCCCAAATCACATAGGTTTATTAAATGAAATTTAAGAACTGGGGAATTTGAAGTAAATCCAAAAAAATTAGTTGAGGGAGTGGTGTTCCGACCTGATATCTAAATGCAAAAAACGATCTTTGATCTTGGGGATAGGGTGGGGTATTTTGGGGCTTTGGGTGGTTGTCTTTGGTGTTGAGCCTATTGCAGTTAGCGTGTGTTTGGTGGGAGTTTCTATCATTTTGTGTTGTCTGCGGGGTGAGGGGTGGGGGTGCTAGTCCTGTACGTGTGTAATTTATATTTTCAGTGTTTTGGTTGATATTTAATCACCAGGTTCCAGACTGTGCCACATTATAGGTTATCTCTTGCGGGTTTTTCAAAGTTATATGCCGGTTTTTATGCTTTCAAGTCTCAACACACCAGTTTTGTCTTCATGAAGATCAACTTTCTGATTACTATTTTCATTTTGGAGTTTGCTTCCAACTTTGGAGTACATTTAAAGGTCCTGCCACTATTGAGTAACCCGGACCATTTTACCCTTGAAGACTGGAGGATAGTTAAAAATTCATGTTCACTACATCTTTTACCCTCGAAGATCAGAAATTAGAAGTCGTTAAAGTGAAGTTATAATGCTCACGATCAGCCTAGGATGCATCAATAGTTCAATGCTAAATTTTGAATTACAACATAAAGTAGATTGTTATTTCTACAAAACCAAAGATCAAACCTCAAGAACAAAAGACATGGAAAAGTTCAATCAGATCACATGGTGCTGCTATCAATGACTTGCTGCTGTTTTGTTGTTTTTTGTTCCTATAATTCATCCCCTCACAACCTAATTTTTCATTGTTTAATCCTAATAGGCTTGAGACATCATCCACCATGCCATTAGGCGGCTTTGTTGTATATATTCCTATTATTCCTTTTTTTTTTCTTATTCATTTCTATAATGTAATTGTCCTAGCTTCCTGCTGGTTTCTTTTATCTTATATTATATTTTTAGCCTTAAAAAAAACTTTCAAAGATCAAATAAAATACAGAATCCCCCAAAATCTAAACCCAACAATAAAAAAATGATGAATTATACAACAGTTATAGATTAAAACCCAAGGAATAAAACTACCTTTTCCACTCGTGAAAAGATTGAATTGGTTGAGAGTCTGTAAAGCAACATTCTTAAAATCTAAACTCTTCCATGACCTTGCTTAGCAAGGATTTTAGAAACTACACAAGAGGAAATGGTCTCAAAGAAAAAGAAATTTATGATTATATAATATATGGCATTTGTAATATAACGGATTAGTCAAATACATCCTTGAGTATGATCTAATAGACCGAATGGAAGGATAAATATATTGATGACTCTGAAATTAAACTTACAATGGGAAGTTGATCAGGTTTATTATCCAACAAAATTGCATGAAGAATTGTACTTATGGATGAATTAGGATGTAAGAGGAGCATACATAAAATTTCAGTGTAAATCATTTATATATGATGAAAAAAAATGTATTTTATGAGTAAATGAACTATTTACGACTCCTAGAAACAAGGAGCATAAACAAGATCCCAATTAGCCTTAATCTTGACAAAAGAAACCCTAAAGACTACCAAATTACTTAAAAATATTTAAAATTGTAATAACAATCAAAGAATGATCATTAATACATAAATAGAGATAGAGTGCCATTGATTATTAAAATGATGATTACCTGGATAATAGGTAAGAATCTAATTATTCTTCTTATCGGTTTAAGAATTAATGACTTAAATATGAAGTACCTATTAACAATATTGGTTATTGGTCTCGTTTGAAGAATTTGATACCAGTTTATTGTATCATCCTCCTGCATTTCATTAAGCGTTATTGGCCTGAAAAGGAAATCAAGTGAAGAATTTAAAGTCAAAATCACAAAACAAAATTGTCCTCCAAATCATGGAGTGACTTTCAGAGAGAGAGAGAGAGAGAGAGAGAGAGAGAGAGAGCATGATCGTACAGGTGAAGCATCAAGCATCTTGGAACCAAAATAGATTGAGATTAAAAAGAAAAGATGGTGGCTTGTTTTAAGAGAGATTACCAAGGAGAAGTCGATGACATAAGGGTTAAATAGCCTCCTAAAATACAAAATTCATGATTAGTAAATTTGGGAGTGGAAACATGGGAAGGAGGAGTCTGACTGATAGAGGCGACAGAATGTTGGGGTTGCCGATTGATCAAATATTGAGACGTAAATTCATGATTAGGGTTTGTGTTTTGTAGGGAGGAATTGACACCGAATCCGAATCCAAAAACTAACATCTCAGATAAAAATGGTGCGTCTCTTTAATGTGTTCTACCTGTTCATTTATGGAGTGCAAAACGCACATTTTTGGAGTGCAGGACGCACTGAATCCTTTGGTCTACAACTTCACGCCATATGTTCTTCTCTAAACCCATCTCACACGCTATACAATGCTTTAATCTATGTTTACCTCTCTACAATTACAAAAATAACCTAAAAAAACAAGAAATCGTTCAAAATGGAACATGAAAACGACTTACAAAGGAGCGGTTATGGTATACCAAGGAGTAGGAGAACATGTCACCAAGAGAGGATACGTTGGTGGGAAACATGAGCGCATGGAACCAATGGACTAAATGTGAGACATGAGAGCATTTTATAGGTGGGAATGGACACAATCCGAATCCAACTATCGTCTCAATAAAAAGGTGTGTCTATTCGCGTTCTACCGGTTCCACATCCATCTCAACTCTTCGCTCAAAGAATAAAATCCTCATTGCTAAATTGATGCATCACATGTTCGGCGGTGTGAATAAGTTTGGATGTCTATGGCGTCGTTTAAAAACATAGGTTACATGGCCTCATAAGAATCATCCAAAATTGATGTAAAAGAGACCACAAAAACAGGGTTTTCATATATAGGAATGATATATATGGAAAATGCATGTTTAGGGCAACACATTTTGGAACCAATGAAAGCATGACAACACATTATTTTAGGATAACTATATTAATAACTTCCACAATATATTACTTATGAATAAAGAAAATGACATGTGTCACTTGATCATTGGTTCCAGCATATGTTGCCCTAGTTATTCATTTTTCATTGAACCTACCTCTCTCTCTCTCTCTCTCTATATATATATATATATATATATATATATATATATATATAACTTGATAATTTTTAATTGTCATCGTACAATGAGTGAGATGGCAAACGGACAACAAGCTGTGTCGTTAAGCCATTTTGAATGGTAAAGCTAATTCTTTTAAAAACTACATCCGAAGATCTAGGGGATATAACATTACTATGCATGATTCGTTGTACTCTTTTAAGAAGCTCTACCGCATCCGGTGCGAGGAAACCAAACGTATCAAATGCAAATGGTATGAACACGTGTTGATTTTCCAGGCACGATCTCTCATGTTTGGTGACTTTGCCTGTGGCTGCTTTTAAAGCAGCATGTCCCCCTGTGAAACCCCCAGCCCTTAGGCCCACGAGAGGGGATACCCCTGTAAGATCCACACATGCGTGTTTCCCTCCGACCCATCCAAAAATCAAAATGTCATCCGGTCTGAGGGTTGACCTTCCTTATGTCGGGTCAGTCAAGAAATTAACAGGTGCCTCTTTCTTAGTGGAAACTCCGGCACGCTTAAATATATCAAACAAGACATCCCTAACCATATCGTGCCTATATTTGAACCCCGGGAGTTCTTTACAGTGAACAACTGCATGCTCCCCAAAAGAGTCCAAACATGCCTTGCGACACACAGGAGATATCTCATCAGCTGGGAAAATAGGAATCATGAGTCGATATTTGAGAATAGTACGATACTCCATGGGAGACATGTGTTGGCCAAGCCCATCTATAGGGATAGCCAGAAGAAAATCTTGAGCATGTGGTGCACGTAAGCACTGGAAAACCGCTTTCTGCCGAGTCGTCATGTCGAAATGCACTTCCATATCTGGGACAGTTTTATGAAAAAAGGCACTCGCCAATGTATTTTGGGATTTAGGGGGGGCGGTGCCTTTAGTATTAAAATTGTTAGGTTGAAATCTGGAAGCTTGTCGCGAAGGGATGCCAAGGCACATTCATAATCATAATCCATACCATGTATACCGTTATCTAGTAAGATGTGGTCTTGCAATACCCAAGATTGAGCCCTTGAAGCAACAAAAGCATAGGAGGTAGCCTCTACTGCCGAGTATAAACCCAAACCCCCAAACCTAATGGGTAAGGAAAAAATTCGCCATTGTATGTCACCAAAGAAAGGGCCCCCACAAACCACAATGTCTTCAAGCGCCCCGCGAAATCCATTGTCAAAGAATAATGCCGCCTCCTCCATGTGAATGGGTTGGCACGTCCTCGACCCAAAGAAAATCTTAGCAATACCCATACAAGACCGAAGAAGAAGGAGCTCACTCTGGGGGTCAGACAATTGTGGAAGAAGGCGCATCAAATTCACAGCGTTTGCGGCTCTCTTTATGGCTAGGTTGCGAATGAAACTAGCACCTTTACTAATAGCTCCCCCAAGAATTTTCACTCCCAAAGGCGGCCTCCCAATGTCCGCCGGAAATAGCCCCTCCCGTAACTTCCTACCATCACACGAGGGCCAAAAGAGCTCGATTTTCTTGATATTCAGTTGAAGGCCCAATTTTAGGTCAGTCACCGTAATGATGTCCAATGCTTTGGCCACCTCCTCCGAATCTCCGATAAGTGTGCCATCATCCAAGCACCATGCATGGAGCAGAAGTTTGCAATTGTCTCTAATCTTATGCAAGAGCGGGTGCAACACAATAGCAAAGAGAAGTGGTCCCAAGGGATCTCCTTGATGAACCCAGTAAAAGACTTAATATGTGTGTTGCCTAGATATAACCTTGCTGCTTGTTTATATAGGAATTCTACCCACAAGGAAATAGAGGGACACCTCAGTCTGACCTCATGAAGTAATGCGGATCTGTCAACAAGGTTAATCGCAAAAATAGTGGGGACAATCAATGAATTACCACATTTTGCCAAATTACCTTAACATACGAAGTTCTTTTTAATTGTAACACCGTAATTTTCAAAACTAAAATTTTCATTTAAATTCGCTTAATTCTTAAAACACTTTTCGTAAAAATCTCATTTTCTTTAAATTACAAAACATAACTCCATAATCAATTAAAAAATAATCCAGGATCATCTAAAACATAACTCTTCCTCTGGTGTGTACAATCGAGTTGGTGCCGTCCCGTGATCATGAGAAAAACCTGAAACACACAACACATAACACGGTAAGCATGAAGCTTAGTGAGTTCCCCAAAATACCACATATAACACATATTAGCCACTCGAGGATATAACTCTGTGGACCCTGTTGGTCCTAACTTTGTGGACCCTCTGGTCCTAACTCTGTGAACCTTCCGGTTCTAACTCTATAAACTCTGGAACATACACAACATAAATCACATAGAAATAATGCAGTGTATCACAATCACATAAATAGCATACAAGATACTCTGTCATATAGCTCTGCATACAAGATACTCTGTCATATAACTCTATTTACCACTCTAGGTAAAGTATAGTGTGAAGACTCACCTGGAAAGCAAAAAGTAGTTATCCTTACACTTGAATCTCGAACTCACCACCGCCTAACACATAAGGAAAATATCTCTAAAACCGACGATTTCTCTTCCCCTCTCTAATCGGGTAGTGGGTAAAAGACCATTTTACCCCTCCATGATCTCTATTACTTATGTTGACCAAAACCCCAAAGTCAACAGAAGTCAACTCAAGTCAACGGTCAGCTCTGACCAGACTCGTCGAGTGCACAAGAGTGACTCGGCGAGTCCATGCGTGTGTCCCGACTCTTCCAAGGCCTCACTCGATTCGTCAAGTGAACCTTTTACTCGATGGGTTTCCACTGGATTCGAATCGCGGGGCAACCCGACTCGACTCGTCAGGTCTTCCCATGGACTCGGCGAGTTGCTCGCATGACAACACTCATCTGAACTTCTGAGGTCAGATCTGTTCCTCTAATCCATAGATCTGGCTTCCTTACGACCAATAACCACGTAAAGGTCGAGGCTTGACATACATGCAAAGCTTACAAGGCTTTCCTTGGAGAAATGGCTCCTAAAATGGCATCAAAGTCCCATTCCCTCAATGAACCAACATAAAGCATACAGAATAAGGCTCTATGGACCTCTATGGGTCCAGATATGGGATCTCTCACACAAAGGGACCCTATACTCATCACTACAAGCCATAAAAAGGTATAGAAAACCCTAAAATCACCAATCTCAACCAAAATAGAAAAGGGAATTCGATTTGATACCTCCACAGTGAAGATACGAGCTCAGGGACTCTGAATCAACAACTCCCTTGACCTCCCTTTGCTGGAAATGACTTCTCTCTTGCAAAATCACACCAAGAATGCTCAAAAGGGCATCATCTCTCTCACTCTTCACTCAAGCTCTCTAGAGTACCTCTCTATGGATTGGTAGCCGCACAAGAGGGCTATAAGGTCCTTTAAATAGGGCTCAAACACGGACAATTAGGGTTTTCCTTAAAAGCGTTGACTCGGCGAGTCCAGATACCCGACTCATCGAGTCCCTTCATTAAACAAGTCACCAAATCGCGATCCTACTCGACGAGTTGAGGCGTCAACTCATCGAGTCTCTTCATATCCTAAATAAAATACTCAAATTTCCAAGCCTGGATATCCGGATGTTACATTAATAAGCAAAACCTTTTGCGAAATCCTCGAAAAAAAATACTAACATGAAAAACTAGATGACTTTTGTCGTTCTTTGGAGTTGGGTTCTAAAATTTTGCAGATAGTTTCTCTTGATACAAGAAACCTGTTGCCTCTTTAGAAAGTTTCCTCCGAAAATGCCAAAATGTGTTGTGGAGCTCTTCAATAGAGTCCAATGGGTTATGCATAGTAATCTTATGACTTCAAGATCTATGAATGCTGTTTTTAAAATAATTAAGTTTTGACATTCAAAAAGAGGTTACGACACAACTTGTTGGTCATTTGCCCGTTACGTCTATGTAAAACTTTTATTACCGTAATTTAGATAAAATCAATCCTTATGATACCTAAAAGATGATTTTAGGTAAATTTAGAGATATTCTTTATAATGTTTTTTATAAAGATGCTCGACAAGATATGATTCTTCCATTTTCCTAAAAAAAATGCACCCTTATTTACAAGCAAATGAAAAGATTCATTATTCTCATACAAATGCATATTAAACCTAGTGGGTTTCCCCGTGTTTTGCAACCGGGTTGATTTTTGTTGTTTTCTGTATTTTTTTGGTTAGTGTTGTTATAGATTTGTGTATGTGGAAGATAGCATCCTACTTTTACTTATTTAATACTTATTAAAATGTTGTATACAAATATGTTAAGATGTTGCAAACCATGTAAAACAACAATTCAAGATGACACTTTCGAGTAAAAAAACGAATCAAAAAAAGATTCCCATTTGTTAGACAAAAAGATGGTATTAAAAACAAATAAATGCAAGAATATAAACCTACTTTCATTTATTTGTGAATACTAAAGCAAATAATGAAAAGTATCATGGTTCACTACATTATGAACACCACGGTTCACTACACCATCAACAACCATAAAATCAATCTGAATAACTTCATTGACCGTGTTATTTTATTTCATATTTCTTATAAACTTGTCAAACAGAATAATATCAAGCTACTTTGAAAGTTGATTTAGTTTTAGTTACATGTGTATATTATTTTAAGGTTGTTAAAAGGAATAGACAGTCCTATTGCTAATCAGCTTAGCAGCAGCACATCTTAGTAAAAAATAAAATCAGAATATTCTACTTTCAAGATGTTTCCTATTGTTTCTTATAAGCAAAGACACTATATGAAAATCAAACTTTAACTTGGCAATTTAATTCAAAAAGTTCAAAACTTTTTTGCAAAGAGAAATAAACCTTAGTTTTCATATTCACATCACTCTTAACATATCCTAGTCAGACTATTCTACTTTCAAGATGTTTCCAGTTTGTTATATAATGGTAATAATGTTTGTTATATAATGGTAATAAACTTCACAAAAACTTAAGATTTACAGACAATGAGGGATTGATTTATAGAAATAAGGTCACCTCAGAAGAATTAAGTTCTAAGCTATTTTTGTTTTCAGTTTTTGTCATGGGTCCCCATTGGTGAGCATTGAGTGATTCTAGAGAAAAAAAAAGAGGAAACAAAATCTTAATTTAGATATACAAATTTTCCCAATTTGGAAATCAAAGTCAAATAGCAACCTGGATATTCAAATTGTACCTTGATTTATCATCTTAGTGTTTCAATAATATAACAGTACAGATTTTTTGTTATACAATGCCTTCTAGAAAAAAAAAAAAAAAAAACATGAAAGTATAATGTCCTAATAACTAATTAGAAAAAGTTCAACGTACAAAGGGATTTTAGAATTACCTTTGCATGTCATACTTTCATTATTCTGTCCTACATCCCCATTTTCTGGTTTTATTAGATGAAATTTCACTTTTATATATTTTTATAATTGAAAAATCCAACCTGTTAAGCTGATCGAGGTTGGATTCAAATGAGTTCATCAGAGTGGCAGGATTTGATGATGTTGCGAAAGCAGGTATTGACATTGCTAAAGAAAGCATCTCTTTTGCCTGTAACACCAAAAATATCAACAAAATGTATAGTATATATGATGTAGTGAAGGGAAGATCTTACAGCAGTCTAGCATGAAATATATCCAGCTTTCTCCTTATGATCATATCTACCACATATTAGAATGAATGCTCCAACATATATACCAAGGGATAGCGCGCAGCCTCAAAATCAGATAAACTGATAAAATAATATACTAATATAACTTTATGAACCCTGATTAGCAACACCTTGTTTGAATTTAACAATATATAATAACTTACAATAACCACCTTATTATGGCAATACCACAACATGGAATGCATCACAGGTCTTCCATCAACAACTACATAACCTAGAACTCCATAACAATAATACAAAGTCGCCGTAATTACTTTTGAAAACCTATCCATGATAAAGATTATTAAGCGTTGATGGATTCAGGAAATGGATTAACCAGATCTGAGCTGATAGGCGAAACAAATGGTTTCCAATAATATAACAATATATAATAAATCGTAACTGATAAAAATAAACCAATTTTTAGAGGCTGACCATACATAACAATATTAAGAGGCTGACTATTCCACATTGGCATGTTTTTTTTTTTGTTAATTATGTTATATGCTAAGTTGATTTATCTATTTAAGATAAACAATCAGTTGACCAATCTCAACAAAAAAACTAATGTATTTGGCAGCGCACATTAACATTGTCAAGTGCAAATCGGCGGCAATTGTATTATATATACTTAGGGTAAGACGAATATCTCACATCCAAAACAAACTCTATACATACGTCTACTCTTTTAGCTCTTGTATATAAGAATTAAGATTCGAATTTTTACTATAAATTTATAAACCGTTTTTAAAATAATAATCCATAAAATATTGATACTGAAATCAGCTAGAACAATATGATAGGGAAAAGTTCAGTAGAGAACCATTATTAATCAAGGAACCAATCCAAAGTGTCGGAATTTAAAACGATCAACGACAAAAAAAAATGGTTGTAAACTTTTATAATGGACGCGTATGTACCGGATTATAACAAAACTCAGTTCCTTTTTTTTCATTTATATTTTTTTAGGCCAAGTTTTTTATCAAAAAAAAAAAAAATCAAATCAAATATACCGTTGTTCACGATTTTTCGTCATCTTTTCATAGAGATCCATGATAATATATAAAAAACGATTTTTTTTTGAAAAAAACCCACTTAATTTTCTTAGTTTTCAATATTTAAGTTTATTTTTATCAAAAAAAAAAAAATTATACCAAAAATATTAATTTTTTGTACTCTATTAATAAACATAAAAAAAAATAAAAAAAATAAAACAAAAACCTCGAACAGTGTAGATTCATACTGTGAATCTAAACTGTAAATATTTCAATTTTTAACAATCACAATATGAAAAATCTCGAACAGTTCAGATTCACATTGTGAATCTGAATTACTATTATGCACACTGTGAATCTGAGAAGGTTAAAAAACAAAAAAAAAAACCTCGATCAGTATATATTCATACTGTGAATCTAAACTGTAAATATTTCAAATTTTAATATTCACAATGTGAAAAAGTTCCGATCATTTCTGATTCACACTGTGAATCTGACTTATTATTATGTACACTGTAAATCTGAGGAGGTTCACAATGTGAATCTGAACAGGTTTACAAAATAAATCTGAACTGAAATATCGTTTTTTTAACATAAATATGAAGCAAGGTTTAAAAAGTACAAAAAATATGAATTTTGATATATTTATTAATTTTTTTCTATAAAAAAACAAACCTTAATTTTTTTCATCAAAGAAAATGAAATGAGTTTTTTTTCGAAAAAAAAAAATCATTTTTTATATATAATCATGGATCTCTATGGAAAGAGGACGAAAAATCGTGAACAACGGTATATTCAATTTTGTTTTCGATAAAAAACATGGTCTAAAAAAAAATTTTAAACGAAAAAAGTGGTGGGTTATTTTGTAAAGGGTGAATTTTTTGATATAATCTAGTGTGTCTGCGTTCAATGTAAAAATGTACATCTATTTCCTTGGCCGTTGATCGTTATGATTTCTGATTCTCACGATTGGTTCTTTGGTTCACCCCAATATAATATATATTGTAGTAAATGTAGGAATAAACATCTATATGCTATTATATGTTATTTTAAATATTCCCTTATGATGCTCATAAGTTTTTTTTTTTTAATTAGCAAGAGAATCATAATATCTATATTCTTGACAATTTATTTTGTTTAAAAAAATCCAATTAACACAAAAATGCTCCAATGTAAATCGACAAAAAAAACTATAATCAGTAAAATTACAAATTGAATAAAATGTAAAACAAAAAAAATACTTAATTACATAGTTAAGAATTTCTTACAAGTTCCATTTTTTTTTTAAATATTTTGAAACCAATGAATATATGTATAAAAATGTACAATGTGTTGTCTCTAGCGGTATCAGATGTTGTTTTCCTTCTTTAAGGTCGAATTCAAATCTCGTTGTATATAGGTGAAAATAAGAGTAGTTTAGAATTAGACTATATTTTTTGTTCAAGAAAAAAAGATGAGGATGTGTTTGACACGGAGCTTTTGGAAGCGTTTGGAAGCTTCTAGCTACTTTATGTAACGTTTAATAAAATGCTAATTAGGTTTTGAAATCAATTTCCATAATTATTCTTAAAAATATATTTATATATTTATTTATTTTTAATCAGTTGTCTTTTTATGTAATTTTATATATTTCAAAAAATTTCAGCTATTTTTGCCAAACAATCATATAACAAATAAAAGTTATAGTTTCCTGATACCTACTACCCGCTACACGCTACTAGCTACCCGCTATTTGCTTCTAGCTAACAGCTACTTTTGTCAATCACGTCTTTAATGAAACAATAATAAACCGGAAAAGAAAACCAGTAAAATTATATAAGTTATATAAATGTAATATTCTTAAGTCAATTTTCCCTATATACAACAAATAATCTAAATATATGGCAAGAATAGAATTATCCAGAAGTTTTTAAATCATTTAATACAAGTACCTACCTCGATACGTGAAACGCAAATACCTACCTTTCATACGTGAAACGATAATACAAGTAATCAAGAAAAAGTATTTCATATATTACGTGATCGCTTGTACAAGTGTTTATCTATTTAGTCTGTAGTTTATGCAAAGTTTCTTAATTTATTAATTCATTTAATAAATAATTTAGTCAATCCATATCCAAAACCACTGGGCACTCGCAGGAGAAACAAATATTTAGTACATGTTTCATGTTTGTTAAGTTTTATGAATGAGTAGTCAGTAGTGGCTGTGTATGTATACTTTGTCCGATACAAATAAAATAGTTTTAGTAGTACAATGAATTAGAGATTGTTATGGGTAGACATTAATACAACATAAAAATCAAAGCTTGATGAAAAAGAATACATTTAATGATGTGCACATTAGTTATTATCTTCATTATCTTATTACATAATACACTTTACACAAAATCACAAATAAATATTTTCCACTTAACAAATAGTTAAATATCAATTATAATCATTGATTTTGACATATTAGTTGAAAATTTAGCTACTAACTGTTAGTTTATAATCTAGTTATTAACTAAAAAACTAGATATTAAATTATAAGATACCTGTTAGTTAAAAGTTATATGCTAGTTTATAAGCTATCTGATAAAAAAATATTTGGTAAAAATTAATTGATAAATTAGTTGAAAGATATAAAAAGATATTTAGAAAAATATGATTTTTAAAGTTAATTAAGAATATATTTGAAAAAAATAATTATAAAAAATAAAAAATAAAAAACATTCTTGCAACGCTAATACAAATAACATTTTTAACCATCTAAAAAACTACATTTTTGGCTTTTCAAACATAACAACTCAAAAAAGTTAAAAATAAGATAGATGTAGCACGCTAAATAGGTAAATACAGCCTTAGGGTCGCTAATTATCAGGTCTGGCCCTAAGGGGGTTCAAAATGTGCGATTGTACAGCGCAGCGAAAACAATAGAGCCCACATTTTGTGTAACACCTGACTTCCAGGTATGATATATCGAACCTATATTTGCTCAATGGATACAATCTGCTCATGGTAAAACTTCATATGGGTTTATTCCTTCAAAGGCAAATTCCCCTTGGAACTCGTTGAGTTGATGACATCAATTCGACGTGTTGAAGGCTTTTGGGCCGCGTGTATTTTTGGACCAACTCGACGAGTTGGTGAGGAAAAACTCGACGAGTTGGTGGTTGATTAAGAAACCCTAATTTTTAGGGTGTGGCACGCTATTTAAAGGCCTTATACCCTTTGGGTGGCCTCCTTACCAGTCTCCTCTGTCCATAAAACCCTAGTTCACGCATCCTCTGCCATTTTTATGTGTATGTGAGCTTGAAGAGTGATTTCTTGGTGTTCTTTTGAATGGGCTTGAGGTTGGAAGTATCTAGATTGAAGGGAAGGTTTCAAATCCAGAAACTCTTGGAGTATTGCAATTCTTTTGAGGTAAAAAGTCGACAACTTGCTTATTTATTGCTTAAATCTCTTCCTTGGAAGTTTATTGTCATATTTGGCTCATTTTGGGATTGTTCATATGGTTGAGCATTTCATGAAGTTATCACTTCAGATCTGGACGTTTTGTGGCCTCTTTGGGCTTAAAGTTTCAAGCTTTATCAAGTTCTAGGCCCCCTTCATGCTTTAGGTCCCTTATTAAGCCTTCTTTGAGTTTTGGAGCCTCTTGGTGACATGCATGGACGTAAAGTTAGCAACTTTACGTGGTTTACCAGCTCTTGGGTATCATATCTAAATTTTAAAGCGAAAGAATTGATGAAAAAGGATTGAATGTGTTAAGCCGAGAAAACTCGGCGAGTTACCCAACCAACTTGATGAGTTGGCTAGGGTTTTCCCGCTTCTCCGGATATTATAGGAACTCGACAAGTTGGTAGGTGCACTCGACAAGTTGGGTCAACATGGACTGCTAACCTTGATGATTGATTTTGACTTTGACCATGGTTGACCAAGTTTGACTTGGAGGGCATTTTGGGTATTTCGGGGTTTTTATAGAAATGGTTACATGGTGGTTTAGGCATTTGAGTCCAGAGCTGAGTTTTGGAGTTGGATTTTACTGGCTCAGCACTACTTGTGGGGTGAGTGTTCCTCACCATACTTGTTGGGTCGAAGGCACCAAGGTCGACCCTTTTGGATAGTTATCCTAATTATTGCATGATTGTGTATTGTAGTGATCTGTTAGATATGTATTTTGATAATAGAACGATGTTATACTTAGTGATATGTAAGATCTGTCTGTTTATCTGATTGACTGGTTAGATGTTTAATTGTTGTTGTTGGATTAGATGTCTAAGCTCATAACTATTATTGGTATGTATTCGACCCGAGAGTAGCATGGTCCATTTGGGTTGCATAACACCAGGACAATTTGTTAGGATGAACTCTCGAGAGAAGGTTATATATGACGTATTAATATATTATAAGAATCTATTAATATGGAATCATATGTTTTAATTAGTATTGATCAATAATTAATTTGGAATTAATTTAGTGATCAAAACGAGACTAATTAATCTATGGGGACTAATTATGGTAATTAGTTATATTTATATGTGTAACATCCAAAAATACGACCCAAAAAATTTTCTTTTAATAATAATAAAAATCATATACTGATCGTCATATCATGATACCATACGTCAAATATCTCAACTCATAATAAAATGTCGTGAAATAATTGTGCCAAATCAAACTATGAATCAAAACAAACTCCCGAGATAAAGATTGAAGCTGTGGTGTGAGCGATGCTATCATCCCGAGCTCTTCCCTTTACTTGCGGAAGTACCTGAAACCAAAACTGAAACTGTAAGCACGAAGCTTAGTGAGCTCCTCCAAAGTACCACATACTAAACAATAACATATAAGCAACTACTGGGCCTTGCCCACTGCATCGGACCGAAGCCCGGAAACTGCATCGGGCCAAAATCCGGAAACTGCATCGGACCAGAGTCTGGAACTAACTGAACATAACATAACATAATCACAATACTGGCATATACACATATACTGCATACTGCATCAGACCGAGGTCTGGAACACAAAATCACAAATCTATGCTTGAATCACAAAGACATCAAGCACACTGAACTACTACATCAGACCTAAGTCTGGAACTACTGCTAACTAAACGGGCTGGCATTGTAGCCGTAGACCCGTTCCTACTAAAAGGAAACTCACCTCGTAGCCTAGCTGCTGAAAGAACTGCTCCGGAATCTGTCTGCTGCAGCTCCGGTTTCACCCCGGCTACAATTTCCATAAGTACCTTCAATCAAATACAGATAATAATATTGAGGGTAAAATGACTATCTTACCCCCTGGTCAAAGTCAACCTATTGGTCAAAGTCAACAGTCAGTTAACCTGACTCGTCGAGTTGGGTCACCAACTCGTCGAGTCCTTACTCTCACTTTCTTGCTTCTGCTCGGTACTACTTGTCGAGTTTGGCATAGACTCGACAAGTTCCTCTTCGATACTAACACTCAGTCAATCTGCATCTGACTCGCCGAGTTGTGTGAACAACTCGTCGAGTCCTCCTTAAACGCATGAACACTCTGACTGTGACTTTCCGAGTTGTATGAACAACTCGTCGAGTCTGTTCTTGAGGCATGAAGATTGCCTTGGACTCGCCGAGTCAGGGCATTGACTCGCCGAGTCCTTCCATGAATGAGTCTAACCTCCAGCTCACTGAGTCCATTTCTCACTCACTGGTTCCACTCGGCATAACTCGAAAAGGGGAAAATAGGGGACTCGCAAATCGAATCGTCGAGTTTGAAGAACGAATCGCCGATTCGTATACATGCAATCACTATATACTCGATTCTGCTTGAATCCAGTTCATTCCATTCGTAGATCTGGGTTCTTAGGGCTTGTTTAACACGTAAAGTTTCCAACTTTACTTGTAAATAAACACCAAATGAAGGTTTTAAAGCTCAAAGCACACTATAAGAGTAGATCTAGGGCTTTCATGCAATATGGCTCCATAAAGGTATTAGATCTAGTCTTCTGGAACTCAAACATAACTAGATCCGAAGGCTATTCATCTCAATGTGTCCTCTATGCTACTACCAAGCCAAGAAATGGTTCAAGAATAGCTTTAATGGCGTTCCAATGGGGATTAAAGCATAGAAATAGAAAAGGGTCGAGTTATACCTTACTATACTCTGAAATGCCACAAAGATCTTGGATCTCCTTCTTCTCCACTTGATCTACCTTCCTTCTTCTCTCAAGATCTTCAAAGAATCACACCAAAACACACAAAATGCTAAGAGAGTTCTAGGGTTTCGAGAAGGATGCTCTGGGGGTGATGGGGGTTGACTTGAGGTCCCAAAAAGTTGATTAAATAGGGTGCAAACCCTTGAAATTAGGGTTTCATCCAGACTGGCAGACTCGCCGAGTCCGAAATATGGACTCGCCGAGTCGCCAACTTAAACGTGCTTAATATCCCAACTCTACTCGATGAGTCTGGCTACTGACTCGTCAAGTTCCTCTTGAAAACTTGAAAAATAATTATTTAAATAACATACCAGAATTTGGGGTGTTACAATATGTGTTGGGCTTATGATCCATGTTAGACCAAGTTTATGTATGGATACATATAGAGTTGGGCCACATGACCATGGATCATAACACCCATGGGTATAGATTTGGGTTATATCTAAGACCTTTAGAATTCCACATATAAATATGTTACTTCATAGCCAAAAAAAGGACAACTAATGTATTCTTGGAAGATATGGACGGTTTGGTGAGGCTAGGATTCTCTCTTAAGTGTCACCTTTGTTCTAGGTGAGATGTGATTCCATTTGAGGTGCAACACTTGGGGCACTAAGTTCTTAAAGGCCAAAGTCTTTCTAGTAACACCAAATACATCAAGCCTTCAAGCCACATAAAAGGTATGCTACTCTAACTAGTATCTAATATTGTTTATGTCAAATTGCATGCTAGTTATAGGTTTAATACCTTGGAAAGCATTTGCATGTATAATTTGTGAAAACATAGATCCAAGGTATTTAGGGTTGTATGTGCACCATAGGATGTTGTACTATACTGAAACTCATCAGTGGCATCAGATCCATAGCTTGTTTTCAATTATACTTGATGCAAATTGCTGAAAAAAACTGAAAAAATCGAATTTTTTGTTGTCTGGACAGGGGACTCGATGAGTCCATGTGTAAACTCAACCAACTCATCGAGTTGGTTCTTGCACTCGGCGAGTTGGAGCTCTTGACAACAAAATTTCAAGTTGTTTGGCCTGTTTTGGATTAGAATCATTACCACAAAATGTTTTTCTTCATAAAATTTGATTTTGCTGTTATGGTATTGATGATTCTCATCCAATTAAAAGATACTTGTCATAATTTCAAGATTTGTATTAGTTTATATGTTCATGCTAATTTCTTGAAGATTGATGATTTGAATTATCTTGTTCTTATGAGTTTGTTTAGATTAATAGAAAAATTATGTGATAATTTGTTTTCGATCCAAATTGATCTAAAAGTTGTTCATAAAATGTGTTTTTGTAACTTGTCCTTAAGTTATATGAAAAGTTTTATTTATGACTTTTAAAACTCATAAGATTTCCATGAGTTATGAAAATGAATAGCCTCATTTTTTAAATGTTTTAAAGTATTCCGTAACTTGTCATCAAGTTATGGAACTTGAAGAGTTTTTCCATTAAAACTACTTTAAACTCATAAGTTATGGAAACCAAAGGTTTTTGAATTGTTCAAAACTTGCCCTCAAGTTTTGGAATTTGTAAAGTTTCCTCCCACGAATACTTTAATTCCAAGTTAAACCCTTAAAATTTTAAAAGTTAAAATTCAACGCTTATACTAATATAATATTCTACGTTGAATATTTATATATATATATATATATATATATATATATGTATAAGAACAAATTCATTTTTACCATTAGTAGGCCTCAGTCACGAAGCCGGTCTATAAGGAGGGGGTATAAGGTTACTGCCTATAAAATGGCAGTTTAATGGGTGTCCACTCTCACCCACCGCTTCCTTGACTGGTGGAGGGTCGTTCGCCGAACGGGTAGGACAGGACTATAATTTTCCCTTCATTAAAAGTATAATGATAAATATAAAGTAACTAAATTTTATTAAATTCTCAATATTAGTTAGTTTAGGAAAAAGTGAATTTGTTGCTAACCCATGAAATTACACTTTGTACCTTACCAAGTTGTTGGTGGAGAATGTGTGGGTAACCGGTACACTAACATGGACTAGTAAGAGTGGCAAAGGGTAACTTAATGTTTATCATAGATTGGTGGAGTGTGTGTGGGTAACCGACACATCAATTAGGTGATAAAAATTAAGGGTACCAAGTTAATTTGCATGGTTACTCACACCTTGTTTGTGATCCTCGGCATCCCAGTCATAAACTTGAGAGGGCACAACCGAGATTTAAACATGTCATTGAAAAGTTTAATGAATCTCAAAAGATCTAGGAGTTTCAAACCAATTAAAACCCAATACCCTATTAGGTTTTCATGGTGGGAAATTAGTGAATCGTCATTCATCTACCTTCAAATATTTTATAGCTTGGATTACGGCATCCCTCTTCCAAGTTATAAAATATTGTGTTGGGTCCTAGCCTTAATATTTCATATTGGGTGTTATATTAAGGACTTAAATCAAATAACTTGAATTTCTCCCATTTTAGATGTCTGGTCCAAACAACTATGGTCTTCCCCAATCCCTTGAAACAAACTTTCCTAATGAAGATGATGTCCTGCGATTGGATCATGGAAATCATACTTCTCATCCTCCACCTCCTCCAATTATTCTCCTTAGCCCACAAGTTCAAGGTCACTTAAGTCCTATTGGAAAGTAAAGTATGTGTGTGCTCACATCTTGGAGATGAAATCATATATAGACAAGATGGGAGAGTTAGGTATCAAAGTCTTGAGGAAGTTGGTTGTTGACTAGGTTCTTCAATCACTTCCTAAGTCACATAGTGAGTTACTTTAGGACCTAGGCGGTTATAGCGGTCCAAAATCAAATAGTGGTCAAGAGCCGATATTTGGGATATAGGTTATCACGGTGGGATATCGGCATTTTTATATCATGCATAATTAATATATATAAACATAAAACATATATAAAAGTAATATAAAAAGTCAAAATTCAAAATTGTCAATGTTTAAAACATAATCTTACGTAAGCCATGGAATCTTCCTCCAAGTTCACATCAACCAAGGCATCTAATTATTTTATCTAGATCATCCACATCAACTCTAATATCATCATCATCATCATTTAAGAATTATGTACTTAACACATCAACATGATTAAACCTATATAAACTAGCAAGTTAACACTTAAGTATGTAACAATTAACATAACAATAAGATCAGTTAATACTTAAAACATGAGTCTATGACCTAAAACTAACAATTAAGTACTTAACGTAATAGCAGAAGCAGTTAAGTTAAGTCCTTAACACTTAAGGCCATGACTTAACACTAAAAAAAGAAAGTAAAATTACTTAACTGATATCTCACCTAGAAATCGCCTGAAAATATCGGTAAATATCATCGATTTTTGCGGTCCGATATTTTGGACCGATATTTGAGACTGGTATTTTGAAAAGTACCGATAACCAATATCCCACCTGGGAATCACCTGGAAATCGCCGATAGATTAGTTTAGGACTACTATATGACAGACCATGGCATGACCCTTAATGATCTTACCTATTTGCTTGATGTTGCTGAATCAGCGATGATTTGGAGCACTGGTAAAGAAAATTTGATTGGAAGATCGACTTCCCAAACTTCCATGGACATTGACAATGGTAACATTGGAAATCCAGAAAAGCTTTCTCTTCCAAATGGAAAGAGATAGGCCTTAGTCAACTCGGTTAACAAAATGGTAAATAGAAAGGCTAAGTCTATGATAGTTATGTGTACTATTCCCAAAGAGTCCATATATTTCTATTGCCGAAGGAAGGGGCATTAGTTGTGAAGCTGCCCCATTTACCTGAAAGATCATAAGGATGGTAAAGTCAAAAAGTTTGACTCTACTTCGGGTAAAGTCCACTATCTAACTCTATTAAGTTCCTATCTTGAGATTCTTATTACATGATGTGACTAGGTCACATTTTGATGTTTTAAGAATCAAAGAAAAAAGAGGAAGCTTAAAAGAAGAATATGTTGATTCTGATTGCGAAGATGGATTCCAATCGCATGGTTCAGTGATCAGAATTTTGAGTTGATGCTTAAGAATTATGATAGATTGCTTAAGAATAGATAAGAACATAGTTTTAATATGAATTTGCATTGTAAGGATAAGTTTTTCCGCAAGTTTTAAAATAAAAGGAAAATGTTTGATTTTATTTTTTTAAGTATCCTTACAATGACATTTGTGAAAAAGTTTTGTTTATACGATTCCATTGATAGCAATATTGGAAAATGGATTTGATTCTTTCGTTTGTGGAAGTGTTATAATTTACCAAATAAGGAAATATTCTAATCACCCAAGTTTCAGTTGGATAGAAACTTGGAATCATGCAACTTGTATTGTATGATGAATGAGAATTTTTGTCTTTGGGAAATTAAGATTAATTCCTTGTTCACATGTATATGTGAGTCAAGTGAAGGACTAGGAGATCGGGTACACTTGGTTGTGCACTGATTAGGTCCACCACAAAGAATGATAAGTCTATTCGTCATGATTTACTAAAGTTTAGTAAATATGGTTATGCTTACAAGTTTAAGTGTAAATCTGAAATATTGGAAAAGTTTCAATGTATGATAGGACGAATGAGTAGAATCAAATTAGGCAGAAAGATAAAAGTTTCTAAAATCTGAAAAGATAGGAGAGTACTTGAGTATCTTGTTTTATGATTATCTTAGTGATTATGAAACCATCTCACAATTGATTCTCTAAGGACATCTTAGTGCATTTGTTTGACTAAGAAGAGGAACCGTGACTTGTTGAAATGGTTAAAATCAAAAGGATGAATCATACTTCATTCCAAAACAAGTCTTAGAGTCATACTCCAAGATTGTAACTTGAGTGAAATAATCCTTAGAAGGTTTATAACACTTGTCAAATGTAGAGTAAAATGTTTTCTACTCTTGTACATTTGAAATTGGTAAGTTGTGATGTTTTTGGATAAAACAAAGACCAACTAAGACCAATTGAGTGAAATGTTTATCTTTATAAGAATCCGCACTAACTCTTTGAATATTTGTTTTGTCAATGAATGGTTCTTGACAAGAGAATCTTATATGTCAAGAGTTTAGTGGGAGTCTTAAAGATCTTGAAAAAGTTTCTAGAACTAATCAAGAATAAAACCTATTGTTTATCACTAGCACACGACTTGAGGTTTCTAACTATTGTTGACATATTCTTATTTCTGTGCCCATTCTAGTTAAAGTTGTCTATGCATGTGAGTTCTATGAGTTCTCAATTGTTTGCATGACAATCTGGAAGCAAATGGTAGGCCCTTGTGCTGCCAAGTGGCAAGAAGTTAAGATTGCACAAGTTCAGTCCATATGAGTTTGGATTTGTCACTACCCTCTTCTTATGGTTATGACAAATTCACATGGATAGGAACACATACACCATAAAATCTAAGTGTCATAAGGTTTCTATCTGATTCATGAAAATGATGGTGAGGAAACGCTTTCACTAAGTAGATTTTAAGTAGATAGCAATTATGATATTAGTATTCACAAAGTCGTTAGTGGAGCGTGTGTGGTTAACTGGCACTCTAACATGGACTTGTGAGAAATGGAAAAGGTCTAAACGATTGAGACTATGATTACGACATCCTTTTTCATAGTTCTAAAAAATTGTTTAGACACACATGTGAGCTATCTAAGAAAAGGTGTATGATTTTGATAAAGTCTTATCAAAGCATCTCGTATCAGAAATGTGAACTTTGATAAGCAAGTCAATAAAGTATTGATTTTTATAAGTCCAATTGATTTCTGGATATATGTCAAAGCTAGTGGGAGTATAAGTGTTATGCTATAATTATCATGTTAGTGGGAGCATGATTGTTATATTAAGTATTGCAAGTTAGCAATGTTAATTATAAAAAACAAAGTTTCAAATTTACAGAGATGTCGGTTTGAAAAGTTTCTTTGTTATAATTAAGGGGAAGGGAATTATACTTCATTTCAATTCTAAAAGCTTAGATTGAGATTTTGATCATCTTTAGTTAAGGGTGTATATATATATATATATATATATATATATATATATATATATATATATATATATATATATGAATTTTATGCTGGAATGGTTCAACATAAGGAAATTCTATATATATTGTGTTCTCAAAATTTGATTATGATTACGACATCCCTCTTCAAAGTCGAATAATGAAACATGGAAAAGAAAAAATATTGTAGCAAAAGGTTGGTCTAGGGTCATGTCTTTATATTAGACATCATGAATCATGTCCCACGAGAGGCGTTGAGTCAACCTCTGCGAGTTTCTATAGCTGACGAGCGAGCGGTTCTTGCTACTAATGAGATTCGAGGATGTGTACTCAAGATTTTCGGTGTTGAGTTTCCGATAGATTTGGTACCGATTACGATGGGGGATGTCTGTGTCATTGTGGGCATGGACTGGTTGAGCCGATTCGGAGCTGTTATCGACTGCGAGCATCAGTTGGTAACCATACGAGACCCTAATGTGGGAGTACTTACGGTATATGGCGAGGGTACCCGATCTGGGTCAGCATTTTGCTCGTCTGCCAGATTGAGACAGAGTATACAGCAGGGTTGTAGAGGGTTTGTAGCCTATGTGATGGATACACGAGTTGCCACGGAGAGGCTAAGTTCTGTCGGTGAGGTTCCGATAGTGCGAGAGTTTCCGGATGTTTTCCCCGAGGAGTTGTCGGGCATGCCTCCTGAGAGGCAGGTGGAGTTTCACATCGATTTGGTTCCGGGGGTGGCGCCTATCGCCAATGTAACAACCGAAAAATCCAACCAATTTAAATTTTTTGAAAACAACCCGATTCCATTAAATTATTACAAAAAGGTTTTCAATACAAATCATTTAGAGTATTCCCAGAATCACATTACTACAAAATCACGAGGAGCGGTACGATCACGCCTTCGCCTTGCCACAGTCTCCTGAAGAACCTGAAAAACATTAAACCACAACTGTAAGCCCGAAAGCTTAGTGAGGTACCCCCAAAATACCAACCACATATACCATACACATATCATACTAACTCATAACGAATCAAAGAACAGCCATGCATATCGGGTCTACGATGGTACTGGTCCGCCTTGTAGGGCCTTTAGTCCACCTGTCCACCCTCCGATTCCATTCATGTCCCTCGAGTCTGCAGTGTGGGTGGTCCGCCCGCACCGGGCCTTCAACTCACCTGGTCCACTCTCCGAGTCTACAGTATGACTGGTCCGCCCGCATCGGGCCTTCCGTCGGCTTGGTCCACTCTCCGAGCCTCTGCACGTCTGGTCCGCCCTTGTGGGGCCTACAGCCTATCCGGACCGCTCGCTGGGCCTTCGGAATAACCGGTCCGCCCTGGGTATCTTGGCCTATAGCACGAAGCAGGACCCGCCTCAACCCAACTCCAATCTAAACAACCATGTGCACATAAACATACAATCACATCACAATTCATATTCAGGCAAACCAATCTAGCAGATCACATAACACAACATGCTCTAACAGGATACCGACCCAACCGGTCACTAGCATAGCCTCACCCTACATACCAGGATACCGACCTTAACCAGGTCTCTAACGGATACCATCCTAACTACCCGGATGCAAACATATCAAGCAACAATATAACAACAGATACCCGGAACTCAATCCGATAAAGGGCCGGCCTTGGTGCCTTAGACCCTGTTAATATAGTGAGGATAACTCACCTCGAAACTGCCGGCTGAAAGGATAAGATCCCGCTGCTCCGAACTCCGACACGAACTCCTCCACTGAACACCAAAACACTCAACTCAATAAATACCCTTAATTACCAAAATACCCCTGGAAGACAATTGGTCAACCTTGTACAAAGTCAAAGTCAACCCCTGACTGACTCTACTCGCCGAGTCAACCCGATGACTCGCCGAGTCCCTATGCTCAGAACTTCCCTCAATCCGCGACCTAACTCGCCGAGTCACCCCGAGACTCGCCGACTCCAACAACTCTGAGTCCACTCGTACCCAACTCACCGAGTCATCCCTTGACTCACCGATTCTCGACTCAACCAGAAAATATTGGGACTCTTCGACAAGACTCGCCGAGTCCAAGAACAGACTCGCCGAGTCTAAGGCTATCTTTAATCTACTCGTCGCGTTCCAGCTCATCTTCAAGCAACTCGTCGAGTCCACCCATGTGACTCGCCGAGTACCACCGGTCTGAATCCATATTGAAGCATTCCAGGCCATGCAATTGATCCAAAACATAGATCTAGCCTCCTACAATCCATCCATCACGTAAAGTGGCAAACTTTACGTGAATCCAAAGAGATCTAGGCCTTATTCACTTTAGAGCTAGGGTTTGGGACATGATGGATTTACTAAGCACTCAAACACAGGGACTTTAATGCTCTCTAGGCCTCCCCCAATCCAGATATGAGGTAGCAACCTCAGATCTAACCTCCAAACTCTAAAACATACAAAGATAAGCTCCCCATAAACCCCAAAATGATAATCCATATGATTAATAGCCCAAGAATGAGATATTACCTCAAAAGAATGCCCCAACTGCAATGAAACTCAAATCCAAGGAAAGCCCTTTGATCCAAACCTCTTCTCCTTCAAGATTTCTTCAACAAACACCTCCCCAAGCTCCAAATGCACTCCAATCTTCCACAATCACGCTTTCTAGGGTTTCTGGACTTCAAGGGGGATCAAAGAGGCTGAGGAGAGGATATAATGTTCTTTAAATAGGGCTCATTCCCCGGATTTAGGGTTTTCTCCACTCAGCACCTACTTGCCGAGTCCATCTTTGGACTCGCCGAGTAGGCCACTTGACTCGCGACCAAAGTCGCGACCCTACTCGCTGAGTCCATCCATGGACTCGCCGAGTTGCCCTTCAAAATTTACACTTTTAGTCCTTCAACTCTACTCTTGCTATTCCGGGATGTTACAGCCAAGTCACCTTATCGCCTTGCGCCACCGAAAATGTAGGAGTTATCCTCGCAGCTTCAGGAGCTGTTGGGGAAGGGATTCATCCGACCGAGTAGCTCGCCGTGCGGAGCACCGATCCTTTTTGTTAAGAAAAAGGATGGTTCACACCGGATGTGCATTGATTATCGGGAGTTGAACAAGTTGACGGTCAAGAACCGTTATCCACCACCGAGGATTGATGATCTGTTCGATCAGTTGCAGGGAGCTTCTTGGGTTTTCAAGATAGACTTGCGGTCTGGATATTACCAGATGAGGGTGCGTGAGGAGGATATCCAGAAGACGGTGTTTAGGACTCGTTATGGGCATTACGAGTTCGTGGTGATGCCTTTTGGGCTCAACAATGCACCAGCAGCGTTCATGGATCTCATGAACCGAGTATGCAGGCTGATGTTGGATCGATCAGTGATTGTGTTCATCGAAGATATTATAGTGTATTCGAGATCCAGAGAGCAACATGAGGAGCATCTAAGGGAGATCCTTGGAGTGTTGAGATCAGAGAGGCTTTATGCCAAATTCTCCAGGTGTGATTTCTAGTTACGAGAGGTCCAGTTCTTGGGACATCTCGTTAAATAGAACAGGATATTGGTCGATCCGGCCAAGATTGAGGTTGTTATGAGTTGGGCGGTGCTGAGATCCCCCAATGAGATCAGGAGTTTTATGGGCTTGGCCGGCTATTATCGGATATTTATCAGAGATTTCTCCAAGATTGTCGTTCCCCTCACTAGATTGACCCGGAAGGGCGTTGCTTTTACTTGGGGTCCCGAGCAGCAGACCTCGTTTCGCCAGAGATTATGTGAAGCCACGGTGTTAGCCCTTCCAGAGGGATTGGAGGATTTTGGGGTGTACTGTGACGCGTCTATATCAAGGTTGGGAACGATGCTTATGCAAAGAGGGCACGTGATAGCATACGCATCGAGGCAGCTGAAGCCTCATGAGACGAGGTATCCTACCCACGATTTGGAGTTGGGGGCAGTGTTGTTCTCCCTCAAAATATGGCGCCATTATTTGTATGGGGTTCGGTGTACCATATACACAGACCACAAGAGTTTCAAGTACCTGATGGATCAGCCCAACCTGAATATGCACCAAAGGAGATGGTTGGATGTGGTAAAGGATTACGACTGTGAGATCCTTTACCACCCGGGGAAGGCTAACGTGGTAGCCGATGCTCTGAGCCTCAGGCCGGAGAGTGCCCCGATTCGAGGTATATGTATGAGGATGACGGTGATGAATCTGCCGTTAGACACCATTCGAGAGGCCAAGGCAGAGGCTGCGAGACTGGAGAGCCGCAAGAGAAAGCGGGTGATTGGTCAAGTGTCCGAGCTTATTACCGATAGTCGAGGGCTTATGACCTTTCATGGTCGGATTTGGGTGTCGTTTATGGGCGGGGCACGTAGCATACTGATGGAGGAGGCACACAGATCGAGATTCTCGATCCATCCTGGGGCCACTAAGATGTATTGGGACCTGAAGAGAGATTATTGGTGGCCCTGTATGAAAAGGGATGTTGCGTGGGTAGTAGAGAGGTGCTTGACCTATCGTCGAGTTAGGGCCGAGAACTAGTGTCCGCATGGCAAGTTGCAGCCAGTAGAGGTTCCCCAATGGAAGTGAGAACATATTTCCATGGACTGAATCACCAAATTGCCGAGAACTGCGAGGGGTGTTGATGCAATTTGGGTGATTGTGGATCGGCTAACGAAGAGCGCTCACTTCCTTGCTATCAGTGAGAGCCCTTCTGCGGAGAGGTTGGCAGAGATATATGTGAGAGAGGTGGTGTCGTGACATGGGGTGCCAATCTCAATTGTGTCAGACCGAGATGTACGTTTTACTTCCAGGTTCTAGAAGAAGTTCCATGAGAAGTTGGGTACGAGATTGCACTTTAGTACCGCGTATCACCTACAGACAGACGGGAAGAGTGAGCGGACGATTCAGACGCTCGAGGACATGCTTCGAGCATGTGTTATGGACTTCGGTAGGAGTTGGGACACATACCTACCTTTAACTGAGTTTTCTTACAACAACATCCACCATTCAAGTATTGGTATGCCTCCCTTTGAGCTTCTTTACAGGAGGAGGTGTCAGACTCCCATCTGTTGGGGAGAGGTAGGGAAACGAGTGATGGGTAGCACTGAGATAGTGCTTAAGATGACTGAGCAGATACAACAGGTCATACAGAGGTTACTGACAGCCCAGAGCCGCCAGAAGAGTTATGCGGATAGGCGGCGATCCGAGCTCGAGTTATAGGTTGTAGACTTGGTACTTCTGAAGGTATCCCCTTGGAAAGGAATGATCTGATTCAGGAAGAGGGGCAAGTTGGGGCCCCAATTCATTGGTCTTTTCAGGGTGATCGTCAAAGTGGGTAAGGTAGCATACCGTTTAGAGCTACTGGAGGAGTTGAATCAGATCCATGATACCTTCCACGTATCCCAGTTGAGGAAGTGTATAGCCGATGAGACGGCGGTAGTGCCGCTGGAGGATATTCAGGTGGATGCGAGCCTGAATTACATTGAGAGGCCGATCGCGATCTTGGATTGGAAGATTAAGGTTCTGAGGAACAAATAGGTGCCCCTGGTTCAGGTCCAATGGCAACATCAGAGAGGGTCCGAGCTGACTTGGGAGCCGGAGCCGGAGATGCGGGAGCAACATCCAGAGTTGTTTGCTGAGTGAGACTTCGAGGGAAAAGTCTGATTCTAGTAGGGGAGAATTATAACATCCGAATTTCCAGGTATCATAATTTAAGTATTTACTTTTGAGTTAATAAGAGGGACTCGACGAGTTGGCGCCTACACTCGTCGAGTAGGATCGCGACTGATGACTCGGATTAATGAATGGACTCGACGAGTCGGTGAGGTGACTCGACGAATCCGCATTGTTGGAAGAAATCCTAAATCTTTGGGCTTGAGCCCTATTTAAAGGCACTTATGGCATTCAGTTGTGGCTACCTTCCCAGAAGAGAGAACCCTAGCGAGCTTGAGTGTGTAGAGTGAGAGAAAGAGCTATCTTGAGCTTTTCTGTGTGATTTTGCAAGGAAGGAGAAGAGTTCCAGCAAGAGGGACCAATGATGATTATTGTTCTAAGTTATTCAAGCAAGGAGCTTCATTCTGAGGTACAAAATCGAACCCATTCCCTTCCTTATTGTGTAGATTCCATTTTGGGGTTAGGGCTTGAATCACTTCATCTTTGGGGTTTTGAATGCCTCAAAGCCCTCTTGCAAGTTTGTGTTATAAATCTGGACCCTTCTAGGTCCAGAGAGCTGAGAGTATGAAGCTTTAGTAGAGTAAACCTTAGGGTTTGAAGCTCAGAAGCATTTATGGGGTTTCTATGGTATATAATGCAAGATACACCATGCATGAACACCAAGATCAGACCTTTACATGATTTTTTGGTGTTGGAAGGCCAGATGTATATGTTAGAGAAATAGATCTGATCTCAGAAGGTCAAATGAGTAATGTCATGGGGGAAACTCGCCGAGTCCATGAGAGAACTCGACGAGTCGGATCGGGTTGCCCCGCGATTCATGACCAATGGTAACCCGTCAAGTGAAAGGTTAACTCGACGAGTCGAGTGAGGCATTAGGAGGATTCACAGGACATACATGGACTCTCCAGGTCACCCGAGTGCACTCAACGAGTATGGTCAAAGATGTTCCGTTAACTGAGTTGATTTTAGTTGACCTTAGGGATGGTCAAACTGATTTAAGAGAGGTCAGGGAAGGGTAGAATAACCTTTTACCCATTCTTGGAGAGGATTATGTAAGGAGTGTATTGATTAGAGATATTATCATTTTGATAGGCGGAGGCTAGATTGGGGATTCGAGCATGAGAGTTTTCTAGACATCTTACAAGGTGAGTCTTCACTCTATACATCACCTAGAGTGGTATCTATGTGCAGACCGGAGTGGTCTTATGTGTATGTGTATAATGAGATTTATGTGCACTGTTTTATATGTATGTTATGTGTTATATATATCGGACCAGAGGGTCCAACGACTCATGAGGCCAGAGGGTCCTTGATCAGACCGGACCGAAGGTTCCAACGAGCTAGACCGGACCGGATGGTCCAACGGGCTACGGGATTGGAGGGTCCCGTTGAAACACATTGACCGGAGGGTCATACCAAGTTATAGCCTCAAGTGGATTATGTGTTGTATGTGTATTTTGGGGAACTCACTAATCATTTATGCTTACTGTGTTATGTGATATGTGTTTCAGGTACTAGCGAGGATCGCGGGAAGGCGTCGGCATGATTTGTACACACTGATAGAGGAGTTTGTATTTGAGATTTTGGGTTATGTTTTATCGTGATAACATTTGATACACTTGAGTTTTGAGATGATTTGTATGAGACTTGTTTCGTTTGAAAAATGAAAAAAAAAATATTAAAATTTTCACGTTGTTACAAGTTGGTATTAGAGCCTTCGTTTGAGGTATTCGAATGCACCTTCAGGCATATCTGAACTCAAACGGAGGATTTGAGAAAATATTTCATAAAAGAAACAATTTTTTGTAAAAAGAGTAAAAGATTTAGACTTATCCAAGTGGGAGACTATTGGATTAGATGTCTAAGCCCATAACTATTATCGGTATGTATTCGACCCAAGAGTAGCATGGTCCATTTGGGTTGCATAACACCAGGGCAATTTATTAGGATGGACTCTTGAGAGAAGTGTTAATAAAAACTACCCTAAAATATGCATAAAATGGCATCTATCAATCGATATCTTAATTATCGATCGTCAATAGTCGTTAATAGAGGCAAATGCGCTCGTCAATCATCAACAACCGAACTTGTAAAATGCAAACAACCAAATCATAATAAACACCCCAATTGCATTTACGATAGTGAGTATTGGAATGTTAAAATTTTGAATGAAAATAATGCTTGTTACTAAACCAAGAAAATTAGGGCTTACACTGCAAAATTCATCTCTAAGGAAATCATTGATCAGGTAGAGTCAAATCCAACTGTGTCACTACGAAGCATGTAAAATCAAGTTACAAAAAAAGTTACAACTGGGAGTATCAATCTACAAGATTCATATGGAAAAGCATCAACTTCAATGGAGGTTGTTGGTGACTACAAAAATCAGTATCATGTGTTTTAAGACTATCTTCTTGAACGACATGCAACAAATGAGGGCACAACAGTGAAACTGGAAGTGGTTAATGAATCTAACCTCTCAAACACTACAAGGCAGTTCAAAAGAGTGTATGTTTTCTTAGGTTCACTGAAGAAAGGGTTTAAAGTTGGAGTAAGAGATGTTATGGGGTTAGATGGGGCTTTTATGAAAGGTCCTTTTCCAGGTCAGGTTCTCACTAATGTTAGAGTAGACTCAGATAGTGACATATACCATGTAGCATATGTTATTCTTGAGGCTGAAAATACAAACTGTTGGAAGTGGTTTCTTGAATGTTTGGGGGGGGGGGGATTTAGAATTATATAGAAATTGTAACTTCTCTTTCAAAAGTGATGGGTAAAAGTTATGCTTATTCTAACTAAGCTTTTATATTTTTTTTTGTTTAATAAAATTTCCTAATATTTTTTGATAATGTTTGTATTACAACGCATCTTACCTGCTATTGCACAATTATACCCACATGCCGAGCATAGGTTGTTCCCAAGGCACATTTATGATAATATAAGGAAAACTTGGAAGACTAAAGAGTATGAGGATCACTTGTGGAAGTGTGCAACAGCCACCATAGTGCCAGAATTTGTGAATTGCATGATGGAGTTTAGTCACTTTGATAGGCAATCTTTTGAGTGATTGAAAAGAATCTCTTATCAGTATTAGGTTGGAAGCCACTTCTCATGTAATTTATACTTAAACTGGAAAAACTTAAAGTGGCTAGAGTAAATTACATTTTTTGGTCCCTGAGTAACTCACTTGCATCTCTTGTGTCATCTTTAGTGAGACTGTTTTTCAAATATTTTTATAATGATATTGTTTTGTTAATCACTATACTTAAACTTATTTATGTATGTAACACAAACATAGTAGGTTCAAATATGCTCATCAATAATTGAGGTGAGGCGTTAAATAGTAAGCTTATTAATGGTAGGCATAAGCCCATTATAAGATGCTTAGAATTCATCAGGAAAGTTCCTCATGCAAATGATATGTAATGTCATGAAAGTGATGGATAAAGCTAAAGGCACTCTTACTCAAACATGTACAAAGTTGCTTGAAAGAAACACAAAATATGCACCAAAATATAGGGCTAGATGGAATGACATTGCAAGGTATGAAGTTTATGGACCTTGTCATGACCAACATGTGGTTGACATGAGAGAGAGAGAGAAAGAGAGAGAGAGAGAGAGAGAGAGAGAGAGATGGCATGTACATGCAGACGATAGGAACTAAATGGAATTTTCTTGCAAACATGATATAGTTATTATTCATGAAATGGGTGATAGTGGGGAAAGTGTTGGTGAATTGTACACTTATGTCAATAAAGTGTACTTGCTGAGTACTTGGAGGGAAGCTTATTGTCATAAGGTAGAACCAATAAAGGTTGTGCGATGTGACCTAAAAACAATCATACTCTAACTTCAACACTTCCATCACATCACATTCAACCTGGGAGACTAAAGGTAAAAAGAAAGTGCAATGCAGATGAGAGGAACTTGAGTCAAAGTCAACCTAATAGACTAACAAGGAACTTTATAAGTGTTAGATGTGGGAAATGCAACAATAGGGGGCATAACTCAAGAACTTGAGAGGGTCAAGGAGCCAATGAAGATAGAGTGGGGACAAGAATTAGTGTCTATTAGGTTGATAACTGTTTGGATGTTTGAAGTGTTGTTAGTGACCTATGTTTTATTAAATTTCTGGTTTATTAACTATTGATTATATTTTTGGAAACGATCTTTTGGTTAATTCTGATGTCAAATAGTTGTGAACAATGGTTGTTTGCAAGATGCAAAGTGGTGTAGCATCTGATGTGTAACATCCGGATTCCCAATTATCTTATTTTAATTATTTATCTTGAGTTTTATGGAGGGACTCAGCGAGTAGACGCTCAAACTCGCCGAGTAGGATCGCGAATTCTTGTCTGGATTAATGACCAGACTCGACGAATCCACGCTATAAAGTGAATCCCTAAATCTCAGGGTCTGAGCCCTATTTAAAGGTCGTTATGGCCGTCATTTGCGGCCACTACTCCCCTGTGAAAACCCAAGAGAGCAAAGAGAGCTTAGAGAGCAATTTGGAGGCTAATTCTTCATCCTTTGGTTTAATCTTGCAAGAAGGAGTAGGAAAATCCAAGCTAGATCGATTGTGGAGCTTGGATCTGTGTTGTTCACACTGAGATTCACGTTTTGAGGTACAAGATCCTTCCCATTTCGTGTATTTGATAGATTCCTTGAATCTAGGGTTTTCTTTGCACAATTTTGAGTTAGATTGTGAAGCATATGAGGTCCCTTTGGGTATAGATGATAGATTTGGACCTTGAGAGGTCCAAAAGGTCCCAAGCTTCTAGCTTTATGAGGTTTCATGGGAGCCTTGAGAGTAGAACCCCATTTTAAAGGTTATTTCTCCATTTTTGGTCTTATAAGCATTGCATGAACGTAAAGTTTGAACCTTTACATGACTTTCGAGTGTTAGAAGGTTAGATCTACTGGTTGGTGAAGCAGATCTGCCCCGCGATTCGCGACTTGTGATAACCCGTTGAGTGTAGGGTTGACTCAGCGAGTCGAGTGAGGATTAGGGGCGAAGAGGACATGAATGGACTCGCCGAGTCACACGAGTGCACTCGACGAGTCTGGTCAAAGTTTGACCGTCGACTTTTGTTGACTTTTAGGGTTTGGTCAATAATTGGACTCATGGACCATTTGAAGGGTAAAATGGTCTTTTAGCCTTCTTAGAGGACATGGAAGAGACTAGTCTAGCCTGGAGAGCCGTTATTGATTTAAGATAATTGTTTACGTGTTTAGGCGGAGGATAGATCAGTGTATACGTGTGCGAGATTATCCGAGATAGTCGAGGTGAGTCTTCTCACTATATTGTACCTGGAAGGGTACCTATGTGTAACTGGAAGGTCTTATATGCTATGAGATGTGTGTGTTGTATGCTGATATGTGATATGTATGTGTTATGTATGCTATATATGATAAGTACCGGAAGGTCAAGATGATATGGACCGAAAGGTCAAGAGGACATGGACCAGAAGGTCAGGAGATTACGGACCGGAAGGTCGATACGGGTAGGATCGGAAGGTCTATCGGGATTTGGGACGGAAGTCCCCTGAGACACTTGGACCGGAAGGTCCACAGGGTTATGGCATGGAAAGGCGTATGTGTTTGTATGTGGTATTTTGAGAACTCACTAAGCATTTATGCTTACAGTTGTTCTGTTGGGTGTTTCAGGTACTAGCGAGGACCGTGGGAAGGCGCCGGCATGATCCGTACACACTGAGAGGATTTATGTATTTGATATCTTTTGAGATTCTGGGATTTGTTTGTTATGATGACATTAGATACAGTTTGTTTGATATTGTTTTGATGATTGAAAATGTGATTTAAAAATGAAAAATTGTTTTGGAAATTCACGTCGTTACATGATGTTTATTCTTCACTTTTGGTCTTTTGTAATGCTATCATACCGTATGATATTATGGGAAACAATAATTGTTTATAATATGGAATATGGACTAATTCTTTTATTAAGTAGGGTGTTTTTTTATTAAATGTTTTTCTTTTATTAAGCATGACATATTTCTTTTATTGGTGTTTTGTATTTTGGTTTTTCTTTTAGTGTTGTTTATTTGCTTTTATGTTTTGTAAGTTTTAATAACAACAGTGGTTATTCAAAAAACAAGTAATTTAACATGAAATAAGGTCTTTGTGTCTGATAAACAATTTTACACCTGTCCTTTTTGCGCATTAACGTGAAATCTAATATATGTTAGAGGGAGGGACCAAAAAACGCCAAAAAGGTTCTTTTTTAGATCACCCATGCACCACCAAACATTTTGGACTAAACATGTATTATTTTGCCAACCATAGGGACCATTTTCGCATTTTGTCTATTTATAATTCATTTTTGTCCATGTTACTAGTTCCTTTGTATATTTGCCTCTCCTCAAAACTATTGATCCTTATGGTTTGTAAAAAACTGTGGATAAGTTCCAAAAAGTTTTCGACTTACATGGAATGTTTAAAATCAAGAATTTTTCGTGGTTTTGGTCCTAAAAAAGTTGAAATTACTATTTTACCCTTTTTAATTTTTTTAAATATTTTTTTTATATTTATTTTAATACGTTATTGATTTAATAATAATAATAATAATAATAATAATAATAAGAAGAAGAAGAATTATCATACCCCCATATATATATATATATATATATATATATATATATATATATATATATATATATATATATATATATATATCTCTCTGAGACATGTACATCGATCCTTCTTTATCTTCTTCATCGTTTTCCATATCATTTTTCTCTTTGATAATCATTAGCACTATTATCGTTCCCCCAGTCACAAATACTCAAATTATGCCACCTATTCACAGATTGTTAAACCATAACCCTTTTCCCGATCCTGATCGATGGATTTAAGATCTACATAAAAGAATTTGAAGAAAAAGAAGAAAAAAAATGAAATGAGATCACCGTCACCGTCTCTGCTTCTGGTTTTTAATATGTGATCGAGAAATCGAAGTTGAGGAATGTGGTTGAAGAGCAAGATGTCAACATTAATGAGTTGTTGGTGATGCTTGGTTACAAACTTAAGTTGTCTGATATGGCTGATGTTGTGAAAAGGATCTAGTATCTTGAGGATGTTTTGGGGAATGAAGATGGGTTGTCTTAAGATCGAGTATCTTGAGGGTGTTTTAGGGAATGAAGATGGGTTGTCTTAGCTTGCTTCTGATTTTGTTCATTATAACCCTTAAGATCTATCTCGTGGCTTGTATCTAAGGGTGAGCAAAACCTAACTCGGAAACCGAACAAACGAAACCAACTTCGAAATCGACGGTTTGGGTTTAAGATTTTCAAAAAACCAAAAATTTCGTTTTGGGACGGTTTCATAAATTAAGAAACCGAGAAAAATCGAACCGAAACGAAGTAAGTTTAAATAATACATAATAAAATTATATATATATATATATATATATATATATATATATATATATATATATATATATATATATATATATATATATATATATTCTGAGATATATTAACACATATTACATCTTGGTGGCTTGGTAAGTCGTTGCCTCTTATATGAAAAAGACCTAGGTTTGATTTCTGCTACTTCTAGTTGGCAATTTTATTTTTCTAGCATCCTAGCTTATCCCGCATCGATGCTAGAACAAAAATCCATGATAAACGCAAATTATGTGATGTATTTTAAATATCATGATAGAGTTATCCCACATTGAAGTTGGGTCTTCTTCTATATAAGGATAAGGAGAACATAAGAAAAACAAGAAAAAAATAGAAAAAAAAATAGAGAAATTGGATGTATTTTAAATATCATTATTACTTTTCTTCATTTTTGTCATCTTCTTCTTCTTGGAGATGTGAGTTTTTTAGGTGTATGCCTTGCCGGACATTGGTGTGCCCTTAGCCGGAAATCGAAGAAGATGAACACAAAAGTAGACCCATCAGAAAATAGAGAAAGAAAAAAATGCCTAGGACTCTAAGAGTGGGTATAGAGATTGAGGGTGTATTAGGATTTTAATTTTGTGTTAACATTAGTAAAATAAGGAAATGAAAATTAAAATTAAAATTCCTTTCATGGGTATATTAGTATTTTCAAATAGAGTTTGGACCCAATACAAATAAAATACTCAAGTTTGAGAGTAACCAAATCTACAAAAATTTATGATTTTAAACTAGTGGTACAAGATAAAATCTTTTTGAATTTTAAAAACAACATTGACCAAATTTGCAGCTTCGTCTTGCCTCTCCTACATAAGTATCCCATGTAAGTATAGTGGCTTACATACGTAATTTCTTAAATAAATAATCTTTTGCGAAAATGTCATTTTGTCAAAAATATGTCATATTTGTAAATATTAATGCAATTTGCAAAATATGATGTTTGAAAATAAAGTACTTTCTTAATTCAAAAACACAAAAGTAAGAGTCATTTATTGATGACAATTAAAAAATAATTATCTAACAATATAGACTTAGCTCTTATAATATTGTTAAAGTTCTATTATTACACTTTTAGACTGTTACACTCTAAAAATTACTAATAAATACAGATAGACTTTAAATGAGAATAAATATAAAATTGTACATTTGTACTACCGTTTCAACGCTCGAGAGAGGATGACGACAAGAATATAATTGGCGTACAAGCCGACGAAATATCACTTCTCATCAATTTTGGACAGTTGTGAGATTTGTATCATTTTATTTTTAATAGGTGTTTATTCGTAAAGGTAAATTACACTAAAATATATGTACGTGTAAATTACAAATGCAATATAGCAGAGGTTTTGTTGTGGAGATTTAAGGTTGAGTGAGTCCATCTTACCTACGCGTTATCTATACACAATATTAGTATTATATTACTGTTTTACACTTATTTTTCTTATTTTTTTACTTTTAATTTTTACTCACATCTCTTCGATTTATAACACATAAAAATTTATTAGAGTTGTCAATTACCCATACTCAACCTAATAATCAGTAATAGTACATTATATTCGGATTTTCGATTCGTTTAATTTTATATGTTTAACCTAATTAATTAAATAAAATTAATTAAGTTGGATTTGGATTAACATTTTCAACCTCATTTCAACTTGCCAATATTTTAATTATTTTTAATTTATATTTATTTAGTATTCTATGTTATTAATATTTCTATAATTAAACTTCAAAAAAAATTATATATGACAATAGTCAACTAAAACATCTCTAATGACAAACATATATCTATTGGAACTTTTGATAATAGAAAATGTATTGTTCGAATTGATATACATCGCAAGCAAGAAAGAAAAAGTTTTTCTTTATAATCCTAAGCATTATTAGTTTATCATTATGGATAAAACATTGTGTTAAGTTGAAGTTTATCATTATGGATAAAACATTGTGTTAAGTTGAATGTGTTGGGTCATGGATTTAAACTAGCCTAATTGGACACAAATTAGGTTTATGTCAAAAGAATATTTAATGGTATTTTGGAAATTATTTTTGGTTTTTGATAGTTTCCAATTATCAGAATCAAAGCCTATAAATATTTGTTTTCAGTCATTGTGGAGGGTTATAGAAATCATATTACAGTACAAAACTCTTGCAATTGTTTTCTAAAGATGAAAGGAACATAGTGATTTTTGACATATTCAAGATTTGTTCTTCAGTTGATAGTTGTATCTTCAAGACAGACCCATACCACGACAATTTATGTCTTAGGGCACTGCAGTTCACAGACCTCAATCTACAATTTCGAGTCTGTATTATGTTGTGTATAACACATTCAAGTATGTTTTTCCTGTGAACAATTACTTCTGGTATTTGATGGGTTTTACAGGTTACAAAACTATGTGCTTTCGAAATTTCACTTAACACTTAAGGGAACATGCAACCTAAAAGGTCTATGTCTTAACACTTTGAATGTAACATATAATGAACAAAAAAACTAACATGAACCCTAATGAAACCCTATTGTAATCAAAATACAAGAATTATTGTTACATACCTTTGATTTGTTGTAGCAAGCAAATCACTTCAATCTTTTGTGTTTGTTGGTCTTAGAAAATTAACACTAAAATGATGATGACTCTAATGGCTCACACCCAAAACCAGAAACCCTAGAATAAGGAGGAGAGAGAAGATATGAGGGAAATTTCGTTCGTATGCTAATAAGGAATGTCGCGAACGAAAATTGTAACGCAAGGGGTCTTATTTATAATTTAGATAACTTGCAACCAGGAGCCTTCTAGAAACCCTAATTCAAAATTTTTCATTTTATGCAACCAGGAGCCTTCTAGAAACCCTAGAAGAGCTCCCAAAATTAATTCTAATTAATCCTAAATTAATTACATATTAATTCTGACTAATAATTAATTAATTCTAGTTAATTTCTAATTATTTTTTTATTCATATAAATTAAAAATTCAATTATTTAACTATTGATATCATATTAATTTATTAATCACATAACAAATTAACAAATTGTAACGCCCGTGTTTCTAGGCTTGCCATTTTTAGCAATGTAATAGTCTAGGTTAACCTTGTAACTCAACTTGAAATAATAAGAATGTATTATTTGTGAATTATTTGAATTATGTGATTTATGTGTGTATTTTCTTAATTTTTATAATTTAATGAATTAAGAATAAAATAAGCGTCAAAATTTAAGTGTGAGATAAGCCCGACATCTTTGCATAAAGTTGTAGTGGTCGAAACAAGGATTCCGGGGATATAAGGAATGCCAAAATCCGAGTTATAACGAAGAAGTTATGACCTGTCGAAGTTTCGCGACAGAACCGACACGACGACGAGTGACGTAAAATATGAATTTAAGATAGAGCGATATTTAGCCTTAGCAATCTAAACGAAAGTCGTAGACTTCATTAAACCGAGAGCGTGCATAAAAGGAACGCCCAAATCTGACTTCGTATGAGGAAGTTATGATTTTCTGAAGTTTCAACGTGGCAGTATGCAGCCCGAATACTCGATTTGAGATCGAGCGGTTTTTAGCCGAAACAATCTAAATGAGAATCGAAGATCTTGTTGTTAGTAGCGAAGCAATGAAAAGTTAGGCGAGAACGGACGTCAGAAGAAGAAGTTATGAATTTATAACGAAGTTTTTCTGTCCCGGCCTTCTAAAAATAAATAATAAAAATAAAAGTCAAAATTAGCCGACGGAGTCTAAATGAAAGTTGTAGAGTATGGTCTGACCTTCACGTGGATATAAAGAACATTGAAAACGGAGCTCGTATGCGAAAGTTACGCAATTTAGAAGTTTGACAAGTCAATTACGCCCCGCGTAATTTGAGTACGCCCCGCGTACTCAGTCGGATGCAACTTGTCTGACCAATACTCGAGTGCCACCAGTCGACGCACGCAGTGATGTCAAAGTACGCCCCGCGTAACCCGAGTACGCCCCGCATAATTTGAGTACGCCCCGCGTAATCCCAGACCCAGCAGCCTATAAATAGAACTCGAATTCAGCCATTTTCTCTTGTTCAAACTCTTCCCTCTCTCTAAGTTTTGCCTCGTTTTGCGTGTCGTTTATGCCCCAAAGCCCCGGTATCATTCCCGAGCCCCGAAGCAAGATCCGAAGCCCCGAGAATCCCGAAGAGCGTTATTCCCGAGCCGAAACGCTGCCCGCGAGGAGCCCGGTTTTGTGAAGATCTTCCAGATCTACGGAGAAACACCTCTTCTGCAAGCCGTAGTGCTGCCCGATCATCTTTTGATCAAGTGAGTGTGTAGTTATTTTCATTCCAACGCAATATTATGAAGTATTTCATATAAAATACGTGTTAGGTGTATATATTTGGTTGTTATACGTGTGAGTGTATATTCACTCTCTTCTATCTATTAGATCTGATGTATTCTCTATGAAATACGTGTTATGTGTGTATGCCTCATCTGTTATGTGGAATATGTGTTGATTAAAACATGTTATACAGGTTTTTAAACTATGTATAAAAACGTATATTTTTATCTACTAATATGTTGGGTAGAACATGGGTAGGTAATTGGTGTGTAATAAACAGATGAGAGGCCTCGGTGTTATTGGTGTTATTGGTGTTATTCTAGTCATTCAGCAGAGTATCGATGACGACCACGGACTATTCTAGACTGTCCTGTGGAACACTAGCAGGCTCATTACCTGTAGGTGTTGTGAACGACGTGTTCACCGGTGTACTCTATCCCCCACATGGTTGCCTTTAGGACACTTATTGTTGAGGAAGCCCCTCTGCAGTGATGTCCGTCCCGATGAAAAATCCTGAAATAGGTTCCTTATAATAGACGTTATTTTTAGGAATGTAAGGTGAGGATAACGGGAATGGGTAATCGGGTTTATTGTTGATTGTTGAAATTAAATATAATTATTGTGGGTTGAAAACCCTATATGCTCACCAGGCTCCCAAGCCTGACCCACTCAGTTGATTTATTTTACAGGAAGTGGCGCAAGAGCTTAAGATGGGCGAACATCAAGTTGTTTTGTTTACAAGTCTGTATATGTATATATTTGTTGAATGACTTGTAATGCTATCGTTTATGCTTTATGATCTGTATCGGAACATGACATCCCGTCTTTTGATTATGAAATGAAATCATATTTCTTTATGAAATGTTTTGATAAATATCTATTTTATCATGTTTTGTTTTTGGGAACAAATTCCGCATCTCTTTTAAAATTAAAAGGATTTACTCTGAAAATTATTTTAAAAAGCATAAATGAAATCGGTCTTTTCTGGCCGAGATTTTGGGGATGTCACAGTTGGTATCAGAGCATTAGTTTAAGCGAACTAGGAATTTGTAGGATTTCTAAACTTAAACTTAGCATTCTAAGTGGAGATTGCGAGGTGTGTGTCTGTTGGATCTTAGACACGAGCACTAGTTTATTTTAGGAAAGTTGCCTAAAATGCTTTTATGTGCTAAATGTTATATGTTGCCATATATGATATTATTTGTTCGGATCTATGGTTTGTTGCCAACCGGATCTGAAGGTTTATGTGTTTAGGATTCTAAGCGTATGTATACGATATTAGAACTAGCATGTAATCGTTTGGAGTAATAAGGTGAAATTATTCGGTGTATAGATCAAAATGGTGAGAACAAGAAGCGGAGTTGGAAATGCTAATGAAAACATGAATCAACCGCCTGTAATCGAGCAAGTACCTATCGTAGCTGCTGCACCTGAGCCGATAACAATGGCTGGTGTACAAATGATGATTCAAATGATGTTGGATCGTCAGATGGAAGAAACAAGACGCCTGCTTAGGCAGAATCATGAAGAACCGTCAATTCAAGCGGAAGAGCCCGAGGAGAATGGAGGGCAGTCTGAAGGAGAAAACTTTAGTGGGATCATTGGTCAAGACGAACAACCAGTGGTTAGACGCAATAACCAGTATGGAGGAAATGATGGTCGTGGGTGCAAGTATAAGGATTTCATGGCATCCAAACCACCATGCCTATCCGGAAGCCCGACGCCGGTACAAGTTATGGACTGGGTCTCTGAAATGGAGACTATGTTTGAAAGTTGCGAATGCAGCAACAGGCAGAAGACCGCTCTTGCGATCCCTCTGCTAAAATCTGGCGTGTTGAGTTGGTGGAAGCTGTTAGCTGACTCTATGCCCAAGGGAGAAGCAAGCAAAATGTCTTGGGAAGACTTTCTGGAACAACTAAAACTGCAATACTGCTCCGAGCAGGACCTTCTGGAAATCAGTAATGAGTTTCAGAATTTGAAGAAAGGGAAATTGAGCGTTACTGAATACGCTACAAGTTTCACGGAAAAGATGAAGTTTATCCCATATTTGGTGCCTACAGAACTCTCTAAGGTCAACAAGTTTGCCCTTGGACTACCAGCGGACTATGGTCCAATGGTTAAGCAAGCGACCACATTGAAAGCCGCCATCTGGGCTGCTAGAAATGTTGAGACCCAGATCAGGGAAAAAGGTCTAGAAAGGTCAAAGGTTGGTGAGAAAAGGAAAATCGATGGATTTTCAGGGTCCAGCAAGAAAAGTAAATTCTCGAAGTCTAGTTCGAGAGGAAGTGGAGGAAAGGTAGAGGCGAAATGGTGCGACAAGTGCAAGAAGAAACATCATGGGAAGTGTGGCGGGGAAACCACATGCTACAAGTGTGGAAAGCCAGGGCATTATGCCAACGAATGCACCTTCACCAAGAATGTTTGTTATGGTTGCGGTGAGGAGGGGCACATCTCAAGGGATTGTCCGAAGAAGAAGGAGGCAGCAAGACCCAACATTCCGCCAAAGCCAAAGGCGAGAGCATTCCAGATGACACTGGAAGCTGCTAAAGATGAAGCTGATGTCGCTTCAGGTACCTTTCTCGTTAACAAATTGCCTGCCCAAATTTTATTTGATTCTGGAGCCAACTACTCCTTTATATCGCATGAATTTGGTAGAAAACTAGCTTTGCCTATTGTGAGACTAGATAATGCTTTATTAGTCGAAGTTGCTAGTGGCAAGATTGTACCTGTTAGCCATCGTATGAAAAACATTTTAATTGATTTGAATGGGAATAAGTTCCACGAGGAATTATTACCTATAGAACTTAATGGTTTCAACATCGTTTTGGGAATGGATTGGCTTAGTGCCAATGATGCCGAAATTTTATGCAAGAAGAAAATAGTGAAAGTGAATCCGCCTGGAAAGGAATCATTTATGGTGTATGGAGATAAACGCAGAGTAAATTCTGGAATCATTTCTCTAATGAAAGCCAGAAAATGTTTGACCAAGGGGTGTACATCATACTTAGCATTCGTGATCGATGCTAAGAAGGAAAAGAAGGTGATGCAAAATATTCCCGTTGTGTGTGATTATCCGGAAGTATTTCCCGAAGATCTTCCTGGATTACCGCCCGATCGACAAGTAGAATTTCGTATTGACTTGTTGCTCGGAACAACGCCAATTGCAAAAGCACCTTATCGATTAGCACCGACGGAGATGAAGGAGCTAATGATGCAACTTCAGGAGTTATTGGATAAAGGTTTCATTAGACCTAGTTCATCGCCCTGGGGAGCTCCGGTATTATTCGTAAAGAAGAAAGATGGAAGCATGAGGATGTGCATTGATTACCGAGAGCTGAATAAGGCAACAATAAAGAATAGATATCCGTTGCCGAGGATTGATGACCTATTCGATCAGCTACAAGGTTCAAGTTATTTCTCAAAGATCGACTTGAGGTCAGGATATCATCAGCTAAAAGTAAGAGAGCAGGATATAGAGAAGACCGCATTCAGAACCCGATATGGACACTATGAGTTTTTGGTTATGTCGTTTGGACTAACCAATGCTCCCGCAGCATTCATGGATTTAATGAACAGGGTTTGTAATCCGTTCCTTGATAAATCTATGATAGTGTTCATTGATGACATTCTGATTTATTCAAAAAGCCAAGAGGAGCATGGCAGACACTTGCGAGAAGTTTTGGAAGTCTTGAAGAAGGAGAAGTTGTATGCGAAGTTCTCCAAATGTGATTTTTGGATTCGAGAAGTCCAATTCTTGGGTCACGTGGTCAACCAAGAAGGTATAATGGTTGATCCAGCAAAGATTGAAGCTGTAATGAAGTGGGAACAACCGAAAAGTCCCACGGAGATTCGAAGCTTTTTAGGATTAGCCGGATATTACCGAAGGTTTATCCAAGGCTTTTCTTCGATTGCTAGTCCATTAACAGCTTTGACCCACAAAGGAGCTACTTATGCTTGGAGTGATAAGCATAAAGAAGCATTCGAGAAGCTAAAGAAGAAACTATGCGAGGCACCGATACTTTCTCTACCCGATGGAGTTGAAGACTTCGCTGTTTATAGCGATGCGTCTGGTGTTGGATTGGGTTGTGTTTTGACCCAAAGAGATAAGGTGATCACATATGCATCTCGACAGCTGAAAGAGCATGAAAAGAACTACCCGACTCATGATTTGGAGTTGGCAGCGGTAGTTTTCGCTCTGAAAATATGGAGGCATTACCTCTATGGCACGAAGTGCAAACTTTTCACTGATCATAAGAGTCTCCAATATCTCTTCAATCAGAAAGAATTGAATATGAGGCAACGACGCTGGCTGGAACTACTTAAAGACTACGATTGTGAGATACTTTACCACCCTGGTAAAGCCAATGTTGTCGCTGATGCTCTCAGTCGGAAAGTCAATCTTGAAAAGAGAAGGCCAAGAGCGTTGAGAATTGAAGTTGTCTCAACCATTTTAGAAAGTATAAAGAAAGCTCAAGAGGAAGCTTCGGAGAAGAATGACCGGAAGGAGGAACGTTTGGGCAAAACGTTGGTGTTCGGTGTAAACAGTCACGGACTGAAGGTGTTCCAAGATCGGATTTGGATACCTAAGACAGGAGGAGTCAGAGATCTTCTGATGGAAGAAGCTCACAAGACCATGTACTCAATTCATCCCGATAGCACTAAAATGTATAGGGACCTGAAACCCTATTATTGGTGGCCGACGATGAAGCTCGACATTGCGAAGTATGTGGCCGAGTGTGTGACTTGTGCAAGAGTCAAGGCACAACATCAGAAACCGTACGGGAGTTTAGAACCATTGCCTGTGCCTATGGGTAAGTGGGAAGACATTACTATGGATTTTGTCACTAAACTGCCCAGAACAAAGAATGGTCACGACATGATTTGGGTGGTCGTCGATCGATTCACTAAGAGTGCGCATTTCATAGCAGCCAATGAGAAATGGTCTATGGAAAAGCTTGTGAATTCTTACGTGAAGGAAATTGTGAGACTTCACAGTGTTCCGTTAACAATTGTGTCGGATCGTGATAGCCGTTTCACCTCACGATTTTGGAAAAGTCTACAAGAGGAATTGGGTACCAAGTTGTGTTTAAGTACAGCTTACCATCCGCAGACTGATGGTCAGAGCGAACGGACGATACAAACACTTGAAGATATGCTGAGAGCGTGTACCTTGGAATTCCTAGGTAATTGGGATGAACATTTACCTTTGGTAGAATTTTCCTATAATAATAGTTTTCACTCGAGCATTAAGATGGCACCTTATCAAGCTTTGTATGGACCGAAGTGTCGTACGCCGTCTTGTTGGCTTGAGGCTGGGGAAAAGCAGTTTATGGGGCCAGAGATAGTCCATCAAACTGCTGAAAAGTTGAAAATAATTAGGGAGAGAATGTTAGCAGCTCAGGACCGTCAAAAGAGTTATGCTGACAAAAAGCGAAGACCGATGACTTTTGAAGTTGGAGATTCGGTTTTGCTTAAAGTCTCGCCGTGGAAGGGACTTATAAGATTTGGAAAAGGGGAAAGTTAAGTCCAAGGTTTATTGGACCGTTTAAAGTTCTTCAGAGGATTGGGAACCAAGCTTACAAGCTCGAACTACCAGAAGAACTGAATGGAATTCATAACACTTTCCATGTGTGTTATTTGAGGAAGTTCACGGGAGAAGTTCCCGACATAATTCCACTTTCAGAGTTGAGGATCGATGAGAACAAAAGGTTGATTGAGGAACCGGAGGCAATTGTTGACCGAAAGACTAAGAAATTGCGACGTAAGATGGTGGAGTTAGTGCTTGTCCGATGGAAATACACGAATGGGCCAAATCTCACCTGGGAGACGGAGAGTGACATGATGAGTCGCTATCCGCATTTGTTTGCTGGTGTGTGATTCCGGGGACGGAATCATTCTAAGGTGGAGAGAATTGTAACGCCCGTGTTTCTAGGCTTGCCATTTTTAGCAATGTAATAGTCTAGGTTAACCTTGTAACTCAACTTGAAATAATAAGAATGTATTATTTGTGAATTATTTGAATTATGTGATTTATGTGTGTATTTTCTTAATTTTTATAATTTAATGAATTAAGAATAAAATAAGCGTCAAAATTTAAGTGTGAGATAAGCCCGACATCTTTGCATAAAGTTGTAGTGGTCGAAACAAGGATTCCGGGGATATAAGGAATGCCAAAATCCGAGTTATAACGAAGAAGTTATGACCTGTCGAAGTTTCGCGACAGAACCGACACGACGCCGAGTGACGTAAAATATGAATTTAAGATAGAGCGATATTTAGCCTTAGCAATCTAAACGAAAGTCGTAGATTTCATTAAACCGAGAGCGTGCATAAAAGGAACGCCCAAATCTGACTTCGTATGAGGAAGTTATGATTTTCTGAAGTTTCAACGTGGCAGTATGCAGCCCGAATACTCGATTTGAGATCGAACGGTTTTTAGCCGAAACAATCTAAATGAGAATCGAAGATCTTGTTGTTAGTAGCGAAGCAATGAAAAGTTAGGCGAGAACGGACGTCAGACGAAGAAGTTATGAATTTATAACGAAGTTTTTCTGTCCCGGCCTTCTAAAAATAAATAATAAAAATAAAAGTCAAAATTAGCCGACGGAGTCTAAATGAAAGTTGTAGAGTATGGTCTGACCTTCACGTGGATATAAAGAACGTCGAAAACGGAGCTCGTATGCGAAAGTTACGCAATTTAGAAGTTTGACAAGTCAATTACGCCCCGCGTAATTTGAGTACGCCCCGCGTACTCAGTCGGATGCAACTTGTCTGACCAATACTCGAGTGCCACCAGTCGACGCACGCAGTGACGTCAAAGTACGCCCCGCGTAACCCGAGTACGCCCCGCGTAATTTGAGTACGCCCCGCGTAATCCCAGACCCAGCAGCCTATAAATAGAACTCGAATTCAGCCATTTTCTCTTGTTCAAACTCTTCCCTCTCTCTAAGTTTTGCCTCGTTTTGCGTGTCGTTTATGCCCCAAAGCCCCGGTATCATTCCCGAGCCCTGAAGCAAGATCCGAAGCCCCGAGAATCCCGAAGAGCGTTATTCCCGAGCCGAAACGCTGCCCGCGAGGAGCCCGGTTTTGTGAAGATCTTCCAGATCTACGGAGAAACACCTCTTCTGCAAGCCGTAGTGCTGCCCGATCATCTTTTGATCAAGTGAGTGTGTAGTTATTTTCATTCCAACGCAATATTATGAAGTATTTCATATAAAATACGTGTTAGGTGTATATATTTGGTTGTTATACGTGTGAGTGTATATTCACTCTCTTCTATCTTACAGATCTGATGTATTCTTTATGAAATACGTGTTATGTGTGTATGCCTCATCGGTTATGTGGAATATGTATTGCTTAAAGCATGTTATACAGGTTTTTAAACTATGTATAAAAATGTATATTTTTATCTACTAATATGTTGGGTAGAACATGGGTAGATAATTGGTGTGTAATAAACAGATGAGAGGCCTCGGTGTTATTGGTGTTATTCTAGTCATTCAGCAGAGTATGGATGACGACCATGGACTATTCTAGACTGTCCTGTAGAACACTAGCAGGCTCATTACCTGTAGGTGTTGTGAACGACGTGTTCACCGGTGTACTCTATCCCCCACATGGTTGCCTTTAGGACACTTATTGTTGAGGAAGCCCTTCTGCAGTGATGTCCGTCCCGATGAAAAATCCTGAAATAGGTTCCTTATAATAGACGTTATTTTTAGGAACGTAAGGTGAGGATAACGAGAATGGGTAATCGGGTTTATTGTTGATTGTTGAAATTAAATATAATTATTGTGGGTTGAAAACCCTATATGCTCACCAGGCTCCCAAGCCTGACCCACTCAGTTGATTTATTTTATAGGAAGTGGCGCAAGAGCTTAAGATGGGCGAACATCAAGTTGTTTTGTTTACAAGTCTGTATATGTATATATTTGTTGAATGACTTGTAATGCTATCGTTTATGCTTTATGATCTGTATCGGAACATGACATCCCGTCTTTTGATTATGAAATGAAATCATATTTCTTTATGAAATGTTTTGATAAATATCTATTTTATCATGTTTTGTTTTTGGGAACAAATTCCGCATCTCTTTTAAAATTAAAAGGATTTACTCTGAAAATTATTTTAAAAAGCATAAATGAAATCGGTCTTTTCTGGCCGAGATTTTGGGGATGTCACACAAATCAACTATCTATTTCCAATTAATATATGAACCATATAATATATTAACAAATTATTTTCCCATAACTTCCAATTAGTTTATTAATCATATAATAATCTTATAAGTTATAACTCTCTCCCCAAATATCATTTCTAGTTATGTATGATCATGAGAGCAACCCAAAAGGACTTTGCTTCTAGTTACAAGAATATACCAATTTAGTTATGAGTTTAAACACTTTAATCCAACAGTCTCCCACTTGGATAAGCCTATAACTACAATTGCAAGTATAACCTCGAATCAAAAAGCAAAGTGTGTTTTCCAAAGCCATTGTCGAACTCTGATTCAAATCAAACATTTCCCCTAAGATAAGTGATAAGTTATTCCTTTGTTCTATATGATATCTTATGAACTGATTCATGGATTAAATGATCAACCTCATGTTCATCTATTATTTTTCCCATTTTCCCGATTTGTGATCAAATTTTAGACTACAAAATTTGACACATCAATTCAGTCCGTACCGGGCTTGGTTCTTATAGACAAACTCAAATTAATGAGGGGCCCACATATATCGTTTTTCCTATTAGGGCAAAAAGAACGAATAAACTTCGATTATATGATCATCCATTTTACTCACCAAATCGCGCATGCAATTACACTTTATAACACCCAATTATGATATGTGTTGGAGTAAACCAATGCACAAATATGACTTATATATCTTCGTCTGAAGAATAGTAGATATTATCATCTTATAATTATTTGTGATTGAATCCATGAAGTAATATAGAAACTTGAGTTTATCCAATACTTAAAATCCATATTTCCAAGTACTCATGAATATTGTAGCAATCTGTATGCAATATCCAATCCATATGGACAATCTACAATTGATTCATTATAGTCTTAATTCACTACTTACTCCCAAAAGTATGATCGGTTATGGCATTTAGAGTAATATTTAAATTACTTAAGGAAGTAAACATGCAAAGTGAAAATAATAATACATTAATTAACTATTGTGTCATGCCCATTGAATATAAATAAATCCCTATTATTTAATCACCATAACAATTACAGATTTATTTACTGTATAATGTTTAGAGTAATCAACTAACCACTTGAATTAGATAACATCAATCATGCCATGTTATGAACATGCATATTATGCCTCTCGATGGTCCTTCCTTTGTAAACAAATTGATCAGACATTACTCCAATGATGCTCATTTCACAATTCCAAATTCTTATCACTATCTAAGATGTAGTCGAATTCCAACTATACATGCATTGATCTTCTATGATGTCGAGATTCTAAAGTCACAGAGATCGAGCCTTTGATATCATAGAATGTTCCACTCGATCTTGTTACTTAAAACAATTCCATTCTTATGAAATCTTGAATTCAAGGTACACTCCTTGAACACTTCTCTTGCATTAAAGCTTCCAACTCACATGTAGATTTAACAACCATCTCCTATTATGGGAACATTTTCATTATCCCATATGACCATCAACTCTGATCAAGAATCATCTCAATCCAAAACGTGTCACTATGGTCTTATCTAATATGCAGTTCAAGGTTTAAATCTCTGAACCATCGTTACCTCCTTCAACAAGGACATTGTAACCCTGGTTTCTGAAACATCCCAAAAATACAACCCAATTTTTTTTGTTTTAAACATTACTAACAACCACAACGCCAAATGTTATATAATAAAACCATGCATCATATGTCTCAAAATGCCATAGTAAGTGTATCAAATCAATACTGAAGTCATTATCATATCAAACTATCTGAATAAAACTCCCAGGGTAAAACTCTAACTGTGGTGCGTGCCATGCCATCATCCCGAGCTCTTCCCCTTACCTGTGGAAATAACTGAAACTGTAAGCACAAAGCTTAGTGAGTTTCCCCCAAACTACCACATACCATACAATAGCACAAATAACACATATTGGGCCCCGCCCACTGCATCGTGCCCCGCCCGACATCAGACCGTAGTCTGGAATAACTTGGGCCCCGCCCGACATTGGATCGAAGTCCGAAATAACTTGGGCCCCGCCCACTGCATCGCGCCCCGCCCGGCATCGGACAGAAGTCTGGAATAACTTGGTCCCCGCCCGACATCAGAACGAAGTCCGGAATAACTTGGGTATAACATATCATGAACATATAGCATAATCGCATATTGTATCGGGCTTGCCCGACATACTATACAAAACATGCATGAGTCACGAGGACATCAAGCATACATACTACTGCTATCTAAACGGGTCGACATTGTGGCCGTAGACCCGATCCTACTGGAAGAGAACTCACCTTGTAACGCTGGCTGCTGAGATGCTAAATCTGAAACTGGCTGACTGCTGCTCCGGAACTCCTCGGCTACAAATTCCATAGACACTAATTTACCCCTGGTCAAAGTCACTTTCAGTTGACCGAACTCGCCGAGTTGGGCCGCCAACTAGTCGAGTCCCTAACACCTTTTCTAATCCTCTACTTGCTTTAACTCGTCGAGTTTGGCAACAACTCGATGGGTTCTTCTTCCGAATTAATGTCGAATCTAACTTCATCCGACTCGCCGAGAACAACTCGTCAAGTTCTTCTTCATCATATGAACACGCCCAGACTGTGACTGACCGAGTTGTATGAACAACTCGTTGAGTCTGTTCTTGAGGCAAGAAGATTGCCTTTGGACTTACCGAGTCACGACGTGGACTGACCGAGTCTCCTGCATGCCACTTCTATATAGTCGATTCTAGTTGGTCTCAGTGCATCCAATTCATAGATCTGAGTTTCTAGGGTTGGTTTTGCACGTAAAGTTTCCAATTTTACGTGCATGCACACGAGAAATGGGGCTAAGACACCAAAATCTTCCAACACTAAGCAATTAGGGTTTGGAACAAGGCTATATTTGCATAAAGGTAGTTATATTGAGTTCATAGAGCTCAATAACATCCAGATTTATGGTCTCCATCCTAAGGAGAGCTCAAATCTCGAGTTTGAATCATATAAAGCTCCAAAAGAGACATAAAAAGGCATAAAAGAGGGTTTAATGAAAGAATAAGCAAGGTTGTAACTTTATTACCAGAATATGAAGCAGATGGAAGCTAGATTATGGATCTCCTTTCTCTTCTATTGATCTTCTTTTCCTTCCTTCTCTTCTACAACTCCCAAGCTATCACAAAACACTCAAGCTCAACAAGAGGGACTAGGGTTTTATAGAGAAATGCTCTAAAGGTGTTGGAGGCTGGGGTGGGAGGCCATAATGATGTTTAAATATGGTAAAAACCATGGGATTTAGGGTTTCATCCAAACTAGCGGACTCGCCGAGTTCGGGATACAGACTCGTCGAGTCGCCTACTAAAGACGTGTGAAATTCCCATCTCTACTCGACGAGTTGGGCTACTGACTCGTTGAGTACCTCTTAAGAAACGAAAATACTTTATTTAAATTACATACCAGAAATAAGGCGTTACAATTTCCATATCATATCGATGTAGGGCTTCGAGGAGTCAAAGGCTTGGTCTTTGGGTAAAACAAAGGCTCACGGCGTGATCATAGACTGGTCACGATGTAAGTAGCGATTAAATGAAATATTAATTGTACTTAGCTTACGATGTGAGCATTAGGGGATCACGACGTGAGAAGCGTTGCACCCCAAGCCCATGATCTTTTAGGGTTTCCTTTGTTTTCAAATCCCATAAACTTCATTTCAGGGTTTCAAAACAGCCTCCTTCGTCCCCAAGCTCAGTAAAACCCTAACCCTAGGCTCTACTTGTGATTCTTGAAATTTTTGTGGGCCTTTGGTGGCTTGAAGAAGAAGATATCACGACTGGAGTATAGATTGAGCTTGAAAGTTCCATTTTCAACCTCTAGCAACACCTCTGGACCATTATGAGTAGCCCAATATCCAAGCTTTATGTTTCCTTGTTGTTAGATCTAAGGTTTTATGCATATTCATCCATGAATTTAAGAGTTAGAGTGTTGAGACTCAATAAAGTTGGGAACTTTATGGGTCCTTAGGGTCCCTTGGTGCTTGTATGATTTAGATCTGAGTTTTGGGGGATGTTTGAGTTCATGCATAAGAATTTATCTCCTTTTCCTTCATAAATGACCTAGTTTGAGCTCAAGTCTTGTATTGGACATACAAGACCTTAAAGCATCAATTTTTATGATCCTAGTAGTGTTAGGAAGCCTCCTGGAAAAGATGGATTAGTGACTTAATGGATTAAGAAGTTTTTGGATCAAAATGGCATTCAGATTAATCTTATGACGTAAGGATATGCCTGTCACATCATGAGCATTTTAAGTCCCGATTATTTTGTCCTGTAGTGGCTCGACGTGAGCCATAAATGGTCACGTCGTGAGGTTCTGTTGACCATTGACTTCTTGACCAAATTTGAATTTGGGTTAAACTTGAGGATTTTGGACTATTGTTTGAGATTCTATCTGGTTTTGGTGTTAGTGGATTCGTGGGTGCACGCATTGCTGAAATGGGATCATATCGCAGTGTTTCATAGTTCTTTGATTCAGGTGAGTTTTGCCTCATTGTACAGTGGGTCGATGACACCAATGTTGTCCCACTTGTTTTTGTTATTGTATAGTAGAGGGATGTCATAGGGACTGTATGTAGTTATTGAGGATAGGCTGAGAATTCTTTATTTAAGCTTTCTTGCATGTTCCTTGTTTGGTTGTGGCTTTAAAGTAGGATCATCTGTTTGGGTGGCTATCCCACCTCTGGTTACTTATGGTTATGCATTTCATGGAGGTTAATTGGTAGCGGGACATTGTGTTGTGTGAGGACTAGTAGGCAACAGTGAGCTGTATGACTATTCTTTTCCTGTATTATGTGCATACTTGATCTTTGTTTGTTTATATGTCGATATATGGTAGTAGTGGGTTGAGGTGGTCCTGCTTTATGTTTTAGGCCAAGATACTCGGTGCAGGCCGAATGTAAGCCGTATGCACGAAGGCTCAAGAAGAGTCGTTGGGTTGAGGTGGTAGGCCAACAAACCCTGGGTATTTCAGCCTGATGACTGATTGGGCCTGGGTATTCCAACCGGGAGCTTGTGGGTTGTTATGCATGCTTGTATGTTTATCATATGGGGCATTTTGGGGGAAACTCACTAGGCTTTATGCGTATCTAGTTGTTTATTGTTCCAGGTATCATTTGTGATTATGGGAAGGCGAAGACGAGACTGTACACACTCATCATCAAGATTGAGGATTTTACGTTCATTATAATACTTTGATTTTAATAATTGTAATTGGAAATAAATGGTTTTCTTAAAATGGTTCCATAATTGTGAAAATTGGACATTACAGACTAAACTTTACCTCCTTAAGTCCCAGAGGCTTTACAAAATCGACTTCCGACTCACAACCATGAAATAATAAATGATAGGAATCAATATGTTACATATTGACTTGGTTTTATGATAGTTGAGATTTTTATATAATTAAAAATGAAAATTTTTGTGGTAAAAATCAGGATGTTACAAGAATCATGAGTTGCATGAGATATCCAGGTCGATGGTGAAAATGGAAACATGATGCCTTAAACGTCGTCCCTATTTTAGGACAACATGACACCAGGGGTGTATCTAGTATGGCCCAAGGTAGGTCCTAGGACATATCTAAATTTTCAATTTCATTTACAATATATATAGTAGAAAAATTACTTACCACCATAGAAAAAATAAAGGACGTACCTTGAGTTTGTTTTTTAAAAAAATGTCTTAAAAATCATTTTAAAATAATAATTAGGATCAATTTGTTATTTTAAATTATGGAATTGATAACAAAAAATTAACCACTCTTAATCGATACTCTCAAAATATCAATCAATAAATAAATTGTTGTAATAAAAAGAAGCCCACATGCTAAAGACTATTAGGTCCTATTTGATAGTTTCTGTCTGGGAAAGTGTTGTCTGGTAAAGTTCTATCTGGGAAAGTTTTCTGACTGGGAAAGAAATCATGTTGTTTGATTGTACATCTGATTGACTGTGCTGAATGATGAAAAATGACTGGTTTATGTCCGATAGTGGTGTGATGGATGGAATTTTTTAAAATAAATTAGGATGGTGGTGGTGTTTTCCAAAAAAGAATTAATCCAATAAAAATGAATTAAAAAATATTAACTAAAAGAAATTAATAGTCCAATAAAGTAACATGTATTAATATATAAATATTATATAACATAAATAATATTTTTGAATATATAATAATCCAATAAAAATAATTAATCCATAAAAAGGAAATTAAAAAAAAAGAATTATTTAAGAGTACTTAAGAATCCAATAAAATAATATTTATTAATGCATAAATATTATATATTAGAATAATATTTATTAATATAAAATAATGCATTAAAAACATAACAAATCAATATTTTTTTAAAATTTATTTAAAAAAATAATAATAATCTAAGAAAGAAAGAATGAGATGTGGTTTGGGGCATAATTGTTTTTCCATTCAGCCATTCAGCCAGAAAGAAAGAAATATATGATTTTGGGGCTTTCTGAGAAAGACATATTTTACCGGGAAAAACCCTATTTTTTGTGCAAATCAAACAGTTTTTCCAGTCCATTTAGCCAGAAAGATCTGTTTGGACCTGGAAAGATGCATATCAAACGGGGCCTTACTCTCCGTTCACCGCTTTATCAATGAACCAATAATTAACTAGTTTTTCATTAAAAACATACTGCTTTTTTCATTTATATTTCAATCGTGTTGTTAAAATTTTTAATCGGTGTTAACAAGTTGAACTGATTCGTCCGGTTTTTTAGTTTTTTAAGGTACACGACCAGACCTGTCCCCAGACAAGTGTTGTTGAATTTTTTTTTATTGGCTTTACTTAATTTGGAAAACATGTGATTTTTTTGGTCTAGATTCTCCACTTTATGACACCAAGAACCCACTGTATTGGTCACCGGGAACATAATTAGGTAAATGAGCAAGAGCAGTCAAGATGGTATTAAGAGTAAATGTCAACAAAAACGAGCTTTAAATAAGGGATCTAGTAGTAGTGAGTGGCGTTGATGAAAACTTTACCAGAGTGATATTTGAAAAAAGAATAACCGGTAGCCGAAAACCGGACTAGGACGAAGAATCTATCCTAATAAATGAAGATCATTTTGCCAAATGTCATCTTCTCATTAAATTTGACACATGTAATTTTGTAAATTTTCTGATTAAATTTAATCCACATGTCATTTTGTGGTTTTTTGAATTTAATCCATTAATATGTCACATAATACTAAATATATATATGCAAAGTATTAAATATATTTAATTTGATAATAAATGCAAAGAATCTTAAAAAATACATAAGATATATTAAAATATATTGAATATTATAATAAATTTAATGAATATGATAAAACAATCATTGATATTATAATAATCTTCTCAATAGTGATTTTATTTATTATTTGATTATGATTTTTTATTTTGAAATTTTATTTTAAAAAATTATTAATATTTAAACTTTGATATATTTTTTTTAATCAACTCGTATAATAAACGAGTTTCACGAAAATAAATGAAACAAACCTTTTGATGGGGTGGACAGGACGAAGGATTTAGATTAAAAAGTTTTTTTTTTTAATCTTTTTTTTATTTTTTATATTAAAATCAAATTTTCCCTTTTACGAATGACCAAAATTACGGTTACCTTTATTTTTGATTTGTTATCATTGATTATCTTATTTATATATTATTTTATAGAATATCAATTTCAAAACGACACTCTCTTTCTCTTTTTTTTCTTTCTCTCTCCTTATCTTCTCTTGAAATTCCCCAATCCATGACAACCAAAGGAAAACCTCTCTCTCTCTGATGCTAATTGTGTCGCCATTTTCGAAGAGTAGAGATTAAATGGGGAGATTGAATCTCAGAAAATCTAATCTCAATTTTGTCACCAACACCTGGGTGTTGATTCGAATCACTTCTTGTTTTTCTTGATTTCTCATTCTCCTTTTGGACAGCAAATTCTTGAGGGTTTTTTGATTCCACTAACACTTTGTAATCTGTCAATCTCTTTCTTCATTTTGTTTTTCTCTTAATTCTGTTAGGAGATTTTAGTTTCCATGTTAGTGATGCTGAGGAACAGATCCAGAGCTGTAACAAAACAATCACCGATCATGGCGGATCACCAACCTTCGTCTCTTTCACCCCCTACTCCACAGAACCCGACCCGATCTATTTCATCTTTTCTTGGTTCTCCAAGGTTCTTCAATGGTGCATTCTTGCCTAAAAATCTTTCACCGACCTCCATTCTTGACACCAACAAACAGTTAATCAATTTTCCCGGCAACCCATTTGGGTTCAGTAAAAACCCAGAAAAAGCCACAAAGGTCGTTGAAAAAAAACACCCATCTGAGAAAGTTGGTTCTGAAGGAATTGCTCTTGCTCTTGTTCTCATTCAAGAAAACTCTAATGACAATATTTGTAAACCTAGTACCACTAGCCGAAAAGTTCTGCTTGGATCAAAGTTAAAAATTAAAATCCCAGAACCATTTCCAAACGGGTCACCCGAATCGCCCGGTGATTTTGGGATCAAGACCCGAAATTCTCAGTTTTCAGCCGGTCCGACTCCAACTGGATTCGGATCGCCGAGATTTTTTACAGGTCCTTTGTCTTTGAGTGAGATGGAGCTCTCAGAGGAGTATACTCGAGTGATCTCACATGGGCCTAACCCGAAAACGACCCATATTTATGATAATTGTGTTGTGGAGAGCTGCTGCGGTATTCGGGTCGGATCAGAAGTGCCATTGGAGAGTTTTGTAAGCTTCTGTAACACCTGCAAGAAAAATCTTGAAGAAGGCAGTGACATTTTCATGTACAGGTTAATACTGCCAATCTTGAATTCTACCTGTAATTAACTTTTGAGATATCTTTATTTTGATTCATAGCAATCAGTTGTGATTATTCCAAATTTAGTTGGTGTTTGGATTTGGGTTTCGATAGTGAACATGATTGATACGATAATCAGACTATAAAGTCAAATAATAAAGGCGATAATAATCTTTATGGGGTCAATTGCATAGTTAAATTGTTATTATGATTTATGCTCTTGTATTTTATTCTTAGTATCTAATTTTTATTGTTCGATATCATGTAGTGACTTTTTAAATGAAATTCTAATACATTTTTATGTAATTCTTTTTTTCAAGAATATGTTTTTCTAAAGAGTTATTGGTGAATCTCGATCATGGGTACTGAAGTATGTGAATTATTGTGTGTGTTAAACAGGGGTGAGAAAGCTTTTTGCAGTGAAGAATGCAGATGCCAAGAAATGGTTTTGGACGGATTAATGAACTCATAGCAGTTATGTCAAATTACCATTATGGTGTCCCCAAATTCCATTCTTCACTTCTTCACAACTTTGACCGTGATGAGAGAGAGAGGGGTATTGCGGTCCAATGTTAAATAAACGTATGGGTTTTTGTTTGTTTGTAAGATGTGTTTAGAAGTAGGTGGTGAAATTTTGGTTTTTCTTTTGTTGTTTTTATTTTAAAATTGTTATTTTTTTCTTTTTACCAATTTTAGTATCCTCTTCTCTTTAGGGAGATAAGAGATAATTTTATATAATGTAGAAAAAAAAATTTAAATAAATCAAAGAGATGTCCAAATGATGTTTATAGCTTTTATATGGCTTTCCTTGAAATCATATGTCTGTTTTTTTTTTTTTTTTTTTCTGCATCGTCATCATTTTCCTTAATTTCTTTTTCCTCACCTAAATCCAATAAATAGGTGGAGGCTTTTCTCATTATTTGTTTTTTATTTTTTTAAATAAAATTAATTTATTTTTATGATTTATAATTTTTAAACTAATAATAAACATAAAATTTAATTAAAAAGAAAATACATTTCATTAATTAAAATAAAAATTACAATAAACCTAAGATTTTAAAAAGTAGAATATTAAAAAAAACACAAACAAAAAATCAAAAAAACCAACAACTTATGAAAAATATTTTTTTATAATTTTTTCCTTCTTCTTCATCACGAGCTCAAAAGCCGGTTTCGAGAGATCGTCGATGTTCCGTCAGAACTTCGTATCCTCCATTTCTTGTCTCTCTGCGCGCTCATTCTTCTTTTTCTTTGTCGAACGTCAAACATTCAGCGAAATTAAAATCATATCGATCAAACGGTACTGTTATTTTTCGTATTCGTCAACGTCCATATTGAAATAAGATGCACCCGAAGAAGTCTATTTTCCCTTCCTCTTTGCTTTGTCCCTACCCATCGGTCGGACAATTTCTTATAGCTCGAGTTCGTCCTCCTCATTTAAATCTAGACCGACCCGAGCATCGTAGGAAGTTGTGTAACCACTAGAGCCCGTTTTTGTTCACTTTGAATGTTGTGCTCCAAAAATAAACTTTTGCTCGTATTTTTTCCATCTAGGACTTTTAACCAATATTTTCCAACAATCATGCCACTTGAATGGTTTTCAGACTTCCTCAAGCTAGAATTGCAAAGCTTCTTGAAGTATTTCTTCATCGCCTTAACCATCTTCATCGCCTTAACCACTTCTTCGTTGAGTTTTTAGGTTGTTGTACAACCCGTTTATTTTTGAAACCCCTTACTATTTCTCGAAACTTCGAATTCATTCGGTGTTTCGTACGGTAGTCGCCACCTTTTCCTAGCTTCTCCCGAAAACTGGTCTAAAATGCGAAGCAAAAAATGATCTCCCGGTTGTGCATTTTCCATATTCGAATCCTAAAAAATGTCAACACAAGCTTCTACCAAAACTAACTCTTATTATGGAAGTCATGGTATCGGCCTTTGTCTTGCTGGTTGTGCGACAACCTCGTACGCTTGTTGTTTTCCTTTGCGTCGTTGTAGGGGTGGTGTGGGTTGAGTTTCGCGAACCATCTCTTCTTCCAAGTCACCCAACTCATCGACAAGTTGAAATTGTTGTTGGGTTTGGGTTTGGGTTTGGGTATGAGTTTAAGGTTGATTTAGTGAATGTTGATCGGGAAAAACAACAAAGTTTGAAAACGTTTCTGGAGTGACATCTGAAACTTGGACCGGTTAATATTGTTTAACATTTTGGTATTGAAATTATAGCGAAGATTGAATGAGAGCATCTAGTTAGGGACGATAAACTCCTTGTGATGATGAATCGATAGCAAAAATGTTTCGAGTCGGTGCTTGAACTCGAAACATGAGTTTTTTTTTTCTCCTTCTATCGGAGGTTGGGGTTTGATTGTTGGGATTCTTTTTTTTTCTTAACAAAATAGAGAAAAATTGATTAAAGGTAAATGGTATGCGTATTTATAGATGTTGTAGAGGCTAAAAAAAATTACAATTTCAATGATATAGCCGTTGGAAATAAAAAAAGAAAAAGAAAAAAAAATACATTTTACCGTTTTTTAACAATCGTATTAAAACAATAATAATAATAAATAAATCTTCCTATCCAACCACCGGTGGAGCGAGAACGCGAAAACCCTTCGCCTCGGCTTCTTCCCGTGCAGCGCTACCCGCATCCACGACGTGGTGTTCATCGGAACGGGAAACACCCCGCGCCTCCTTCCCGCACCAGCTCCGTCCGGCCTTATACATTTGGTTTTACTTAGGTGCTGTTTGTTTTTTTGAAGCAAAAATCCATAAAGTTTGCGGACAACCTCTGCAACCCTTTGCAGTAGAAGATGTGGACCAAACGGCTGTAGACTATAATAAAAAGCGTGTGTGTTTTTTTAACATCTGCATGTTGCTGCAGATATTAAAAAATTAAAATAAACTTATTTTATAATTTAAAAATAGTTTTTAATGCCCAAAATTTAATAATGTATAACATTCCGATAAAAATTTATGATATTGCAGCAAAAATAATGATATTTTCACAAAAAAAATAATGATATTTTAGCATAAAATAATGAACTTTTATATATATATATATATATATATATATATATATATATATATATATATATTTATTATTTATATTCACTATTTACATGTGAATGACAATCATATAGACTAAAAAACTGATTGATATTGTAAGGTATCGTTGTTTTTTCGAAGTGAAAATGAATGAAAAATGTGGACCACCTTTGCAACCCTCTGTAGCGAAAGAGGAGACCAAACGGCTGTAACATGAAATAAAAAGTCTGTTTGTTTTTTAACTTTTGCAGATTGCTGCAATAAGTTAGGTGCTGTTTGTTTTTTCTGAGGCAAAATGTCTGCAGTCTGCGGACCGCATCTGTAGACCTCTGCAGTAGAAGAGGTGGACCAAACGTCTGCAGTCTGAAAAAAGAAGACTGTTTGTTTTTTTAACATCTGCGGGCTATTAAAATAAACTGAAATCTAAATAAACTGATTTTTTAAAACTTCAAAGCGAATTTTTTATATATTTTTACGACTTTATTATAAATATATAACGAATCTAGATCAACTTTTATGTATTATTATATAAAAAATAAAAATAAAAATGGTATTAATTCATATACATATTTGATAAAAACCAACAACTTTGATTGCAAAGTTATAACTAAACATTATAATTAGTGATCAAAGAATTTGATACATAAATAGATGGAAATAAACTTTAATTTTTTCAAATAAATCTATTAAAAACGTACGATAAATATTTTCTCGAGAAATTGATGATACTCTATTAAATAAAGTTTTACAAAATTTTGGCAAAAAAATATAAGAATATATTATGATTTTTTTTTTTCATATTTATATAAACAACTTCAACGACTATTATTATAATAAATTTTTATTTATAAATTTGTTAAAAATATCATGTTTGTATCGTCAAATGTTTTTTTTTAAGTTTTGTAATTTTTTTTTTCATATTGTTTATCATTAATAAAGTTGGAAAAAATATAAATTAAAAAAAAAACTTAAAAAAATAAAGATATATATGTTTTTTTAAGCTAGAAGATGTCTGAAGATGTTAGAAGACTCTGGTCCACATCTGCGCCAAGAAGAGGGCGCGCAGACATTTTTAGGTCTGCAGTCTTCAAAAAAACAAACAGTCTGCGAAGACTAATGTCTGCGCGTGGTCTGCGCGGCGCAGACAGAAGACGTCTCGCAGATCTGCAGACAAAAAACAAACACTACCTTAAAGTAAGTTGTGAAGATGTTTGAAGCAGATGGTCAAGTGTTGTGTCACACAGCACATGCCCATCAGTTTTTAAGTCAGAAGTATTATGAAAAACAAACAAATAGGAATGGCTAAGTGTTGCGCGATGTAACAAGTAAGTGGTTAGAAGTGACTTTTTAGAAGAAAAAAAAAAACAAACAACACTTAAGATTCTTATACTTGATTGTCATTACATTAAATATTAACTATCAAAAAGTTATATATTAACATGTAATTACCTAAAAATCAATCGATGAAGAAAAGTAGTACAATAACATTTCTCTCCTGGTCTCCTCATATAACTCATGTTGTGTTACCTTGTATATTTATCATTTGTGTGAATACTGATAATATATATTACTAAGATCATGTAACCATTAAAAAGGTATGTGTGTACAAATATTCTTTTGAAAGGTAAAAAAGGGTTAATATATAAAATATGGTTTGAAAAGAATATAAAAATAACGTAACTGATTGTTCTATTTGTATATCTATTCAATATATAGCTATAAAATGATGTTGATAAAATTAGTTACGATATGTAAAATAAGACAAAAATGCATATACAAAATTGAGTTTTTTTTTTTTTTTTTTTAAATAAGTAATAAGTGATATATTTTAAAAAAAACTTGATAAACTTATTAAAAAGCTAGTATGAGTAGTTTTTAAAAAAGTTAACCTATAAGCTATTTTTTAGTTACTTGTAAACTAGCCAAACATAACCTTAATAATCAACTTTGATATAGTTATAATGAAAATGATTATGCAAATTTCACTATTTAATCCACAACAAATAGCTGAAATAAAAATAATGTATAACCAAAATTTGATAACTAAGTTATTATTTCAAGCTGCAACACAATCATCAATTGAATTATTAGTTCCCACTTCCCATATGCAATATGCAGATACGTACACCTTCCAAGTCCACAACACTTCGGACCGCCACCACAATTATATACTATATTTTTTAATAACTGATTAAAAGGCAATAAAATATAATAAAATAATAGATGAGGTGTTAGAGTCACGAAAATTATTTGATTACAATGTTGGTTGGGTTAAGGAATCATATCATTATACGATTTGGTGTCCAATAATTCACATTCCAATCAACAATCATACATTTTGAATACTATTTAGAATTAAATATATTAATAAGAAAGTTTACAAGAAAGTAAGGGAAACTAGATTTAGCTTAAATGCTTAATTGCAACAAGAGTGAAGTCCGTCAATTATTAAAAATAAATATTTTTACGTATAAGTTATAACAAAAGAACTTTAGCCGGCGAAAAGCTTCATCTCAGATCGATTTATCTTAAGATAAATATTGATGATTGAAAAATGAGTCCTCACACGACTTATTTAAAACAATAATTATCTTTTCAATATATATATATATATATATATATATATATATATATATATATATATATATATATATATATATATATATATATATATATAGGTTCAATTCATAAAATAAAAAAGATTAAGAATTAGGGAATCATTCTCAGTCAATCATTTATCTAACATGTTCAAATTAAAAAAAATACGTGTGTCCATTTTCATTAAGGGTATCTTTGTAAATTATCAACTTTTTTACATAGAACTTACATGTTCGTGTTATCAGGTTCCAATTTGATGATATCTTTATATCGTTTGAATCGGATATGAGGAATTCATTATTAAGATTATTTTCTTTATATAACTCGTTAGCAATTATACGTTTTCATTCCATTAATCGTGAAGTTTTGCATCTGTGTTTCATTTTTCTACTTCTTTTTCAGCTTCCGATTTGATCAGATATGTATATCGTTTGAATCGGATAGGTCGGAGTTATTTATATAACTCGTTAGCAATTATACGTTTTCATTCAATTAATCGTGAAGTTTCGCATCTGTGTTTCAGTTTTCTACTTCGTTTTGAGTTTCCGATTTTATCAGGTATGTATATCGTTTGAATCGGATAGATCGAAATTCATTATCAAGATTATTGCTTTTTATAATTTATTTTGAATTACGCTTATTATATTCCTTTTGGAGTTGTTTCATCGGAGTTCATTATCAAGATTATCAAGTTTCGAATATGTATTGGAGTTATTTCATCGGATTTTTGTTAAGTAGTTTGAGATATTTATTTCATCAGTTATATCGTTGTAGTTTTTACGTTCTGTACTGAGAGAGATTGCTTAATTACATCATATGATCATATATGATTTAAGTTTCTTTCAGATATTTTGTACGTTGAGGTGAGATATCTTCGAAATTAACCAGGTTTTCATCTTTACGACTTTTTTTGTGAGATATATTCGATAATAAGATTGTTTTTGTTTATTTAGATAGATCATTTGGTGTATTATGTCGAATTCTAGTGTTATTGATGGTGATTTGTATTCTTCTATGAGTGAGAGTGAAGAAGAAGATGTTGAGAACTCATTTTTTGAAGGTATCAGTTATTGAATTATTTTGTTGTTTTTAATTTTATTGATTATCATTTATTTACATATGAATATGTTAATATGAATAAATTGTTGTCTTATTCATATATGAATAAACGTGTGATAATTGTAATTTCAAATTTATTATTATTTTTTTCGTTTTATTCATATATGAATAAGTTATGTTTTATTTACATATGAATATGTTAAAATGAATAAATTGTTGTCTTATTCATATATGAATAAACGTGTATTAATTGTAATTTCGAATTTATTATTTTTTTCGTTTTATTCATATATGAATAAGTTATGTTTTATTTTATATATTTTGAATCCTCATGAATTTTATGTATTCATATATGAATGTTTTTTGTTTTATTTATATGAGTTTTATATATTCATATATATTATTGTTTTATTCATGCATTATTATTTTAAGTGGTGAATCTTCAAGTTCAGTACATGATGCACATATTTTGATGATATAATTGGAGAACATGTCTATAAGCCAGATGTGCCTGCTCAACTTATTCCTTTTAAGGGTTTAATCTTCAAATCATTAAAGTTGGCTATCAAAATGTATTCTGAGTATGCTGAAATTGGTGGTTTTGATGTTAAACTGAGTACACAGTCAAGGTTTGATAACAAGATTATAAAGAAGAAACATGTTATATGTAATCGTGGTGGTAAACAAAGAAAGAAATCTTGTGACACATTAGGTACAAGTGGTGTTAGGAGGAAACGAAATTCAAATTCAAGAGCTATTGGTTGTCAAGCAAAGATTATATTTGAATCTGTGTATGGAACTCCATATTATAAAGTTTTTCAGTTTGATGAACTTCACAACCATCCACTTGAGAAGAGAAGCGATTTAAAAGAGGTGAGACAAATGTCATATTCAGAAAAAGAGTTTATTGTGCATGCTTCCACATCAAAAATAGGTCCAATTATGGCTCATAAGTTGAGGGCAAGTCTGAGAGGTGGGTATGAGTTTGTAAAGCCCAAACTAATTGACTATAAAAATTTAAGGAGAGATATCAACATGGTTATTAGTTATAAAGATGCCCAAATGATAGTAAACACAATGAATGACCGTCGAGCTCACTATCCAAATTACTCATTTGAGTTTAATTGTCAAGATGATGTTTTGGACTGTATGTTTTGGGCTGATGAAATGGAGAAGGCATATTATGCTGAATTTGGTGATGTTATCTACTTTGATGCGACTTTCCGAACAAACAAGTAAGTTATTTTATCTACTTTTGTTTATTTCTTATTCATATATGAATATTTTTATATTCACTTATTAATACATCAAAAATTGACTCTAATGAACATTTTTTTTTTGTGTTAGGTATCGAATGGTTTTTGTTCCATTTACTGCTATTGACCATCATAAAAAATCGGTTACTGTTGGATCTGGGTTGCTAAGCAATGAAAGCATTGAGTCTTACTCTTGGTTGCTTAAAGCATTTCTTAAAACTCATGGGAAAGAACCAACACTTGTTTTAACTGATCAAGATGCTGCAATAAAACAAGCTGTTGAGAATGTGTTTCGTAATTCAAAGCACCGATTATGTATGTGACATATAATGAAAAAGTTGAAAAAAAAGGTATTATTTTAATATATTTCAAATATATTACTTATTAGTATATTCATTTATGAATATTGATTGTTATTTTACTTATTATTATTTATTCATTTATGAATATTTTTGTTTTAATACAGATATCAGATGATTTATTTACAAACACAGACTTTAGAAAAAGGTTTTCGAAGCTTGTTTGGGACATTAATATGAAACCTGATGTTTTTGAGGTGAAGTGGGGTTTGCTTATGAAGGAATTCAATCTTGAAGACACAAGATGGTTTAAGGACATGTTTACAATACGTGATTCATGGATACCTGGATATTTTATTGATATTCCAATGTGTGGTTTGATGAAGACTACATCGAGGTCAGAGAGCATGAATTCATTCTTTAATACATATTCAGAAAGTGGGAACTTACTTTTGAATTTCATGATGAATTACAACACTGCCGTTCAAAAGCAAAGGAATACTTAACGAGAGCTTGATAGGTCATCAAAGAAAGCATCATATAAAATGCAAACACCTCGAGAAATAGAACTGCAAGCATCAAAGGTTTGTACAAGTACATTATTTTTTGAGGTGCAAAAGGAAATATATAAAGCATGTTTTTTCTGTACGTACTCATATGTTGGTATTGAAGATGGTTGGGAAGTTTACATTGTGCAACACAACAACAGTAAATGTGCTTTTAAAAATGAATTTAAGGTAATTTTACTTGTTTTTTTATGAAAAATGTAATAATATTCATATATGAATATGATAATATTCATATATGAATATATGAATATATATGAGTGTTGATATGAGTATTCTTATATGAATGTAAATGTGTAAATTTTGTTTTTGTATCAGGTTGAAATAAAAGCTGAAAAGAAAGAAATAAACTACAGTTGTGAACATTTTAAGTGTATGGGTGTTTTATGCAGACATGCTTTTACAATAATGATGAGATGTGGTGTTAAAGAAATTCCTGGAAGGTACATTTTGAAGAGATGAAGAAAGGATGTGATATCAAGAAATTGTCGTTTTAGTTCTGTTCAATCCGATTCAGGTGATTGTGAGAATGTAAAGCTAGTCAATGATTCATATTATAGTTTTGAATCATGTTTGGATATTGTAAGAGATGACAAAAAGAGATTGGCTTTGTTTGTTGAGAACCAACAAATTTTGTTGAAGGAATTTGAGAGTGATTATATTTCTCCTGGATTGAAAAGCAAGACAGATGGTGAAGTCGTATGTAAGCTTTTGGGTGTTACTATTCCTATTCCAGAAGAGATTAATATTCACATTCCTGAAGTTCAAAGCAATAAAGGTTCTGGAATCAAGAAAAGAATTCCAAGTGCAGGTGAAGTAGCATATGAAAATTCTAAAAAAGAACATAGAATGTGTTCAGGATGTGAAAAGCGAGTTCCACACAATTTACGTACTTGTCCAGAAAGAGTTGGAGCTGCTAAATCAGCAAAAGACAGTTAGGGATTTTTTTTATTCATTTATGAATATATGCAGATAAAAACAATAAACAATAATATTCATGTATGAATAATACACATTTATATTGATATGGTAAATTGATATGTTGATATTTGTTTTTTAAATTACTATACAATAAGTTATATTGATATTGTGAATTATTTATAAATGAATATAAATATGTGAAATTTGTTATACTAATAAATAAGTAATATTTATATATGAACTTTTTTATGTTAATATCTGAACTTTGTTATACTAACATATTACTTTGAACTTATTTATAAATGAATATATCATATTCGTATTCATTTATGAATAAATAAAAATAAATTTTGAAAATATTTGAATATAAAAAAATGACATAAATAAGCAAACTTGTTTCTACTAATAAGTTAGTTATATTCATATATGAAATTTGTTATATTCATATATGAACTTTGTTATACTGACATATTATTCCTAATTTAATCATAAATGAAGATATCATATTCGTATTCATTTATGAATAAACATAAAGAAACTTTGAAAATATTTAAATATAAAAAACTGATAGAAATAAGCGAAGTTGTTTCTATTACATAATCATTCAACACAAGATAATAAAAGTTGTTCATAAGCATTTCACAAAATATTAAAACAATGTTCAACAATATCTAACTGTCACAACTAGAAATTTTGTGTCATGTAATCTATACACTCAAGTTAATGTGAATCAAAACTTAAGAGCATGTGTGATACCTACTATTATGACATCAAAAACTTCAATCAAATACATCCTACAAGTGCTACAAATGGTCATCAAACAATTGGAAACCCTAGAAGTTCTTGTTTAGATTCACTTTGGACTAGGACTTCCTTATTGGACCCAAATGGACCAATAAGCTTCCAATTTGACTATCATGGGCATAGAACCCTAATTGGGCTCTATTTGGACCCACATTAATTTATTTCAACATTTTGGGCCATATTGGGCCTAGAATGAAATGAATTAAAAGCTTTGATCCATGAATAACCTAAACTAGTCCAACAAATATGTAAAAAAATCATACTATATTCTTTTATGTTAAAACTCACCCAAACTAACTCTAATATTGGGCTTAGGGGCAAAAAGCCCAAATTTTCCTTTTCCTTCAAGATTCTCGGCCCAAGGCCCAAGTCCAAGAAGAAGTGGTGAGGAGTTGACTTTGGTTTGCCACCTCATTATTGTCTTTTGGATTTCCATGCAACATATCACATACCTCCATGCAAGTATCACTTCAAAGATCACTTCTTCTTTTCCCTCCTTCACTCTCGGCCATCTCAAACACACACACATCTCACAAACTCTCTCAAGAACACTCAAGAAAACTTCCTCCCTCTCCACTCAAAGATCTCGAAATTTAAGAAACTTTCAAGAGGATATTACCACAAACTCTTCATCTAAGGTAAGATTATGCTTGGATCTATGACTTAGGTTCTTTTTGTTATCAAAATCTTTTCCTAATCCATGCAAAAATCGTGATCTTACCTCTTTGAAGCATACCAAACTCGAGATCTTCAAGAAAAGGGTGCTAAGGCCAAAAATCACCAAGTTTTCTTCCATCTTTTCTTCAAAAACCGAAATCACACCCTAAGGTGAGCTTCATACCCCCTATTTTCTGTTTTTATGAGTTTTGTGGGGGGGGGGGGGGAATACAAGTGAAAGTGTAGATCTATATATGTTTTGTATGCCTTGTATGATTTCTATGCTTATATGTGTGTTTTTGTGTGTTATAATGTTGGATCTAGCCTTAAAACCCTTAAAAACCGAGATATACTTATGATTAATGATACTAGCATCAAATATATTTCTACATACAAAGTGATCCAAGGAAAATAGCTAAATGGCTTAATAACATTTTATTTGGGCTAAAAACTCAATTTTTGGACATAAAATGTTAAAAATATAAAGTTAAAGGGCCCAAAATGTCATATCACGAATTCTGATGGATGAGGAGTGTCAAAACAGTTTCAATGAAATATTTTCTGAAAATATACTCATTTGGAGGATTAAAGATATAAATTTCAAGCTTAATGGGCTAAAAATGACAATTTCGGCCCAATAGGGCACATTATGCGAAATTTTCTGTTTTGGAGGGCCAAAACTGTGTTTTTCTGTAAAACAGTGGACTACTAAGGTTCCAAGTACTTTTCAAAGGTTTAAAATGCTTTTCAAATTTAAAAAGGACCAAAGTTGCAAAAATTTTCCAATTTGGGCCAAAATTGTAAAAACTGTGAAAAAGAGGGGCTATAACCGAGAAAACTGCAATTTCAAGGACTTAAACTGTTTTCAATGAAAAATATGCTGAAAAATATTAATCTCAATAATTTTTGGTGTTAAAATGTCAAGAAAAATGATTTAAGGACCGAACCGGAAAGTTATTTAATTAGAGGGTTGAAAAGAGTAAATTTTACAAACAATGAGGGGCTGAAAACAGAAAACTTTCAAGGCTAATTCAATGCATGCAACTTGATCAAATATTGGCACCGCAACTACCTACGTAATACAATACACAACAATACCAAAAATCGTTGTTAAACGAATTGATTCGGTCTCGAATCAATAACAATCCGAAAATACTAACATGACGATAACTCGATTCATACACGAAAACATTTGGTAATTCAATATACACGTGAGAGTGCACAGACGTCTACGCACCATCTTTGGGCCCCAAAGTGTAAAATCTTGTTTGTTGGGCCTAGCTAGCCCAATGACCTGATCTTAAGGCCCGAAGACTTCTACCTTACGAGTTGTTGGGTCTTACATGATCTAACACAGCGTAAAAGGACTTTCAATGGCTTTTATACTATTGGTCCCCAAGGGTCCTATGGTATTGCTAGTAAAGTCGGTATTTCATGCGAGGCGGGTCAAGGGCCCCTCGTACCCTTTTTTTTTTTATTTTTTTTTTTTATCCCCAACCGGTTAATGGAGTCATCGGGGTCTTCGTGTCCTCTTTCTCTTCGGATGTGGGATTACTCGGAGTCAGGGCGGTTGGATAACGTGATTAGTACGGACGACGCCTACGGGATCGTTAGTATAGTTATAAACTGATCGTTTGTGTAACGCTTGTTTATAGCAATTAATCATGCGCAAAAATAATCCGACGTTGCTTGGAATTAATGACTTCACGCGTTACAATGGTTTTATTTTAACTTCATGGAATTCAAAGAATTTGGAAAACATCGGGTTTTCCTAGGGTTTTTCAATACATACAGTTTCGAAATGTACACAAGTTTAATGAACACTTTTTTTTTCACAACTATAGAAACAAACAAGCATACTTATGGATCTTCACAAACTTTTTCAGAAACTCTTTTTTTCTAGAAAATATCGGATTTTCTGGTGGTTTTCAAAATAATACAAAACATTGCTTTTCAAATACCGCTTATGAACTCACCAACATTTCATATGTTGACGTTTTTCAAAATACTTGTATTCTCAGGTAACCAGTGAATCAAAGGAAAATGTACTCAGTGATGGCTTGCAGTTTATCTATTAACGAACTGAACAATTTATTTTTGGGAATGTAATGTTTTGAGACAATGTAATGGATGTAAACACTATCAGTTGTAATATTCACATGTTGGTGACGAATGATGTTATGTTTCATGTATATTCATTGTGATGGTATTCAATTGAGTCACAACAACTCCCGAACGTTTCCGCCGTCTGGTTCGGGGGTGTGACACTAACAAACCATTTAAAACTTGTTTCGCAGAATCATCTTACGTGTACTTCAAATCCATTCATCTTCAATACAAACTGTTCTATAGCATCACACTTCAACATTCTTTCATCTTCACAAGAAATCATTAATATTCTTTTATCCTTTTTTGAATTGTTTGCATAGCCTTGTATGCATGATCAATACGCACTTTGAATTCAACTTTTTGATATTTTTCAGCAAGATCCAACACCTTAGCCTTCAACATGTTAATTTCAGAAGTTAGCATTATGTGTGCATATCTTTGCCTGAGCTTCTCTAAAGTAGTTTGTTGAACTGCACTTTCTTTATGAAGACCTGGTTTCCACTTTGAGAGTGGTTGTCCCATATAGGTCTCCATATGTCTCATTGCAAAGACCCCACAATCAACTTTGTTTTTAACTGTTCTCCATGACATTTTAAGTCGTTGGGGTTTGATACTTTCTTTTGAGATTGCATTTGCTCTTGGATGGTTTATTTCTTTAAAGTATTTCACAAACAAATTTTTCTGATCATTAAATAAAATAAAAGTTAGATATGTAATAAATTGGTTCTTTTATGTTGTTGTGAAATGGGTACATACCAAAGGTTTCATTTTACTCCGTATTTCCCTTCATAATCCCCCTCAACTGCACTATTGTCTAGAATTTCAATTGACGGTTTCTTTAAGTTGAAGACAATCACAAAAATGTGACCACTTTTAACAACTGGAAAGAATACCTGTTTTTATGTATATAATGGTAAGTATTTTGTTGATAAAATATATATAAAAAACAACTTTAATTAACATACCATGTCAATATCTTTTATGTTCAAGATTTTTTTTGTACCCATTGGTACTGTCATGAAAGTTCTCCTTGAATTTTTCATACTTTCTTTCATCAGACAATGTTGAAGTTAGATAAGCAGTCTGTAACCAATATAATCATATGTGAATTTTGATTGAATATATATAATTATGTTAAAGAATACATCATATCTGTATAATCATATGTGAATTTAAGTTGTAAAAAACTATAATATTCATAAATGAATACATCATATTGGTGTATTCATTTGTGAATAAGGAAGGAATTAAGGTTAGAACATAAACTTACAGAAACTCCAACTTTCAAGAAGAGTCTGTATGGTGAATTTCCAAAATCCCTTTCCAGTTCTTGGTGGTTAAGTAAATCAGACCAAGTGTCTAAAACTTCTCCAAAAATCTCTATGTTTGCATATAGACTTTTCATAACTGCTCTTTCTGCTATCTGACCATATTTTATCTGGACAACCACATCTCTGCAAATATATAATCAAAATGTCATAGATTATTATCTATATAATAATCATATATGAATATAGATATAAAATAAAGTTACTTACGATGTATTACCTTGTAATTTGAACAACCATTCACAGACAATACTCTCCTGATGTGTCAGTTTGGGTTTTGTGTCTGTTATTCTGCATTTGAAAGGTGATTTGAAAGCATCAGCAAGCTTCTTCTCTCTTGGTTGATCCAGATCATGCTTTGATGGTCCTACTTCAGTAGGAATTGATACAGAGATTGAATTTGGATTAAGAACATTTTTCTTTGCTAATCTGATAACAACCTTCTGATGGTCGTCTTTGATTTGTTTCTTTGTAAGTGTTTTTTTTTGGTGAAGATTCATTAGATTTTTTACTTGAAGTTTGATCTGAATCTTGTCTGAGACCTAGACTAAAGCTTGGATGAGTAATTGAGTATCTGCATGCCAGGAGATTTATCATATAAATAGTTGTAAGTTAATTATAATATTTGAGTTTATATTTTGAAATGTTGATCCAAATTGTTACCTCCTTTATTTCCTTTTGTCTTGTCAGCTTTTTCTCCTTTCTTGTTTTGATTTTCTGACTTTTTCTTTCCTGAAAGATAAAGAAATGTGATTAAGTAATTCATATGTGAATAAGTAATGTATTCATTTATGAATAAGTAATACATATCATTATTTATGAATAAGTAATACTATATTTTTTATTTATTCATATATTGTGTTATTCATTTATGAATAATAAAACTTACTATATTCATTTATTAGTGAATCAACTATTTACCTCTATCTTCTGCATTTCCTTTTTCAATTTCTGTTTGTTTTTCTTCACATCCATCTTTCGTGTTCTTAGCTTTCGTTCCTCCTTCATTTCTATCTTCAGAGTTTTCCTTGCCTGAAACATATACATCATATATGAATATTTTTTATTTTTTATTCATTTATATAGTATATTATTCATTTATGAATAAACAAAGTTATTAAAAAAATCAATATAAATATTGTAATATATTTTAAATCATTCATTTACCTGTATCATCTCCCTTTGTTTTTTCAACTTTTGTTCCTTGTTCATGTACACCTTCTGATTTTTCCTTTTCTGCAAGAGTATTAGTTTTACCTGTACTCATTAGTGACCCTGGTCAAAATTTAACAAAAAAAATTGTTATTGAGTATTGATATTTTTATATATATTTTTTAAAATAAAATTAAGACAAAATTTACCTATATGAATATTATCGAAAATAGTTTTCATTTCAGGGTGATTCCAGATTTCATCTTCTTGACTATTTAAACTTGAAACTCCAATTCCAAGGACAGTGTCCACAATGTTGTCAACAACTTTATCCAACAAATTTTGATTTTTAGTTTGTTGAATAGTCTCTTCATGATTATTTGTTTCCTCAGCATGATCATCTTTTTCTTCTTCATCATTCTGATTTTCATTCCTCTTTGCATCTTTCTCTTTTACTCTAATTTCACCTTCTTTTTGATTCTTATTTGCATCATTCTTCATTCCTTCATTATATGCTTCATTTGAATCAAGCAAATAATCTACTTCTGGTTGACTTGCACCATTATCACTGTCTTCTTCACCATTTCCCTCTTTATCTTCATTTTCTGTTCGATCATTTGTTTTTTGACCCATTATTGGTGTCAAATTGATTCCTTCAACTCCAATTTCATTAATTGGAAAATTAAAAAGTTTTGTGCTTTCAGTTTTTCCTTCAACAATCATATTTTTCATCTTTTCTTTGAAAATTCTAAAACTTTCCTTTTCAGGGAACTTTGTCATCGCATCATTAAGCTTTGAATTCATCTTTTCCTTCATCCTCTCAAAACTATTAATCATTTTTGATATTTTTGATTCATATGCCTATATAACAAAAAGAAGTATATGATTAGAATTTAATATAATAATTTAATGTAATCATATATTATTAACATGTTAAAACTAATTACCTCAACAGAATGATCTTCATCTTTATCAGAATCACTGTCTTCGAGATCTGTATCTCCTTCATTTTGTTCATTAACAAATTCTTCGTTTAATTCTCCAACTCCAAATCTACCTTTTTCTTGTTCAAATGTCTCTCGATATCTAATCTTCTCTGAACTCCAATAACAAATTGTTGGACGTTTACGTGTTACTGTTAAAGCTTCAGAGTGGATGTTATCAGCATAAAACAACTGCACATAAATGATAACTAATTGACATTCATATATGAAGAAGTAATATTATTTTTTACTTATTCATAAATGAATAAGTAATGTAAAGCATTACGTGTGAACAAATATATTTTTCTTATTCACATATGAATATTTGATATTAGATTATGAATAATCAATATTATTAAAAATTGAGTATAAACATTATAATAACTTACCACCAAGAAAGCTGAAGGTCCAACAAAGAAGCTGTTATCTGAGTATGGTATGTATGAGTTTTTTGTTCTGACAAGACAGTCCAAAACATAGCTACACCAGTCTATGTTGCTGATACCTGTTTTTCTTGAAATATAACTCAAGGGAAACAGGTTGCATCTTCCCATTGATGTTGACTCGCAAAAAGTGTTGACAAAAAGAACTAAGAAGTTCAATTTGAAATTGAAATCAGCTTGTGTGGTAGAAACAATAACATTTTTTATTGCACTCAGTCGGATGATTGAATCTTTTTTAAATTGTTGCTTCCATTCATCATAACTTGTATCATCCTTAGGCCATTGATCCAGTTGTGTAAGTTTGGTTCCACCAATTGGTATGCCTAACATGTCATGAACAGACTCTGCTGTTACTTTTAATTCCTTTCCTTCAATATCTATCACCACTCTCTCAGAATCAAATTTTTGAAGAACATAAAATCACAGCTTCAGTGGTATATCCGTGATTTTCATTTTTAACAAAGCTCCAAAACCCATAGATCTTACAGATTCTTTTTGTTCTTTGCTCATCCCAAGGATTATAGATAGTAATGCCTCTGGTGAACATCTGTTTTTCATTGAGTAAAATTCTTTTACCATTGGTTTTTTTGTCTTTTTTGATTCGTGACTCCTTTTTTTTGCCTTCTTCGATGGATGACTACTTTCAAAATCAGAGTCTGAATCTTGTAGTTGTTGTTTTTTAGGAGTTTTCCTTTTTGATGGACTTCTCCTGCTTTGATGCTTCATTTTCTTTGGTACTTTTGTTTCCTTTTTATCTGGGAAATGAAAACATATAATATTTGAATAAGTTACTGATATATGAATATGATATATGCTTGTTGATTTATTAATATTTATTTATTTTAAATAAATATAACTAATATATACAATTTTATTATATATGAATATATTAGATATGATAGGAATTTTGTACCTTTCGCATTTTTCCTCTTCTGCATTGATCTTGTTTCTCTCATTATTGGTGAATCTTTATCGAAAATGTTAGTGTTCTTACCTTCATTCAGTAGTAAGTAGAAGATAAATGAGTTTGATATTTACGAATGAATATTTGAATAAATCATATGTATTCATATTTTTTTATTCACATATGAATATGTTTTGTTATATTCATATGTGAATAGAACATATGTAAGTGATTCTTGTTGTATTCACATTTGAATAATGTATGTATGGTAGCAAGCTATGTTCTATTCATATGTGAATATAACATACATATTCACGAATGAATATTCGAATAAAACATATGTATTCATATTTTTTTATTCACGTATGAATATGTTTTGTTATATTCATATGTGAATAGAACATATGTAAGTGATTCTTGTTGTATTCACATTTGAATAATGTATGTATGGCAGCAAGCTATGTTCTATTCATATGTGAATATAACATACATATTCACAAATGAATATTTGAATAAAACATATGTATTCATATTTTTTTTTATTCACATATGAATATGTTTTGTTATATTCATATGTGAATAGAACATATGTAAGTAATTCTTGTTGTATTCACATATGAATAATGTATGTATGGCAGCAAGTTATGTTCTATGTGAATATAACATACATATTCACGAATGAATATTTGAATAAAACATATGTATTTATATTTTCTTTATTCACATATGAATATGTTTTGTTATATTCATATGTGAATAGAACATATGTAAGTAATTCTTATTGTATTCACATATTAATAATGTATGTATGGCAGTAAGTTATGTTCTATGTGAATATAACATACATATTCATGAATGAATATTTGAATAAAACATATGTATTCATATTTTCTTTATCCACATATGAATATGTTTTGTTATATTCATATGTGAATAGAACATACGTAAGTAATTCTTGTTGTATTCACATATTGATAATGTATGTATGGCAGCAAGTTATACATATTCACGAATGAATATTAGTTTTGCTTGTGTTCAGAAGTAAACAAAACATATTTTATTTACCTTTTTTATTTCTTCTTGGTTTTCGTTATATGTATTCTTCACTGTTGATGTCGTTTCTGTAAGGGTAAGTAGTTAATATTAGGAAAACATAAGCAAAATGTTAAGTAACGTTTGTATTTTGACAGAATAGTTTTGAATAAAGATGAAAAATGAAGAGATGATGTAAAATCATTTATATATCAAATAATAATGGATGATTCTTACAAAAATTTTACGTAAATAAAGTAACAACGAAGGAGGGTTACGAGAATGAACGAGTATCATAAATTTCAAGTAAAATTGAAGTAAACAACCTTTTTTGAAGAATGAATAGTGTGAAAACAATGTTTTTAGTTATAAATCAACTATTAATTTCTGAACATTACGAGAAATTTCAAGTAATCATGTGATAATTTTAGAAATGATTTGAAATCGTTAAAAACTCGAGAAAAAAACACCGATGGTTACCTTTCATTGTCAAGAGAGAGGAAATGATCTCGTTCATGTTTTCATCGGAAGACATTTTTCTTCGTTTATGTTATTTGATGCTTCTACAAATGTGTTTCTTCTTGTCGACTGTTCTTCAAATGGTTTTCAAGTTATGGTGTATCGAAGAGGGAAATGGTGCTTTTCTGTCGAGATTTGACGTGATATCAAATTACTCAAGTGCCCTGACGGTTTAATGTTTTTTGATTATTTACAAATTTGCCACCGCTCATTAATGTATTTGGATTATTTACAAGTTTGCCACCGTGCGTTTTTTAAGCTCGTTAAATGATTGGCTGAGAATGGTTCCCTCATTCTCAATTGAGAATAGGGGAATCGTTCTAAGCCAATCATTTAATAGCATCTTAACGTAAAATATACGGTGGCAAACTTGTAAATATAATATGAAATCCTTCAATCACAGATATGTAACTGTGGATAATTTGATAATAATTCAAATTCATTATACTCGATCGTTCATCATCCAAATTTCTTCTCCAACGTTCAACGATCATCCAGATTTCTTCAATTAAATCATCGATCAATATCATCTAGTATTAGTCAATCATCCATCTTCGTCAAAAACACGTTCATCAACATCATTCAACAGTAGATCAAAAAAAATCGTTTTTGGTTCTTTCAATTCAACCCTCAACTATGCTTGAGTACGAGAATATCTTCAACATCTACGATTAATTTTACTCCCGGTGTCATTAGATCAATATCATCGATAATCAACAACAGTTTCACTTCATATCATTCATTCAACATCGATCATTAAAAAAAACTTCGAAATTAAGGTTAGAAAAACATCAAATCATTTTTTTTTGAAAAATTTCATATAATTCTCTATCAATCTACTATTTTGTAAGTTTTAAATAATCAAAGTATCATGTTTTTAGCATTTTTAAGAAAGCTTACTTGTATGCACTCCAACTGTTTGATGAAATGCATAAACTAAATGACCACGTTATATTCACGTATGAATATGTTTTCGCACCTTAATCAATATATGATTATTAAAACACAAAAAATATATACAATTTTATATGTTATTCATATATGAATAACATATAAAAATTATATATATTTGTGAATATATCTTGTAATATGCATATGTTAATATCCTGTGTAATATTCACATATGAATATATCATCTAATATTCATAAGTGAATATAGCATCTAATACCTACAAGTGAAAATATTATGTAATATTCACAAGTGAATGCATCGTTTGATATTTAAATATGAATATCATGTATCATATTCACAAGTGTATATATTATATATTATTCATATATGAATATACTGTGTAATATTCATGAATGAATATATATATCATGCAATATTTAGATGTGACTAGAATGTGTAATATTCACAAGTAAATATACCATATAATATTCACATATGAATCTACTATATAATATTCATATGTGAATATACTATGTAATATTCATTTGTGAATATATCATGTAATATCACATGTAAATATACAATATAAACAACATATATCATATAATATTCACATATGATTATATATTCATATGTGAATTTACCATGTGATAATTAGAATGTGATAAATCACTATTATTATGAACTAAAAGTATATTTTTAACATTTTTTATGTGTATTCACATGTTTTTCAGGCATCGTTATAACTCAATAAAAGAATAACATTTCAATCAATGGTTGGTTCATATCTCGGTGGTTGACGATTGGTTGATGTAATTGAGAAGATATCATTGACGAAGACAATATATTTTTATATTCACGTGTAAATGTTATACAATTTAATATATTCTTCATTTTGATCGTATTAAATTCAAATGCAAATGATATTCATTAACCAATATAATGTTGTTTGTCTTAGTATAATGTTGATTTTACATGTAAAATAATATTGTTACATTATATATAAAAAAAACTATGCACAAACCAATTCATATAGTGTATTATTTATTTTTATATATAAAGGTTGTATTCACAAAATAAATAAATCAGCATGTATAGTTTATTCACATAAATAAAAATAAAAGATTACAATAACGATGTTTTTACTAGTAGGATTAAAGTTAGTAACATCATCAGTAAATATGTCGTTATGATTTCTAAACTTTATTCATATATGAATAATGATGATGTCATCACTAGTAGGAATGAAAATTTAGTGACATCATCAAAACAATATGCCGCAATGAAGTTTAGTCTCGGAATTGGACGAAATTCGCATATTTGATGTAAAATGGTGCGATTTACAAAACTCACTGCTTCGCCGTGATGTACGGTGTTTTTCGGCCATTCGAGGCTGTTTAGGACCTCAAAATGACGTTTTTCTATTTTTATAATTTTCTGAAACAAAAAAGTTATCATTTATTCACAAATGAATATAACATTAATAAAAATATATATGCTTATATAATTATTTTATTAACCTAAAAAGATTAGTTGTATGTGAATAAAGATATATTCTTATCAAATATGTTTTTTATCTTTAATTTTATATATTTTATAGTCCTCGGTTTTATTGACAGTTTTATTCATTTGTGAATAATACATATATATTCACATTTAATTATTACATATATATTCATTTGTGAATATTACATATGTTTATATGCGGATATAATTCTTATATGTTATTCGCATATGAATTACAAACTTACTTAGGACCTTAAAATGACGTATTACCTGTATTCATTTATGAATATTACCTGTATTCATTTGTGAATATTACATGTATTCGCATGTGAATATATTTTTTTATATATTATTCACATATCAATTACATACTTGCTCTGTGTTTTTAAAAGATATACATTGATTCTCATATAAAGACATATTCACTTGTGAATATAACGTGATATATTTAGTTTATGCATTTCATCAAACAGTTGGCGTGCAAATAAATTAACTTATATAATAATGGTAAAAAATTCACAATTGAAGCCAATAATTACAAAAAAATCAAATCCTATCAAAATCGATTAATAATCAATAGGTTTATATAAAAAATTGTGAAAAAAAATGTATAAAAAACGAAGTTTTTCAAACTTGAAAAACGATTTTTAATAAATCTGCAAATATATGGTTATGTTGATGAACTTTCGATTGCTACCTGTTGTTTGATATTGGCGAAGGTTCCTTTGATGAAGTTTCGATGATTTGTGATCACTAAATGATGTGACATTGATAAATATGGATTATTTTAACGATTTTGCTTGATGTCAATGAAACTGTACAAGATTGAATCACGAGTTACACTTAGTAGTACAAATAAATGTTTTTAATGACGAATCACAACATTTTGATGAATAAACGAAGATTTTTGATGAAGAATTGATGTTTTTATGAAGTGTCGATGTCTTTTTTTATGAAAAACATGTGATTTTGATAGCGAACAAGTAGTAGAACGTATGATGTTGATGAAGAACATATGATGTTGTATGATGTTGATGAAGAACACAGAGGAACAATCGAGATGAATGAATAACAGATGGTGTTGATGAAGAATAGATAAACGGTCCAGAAGAAATGGTATTTGTGATTGAAGGTTAATATATCATATTTACAAATTTGCCACCGTGTATTTTATGCTAATATGCTAATTAAATGATTAGCTGAGAATGATTCCCCCATTCTCAACCTTTTTTATTTTCTCAATTGAACTTACCTCTCTCTCTCTCTCTCTATATATATATATATATATATATATATATATATATATATATATATATATATATAAACAAAAGCAAGACTTGTCTTCTACGCACTCTGTCTTCGCCAAAAGGATCATCGGGTACCTATCTAATGTGGACCTGAGAATACAAGCATTTTAAAAATCAGCATAAAGCTGGTGAGTTCATAAGTGGTTTTTGTTTTCTGAAAATGTACGAGTTTCCTTTCGGTTTCTGAAAAAGTTACGACCCAAGAAAATCCCATATTTCTTTTATGTAAAGTTTAGTTATCTGATATGTTACACGGTTCTGGTTATGTTCAATTGTTATCCCAGGAAAATCCCATATTTTCCTAAATGTTGACTAGCGATCTGAAATGTAATGTGAAAGATGTATACTGAAAACCTGGCTATCCTTGTGAAATGTATGTTAGTTTACCAACTCGAGATGTAATGTAAAAGATGTACACTGAAAATGTATTAGTTTTAACACGTATATAAACTAATAACTACAAGGTAAACTAGAAACTGAAATCCATTATTACTAAAAATTAAATCTTTATTATTCAAATTGCGAGTTCCATAACCATACGATGGACTAATTATGGCAATAAGTAGTCCATCCTACTTTATGACTTTCGTCACCCTTGAACCTTTCGGTTCGGCTGTAGCTAGCAGCCAGGTGCGAGGTAATCAGCCCCGTATAGATCTATACACTCAAGTCACGCTCCTTATCTAAGAGATTCTGGTTACAGGGGCGGTCCTCCACTCGCGTATCTCTGTGGAGTATTCTCCGAGGACGTGTCTCCAATTTATAGAAATAACAAATTTACTAGTAATAATACAGAAAGATCAAATGACGATCCTCCACTCGCGTATCTATGTGGAGTGTTACCAAGGACAAAACAATATTCTAAGTTAATGTTCAAAGTTCAATGTTATGCTTTTAACTATTATGACATGGGAAAACCATTTGTGAAAATATAAAATACAACAATTTATAATGTTTTTCACAAATAATATGATAGTGTGCTCTGCAAGTTCAACGGTTATCTGTTATGATTATTAGTGTTAAAACCACATGTAAAATGAAACACAACATATATAAAACAAGTTTTGAGTACAAGTATTCCTTGTACTTTGCTTGTATTCCCCCCTCAAAACAGTGAAAACATTGAAAATGGGTAGGGGTATGAACTCACCAGACGAGAAAACGTGTCGGTTTGGATGCTATGTGTCGGTTCGGGGCTTGATAACGCGCGAGGTTCCTATGTAATATGAAATGGTATACAAATGTATCTAGTTAGACTTTAAATCACTAATTAGATATGATTATACACTCCAATACGAGAAAACACTTCAAATCAAGTGTTTGGAGTAACCCGGGTGACATCTACAGACGTATAGGACTTTGGAAAATGAGTTTACTCTTCAAGATTAAACTCCCTATGGAGTTTTCAGCCCTAAGACTAACTCCACATGAGTTCACGGCCGTGAACTCATGGATGTGGGGCTTTATGGTGCTAAATGGTCAAATAACACTTGGGAAGGGTTGCTATGATTTAATCTAAGGCATAGGAATGAGTTTTACCACCAAAGGGACCATCAAAGGGAGTTTACGGCCCTAAACTAGGATTTTACAGCCGTAAGCTCCTATACCCTTCTTATATTAATGATTTGGTGGCCTTAGATCAATCACACGTGATTCAAACCTATTTTACAAGCCTTAGAATGAATTTAGGGCATCATTTGACTATTGTATATGAGTTTACGGCCCATGAACCCATTCTCGGGGGGTTTACGGCCGTGAACTCTCAAAGGGGTGGTTTTCATCATGTTTAAGGCCCCTAAATCGATTGTGGTTGATTCTAGAATTTAATCCAAGGCTATTGGTGTGTTTAAGTGGCTTTTAAACACTCAAATTTGAGTTTACTCCCCATGAAGGTGAGTTTACGGCCCAAGAATGTTATTGGGTAGTAAACTCATGTTTACTCCCCAAAAATTTGATTCAAGGTGTTCTAAGTCCATTCCATTAAGCCATTTAGCCATATCTAAGCTCCAAAAGTGGTTTGGAAGGGTTTAAAGGCTCAAAAACCCATTATATGTGTGTTTACGGCCCAAGCATGTTCCAAGGCCGTAAACACATGAAAATGGTCCTAAATCATTGTTTGAACTCAGATTTGGAAGCTAGAAAGGTTGTACAACAAGTTAGGGAGGTTACCTTGATGAAACAGAGCTTAAATTTGATGATTTTAGACTTGAAACTTGGATTAGAGGAGAGAGGTTAGAGAGAGAGAGAGAGTAGTGAGAGAGAGAAAAAGCTTCAAATGGAAGCTTAAACCACTTTAAATATGTTCCAAGTTCGGGACACGGTGGAATTCTACCTGATACCGACGTTATACGATGCTTTTGGTCGCACCCAATTAAGTTGCCGTAACCCGATATGGTCGATTCTAAAATCTTTCCGATTACTAATATAGAGTGCTAATATGACTTCTAAACACGTTTGGACACCCATTAAGTCATAATAGAAATCCCACATTTATGACTTAATTTAATGAGGTAACGGAAACGAAATTGAAAACGAAGAATATATTAACAAAAAGGGTTACAAGCGATGGAACGAACTTCGGGTTGTCACACCATGATATAGTCTTCTCGGTGCTAGGGTAAGGGGCTAGTGGTGGTAGGGGCTGCTACAACTTGTTGCCTTTTGGTAGGTCCTTGAGTCGATCCGCTTCCTTTCTTGTTACCTAACTTTCACTTCATGACCTTAGGTTTGGAGTTTGGGGTGTCTTGGTAAGTTTAAACGTATAAACCTAAACTTTTTGTAAAAGTCGTCAAACATTGTAGAAAAATCGAATGAACGTGTGACAGTGGTCATTTTAAACATATAAACCTGAACTTTTTGCATGTAAAACAGTTTTGAAAAATAAAACCATCATGGTGGTCAAAATAGTCCGTAATTAGACCAAAATGTTTCTGTTAAAACCTGATTTTTGAGTTTAGGTTATACATGTTTGAACACAACACTTATTTATGCTATTTTGAGTGTATAATCCCAGATCTACAAGTTTACATGTAATATATATATATATATATATATATATATATATATATATATATATATATATATATATATATATATATATGAAAACACATACTTTTCTCATAGTTTTTATTAACATCTAAGTGATAAACTTCATGTTCAAGTAAAAATATACAAATCAAACACATAACACAACGGTACATGCAAATATCCAACGGTTAAACGAGAGTTGACTTGTATCCTCCCCCGAAAACATGAAAAATATGAAAGATATGGGGGTATGAGGCTCACCTTGAGGATTTTTGAGATGTAGATGAATAAGAAGATGAAACTTTGAACCTAGCTTGTGCCTTGAAGATATCTCGAAAATATGGGTGTTCTAAGGAGTTTGACACACAACAAAGTGTGTAAAATGAATGTTCTAAGCATAAATATGAAACAAAACTCTTGAGTTTATTATAGATCTTACCAAAAATCCTGGAACCTGATTTTGATAATGATGAACACTAAATTTTAGAAGAGAAGAAGAAGGATTGTTCTTGAGAGTAATGTGTGGAATTTGAAGTTGTGAAGTGTGTGTATTGTAGCCGAGAATAAGAGAAGAAAGAGGGGAGAAGTTGACTTTGGTGATTGGAGGCTTGAATGACACTTGCATGGATACATGGAGGTTAACTGTCTTCATGTACCTTGGACAAACATGAGGTGGCAAGCTTATTATCCCATCCTTTCCTTTTTTTAAAAAATTAGGCCAACCTACCCAAAGAGGGTTCTCGGCCCAAAGGATGGCCCAAGAATAGTGGGCTTCGATTTTGGCTTGACCGAATAAGGATTTTCGACCCGTTGATGCTTAATAAGAGGTTTTTGGTTCAAAGAGCCCAAATGTGGGAGTTTTTCGGCCCAAATAAGGCCCAGGGAGAGGTTTGTGGCCAAATATAATGTTCAATGTAAGTTTTTCGTCCCATTAAGGCCCAAAGAGAGGTTTGCAGTTCAAAAAGACCAATTGAAGGAATTATAGGCCCAATAGGGCCTAATAAAGAAGTCTTGGTCCAATAAGGGATTTGGATTGAGAGTTCATGGGTTAGAGCCCGAACTGATTGAATTTGGCTTATTGGATCGAGTTTTGGGCTTATACAAGGAGATTATATTGTTTAGGAATTCACATCTTAACCAAATTTTGCCAGTTGTGACAACAACATTAATCATTACATGTGGCTAATGGTGACATATGGCCACATTGTTTGAATGTGGCTAAATAATTATCACATTTGTTATAATTAAATGTCATTAGAGTTTTGATTATCTATACAATGGTCAAACAAACGAATTTAAATGTATTCAAAAATAGAATCTAAAGTTTTTTAGTGAAATTTTGCCACATTTTAAATAAAAAGCATGACATGCCGTTTTTCAAAAAGTGTGACCGTAGGTCATTTTTGTACTAGTGCTTTAACCGTTAGCTTATTCAGCTCCTGGTAGTCAATACACATCTGATGTAACCCATCCTTCTTCTTCACAAATAGGATCGGCGTACCCCAAGGCGAACTACTCGGTCGGATAAACCCTTGTCTAACAGCTCCTGGAGCTGTGTAGAAAACTCATGAATCTCTAGTGGAGCTAACCAATATGGTGTTTTGGCTATCGGAGCCGCACCAGGAACCAAGTCAATCTGAAACTCCATCTACTTCTCCGGAAGCACTTCGAGCAAATTCTCTAGAAACATATCTGGCTACTCCCGCACAATCGACACATCATCAACCAACGCCTTACCCTTCTCTCGGGTATCCATAACATAGGCGACGAAACCAGAACAAGCCTGATGAAGATAGCATTTGGCCCTAGCGGTTGAGCATCGGATTGACCCGCGTTGAGCGCCCTCTCCATGGACCACCAAATCTCCCCCACTTGGGCTCCGAACACGTACCATCTGACGCTCATAATCAAGTACCTCCCCATTGGGGCACAACCAATCCATCGTCAATATAACCTTGTTCCCGAGCAAAGGAATGGGAACTTAGTTGATTAGATACCACTCGCTAAACATCTCTAAAACACAATATTGATGAACCCTCGATACCCGTACAGATTGATCATCCTCAATCTCAACCTCTAATGGATAATCTAGCTTACGCGGATCTCCAACAAACCTCTTGCTGAGCACAGGAGACATAAAAGATCAGATAGCCCCCGAATCAAATAATATCAAAGCAGAGATGTCGTTCACAATGAACAGTCCTAAAGCGAAACACACAAATATAAAAAGAGAAATCAACATAAATAAAGAGTTAAGGAGAATAAAGATACCCATCACCACATCTGGTGCAACACGTGCCTCCTCGGCAGTCAGCTGAAAATCCATGCTCCTTACAATAGGCCCATCTGTCTTGCCCTGACGGCCATCAGTGATCCATAGGATCATTGGAGCAAGCGCTAGTTCTACTTGGGCAGTTGGCCTTCTTGTGGCCCCTCTGATTGTAATGAAAGCAAATCAGATCTGATGTCTGGGTGGTGGTGATAGCAATAATATGATCCTTGCTAAAGCTGTAACGCCTGCAGATCCGGGCTAGTCAATTTAGAGACAATAAGCATCAAAAATGAGTTTTTGATGGAAGATTATTTAGAAGTATTAAACTTAAATAAGTAGTAGTATATGTTACAAGGGTTCAATACATATAAAGAACGCCAAAATCCGAGTTATAACGAAGAAGTTATGACCCGTCGAAGTTTTTCGGCAAAACCGGCACGACACCGGGAGATGTAAATAGTGAATTTATGATAGATGACTTTTCAGCCTTAGTAATCTAAACAAAAGTCATATAATATGTTAAACTAAGAGCGTCCATAAAAAGAACGCCCAAATCTGACTTCGTATGAGCAAGTTATGAATTTTTTAACATTTGGCATAGCTGTGCACGGCCCGGAACCCGAATTTTAGATCGAACAGATTTTGGCCTACGCGACCTAAATGAGAATTGAATATCTCATTAATAGGAACTCAACGGTAAAAAGACAGACGAAAACAGAGTCCGTATGTAGAAGTTATGAATTTTACGCGGACATTTAACAGTATAATCTTCTCGTACTGTTAAATTTAAGATCGGTCGAGAATTAGCCGACAGAGTCAAAATGAAAGTTGTAGATCTTATTTTTACCTACACGTGGATATAAAGAACGTCAAAAACGGAGATCGTATGTGAAAGGTACGGATTTTTGAAGTCAGAAGTGTGCTGTGAGAAAATTGGTGATGTGACACAATTTTGGCCATTCTCTCTCTCTCTCTCTCTCTCTCTCTCTCTCTCTCTCTCTCTCTCTCTCTCTCTCTCTCTAGCCCTGAAACCCCCCACAAAGCCTAAGGAACCTCCCTAGCATGAGACGGAAGCCCCGGAGTGCTCGACGGATCCGACAAGAAGAGCTTTTTGGCTCAGGAACGCTGCTCCAAGAAAAGCCCGATTTTCTATAAAACCCGGTGTAAGTGAGCTACGTCTACGCTATTTTTAATATAGCTTTTATTTAAATATAGTAACGTTATTAGGAACTTATAATAAGTATTTGGGCTATTATTATGGGTTATATAAGTATTGTTTAAAGTTTATATAATAGTAATAATAGCTAGACTATTAATTATTCTCGACGAATAATATACTAAACTCTAGTGGTAATAATATTAGGTTTCATCGAAGGTTTCATCGACGGAAATTATTTTTAAGAAGCAAAACGCTGTCTGACTTCGGAATCAGCACCTTTTCAAGTGAGTGCATAGTTACTTTCAGCTTACACATAGATATGAAGTATTTTATATAAATTACGTGTTGTGTGTGCATATTATTTGTATACTTGCAATCTATGCTGGACGAACAATTGTATACATGTTTTAAATGATTTAAACTGTATATGTATTTTATATCTACAAAATGTATTGGGTAAAACATGGATAGATGTAATAGTTGTTATGTGACAAAATAAAATAATGAGAGGCCTCGTTATAGATGTTATTGATGATCCAGTCATCTAGCGGAATATAGATGACGACCACAGACTATTCTAGACAGTCCAGTGGAATGCTAGCAAGCTCGTAACCTGTAGGTGTTTATTTGAACTGTGTGCTCTCCAGCAGTACTCCATCCCTCACATGGTTGCCTTAGTTGACATGAATTGCTGAGGAACCCTCGAAGCATGTGTTGTCACCCCGATGAAAGTCCTTAGACTAGGTCCCTTGTGTTAGATGTTTTAGGGACGTAAAGTGAGGATAACGGGAACGGCTAATCAGGTTTGTTTGGTTTATAAACTTAATAAACTTATTTATTGTGGATTAAAAACCCTATGTACTCACCAGGTTTTCGAGTATGACCCACTCAGTTTATTTATATCACAGGTGTTGATATGAAGTCACATTACACTGAGAGATTAAGGAGATATAAATCACTAGTGATAATGAATGTAAGTTCTGTTTATGCTTATGTTTCTGTATTGACGATGACATCCCAAATGTTTTAAAATGAATAAAAATACTTTTCTTCGGAAATGCTTTGATAATGTATTTATCATGTTTTACTGGGAACAAATTCCGCAACATTTTTATTAAAGTATGTACTTTTACTCGATCAAATTACGGTCCCCTATCCCGAAATTAGAAACATCCTGAAATTGGATATTACAACACGCAGTTTAGGTGAAAGGTAGCCGGAACCATACCTAGGATCACCACCCTCTGGGTGCGGTTATAACGCCTGTGTTTCTAGCCTAGGCATTAATGATGAAGTAATAGTCTAAGTCAACCCTTGTAACAAATTTTGAAGTAATAAGAATGAATTATGTGAATTTATGTGTTTTATACTTAATTATTATGATTTAACAAGTTAATGATAAAAATAAGCATCAGAAATAAATATTAGATAAATCTGATATCTATGAAGGAAGTTGTAGTGGTTGAAATAAGGATTCAAGAAATATAAAGAATACCGAAATCCGAGTTATAACGAAGAAGTTATGATCTGTCGAAGTTTCGCGACAGAACCGACACAACGCTGTGTGATGTAAAAAGTGAAATTACAATAAAGTGCTTTTTAGCATTAGTAATCTAAACGAAAGTCGTAGTATTCGTTAAACCGAGAGACTACATAAAAAGAGCGCTCAAATCTGACTTCGTGTGAGGAAGTTATGATTTTTCTAAGTTTCGGCTTAGTAGTATGCAACCCGAAACTCGAATTTTAAATCGAGTTATTTTTAGCCAAAACAACCTAAATAGGAATCGAAGATCTTGTTGATAGTAGTCCAACGGTAAAAAGATAGACGAAAACGGACGTCGGATGAAGAAGTTGTGAATTTTTAACAGACTTTTTCTTTCCCGGCCTGTTAAAAATATAACTTTAAAAATAAAGTCAAAATTAGCCGACAGAGTCTAAACGAAGGTTGTAGAGTATAATCTCACCTACGCGTGGATATAATGAACGTCAAAAACAGAGTTTGTATACAAAATATATGAATATTTGAAGTTTTAAATATCAAATTTGAAGCTTATTCGAAGCCGTACGCCCAGCGTACGAGTTTACGCCCTGCGTACTTAGACTAGGTCAGAAGTTGGCCTCGTTGCCTCTTTCTTTGGAAGGATAACACGTATCTCGCACATTGACGCGTCTGAGGCCCGGAAACCGAACCAGCAACACGTTTCGTATGCCCAACGTACCGAAGTTACGCTCAGTGTAGAGCATCAGAAGCCAGTACACCCCGCATACCTGAAGATTACGCCCAGCGTACCGAGGGTCAGGAGTGTACTATAAATAGCAAGCGAAGCCCTCCGGAAATGGTTGCTAATTATCATACTCTTTCACTCTCAATACCCTCTCTGGCTACTCTAAATCATCCCGAAGCCTAGGGAACATCCCTAACACCCGAAGCAAGTCCTGAAGAACCGAAGTCCTCGAGAAAATAAATTTTTCGAGTCGAAACTCTGCCCGTGTGAAGCCCGATTTTTTAGAAAACATCACGGTTTCATTGAAAAAGATTGTTTTAAAAGGGACGAAGTGTTGTCCAGTCACCGTCTTATCAAGTGAGTGTATAGTCACTTTCATTTTACACATAAATATGAAGTATTTTATATAAAATACGTGCTATGTGAATATATATTATTTGTTTAGTTGGGATGGATGTTGAATGAATGTTTTATGCAAGTTTTAAATGATTTAAACAGTATACGTATTTTATATCTACAAAAATGTTGGGTAAAACATGGGTAGATGAAATAGTTGGTATATGATGAAAGATGAGTTGGATAAATGAGATTATCAGTGATATAGATCATGAGATGAGGGTGAGGGATGAAATATGAGAGAATCCCTTACCCAAACGTTGGCCCACATCATCTAACAGAGTATGGATAACAACAATGTATTATTCTAGACAGTCTGTGGAACACTAGCATGCTCGCAATCTGTAGGTGTTGTGAACTATATGTTTATCAGATGTACTCTAAAAACCCATTGACATGTATTGCAGGTGGATTCCCGTTAATAATATTGTCGATAAATGAGAGCTATGGACTTAGCACATGTTGTATAAACCCTGGCAGCTATGGACTTAGTGCCTGTTGTATAAAGTCTGGCGATGATATGACTTCGTGCCTATTCCTTAGGATGAATCCTTAGGAATGAGTGATAGATGATTCTTAGGGTAAATCCTTAAGAGATAAAGAAGACAATGAGGATGGGTAATTGGGTTAATTGTTTGGTGATAAAACACAATAACTTTATTATTGTGGGTTGAAAATCCTATGTACTCATCGGGTTTCCCAACCCGACCCACTCAAGTTATTTTTATCACATGTGTTGATACGAAGCTACGTTACACTAAGAGATTAAAGGAAATGTAAAATCACTAGTATAAATAAATGTAAGTTCTGTTTATTCTTATGTTTTTGTATTGACGATGACATCCCAAAGTTTTAAAATGAATAAAATACATTTCCTCGGAAATGATTTGATAATATATTATCATGTTTTTGGAAACAAATTTTGCAACGTATTTCTTTAAAAGATACTTTGATTTTCTAAAAAATCAAGCATAAACAAATCGGTATTTTCGGGCCGGAAAATGGGATGTCATAGCGGTTTAGCCTATGGTTTAGAGCCTTGCATTTTCTCCTCATCACAATCTCCCTCCTCACCTGATTGATCCATGTTTAAATTTATATATATATATATATATATATATATATATATATATATATATATATATATATATATATATATATATATAGTTACCTTTACCACACCAATTTGTATATTTTCTCTAAAAAAACTTATTCAATCACAATGTAGTCATCATCATCTAGTTCGTTGGATTCTATGGCGCAAGAAAAAGCAACATTTATTGGTTTCGTCATGGCAAAATCAGTTGTGTATTTCCAAAACTAGCAATCTCAAAGTTCACATTTTTAAAACGAGAAGACCTCCGTTGAAGAGAAATTCTGAAGTTGGGCACAAACATCTTATAGAAGTTATTTTGTAGATGACGTTGTATGTGCTGAAAATTTTTGACGGAAGTTCCAGATGAGGAAAGAGTTATTTTTATGGTCCGTGACTTGCAAAGTTGTTTTCCATATTTTCAATTGTAGTATGATGCGAGAGGTAGAAAAGGTTTTTCTCCAATTTAAAAATGCGTATACGTAATTCATCAATTAGCATACGACATGGCAGTAGATAATTGGGACGAGTATTTGAGAATGTCCGAGGGTACCACATGGGATACCAATTACAAGTTCGCAAAACCTATTACTTTGGTGTACGCCGAACGATATTTGTGCAAACCAATGATAAATGATGTCCACCAATTGTACATAGTGCGTGAAAATAAGCATGGGTTCCCAAGAATGTTAGGTAGCATCGATTGCATGCAATGGTCTCGACCATTGTGTCGCAACGCATGGCGTAGTCAATACATACGATATGATCATAGAGAGCCAACGAATATTCTAAAAGCAATTGCATCTCATGATCTTTGGATATGACATGTATTCTTTGGTCCAACAGGTGCAAACAATGACATCAGTATTCTAGACCAGTCACTAGTATTCAACGACATCTATCTTGGAAAGTTGCATGATGTATCGTGTCAAGCAAATAGGGTAGCATATAAGTGTGAATATTATCTTACTGATGGGGAATCGTTTACATGTCTGAACGACAAAAAAAAAATAATAAATAAAAAAAAGTTTAAGTAGGAACAATAGTCAGCTAAGAAGGATGTGGAACGAACATTTGGTGTACTCAATAGGCGTTGGCAATAACTACAACAAGTAGGGGCATAATCATATGAATTCAAAAGATTGCAACACATAATGTACGCGTACATTATATTATATAATATGGTTCTAGAAGATGAAGTAAAAACGATATGTTACTATAATGAAAATAAATTTTGCCAAATGTCGAATAAGTAGTTGTTGGTAGATAAGAGTATAGGGCAAACATAAGGGAAGTATGTGATCGCGACATTAATCACTCCCTTCATTCGGATTTGGTGTAACCTATTTATAAGGCTAACATCAACCTCGAGGTTGAGTATTGGCACAATAATTTGTTTGACGAATCAGATGAAGATTTAGATATGTTCGTCGATGATTAGGTCTATGATTCTAATAACAATGACGACGATGAGTGATGTAGTTTTTTAATAAAGGTTTATTAATTTTATTGTGTAATTTTTTTTATTATGTTCTAGGGTTTATTATGTAATTTTTATTTTTGAGTAATGAAGTATTTTTATTTTTATTAATATTTTGTGTTTATTAATCAATTTTTAATTAATTCAATTATATTTTTGAATTATATTCTTTAAAATTAAATTAATTCTATTTTTAAAAAATAAAAATGAAAGCTGACTATTTTTTGGATTTTGAAGAATTAATCGTGAGTAATGAAAAGTTAACGTGACACGAAGATGAAAGATGAGGATATCATTGGGTGTTTTATCATAAATAATAATAAAAGATAAAAATATATTTTCAAAGGACCGGACCGTTCGGGTCGAAAAAACTTGATGTTGTGAAAAACCAGATCAACAAAGGTCAAAATAAAAAAAATCCCCAGTCTGACCCAGTCGTATGTATGGAATCTGGCCCAAAAAGCCCAAGTATATTATCTAACTCGTTTTGGCCTTCAATTAAGTTCTTTATTATTTTTAAAAAGATTGTAGTTCAATATATATATATATATATATATATATATATATATATATATATATATATATATTCATGTGATACCATCATATTTTGTAAGACATAGAAACGTAATTTTAGTCATGGATGAAGCTTTATTAGGACGAGGGAGGCGGTGCCCCCTAGCTCATCGATTTTTATACATATTATATTTTCGGACCCTTCAATTCATATATTGAATCTCTGCCCATAATCCTAGTCATTCATTTTAGAGAAAAAAAATATATTTTCAAAATGCAAAATAAATGAAAATTTTTTATTGTTTTAAAAATATTATTTTCGTCATTTATTTTATCCAAAAAAAAATTAAAGTAAAAAATCACCGTTTTTTTCAAAATATACGTGAAATATTCTAATAGAATATTATACTGTAAATATTCTAATCGAATTTTTAGAATGTTAGAATATTCTAGTCGAATATTAAACTATAATATTCAAAAAATTCTAATACAATATTCTAATAAATCTAATAATTCGAGTAGAATATTAGAATATTTTAACATATCTATCAAATTTAATAGAATATTAAAATATTCTAACATTCTAAAATTCGATTAAATTATTTACAGTCTAATATTCTATTAGAATATTTCACTCATAAAAAACGGTGATTTTTTTTTTCAAAAATTTTAAAATTTTTATTTGGATAAATTAAATAACGAAAATTATATTTAAAAAAAGAGTTTTTGGATTTTTTATTTTATTTTGTAACTTTTATTTTATTTTTATTTTTTTTATCTTCAAGATAAGTGGTTAGGATCGCATCCCCGTGTTTCACAAAATTAGCATGGTCTCAAGTTTATGGATCATAATTGGTTTTAGACATGGGTCATTAGTAGGCCTTCAAGGATATTATAGTATGGACCTCGATGGGTCAGGGGTGAAACGGTCGTTTTGCCCCTAGTATAGTTTATGGATCATGGTTTGGGACTAAATTACTAATCGGGTGATACTGTGATATTGGGCCATTAGAATGTTGAATGTTGGACTGGACTAAATTTTTGGGCCTTATGGTAAGACCGTATAAAGGTTTGGGCCCAATTTGGAAAATTGGGCCATGTATTGGGCTTTGACCCATAGTTGACTTTTGGGCCTTTAGATTGGGCCTTAGGCTTGGATCAAGCTAATATTAGGGTAAAAAGGTCTTTTACCCTAAGCATGGACTTATGGTTATGTATTGGAACCCAATTATTAATTGGGTGTTGTTTTGATGTTGACAGTTCGGGAACCTGTTATCCAGCAGCTGGGGTTGGGTATGTGGCACTTCAGCAGTGTGAGGTCAGTTACCTTCTAGTAGAAGTGTGTCTAAGGCACCAAGGCCGGCCCACTAGTACTTGATTATAGTTGAGATGATTGTCTTCGCGATAATTGTATGGTTTGATACTACCTAGTATGTTTATGTGTTAGCATGATATGTTATATGTGATAGTGGTAGTAGGGGAATAGTCCCCAAGTTCGGTTGTTAGGACCAAAGGGTAGGTCGGGCACCCCGAATATGCCTGACAATATGATTATGTTATGATATGTGTGGTAGTAGCAATAGGGGTGAAATAGTCCCCGAAGTTCGATTGTTAGGACCGAAGGGTAGGTCAGCACACTAGAATGGCTTGAGACGGGTAGGTCAGCACCCCAGAATGGTGTGATATGGGTAGGTCGGCACCTCAGAATGGTCGGACCGGGTAGGTTGGACACCCCAGAATTTCCCGGCAGTATGTAAGCTATGTGATTGTATGGTATGTGGTATGATGGGGGAACTCACTAAGCTTCGTGCTTACGGTTTTCAGTTTTGGTTTCAGGTACTTCGTTTTCAAAGGAAAGGAGTCAGATCGATCGCAGCACATCACACTATGGTTTTCCGCAAATGAGATCATTGAGATCACACTCTGATATTGTTTTATGATAACATGTTTTGATTATTTCTACTTTGGTTTTGACATGACATGATATTATGGATGTTTTATTATATTGTTGGTTTCATAATAACCTATTTAAAAATGAAAATTTTGGCATGTATTTTTGGGATATTACAAGTTGGTATCAGAGCCTTAGTTTGAGGGATTCGGGCACACTCTCGGGTGTGTCTGAACTCAAACTAAGGACTTGGTATGAAAATTTTCAAAAGAAAATTATTTTGTAAAAAGAATTTGAAAAAAAATTGGAAGGAGAAAAGAACTTTGAAAGGAACAAGGTATGTGATGCGTGCAATCAACCGAGCTCAAGTAAGTTTTCCCTAAGATACCCATACATGCTATCCTATGTTATTCTATGATATGATATGATTATGAGAACTGCATGCTAGATTAGGGCTAGGATCTAGGAAAGATGCCTTATATGCCTATTGTATGTGCTTGTAGACTTGCATGCTAGTACTGATCAGTCAGTAATAGGAAAACCTATTTAGGTTATGCCTGATTGTTTGAGCCTTTGAATTGCATGTACAGATCCCTGAGTAGAGGCTAAAGAGGTTTGATTGGAATATGATGGTTAGATTTTCCATTGTCTGAATGTTGCTTGCTTTGTGCTTTGTAGGACTCCTAGTAATGTGAGCTAGCTATATTCATGAGGTAGCTAGTTGACATTACTGAGAATCTTTCGACAGCTGAGGACTGGGTGAGTTTGGGAACCTAGGAAAGCATAGGATCGTTTCAGTGGGTTAGTAGTGAGGTTCGGTGAGACTTGGGTGTACCGGTTTGAGGAAGTGACTTGGAGGATTCAGGAGGATTGCGGAGGAAAGTATGTAGGGATGTCAAAAACCTCTGTGGGACCTCGCTCCCACGGGACCCTGATACAATACGGGACTAAATTAAAAAAAAAAACGGGAGCGGGAGCGGGGCCGGGGGTAAAATTAAACCCCGTTTATTTTCGGGACCAGGGTCGAGAGTCGGTATTTCCGTTCAGTACCCCCGTGGGGGCCCCGGTTGTACCTTTATGTAAAAAATGTACATTTAATATAAAATACATATGCAAAATAGATTTTCTAATTTTAGTTTTAGTGTAAGTTTCACTTTCGGATTTCCAATTAATGGATGTTGAAGATGTAGCGAATTGATCATATATTTTTGGACATGTAAGTATTTTATATTTTTAATGTTGGATTTGTCATATTTTATATTTGTAAGATTGTTGGAATTGTCGTTTTGTAATGTTGGATTTTTAATTTTTAGTTTCTAAAAGATTAGGTTTTAAGCTTTTAAAGTTATTAAAAATAGTTTTTTTAGCCTAAAACAAAATAGTTTTTTAGCCAAAAAAATCGCATTTTAAGCCTATAAATCGGGGGAACGGGGGCGGGACCGGGGGCGATGGAGGTAACTGGGGGTGGGACCGAGGGACATGTAAACGGGGTATCCGGGGGCAGGACTGGGACTCGGGGCAACAACTGATTTCCGGGGTAGGACCGGGGGCAGCTATTTCCGCTCCCGTTTGGTCCTGTTGACATCCCTAAAAGTATGGATGGGTGTGGAAGGTAGTATTGGGCCCGTACTACTGAAAGCACAAGATCTATACTCGAATATGTGAGAGTCTTGGAGAATCTGAGAAGCTTCGGGGAAGAGTTTGTGACCTGGTTTAGGGACAAAGGATGTTCTTGTTGTTGCAACCTAGCCATTGGCAAGTGAGTTAGTGAGCGTGGCAGGGTGTTAGGCCCTGAAGGGCATGAGTTCCACGAGGTTGCAGATGCGAGATCGATATGGAGCACTTTGAGAATAGGGGTCCGTGCTAGGTGATTATAGTAAAGGGTCCCGGGAAGAGACCCATGATCCCTGATCATCAGGTGAAAGGCCAGCAGGACCGGAGTCAGTGCAGCACGTACGAGAAAGTGCACAAGGGAGTTTGTCGCTCCAAGGGTTTAGGTTGGTACAGGTGTGGCAGGGTTGGTCATGTCAGCAAAAGGTGATAAGGATTCTTGGGTATATTTGTATCTTTGGAATGTCAGTTCGTATGGTGTTAAGCACCTAACAACGAAACTCAGATTCAGGTTCCGACTCAGGATCAGGGTTTGAACTAGTCGATGCGCTATCGCACAAGTTCATCTCATCAGAGATTATTTGCAGAGTTATGGGCATGGACATTAGTGGTATTTCGTTCAGTCAGGGAAAGGACTTTAGGAGCCCTCGGTAGTCGTCTCGGGGCCTTTCGGGCCCGATTTTGTCGCGGGGGGGGGGGGGGGGGGGGGAGTTAAGGGTCCCTGTCATCAAGATCAGGATTTCGGTAGATGCTCGCAGGTATGTCATTATTTTCCACTTCAAGTGGATATGGGGAATCTGCACCGCTTCAGAATTTGAGTGAGTTTGGACAAGTCAAATACTAGGTCGGTTTCTGCTACTGTTTAGGTTATCTAGGATTTTCATATGCCAATCTGCATGCCGAAAGTCCTTGATGAACCTACAGAGGGATGTATCTTGCGGAGTGGATTCCGCGTGTACTGTTCTCATCTCAGATCTTTGTCGGGATCTGTGATGGAGTATTATTCAGATAATATTGGGTCAGGATTAGAGTGATGCTTCTCCAGTGAAGTCAGAGTTCAGTGATTCTATCATTTCTTCGTATATGGTCGAATTTGTCTATGGATGAACTTTGGAGTTCAAGGCACTACTATTGCTACGACAGGATTAGTAGCACGAAGACGGTGATGTCAGTTGTGGGTGTTAGACGCATAAGTGGTTGGTCATTGGATGTTTAAGAGAATTATGTTTTCGCATGGACTGTGTACGAACAGAGTTCAGTGGTGCTACGAGATTGGAAGTGGGAAATGAGGACTCATCAACCAGAGTGAAGATTAGAGCCTCTAGTTGTCAGCATGGGAGGTGGATTGAGGTGTCAGACTGGACAATATTACAAGAGTATTCATCGAGGTTTCCCAGTATGGGTGTTCTTAAGGTTTAACCGGTGATTAATCGCTAGCATGGGTAAGCACAAGTTGTCATCAGTGGGATACTAGAAAGCAAAAAGGATTGGGAATCCTTGAATTCTCGTGTGTCGTAAAGACTTAGTTGAATCTAAGTGGTGGAGATACTTTTTATTAAGTCCTCCAAATGTGAGTTCTGGTTGCGGGGGTGAAATATCTTGGGTACCTTGTCAAGCGGAAGGGTATTCTAGTCTGTCCCGAAAAAGATAGAGGTCGTGATGCAGTGGGAGATTCTGAGGTCTCCATCTGAGATTCAGAGTTTCCTGGGTCTAGCAGGTTATTACCGAAGATGTATACGGGACTTCTCCGAGATTACGGTTCCTTTGACCCGACTGACTAAGAAGTTGGTGGCCTTTCGTTGGGGACCTAAGCAGCAGAAAGCCTTCAAGTCTCTCAGACAACGGTTGTGCAAGGCACTGATTCTCACCTGCCAGAGGGTGTAGATGGTTTCGTGGTTTACTATGACGCTTTGATCATGGGCATGGGTGCGGTACTGATACAGTGGGGTCACGTGATAGCAGGTTTCGGGAACTAGGTTAGAGTTCTGGTTAGGGCTCAAGTTCAGTGGTGTGTTAGGTCGAGTGCGTGTTCAACCTGATTTGGAAAGTGTTGTTAGACTACGGGGATATCCTTAGCATTCACTAGTAGTCAGATAGTATGGAAAGTGTTGTAAGACTACGGGGGTAGCCGCAACATTCACTAGTGGTTAGTTATTATAAAAGGTGTTGTAAGACTATAGGGAGTGGCCGTAGCATTCACTAGTGGTCAGTTAGCATGGGAAGTGTTGTAAGACTATAGGGGTAGCCGTAGCATTCATTAGTGGTCAGTTAGCATGGGAAGTGTTGTAAGACTGCGGGGTAGTCGTAGCATTCACTAGTGGTCAGTTAGCATGGGAAGTGTTGTAAGACTGCAGGGTTAGCCGTAGCATTCACTAGTGGTCAGACAGTGATAGAGTGTCGTGAGACTACGGGTGTAGCCTTATCATTCACTAGATTGGTAGATGGAATGAACGTGTTGTTGGAACACGGAAGGAACAGTAGCACCCAACAGTTTGGGTCGACCAGTGAGGATATGGAAATCCGCGGATTGGATTTCGGAATTACCCAACAAATTAGATTTGATTGAGCCAGTGATAAGACTGTAAAAATGTCACTACAATTATGATATCAAGGAATCAAGAGATTGCTTATGGTCGTTTGTGATATAGGCCTACCATTGGTCATGTAGCAATCACTTTTAGCCTTGGATTCGGCAACGTTAGGATTTGACACATGGACCCGATCGGTTGGATCGGGAGGTTGTTAGAGCCACAGTGGGATGATAACTAGTGGCAACTAGTCCCAGAGAAGGATTTCTTTCAAAGGTCGACTAAGTAGGGAGCTCTTTAGCTCCGCATCCGGGTCAGAACCTGGTGTTTCAGATGATTGGTGAACGAATTAAGACCAGGGAGGTCTCGTTAGATTTTTGAAAGCAGCCATGTGGCAACATACTACTTTAGGCAGTTCAGTGTTCAGGTATTTTTTTGCATTTGGGTAGTATTAGTATTTGTGTTTTAGGTTGAAAGTACAGACATAATAGCTGGTTGATTGGGAGGTGATAAGTCACTCGTCGTGGGATTAAATAATCTCAGAGTAGTTGATTTGAATCTGTTGCGCAACTCTCATATGAGTCTAACCATTGCAGGGATGAGTCTTTTACTCGAAGGATTATCTGATCCTTCTATCAAGCTTAAGTGTTCTGTAGCCATTTATGGACAGTGACTTGCGCTCTTTTCAGTAGCAGCATGATGGTAACAGTTTGGTCTGAGAGGTCTGACAGGGAGCCGGACCACTGAGACCTTAGTGTTTAGACTCCAGGGAAATCGGATGGGTTTTACTTGAGAGATCAAGTAGTCATTCTCCACCGAGTTTGAAGAATTACTCTAAGGGTGGTTTTAGTAGATCGGGTTAGGCCGATAAAAGGACAGAGATGGAAGGGTTGCTATTGTTTAACTAGCAATTGAGGCATTGACGGAGAGATGTTTATGGTTGTTTCAGCACGGGCAAGCTGTTGAAAAGCCAGGTTATGAAAGGTTTCAGTTCTCAGAATGTAGAAGTAGCTTGAAAGGGTTGAAGGAACGAGCGATATCTCCTGGATGGAAGTTTCGGTTTGGGGTTCCAGTTGTATTCCTCAGATGATTGTTTTGAGATGGGTGTTGGTAAAGAGCGATTTCGAGGAACAAAATCTAATTTAAGTGGGGGAGAGTTGTAACACCCGGTTTCATATTTGCCTTATTAATTGGGGCTGCGACTTAATCATTAGTGGTCATGGGGATTAGAGCTTTGGGAAAGGAAGGATTTAGCCCCTCTCGAATGTAGTTGCTATGATTCAAGTGGCCATGTTTTCAATTATGTCTTCGTGTAGCAACGTAAATTTTCAAACAATTTTTCACATTTTCAAAAAGATACTTTCATTCATAAATATTATAAAAATGTCATTGTATCACATATCAACCATAGAAACACAACCCAAGATCATAATGTATAAAAACTCCTCATGTGTGTAATGATCATGTCGGCGCCTTCCCACGATCCTCACTGGTACCTGAAACACATAACACAACACTGTAAGCATAAAAGCTTAGTGAGTTCCCCAAAATACCACATGTAACACATAATAGCCACTCAAGGCTATAACTCTGTGGACCCTCCGGTCCTAACTCTGTGGACCCTCTGGTCCTAACTCTGTGAACTCTAGAACATACACAACATGAATCACATAGAAATAATGCGGTGAATCACAATCACATAAATAACATACAATATACTCTGTCATATAACTCTAATTACCACTCTAGGTAAAGTATAGTGAGAAGACTCACCTCGGGTAACTCCATAATCTCAAACTCGGTAAAATCTGGTCTAGCCTCCGCCTAATCACATGGAATAAGCACTCTAATCAATACAACTCTCAAGGCTAGACTATACACTCTCTTAGCACTCTCAGAAGGGTAAAAGACCATGTAGCACCTGGTTTCCGGTATGTGAATTTTATTTGAGCATTGCCCTAATTTAGCCTTGGACTCGGCGAGTCATAGGGTCCGACTCGCCGAGTAGGGACGAGACTCAGGACACGTTTTAAGTAGGCGACTCGGCGAGTCCACATCCTGGACTCGGCGAGTCACCGCTGCTAGATGAAACCCTAAGTTTCAAGGGTTTGCACCCTATTTAAACTCTCATTCCGCCCCAACTCGTCCCCATTCACCCCCAGAACTCCCCCAACATCGTTTTCCCTTGTTTCCTTGAGAGATTGAGGTGTTCTTGGTGTGTTCTTGAAGGTTTTGAGGAGAAAGAGGAGTAGATCAAGAAGAGGAGAAGGAGATCGGCCATCTTTGTGTCATTTCAACATTTTCCTTGAGGTATATCTCGTTTTCCCCTGTTTCTATGCTTAGGATGTCATTTGGGACACTCTTGAGCAATTCTCCAAGCTTGTTTGTGCTTAGGGACTCGTAATAAGTGGACTAACCTTTAGATCTAGGCAATTTTGAGCTCCAGGAGCTCAGATCTGTGAGCTTTATGGCCCCATGTGGCTTGTTCATCCTAGATCTACCCTTTTGAGGCATTTTGAACCCTAAAATCCACATTAGTGAATATCCACACGTAAAGTTGGAAACTTTACGTGTGATTTGTGTCCTAGAAGTCCAGATCTATGAATGGCATGGACTGAAACCGAGTAAATCTGTGTATTTGGTGGATGCATGGCGACGACTCGGCGAGTCGCATAGGTGACTCGGCGAGTCTGGTCGCGAGTCACCGATTTGGTCCCTTCATCATGTGTCGAGTTGAGCCATGAGTCACAGGGAGTGACTCGGTGAGTTGGGAGCTGAACTCACCCATGTTAGGACTCGGCGAGTCAATGCCCTGACTCGGCGAGTCCAAGGCAATCTTCATAGATCAAGAACAGACTCGGCGAGTTGTTCATATAACTCGGCGAGTCTTAGCATAAAGTGTTCATCGGGTGAAGATGAACTCGACGAGTTGTTCATGCAACTCGGCGAGTAGGATGAAGGTGTTGAACGACAGTTAGAAGGTGAACTCGTCGAGTCATAGCTCGACTCGACGAGTAGAACCAGGGACCCAGGATATTGGTTTGCTAGGGACTCGGCGAGTGGTGATCCACTCGGCGAGTCGGGTCAACTGAAAAATTGACTCTAGCTTTGGTTTAGAGCTAGACCGGGGGTAAAATGGTCATTTTACCTAAAGGACAGTTAGCAGTGTTTGATTGAGTATGTTGTGGGAATTGCAGCCGGAGGACTCCCGGAGCAGCAGCAGTCAGTTAGTTCCCGATCAGTTCAGCAGCTACTTTGAGGTGAGTTACCATCCAGTAGCAGTGGGTCTAAGGCCACAATGCCGACCCACCAGTAGGAGATGTATGATAGATGATTGTCTTTGTGATATCATCTAAGTTTGCTACTACCTGATATGTTATATGCTAGCATGATATGTTGTATGCGATAGTAGTAGAGTTTGGTTGTTAGGACCAAAGGGTAGTCAGACACCCCAGATACGTCTGACAGTACGTGATGATAGGTTTGCATGCTGGCTTGTTATGTTATATGTGATCGTAGTAGTAGGGGGGTGAAATAGTCCCCGAGGATCGGTTGTTAGGACCGATGGGTAGTCAGCACCCCAAAATGGCTTGACATGGGTAGTCAGCACCCCAGAATGGCTTGACACGGGTAAGACGGCACCCCAGAATGGCCGTATGGGTAGGTCGGCACCCCAGAATGGCCGTACCGGGTAGTCAGGCACCCCAGAATAGTCTGGCAGTACGTATATTATGTGTTTGTATGGTATGCGGTACGTTGGGGGAACTCACTAAGCTTTGTGCTTACGTTTACAGTTTTGTTTTCAGGTACCTCTGCATCGAAGGGGAAGGAGCCAGCGCGGTAGCGGCACGTCATACACACACTCTTCGGTTTCCGCATTTATGAGATTTACTGGGATTGTACTCTGATATTTTGATGGGATGTATGGTTTGACTTTTTAGAACATGGTTGCGATGTGTTATGGTGTGAACAAACAATGTTTTTATTTATTAACGTTTTCTAAAGTAATACCTTAAAAATGAAATTTTCGGACGTAAAAAAATTGGGTCGTTACAAGTTGGTATCAGAGCCCTGGTTTGAGGGATTCGGACACGCCTTCGGGAGTGTTTGGACTCAAATCGAGGGATTGAAAGATTTTTCCAAAAGAAATTGTTCTTTAAAACCCGGAAAAGAGTCACAAGAAAGAGTAAAGTGTGTGACGTGCGCGACCGGCCGAGCTCAAGTAAGTATTCCCCATAGTACCCATACAAGTTTATGTTATGTTTATCAGCTTTATGAATATTGCATGCTAGAATAGGCTAAGGATCTAGGAGTGATGCCTTATGTGCCTGTTTATTTGCTACAGCTTTATGAATATTGCATGCTAGAATTAAGTAGACAGCAGTAGGATAGCCTGTTTAGGTTATGCCTGATAGTATGAGCTTAGCATCCTATGTTAAGTGTCGTTTCTTGTTCTAAGAACAGTTTTGGTTTGAGTCTGTTTTTCCTTAACCGAATGCTGCTTGCTTCGTGCTTGGTGGGATTCTGAGTAATGGGAGTGAGCCACTAGGTAAACACGTCACACCACATGTAATCAGGGCTGAATAATCCCAAAGTGCTGGAACTGGCCCTATTGCGTAGCTCTTGTTTGAGTCCAACCGTTGTAGGGACGGATCTTTTACTTGAAGGATTATCTAATCCTCATCACATGTGATGGTGTTTAGGTGGTGGCTAACTGGCATTATGAGGAGACCTACAGCAGCTGAGGACCAGTTGTGTTGAACTTGGGTTTTCCCTAGGGCAAGCCTAGGATGAGAATAACAGAGAGTAGCAGTAGTAAAGTGGAGCTAGTGGAGTCGAGGAATTCCTCGGAGAAGGTACGGATAGATGTGGAAGGTAGTATGGGCCCGTACTACTGAAAGCAGAGGATCCGTACCCGAGCTGAGGAAGGCCAAGACGAGACCAAGGAACCTGTAAGTAGTTGAGATCCCTCAGAAAGTAGCAGTACCACTAATGATTATTATGATGTTTTGCAGAATGGTGGTACTTCGACCGAGACCGACAGATGGCGGGTCAGGAGAGGGGTCAGGTTCGGGATCTGGCACCGAGCCGATTGAGGAGAGGCTACGTGAGTTCATCACGTCGGAGATCACTAGGGGCATCCTTGAGTCGACCCCCATCATCTTTGGGTCGATCAAGGAAGGGATCGTGGAGTTGATGGAGGATCGCCTACGGGCATTCAGGAGCGACTTGGCCTCTAGCCAGTCGGGATCTCGCACACTGTCCTTCAAGGACTTCAGAGGTAGTGGTGCGCCGGATTTCCATGGGGTGAAGGACCCCATTGTCGCCAGGCGGTGGATTGCGGATATCGAGTCCGCCCAGTTGACCAGCTTCTGCCCCGAGGGGTCGAAGGTGAGGTACGCATCAGGGTGTTTACGGGACCGGGCTCGAGATTGGTGGGAGTCAGTGGGTGACTCGTTGGGAGCCTCGGCTATCGAGGCAATGACCTGGTCGGACTTTGTGGCTAGGTTCAGGGCAGAGTTTGCGCCAGCGGTCGAGCTTCAGTAGCTGGCCAGGGAGTTTTTAGACATGAGGCAGACGACAGAGACCGTGGCGGAGATCACCGCCAAGTTTCGGGAGAGGGCTTTATTGGTGCCCCAGTATGCAGGTGATGAGGATATGAGGAGGACTCATTACCATGATATGCTACGAGCTGACATTCGGGAGCATGTTAGCTTTTCGGCTTGCCCTACCCTGGACTCCATGATTGCCAGGGCTAGGGAGAGAGAGATAGATTTGGAGCACATTCGGAAACGGAAACTTGAGGATGGTCAGGCATCAGGGGCTTCGGGGAAGAAGCCCAAGGGATCAGATGGGAGGCCAAAAGGCCAGTCGGGACCGAGCCGCTGCAGGAGGTGCGGCAAGCCGCACGAGGGGGCGTGCAGGATGGGATCGTCAGGCTGCTACAAGTGCGGCAAGTTTGGGCATATCAGCAGGGATTGCACTGCTCCTGCGACAGTTATTCAGACATCGGAGTTGCTGTGTTTCCACTGCAACCAGAGGGGCCACAAGAAGGCCAATTGCCCCATGTTGACAGTTTCAGCGCCAGTGAAGGCGCCAGCTCCAGCGACCCTGCGGATCACGGATGGCCGTCAGGGCAAGGCAGAGGCTCCAGTGGTGAGGAGTCGGGCATTTCAGTTGACTGCTGAGGAGGCACGCGCCGCGCCCGATGTGGTGACGGGTATGATTCCTTCCTTCTATCTTTTATTTTGCGTTGTTATGATATTGATATGTGCTCCGTGTGTATACATGTGTATTAGGATCGTTCCATGTGAACGGCATCCCGGTTCAGGTATTGTTCGACTCGGGTGCATCCCGATCGTTCGTTTCTCTTGCTCTTAGCAAGAGATTTCATGAGACTTCAGGTGAGTTAGATTGCCCGTTAGAGGTAGAGATTGCTGACGATCGATCGGTTCGAGCGTCGATGGTGTTTCGAGATTGTGTCCTGCGACTGTTTGAGGAGCGTTACCTGGTAGACTTGGTTCCCATTCCATTGCGTGGGAACAAGGTGATTATTGGTATGGATTGGTTGAGCCCTAATGGGGCAGTGATAGATTGCGCACAGCAGCTAGTGCGAGTCAGGACCCCAAGCGGGGGAGAGTTAGTGATTCATGGAGAGCGGCCGCAGTGTGGACCCACTGTGTGTTCAGCAACGAGGGCTAGGCGCTACCTTCAGCAGGGATGCGCGGGTTATGTCGCGTATGTGATGGATACCCGGGAGGCGGGTAAGGCGACCGTGAGCGAGGTCCCGGTGGTTCGAGATTTTGCTGATGTTTTCCCGGAGGAACTACCTGGGATACCTCCGGAGCGACAGGTGGAGTTCAGGATTGACCTCATTCCCAGTGCGGCTCCGATAGCCAAAGCACCGTATCGGTTGGCTCCTCCCGAGATGCAGGAGTTGTCTACGCAGCTGCAGGAGCTGCTGGACAAGGGATTTATTCGGCCGAGCAGTTCACCCTGGGGAGCCCCGATTCTGTTCGTAAGAAAGAAGGACGGGTCGCATCGGATGTGTATAGATTATCGGGATCTGAACAAGGTAACGGTGAAGAACCGATACCCGCTTCCAAGGATTGACGACCTATTTGACCAGCTTCAGGGAGCATCTTGGTTCTCCAAGATTGACTTGCGTTCGGGGTATCATCAGATGAGGGTCAGGGAGGAGGATATGCAGAAGACTGCGTTTCGGATGCGCTATGGTCATTACGAGTTCGCGGTGATGCCGTTTGGGCTCACCAATGCTCCTGCCGCGTTCATGGACCTCATGAACCGCGTGTGTAGACCGATGCTGGATCGGTCTGTGATAGTCTTTATCGATGATATCTTGGTCTATTCCAAGACTCGGGAGGAACACGAGGAGCATCTGAGGGAGGTATTGGAGACCCTGAGGAGGGAGAGATTGTATGCCAAGTTCTCCAAGTGTGAGTTTTGGTTGCGCGAGGTGCAATTTCTTGGACACCTCGTCAACCAGAACGGGATTCTGGTTGATCCGGCCAAGGTCGAGGCCGTGATGAGATGGGAGGTCCCGAAGTCTCCATCCGAGATTCGGAGCTTCCTGGGATTGGCGGGCTACTATCGGAGATTTATCCAGGATTTCTCCAAGATAGCCGTACCCCTGACACGACTGACAAAGAAAGTCGTGGTCTTTCGGTGGGGACCCGAGCAGCAGGCTGCGTTTGAGATGCTGAGACAGAAATTGTGTGAGGCACCGATCCTAGCCCTGCCTGAGGGCGTAGAGGATTTTGTGGTTTACTGCGATGCGTCTATTTCGGGGTTGGGCGCAGTTCTGATGCAGAGAGGGTATGTCATTGCCTACGCTTCGCGGCAGCTAAAGCCTCACGAGGCAAATTACCCGACGCACGATTTGGAGTTGGGGGCGGTGGTCTTTGCCCTCAAGATTTGGCGGCATTACCTCTATGGGGTTCGGTGTACCATCTACACGGACCACAAGAGTTTGAGGTACCTCATGGACCAGCCGAATCTGAATATGAGGCATCGGCGGTGGTTGGATGTGGTGAAGAATTATGATTGCGAGATCCTTTACCACCCGGGGAAGGCCAATGTGGTGGCCGATGCGCTTAGCCGCAAGACGGCGCCGATCAGGGACGTCTGTTTGAGGATGACTGTGGTGACTCCCCTATTGGAGCAGATTCGGGAGGCTCAACAGGAGGCTATCAAGGAGGAGCATCGGAAGAGCGAGCATGTAGTGGGTCAGATTTCCTCCTTTGATTATGATGGCAGAGGACTTTTGACATTACACCGTAGGGTGTGGGTGCCGTATCACGGTGGCGTGCGTCAGATTTTGATGGAGGAGGCGCACAAGTCCAGATTTTCTATTCATCCCGGGGCGACGAAGATGTATAGGGATCTTCGTCTGGATTATTGGTGGCCTTGCATGAAGCGGGATGTGGCATGGTACGTCGAGCGGTGCTTGACCTGCAGGAAGGTCAAGGCTGAACATCAGAGGCCGCATGGCAAGATGCAGCCGTTGGACATTCCACTGTGGAAGTGGGAAGATATCACGATGGATTTTATCACAAAGCTTCCCAGGACCGCACGGGGAGTGGATTCGATTTGGGTCATCGTGGATAGATTGACCAAGAGTGCTCACTTTATTCCGATTCAGGAGAGCATATCGGCCGAAAAATTGGCCGACATCTATATCAGAGAGATTGTGGCACGACATGGGGTGCCAGTATCGGTAATCTCGGACAGGGATGTGCGTTTTACTTCCAGATTCTGGAAGAAATTTCATGACGAGTTGGGCACTCGTCTACATTTCAGCACCGCCTTTCACCCGCAGACAGATGGTCAGAGTGAGCGGACCATCCAGACTTTGGAGGACATGTTGCGGGCGTGTGTTCTGGATTTCGGTGGTAACTGGGATACCTATCTTCCTTTGGCTGAGTTCTCCTACAACAACAGCTATCACGCGAGTATTGACCGACCCCCGTTCGAGATGTTGTATGGGCGGAAGTGCAGAACCCCGATATGTTGGGGGGAGGTTGGCCAGAGAGTCATGGGAAGCACCGAGGTGGTGCTAGAGACGACCGAGAAAATCCAGCAGGTTCGGAGCAGACTTCAGACTGCACAGAGTCGGCAGAAAAGCTACGCCGATAGACGCCGATCCGACTTGGAGTTCCAAGTCGGGGATATGGTCCTCCTGAAAGTGTCGCCTTCGAAAGGTGTCATTCGATTCAGGAAGCGGGGCAAGTTGGGCCCAAGGTTCATCGGGCCGTTCAGGGTTGCAACCCGGGTGGGCAAGGTGGCGTATAGGCTGGACCTGCCAGCCGAGCTCAGTCAGATCCACAGCACCTTCCATGTTTCGCAGCTGCGGAAGTGTCTGGTGGACGATTCAGCAGTAGTACCGTTGGAGGATATTCAGGTTGATGACAGCTTGAATTACATTGAGCGCCCAGTCGCAATACTTGATAGAAAGACCAGGACGTTGAGAAACAAGAGGGTAGAGCTAGTAAAGGTGCAATGGCAGCACCGCAAGGGTTCGGAATGGACTTAGGAACCGATGGACGAGATGATGGAGCATTACCCCGAGCTGTTTCAGGACCAGGCAGCAGACTTCGAGGACGAAGTCTAAAATAAGTAGGGGAGATTTGTAGCACCTGGTTTCCGGTATGTGAATTTTATTTGAGCATTGCCCTAATTTAGCCTTGGACTCGGCGAGTCATAGGGTCCGACTCGCCGAGTAGGGACGAGACTCAAGACACATTTTAAGTAGGCGACTCGGCGAGTCCACATCCTGGACTCGGCGAGTCACCGCTGCTGGATGAAACCCTAAGTTTCAAGGGTTTGCACCCTATTTAAACTCTCATTCCGCCCCAACTCGTCCCCATTCACCCCCAGAACTCCCCCAACATCGTTTTCCCTTGTTTCCTTGAGAGATTGAGGTGTTCTTGGTGTGTTCTTGAAGGTTTTGAGGAGAAAGAGGAGTAGATCAAGAAGAGGAGAAGGAGATCGGCCATCTTTGTGTCATTTCAACATTTTCCTTGAGGTATATCTCGTTTTCCCCTGTTTCTATGCTTAGGATGTCATTTGGGACACTCTTGAGCAATTCTCCAAGCTTGTTTGTGCTTAAGGACTCGTAATAAGTGGACTAACCTTTAGATCTAGGCAATTTTGAGCTCCAGGAGCTCAGATCTGTGAGCTTTATGGCCCCATGTGGCTTGTTCATCCTAGATCTACCCTTTTGAGGCATTTTGCACCCTAAAATCCACATTAGTGAATATCCACACGTAAAGTTGGAAACTTTACGTGTGATTTGTGTCCTAGAAGTCCAGATCTATGAATGGCATGGACTGAAACCGAGTAAATCTGTGTATTTGGTGGATGCATGGCGACGACTCGGCGAGTCGCATAGGTGACTCGGCGAGTCTGGTCGCGAGTCACCGATTTGGTCCCTTCATCATGTGTCGAGTTGAGCCATGAGTCACAGGGAGTGACTCGGTGAGTTGGGAGCTGAACTCACCCATGTTAGGACTCGGCGAGTCAATGCCCTGACTCGGCGAGTCCAAGGCAATCTTCATAGATCAAGAACAGACTCGGCGAGTTGTTCATATAACTCGGCGAGTCTTAGCATAAAGTGTTCATCAGGTGAAGATGAACTCGACGAGTTGTTCATGCAACTCGGCGAGTAGGATGAAGGTGTTGAACGACAGTTAGAAGGTGAACTCGTCGAGTCATAGCCCGACTCGACGAGTAGAACCAGGGACCCAGGATATTGGTTTGCTAGGGACTCGGCGAGTGGTGATCCACTCGGCGAGTCGGGTCAACTGAAAAATTGACTCTAGCTTTGGTTTAGAGCTAGACCGGGGGTAAAATGGTCATTTTACCTAAAGGACAGTTAGCAGTGTTTGATTGAGTATGTTGTGGGAATTGCAGCCGGAGGACTCCCGGAGCAGCAGCAGTCAGTTAGTTCCCGATCAGTTCAGCAGCTACTTTGAGGTGAGTTACCATCCAGTAGCAGTGGGTCTAAGGCCACAATGCCGACCCACCAGTAGGAGATGTATGATAGATGATTGTCTTTGTGATATCATCTAAGTTTGCTACTACCTGATATGTTATATGCTAGCATGATATGTTGTATGCGATAGTAGTAGAGTTTGGTTGTTAGGACCAAAGGGTAGTCAGACACCCCAGATACGTCTGACAGTACGTGATGATAGGTTTGCATGCTGGCTTGTTATTTTATATGTGATCGTAGTAGTAGGGGGGGTGAAATAGTCCCCGAGGATCGGTTGTTAGGACCGATGGGTAGTCAGCACCCCAGAATGGCTTGACATGGGTAGTCAGCACCCCAGAATGGCTTGACACGGGTAAGACGGCACCCCAGAATGGACGTATGGGTAGGTCGGCACCCCAGAATGGCCGTACCGGGTAGTCAGGCACCCCAGAATAGCCTGGCAGTACGTATGTTATGTGTTTGTATGGTATGCGGTACGTTGGGGGAACTCACTAAGCTTTGTGCTTACGTTTACAGTTTTGTTTTCAGGTACCTCTGCATCGAAGGGGAAGGAGCCGGCGCGGTAGCGGCACGTCATACACACACTCTTCGGTTTCCGCATTTATGAGATTTACTGGGATTGTACTCTGATATTTTGATGGGATGTATGGTTTGACTTTTTAGAACATGGTTGCGATGTGTTATGGTGTGAACAAACAATGTTTTTATTTATTAACGTTTTCTAAAGTAATACCTTAAAAATGAAATTTTCGGACGTAAAAAAATTGGGTCGTTACAGACCATTTTACCCCTTTTATGGCTCAAGGACCCTAACATTGACCAAACCCTAAAAGTCAACAAAAGTCAACTCTCCGGGTTACGCTGCGCGTACAAAACCTGTACGTTGGGCGTACCTGGCAACCTCACAGAAACGGTGAACGCAACCCCTTACGTCGTGCGTACTGGGATTACGCCCCACGTAATTCCCAGTTTCAGACTCCTTAGCTTTTGGGGTCTTAAACAGTTAAGACACACGTCCAACTTTCAGATCTGGCCATCCCTAAGCCTCTTAATCCATAAAGTTGGTGACTTTAAGCCTTTGCGTGGCTGGACAAGTCACTAATACCCATAACATTCCATTTCCAGCCCTAGAAATCTCATTACTCAAGAATGACCCTATAACAACGACCAAGTTGGGATTTTTATGGATCCATAACACAATATCACTGAAATGGGACAGATGTAGGTCCATGGAGTCCATTACACTCATAAAGTCTCCACCTTTGGGACTTTTAACCCTATAAATGGTCCATGCAACATCAAACAAAATAAAAAGGAAAGTTTTGAACTTTATACCTCTAGATGAAGCTCCTTCCTTTAAAGAACTTAGATCCAAACTTGCACTTCAAGCCCTAGCCTCCATAAGCTCCTCTCCTTCTTCTTCACTAACACACCAAGGCACTTTTAGCTCCAAAACACTCATACTCAAGCTAAGGACGATGGAAGGCTCTCTTAGGGTTTCACTCTCTGATATGGAGGCTGAGAAATGAGCCTTAGCATCCTTTATATAATGCACAAGCCAAATATTAGGGTTTGCATCTGGGCCTGCTACGCCCAGCGTAACCCTGGGTACGCCCAGTATACCCAGGAGAGTCCGCGTCCAACTTAAGCCCATGAGTACGCGCAGCGTACTCCCCAGTACGCCCAACGTACTCATTTGCTACAAGAACTCACTCAAGGGATTGATCTTGACAACCTGACAAAAAGGGAAGGGTTAAATAGCTTTATCTGAATTTTGGGATGTTACACTTAGGGAGCCAAGGGTATGACTGTAAATTGATATCTCGGCCTGTTATGCATTTTATGAGTTATTGGGAAGGTTTTAAGACTCGGGTGTGATTCTAGGAGCGTAGGGCTTCTCACAAACTTTCTGTGGATATAAAGTTCGTCGGAAATGGACTTAGAAAGAAGAAGTTGTAATACTTTGAAGTTGTTGGTAGAACTGGTCCCTAATGGAGTTTTGTGACAAAGGCAACCCATGCATGCATAGAATGAATGCGTGTGTTTAGTTGGGTATGCCCAACGTAAGCAGAGTTACACCCAGCGTATTAAGTCACATGGTCACGGGTGTGAAGAGACGTACGCCCAACGTAGAAGAAGTACGCACAACGTACGTTCAGAGTGCCCAAAACCCTAATTCCTCTACTTGTTCCCTATATAAGCCTCATTATATCCTTCCCTAGGTCATTTCAGATCAACCTCCACCCCTTTTCATGAGCATGAAACCCTAAATGACCTTGGATGAATCTTGGAGCTTAAAAGAAGACTTTTAGTGTGTGTGTGTGTGCGCAAGAAGAGAATGTGGTGTTCAAGTGTTGATCTTGGAAGGGAGCTTGTAGATCCAGAAAGTTCTCCTATTTGTCAACCCATTGGAGTTAAAAAGCTCTGATCTTGACCTTTCAGTTCATAAATCCTCTTTTGAGTTGGTTTTGGCCATTCTTAGCCGTCTTCTTGGACTTTGTGAGCTAGGGTCGTTTTAGGGACTCAAACTTGTAGATCTAGACATTCTAAGGTCCTCTCTCTCATAAAGGTGCAAGCTATGTGAAGTGTTTGAGTCCAAGAATGAGTTAAGACCATCTATTAAGCTCTTTTGAGCTCTAGAGTCCCATTAAGCCACGCATGTTAGTAAAGTTGCCAACTTTACTTGAAAAGTCACCCATAGGAGTCGGACTGGAGAGTTAGGGAAAGGGTTGAGGTGATTAAGTGCTTAATAAAAGAAAGGGTCTTAACAGGGGAGTACGTTAGGTGTACAAGCTGGTATGCACAGCGTACAAGTCACAAGCCCAGTACGCCCCACGTATAGCTGAGTACGCCCCACATACTCAGTTGGAGCGAGTTCTGAACTAATGGGCCTCAGTTTGGGACATTCTTTGGACTTGACTACTTTGGGACATAGTGGGCCATCTAGAATTGAACTTTTGGACTAAAGAACCATTATTGGACCTTTGGCTAAGGCCCATAAGAAGGGAATTGGCCTAATTGGAAGTTAGAGATATTCATTGGGCCTTGTGGGACATTTTGGGTTTGGGATATTATTTGGGTCATGGATTGCTGGTCTAGCTAAGGATGTGTGTTTGTGTAATGACCCGTTCCCGGTATGTTGATTTATTGGTAATTATAGTGAGTTTTTCTAGAGGGACTCGGCGAGTTCTAGCCTGACTCGCCGAGTCAGGGTCGCGTCTGAGGGCACGCGTGAGCCGGGGACTCGACGAGTCCATATCCCCGACTCGGCGAGTCCATCTGTCTGGGTGAAACCCTAAAATCCCCGGGTTTCCCACTATTTATACCACCTTATAGCCCCCATTCTCGCCTCCCTCACCCTGAGAACGCAGTGATAGAGCCCCAAACCTCCATTGAAGAGCTTATATGTGTTTTGGTGCCCTCTTTGTGAAGGTGTGAAGAAGGAGAAGAAGAAAGAAGCAAGGAGAAGGGTTGTAGTGAAAAGATCCAAGGCCAAATCAGAGTTTATTGAGGTATTTTCGGAGTTCCATCTTATTATATGCTTTAAACTTCCATTAGAGCTCTCCTAAGAGCTAGTTGGTGCTTGTTTCAAGCCTTACACTTGCATGAACGTCTTATTAAGTCGATATATCTATGGATCTGAATGTTGGGGTGTTGTAGAGCCCAGATCTACTGTCTTTTTGGAGTTATATTGCATGATAACCATAGATCTACCCATTTTATGCATCTTTTAGCCTTATTTCCCTTATTCATGAGGTTGTGCACGTAAAGTTGGAAACTTTACGTGGTAAAACAGCTTATTGGACTCAGATCTATCAATTGTATGCATTGGATTCAAACAAAATCAAGTAAAAATCAGTTGCATGGCGGCGACTCGGCGAGTCGGAAGAACGACTCGACGAGTCGGGTCGCGAGTCCCGAGTCCTTCAGTTTTATCAGTGTCGAGTGGACGAGGTGAGTCAGGAAGTGGACTCAGCGAGTTGAGAGTAGACTCAGTGATGGAGGGACTCGACGAGTTTGTTCATACAACTCGGCGAGTCCAAGGCAATCTTCTTGGGATCAAGAACAACTCGTCGAGTCTGTTCATACGACTCGGCGAGTCGGATGAAGATTGTCTGAGTTCTTGGATCAAGAGGGTACTCGTCGAGTCGATGCCAGACTCGACGAGTAGCAGTGAGTAAAAGTGAAAAGTGAGAGTAGGACTCGGCGAGTTTGGTGGCCTGACTCGGCGAGTCAGCCCAAAGGAGAGTTGACTTTGACCAAGGGTAAAAGAGTCATTTTACCCCAAGCGCAGTGTTTAGTATTTGATTGAGTGTGTTTATGGACTTGTAGCCGAGGAGATTCAGGAGCAGCCGCCGTTAGCTTTCCGAGCCACACACTCAGCAGCCAGCTTACGAGGTGAGTTTCCTTCCAGTAGGAACGGGTCTAAGGCCACAATGCCGGCCCGTTCAGTTAGCAGTAGTTTCCGGATTTAGGTCCGATGCAGTAGTTGGTATGTTCGATGCCTTCGTGGTTCGAACAGGATTTGTGTGCTATGTTTTATGTGTTAAGTACTATGTGTTCCGGGCCACGGCCCGATGTAGCATGTCGTATATGTGTTATGCTAGTTGATGTGTTATGCTATGCCATGTTCAGTCAGACAGTTCCGGACTTCGGTTCGATGCATGGGACAAGGTCCCAGTCAGTTCCGGGCTTCGGTCCGATGCAGTTAGTTCCGGACTTCGGTCCGATGCAGGGGACAAGGTCCCAGTCAGTTCCGGACTTCGGTCTGATGCAGTTAGTTCCGGACTTGGGTCCGATGCAGGGGACAAGGTCCCAGTCAGTTCCGGACTTCGGTCCGATGCAGTTTCCGGGCTTCGGCCCGATGCAGTGGGCAAGGCCCAATATGTGTTTATATGTTATTGTATGGTATGTGGTAGTTTGGGGGAGCTCACTAAGCTTCGTGCTTACAGTTTCAGTTTTGGTTTCAGGTACTTCCGCAAGCAAAGGGAAGAGCTCGGGGTGACAGCATCGCACACACCACAACATAGCTTTTATCCTGGGGATGTCTCTTGATGTTTTGGATTGATGTAGTATGATACAGTTTTCCGCACAATATTTTATTATGTTTTGGGGATACATCGCGTATGTTTTATGTTATGATACTTATATTATGGTTTTGATTATATGGAAAAACGAAAATTTTTGGGTCGTGTTTTTGGGTCGTTTCAGTTTGGGCTGGAAATAAGTTATTGGGCTTAGGGTGAGGCCTATGTAAAGGTATGGGCCTAATTCAGAAAATTGGGCCATTAGTAGGTCATTGGTGGACCTTTATGGATTTTGGAACTTTGATTTTGATTGGTTTTAGACATGGGCCATTAGTGTGCCTTCAGGAATATTATAGTATGGACCTCGATGGGTCAAGGGTGAAACGCTCGTTTCACCCCAAGTATAGTTTATGGATCATGGTTTCGGACCCAATTGCTAATCGGGTGATACTATGATATTGGGCCATTAGAATGTTGAATGTTGGACTAGACTAAATGGTTGGGCCTTACGGTAAGACCTTATAAAGGTTTGGGCCCAATTTAGAAAATTGGGCCATGTGTTGGGCTTTGACCCATAATTGACTTTTGGGCCTTTGGATTGGGCTATTGGCTTTGATCAAGCTAAGATTGGGGGAAAGCAGTCTTTTACCCCAAACATTGACTTATGGTTATGTATTGGAACCCAATTATTAATTGGGTGTTGTTTTGATGTTGATAGTTCAGGAACCTGTCATCCAGCAGTTGGGGTTGGGTATGCAGGACTTCAGCAGTGTGAGGTGAGTTACCTTCCAGTAGAAGTGGGTCCAAGGCACCAAGGCCGACCCACTAGTAGTTGATTATAGTTAAGATGATTGTCTTTGTGATAATTTTCTGGTTTGCAACTACCTGGTATGTTTATGTGTTTGCATGATATGTTATATGTGATAGTGGTAGTAGGAAGGGAATAGTCCCCAAGTTCGTGTAACACCCATGTTTCTGGGCTTGTTATTAATGTTGATATAATATTCTAGGTTAACCTTTGTAACCCGTTTTGAAATAATAAAGATGTATTATTTGAGTATTATGTGTTTTGTGTTTAATTGCTTAATTATGTAATTTGATTTAATTAAGAATAAAATAAGCGTCAAAATTTAAGTGTAAAATAAACCCGATATTTTTACATAACGTTATAGTAGTTGAAATGAGGTTTCCGAATATATAAAGAATGTCGAAATCCGAGTTATAACGAAGAAGTTATGACCTGTCGAAGTTTTGCAACGGAACCGACACGACGCTGAATAACGTAAAAAGTGAACTTACGTTAGAGCGATATTTAGCCTTAGTAATCTAAACGAAAGTCGCAGAGTTCGTTAAACCAAGAGCGTGCATAAAAAGAATGCTCAAATCTGACTTCGTATGAGGAAGTTATGATTTTTCGAAGTTTCGACTTAGCAGTATGCAGCCCGAATACCCGATTCGAGATCGAGTGATTGTCGGTTGAAACAATCTAAATGAGAATCGAAAATCTCGTTGATACTAGTGCATTGGTGAAAAGACAGACGAAAACGGACGTCAGATGAAGAAGTTATGAATTTATAACGGAGTTTTCCTGTCCCGACCTACTAAAAATAAATAATAAACATAAAAGTCAAAACTAGCCAACGGAATCTAAACGAAAGTTATATAGCGTAGTCTCACTTACGCGTGGATATAAAGAACGTTGAAAACGTACTTCGTATGAAGAAGATATGAATTTTTGAAGTTTATTAAAAAATTAAAATATAAATTTAATTATTAAATCCGACATTATCCGAAGGGGAGTCACCGGACTTATCCGGGTTACGCCCAGCGTACAGCGAAGCATGACGCACCTCGCACTCGAGTTCTTCGGATACGTAAGCGATGAAGATTTCTGAGGCGTACGCCCAACGTAATGCGAGACCTCAGCCTCCTATAAAAGGGCATGCGAGGGCAGCCAAAATCTTTTGCCAATTTCTTTTCTCTCTCTCTCCCGTTTTGCATCGTTTTGCATTCCAGAAGTATCCCGAAGCCCCGAAGATCCCGAGAAGTGCAATTCCCGATCCGAAGTTCTGCCCGTGAGGAGCCTAGTTTTTTTGTGAAGATCTTCCAGATCTACCGAAGAATACTACTTCTACAAGTCGTAGTGTTGTCCGATCATCTTCTGATCAAGTGAGTGTGTAGTTACTTTCTTTTAACGCATAATTATGAAGTATTTTATATAAAATATGTGTTATGTGTATATTTTGTATTTATATGTGTGAATGTATATTCACTTTCTTCTATCTCATAGATCTGATTTATTCTCTATGAAATACGTGTTATGTTTGTGTGCCTCATCTGTTATGTGGAATATGTATTGATTGAACATGCTATACTAGTTTTAAACTATGTATAAAAATATATATTTTTATCTACTAATATGTTGGGTAGAACATGGGTAGATAGTTGATGTGTGATAAACAGATGAGAGGCCTCGATGTTGTTGATGTTGACCTAGTCATCTAGCGGAGTATGGATGACGACCACGGACTCTTTCTAGATAGTCCAGTGGAACGCTAGCAGGTTCATAACCTGTAGGTGTTGTGAACGATGTGTTCACTGGTGTACTCTATCCCCCTCATGGTTGCCTTTAGGATATCTATTGTTGAGGAAACCCCTTAGCAGTAATGTCCATCCCGATGAAAATCCAAGATTTGGTCCTTTGAGATAGATGTTGTTTTAGGGACATAAAGTGAGGATAACGGGAATGGGTAATCGGGTTATTGTTGGTTGGTGAAATTAAATATAATTATTTATTGTGGGTTGAAAACCCTATATGTTCACCAGGCTCCCAAGCCTGACCCACTCAGTTTATTTGTATTACAGGAAGTGGCGCAATGGCATAAGATGGATGAATCGTCAAGTTGTTTTGTTTACAAATCTGTATATGCATATATTTGTTGAATGACTTGTAATGTTATCGTTTATGCTTTATGGTCTGTATCGGAACATGACATCCCGAGTTTTGATTATATAATGAAAATGCATCTCTTGATGAAATGCTTTGATAAATATTATCTTATCATATTTTGTTTATGGGAACAAATTCTGCCACTCTTTTAAATCAAAAGGATTTACTCTGAAATTATTTTAAAAAGCATAAATGAAATCGGTCTTTTCTGGCCAAGATTTTGGGGATGTCACAGTTCGGTTGTGAGGATCGAAGGGTGGATCGGGCACCCCAGATATGCCTGACAATATGATTATATTATGATAGGTGTGGTAGTAGTAGTCGGGGTGAAATAGTCCCCGGAGTTCGGTTGTTAGGACCGAAGGGTAGGTTAGCACCCCAGAATGGCTTGACACGGGTAGGTCAGCACCCCAGAATGGCGTGACATGGGTAGGTAGGCACCCCAGAATGGTTAGACCGGGTAGGTTGGGCGCCCCATAATTGCCTGGCAGTATGTATGTTATGTGATTGTATGGTATGTGGTATGATGGGGGAACTCACTAAGCTTCGTGCTTACGGTTTTCAGTTTTGGTTTCAGGTACTTCGTTTTCAAAGGAAAGGAGCCAACTCGATCGCAGCACATCACACTATGGTTTTCCGCACATGAGATCATTGGGATTACACTCTGATATTGTTTTATGATATCATGTTTTGATTATTTCTACTTTGGTTTTGACATGACATGATATTATGATAACATGTTTTGATAACATGTCTTGTGTCGCAACTTTTCATTTTAGGATCGACAATCACTTTTGGCTTGTCGACTAACCTCTTGTTCTCATCATTTCTTAATTCCAAAAGTGGAATCATGTCACGTTCTTCTCCCAAGCATTTCCTCAGATAACAAACATGAAAGGTGTTATGAATACCGTCCAGTTCAGCTGACAATTTGAGCTTGTATTCATGCTTCCCTACTTTCTGAAGTACTTTAAATGGTCCAACAAAAAAAGAAATTAACGACCTACATTTTTTGAATCTGATAAGTACCTTCCATGGAGAGACTTTAAGTAACACTTGATCATTAACCTCAAAAGTTATAGGTCTTCGCTTCTTATCTACATAACTCTTTTGACGACTTTTAACAACTAACATTCTTTCTTAGATGATTTTCAATTTACCAATGATCTATTGAACGATCTCATGACCCACACTGTATTTCTCTCCAGCTTATGAACAACAAGATAATGTACAACACTTTCTTATGTAAAATGCTTAATAATGATGCATTTGATGCTTGAGTGATAACTATTGTTGTAAGCAAATTCCACTAGTGGTAGATGATCATCCCAATTACCAACTGATATGTGCATGTTTAGCCCTAGTATATATTTTTATAATTTAGTAGCTAATTAATTGCATATTATGGACAAAAGGTACTTAATTATGTTTGAATTATATTTTTAGTCCAAAAGAAGTGCTCGGAAGCAAAAGGAAGCAGGAGCAGCTATCGGGAAACTTTAGAGTGAACAAAGGAAGAAAGGACCAAAAACCACAAAGGACTCGGCGAATCTGGAATTGACTCGACGAGTTCCCACGAAGATTCATGAAGCAGAAGAGTCCTTGCTTTTCTGTACACGAGGATTTAATGAGGGACTCGACGAGTCGGTCTTGGACTCGACGAGTCGATTCGAATCTATAAAAGGATCCTTCCAGATCGATACACGGGAATTCTGAGAACCCTAGAGAGAGGAGTTGTGATTTAGAACGAAGAGAGGCATCTGGAAGAGTGAAGATCCAACCCAATTCCAATTTTGAATGATAATTAAGGCATAATTCGATTTCTCTTAACTAGATTTAGTACCTAAACCATGTTTATGTTATTGAATTTCATTTTTGATTTTTCTACTGCCTTCTATTTGGGTAAGACAACTTTGAGACTATGGTTTAATTAATGGTAGGATTAACTTTAAATTGGTGATTTTGTTAAATTAAGCTTGTTAAAGATCCTTATGCATTAACCATAACTATTTTATGTTAATAGGAAGGCAATTAGGTTGCATGAACATCTCTTAATTGTTTACCTCACGTGATTTACGTGAACACTTTATTATGTGCCTAGGATTAGCGAATGTGAAAATAGGATTTATTAGAGAATGGGTACGTTGATGTGTGAGCTTGTTTGATAAACCAACAACAAGAGGCTAATTGAATTATTAATTTGATTAACCATTACAAGTCTTATTTAACCCAAATCAATAACCTAGAGAATTAATTGATTTAGACAACTGGCCACTGCTTGAATTAGTTTATTTTCTAAGGATTAGCGATAGAGAATGTGAATCTAATCACCCGAATCGGTAGCCAATAAAAGTTTAATCCATTGCACTATTACCATTAAATCAACTATAGGATCAATTGAGTCGAACTTGAATAGAAGTCCCTTTAGATATTGAATTTAGTTGGTATTTGCTTGCTTAGTTGTTAGTTAGTTATTGAGTTTAACTATTAGTAAGTTTATAGTTTTGTAAAAATAGAGAAAACCCCTCTTTTATTATTTGTTATTTTGTTTGTTTTTAGATAATTTTAGTAATTAGTTTAATTGTTGTTCCCTGAGTTCGATACCCTGCTTACTAGATCTATACCACCAATTGACAGGTCTAATGCATTTTGTGTTATCAATTTACAATTCAAAAGTATGAATAAAACTAGTTGGTTTAACACACATCACCAACAAATTGTAAAGTACATGTGTACGACATATCTTCCAATGTTTGGATAGTTCTGTCATTATGTCTTCACATTTGTGGATGATAGGCAACACTCAAACACAACTTCATACCCATTTCCTCTTGCATATACCTCCAGAATCTGGAAGTTAATCAACTACATTTGTTAGATACAATTGACAAGGGTACACCATGAATATTGAAAATCTCCTTTACGTAGGTTTCTGCCAACTTTTCCATAGACCAAGTCTCCCGTGCGGCTAGGAAGTGCACACTTTTTGTCAACCTATCCACTATAACCCAAATCATGTTGTCGCCTTTGCATGTCTTTGATAACTTGGTTATAAAGTCCATCGTAATGGCATCCCACTTACCCATGGGTATAGGTAAAGGTGACAGGTCTCCATAAGGATTTTGATTTTGTGTTTTCACTCTTGAACAAGGCACACATTCAACCACGTATGTTGCCACATCGATCTTCATTGTTGGCCACCGGTAATAGGGTTTAAGTTCCAAATACATTTTGGTGTTGCCTACGTGTATAGAATAAATTATGTTATGAGACTCTTCCATGAGAAGATCTCGTATTCCGCCCATATTTAACACCCAAATATGATTTTTGAATACCTTTAGCCCATAATCATTTTTTCTAAAATAGTTGAAATAACCTCAATCTTCAATGATCTAGATTTTTTCCATTATGGATTTACTTTTTTACTCAAGGCATCGGCTATAATATTAGCTTTACCAGGGTGGTAAAGTATTTCACTTTCGTAGTCTTTGAGTAGTTTAAACCATTGCCTTTATCTCATGTTTAGTTATTTCCAAGTAAAGAGATATTGAAGGCTTTTATGATTCATAAATAGTTTTTATTTGGTCCCATAAAGCTATTTTCTCTAGATCTTTAAGGCAAAAACCGTTGTTGCAAGCTCTATATCATGTGTTGGATAGTTTCATTCATGAATATTCAATTGTCTTGAGGCATAATATACCGCTTTATCTCTTTAGGTAAGAACACACGCTAATCTAACTATAAAAGCATCAATTAATAATACAAAGTCATTACTTCCTTCTAGTAGGACGGGAATTGGTGCTTCACATAATCGTTTCTTCAGTTTACCAAAAACTACTTCTTGCTTCTCGCTCCAAGTGTGGGTAATCCCTTTTAGTGTTAAGGTTGTAAGTGGAGCAACAATAAAAGAGATGTCAGTGATGAACCTTCGATAGTAACCAACCCCGCCTATAAAGCTACATACTTCCATGGGTCTCTTTGGCATTTCCTATTTCATAACAACATCAATCTTTGATGGGTCGACCATTATACCACTTTAGCGAAATACATGACTTAATAATTGTATTTCTCGAATCTAGAAATCATACTTGGAGAATTTTGCATACAACATCTCATTATTTAGGATTTTTAACACCTCTCAAAGTTTTTTAACTGATCTTGATCATTCTTCAAGTAGATCAAAATGTTCAATCAACACTATTATCGATTAATCGGGAAAATTTTTACAAACTCGATGCAGCGGATCCATGAATGTGGCTGAAACATTTGTTAGTCCAAACGACATAACAAGGAATTCGTAGTGTCCAAACCTTGTTTTAAAGTTTTTTTTTTGTCAACATCATGTTCTCTTACTTTCAACTGATGATAACCTGACCTGCGATCAATTTTGGAAAAGCAAGTCGCTCCCTGTAATTGATCGAACAAGTCATCTATTCTGGGTTGTGGGTATCGGTTCTTTACTGTAGCGTTGTTTAGCTTGCGACAATCAATACACACTCTCATCGCATCATATTTCTTATTTACAAAGAGTACTAGAGCTCCGAGGGTGATGAACTAGGTCAGATGAAACATTTGTCCAATAATTCCTGGATTTGTGTCATTAACTCTTTCATCTCTGTAGGTGTGAAACGTTATGATGCTTTTGTAATTGACGTTATGCCTGACATTAAGTTAATTTTGAACTCAACCTATCTCTCTGGTGGTAATCTTGGTAGATCATCTGGAAATACCTATGGAAAATCACACACTATTGGTATTTTAGTCATTGTCTTTTTCTCGTTCTTCGAGTCAATCACATAGGCCAATGATAATGCCTAATTTATACATATATTTCCGATGTTTTCTTATTATTTTATATTATTTGGAACTCAAAGGTACTTATAATGCTTTAAATTATATTTTACATATATAACATGCTTTAAATTATATTTTACAAAAACAAAGAAATTTGTTGATTTACCCGTTACGCCCTGCGTAATTCTGGAGTACGCCCTGCATAATTGAATTTTTCCATTGTGACCTGCATAATCTTGGAGTACACCTTGCATACTTGGCTTGGTGAAATGGGGAATTTAATGGATTACATCATCCGTAATCCAATTTACCCCATGCGTAATCCAATTTATGCCATGTGTATTAAGTCGGCATAAAATCATATCTGTAGTTGTTTTTCATTAACCTAAGACGATATGTTGACTTCTAACCATCCTTGGTCGACAAGTAACATATGTTATGCATTTTAGAGAGTCTAGAAGCCGTCGGAAGGCCGTTTAGCTAATTTGGAGTGAAGATTTGAGGATTTGAGAGCGGATTCATGTCGGGAATCATTCAGTTTGCTTTTTTGATCATGATTATTGTTCCTATTGTGTTCCTACTGTTTTTACTTTCCAAATTCAGGTGTTAAAACTTGTTGCTTTCGTTATTGATTAGATGAAGCTTGATTTTATGTGTTGATTTCAATGATTTTGGGTTTTATTAGTTTTATTATTAATTATGTTTGATTGATCATCACCTATCATGTTAAACTTATGATTTTTATTGCCTATTGTTGAGTTATGTGTAGTTAATAGGACCAATATAATTACATTAACTTGAATCTTAATTAGTTTATGATCATTAAAATGTTAGTACTGGAGATTGATCAAATCCCAGGGTTAGGTAATTTTAATCTGCGACTTTGGTTGTGTTAGTTTTCATTATTCAACAGTGCTAGGAAATCTAATCAAGATAACTAGTCACATTAGAATTCGGTAACCAACTAATAAATCCATTGCACCATTAATGAAGTTAATAATGATTTTGAGGAGTAAACTAATCTAAACCAAAGTACTTGAAGTGATTTGTTTCCATTCAGTTTATCTAGTTAGTTTAGGTTTGTTATTTTAATAATAAAAACCCTTCCTTTATTGTTGTCATTTATTTAATGCAACCTGTAATCAAATATTCTAATATTAATTCACTATTATTCCCCTTGAGTTCGACACCCTTACTTATCAAAAGTATACTATACCAGATCAGGTTTACTGTCTGTAAGATGTGGTTTAGATGCGATAGACTAAGAATTATAAATAAAAAATTATTGCATTGAAAATAAACATCAAAGTTTTTGGTGTTGTTTTTGGGGAATGGTTTTAACTTAATTGAGTTTATTTGATTATTCATTATTTTTTTTTTGCATTTTTTTAGTTTTATTTTTATTTTCTTTGATAACATGTCACTTGTCTGGAAGGTCTTTGTTGTTATGTACAAGAATCCGTGATAATACTCATTGCTTAGTTTATCTTTTTGCATGGGTTTCAAGATTTCATGTGATTAGAGAATTCTTACCTTATTTATTCTACAACTTTGGTGATTTGTCCAACTCAATCCACGAGGCGTAGTATAGCAAGGGGTGTTGTGGTGGTTAAGTGGAAGACCGAACTCTTGCTACTCTTGGCTAATTGGTCACTCTTGCTCTACTTATTAGTTAATGGTGCAAAGAAAACAAAGGAAATACCCTAATGGGTCCCGAAAGTCTTTGTTTTCACAAACCACTTCTTGCATGCAATGGATTTAATGAATAATTGTTGCATGATTCTGATGAAGACGAGTGATCATGATATCTTTTTAGTTATTTAAATTTCCTAACTTTTAGTTATTTTAGTGTGGTTTTGATTTTGATTTTATTTTCCAAGTTGATGCTCTTGATGTTGTAGATCTTTGCAGAATTTTTGCCCTTCGAATGCCTTCAGTAATTTTTACAATTTGAATCAAGTGTGGTTTTGTCACGAGAGAAATTTCACGAGAGGCGTTGCATCACAGAAGTGTGGGGTCACTTACTCACACGAGAGAGGGATCGAGGCTTTTATTAAAGTTTACTACTAGAGGGAAGAGCATATATGAGAGATGAGATGAGTGTTTGGCCGACATAATTCGAGTTCATTCCTTTTAGTCGTGAAAAACCTACTATTTAACTTTCACGCCATGGCATGTACACACCCACAACGTGGTGACATCTCTTGCATGAAGAAACTTCTTAAGAAATGATTCCTATAATTTACACATTGATCTGTTAGACGATCTTTTCGACAATCATTTCACTCACCAAGTCCCGATCCGAACAGAAAGAAAGCAACAATTCCACTTTTTTCCCGTAAATTTTGGAGCAACATTATTCTCAAGCCTCCTACTTTTGTTTCGATATCGCCACTACTACCCCAAGGGAGTCTGTTCCTTTTTCTCCTCTTAGCTTTTCTGTGCTTTAATTGTTTATGCATGCAATTCGGACATTGCATGAATTAAGTGTGGGGTAGGGGCGTCTACCCATCCACACACACACACACACCAACCCACCCACACACATATACATACCCATCCACAGACACACATATACATACCCATCCACAGACACACACCCACCCACAAACACACACACACATACCCACCCCCACACACACTCACCCACAAACACACACACACATATACACATACATACCTACCCACACACACACACCCATCCACAAACACACACACACACATACATACCCACCCATACACACACACACCAACCCACATACACACACATACATACCCCCCCCCCCACACACAAACCCACACATATCCTCACCTCCACCCTCACAGACACACACACCCACACACACACAAACCTACATCTACCCCCACAAACACACACTCGTACCCCCACCAACCCAACACCACCACGACAATCACCGAACTACCATCACCACTAACTTGTCACTAGCACCACCACCACTGCTGCCGCCACCATCACCACTACTGATACAATTGCCGCCACCACCACCATCGCATGTCATCACCACCACCACCGCCGACCCGCTACCGTCACCGCCCCCACCCACACCCTACCACCGCTACCGTTTTTTAAAAATGAAAACCGATAGAAAAATACACATATAAACACGTTTTCTAATTTTCTAAAACTGAAAATGAAAAATGAATAAGTTTAACTAAACGCGTTTTTTAAATTTTTCAATGAAAAATGAAAACGGAAAACGAAAATCAAAAACAAAAAACAAAAAACGAAAAATAAAAATTATTTTTCCGTAAGTAAACACAAGCTAAGTCAGTCATTCTTATTTCTATTAAATTCTCAACCCTTAAAAATCTACTTCATTTCAACTTGACGTGCGATTTTCATGTCGTATTGAAATTGACCGCATAACATATAATTTCTTTAAAAGAATTTGGTAAGTTAAATAAAATAAAACACACTTATCCACCTTTTTTGTTTTAGACACTCTCTCACCTCATCTCGAAATCCGTGGGGAATCAAACACACACACATATAGATACAGAATTCTGTACGTATATCCCACGAACACACACCATCATTTACCAATTATCGATCATCCCTCAGTTTTCCCCAATCCATTTTGGGATTTGCATCTCCCTGTTTTCCAACTAGGGTTTCGTTTTTTCTCCGATCGACGAACCATGAAAGTTCACCCGACACCCAATAGGCGAAACATCACCGTGCGATACGATTTCGCCTCACAATCCAACGCCGCCGACGTTATTTGCCGGCAAAAGAAGCTCCGGCGACTCCCTCATATCTTCGCCAAAGTCCTGGAGCTCCCTTTTTACTCCGACGCCGACGTCTCCATCCAAGAAACATCTGATTCGCTCAAGTTTGTCGTCGATACAGACGACGACATCGGCACCGATATTGCTGCTCACACGATCGAGATCTACCCCGGCGTTACTAAAATCGTTGTAGGGGGGAGGCGAGTGGTTAATAGTTGCGCAAACCCGGTTAATGAGCTTGCTCTTGACGTGTGGAGGTTCCGGCTTCCGGCGTCTACGCAGCCGGAGCTTGCGACTGCATCGTTTACCGACGGAGAGCTTGTAGTTGTTGTGCCGAAAGACGTTAATTTGGATGGAAATCAGGGAGATCTTTGGGACGAAGGTAACGAAACAGGGCAATTTGTTCTTGTACAGTAATCGAAATATTTTACCTAGTTATTATTATGTTTCTTGAGTCAAATGTGATGAAATTGCTGATTTCTGATCCTCAAGCTATATGTTTCTGAATACTTCTGTTACTTATGATGATATCATCTTCTTCTCCATTGGGTTTTCAAGTATTTTTTATTAATTTTCAATCCATTAGGTGCTACTTTATGGTTTCTTTCATGATAATGATCTTATTTGGGAGCTTATTGACATTGATAGAATCATTGTCAATCATACAAAAAAGCTATCAAAATCTAGTCAATTTGGTGCATAATGCTCAGTCTTAAAAGTGATCAGGTGGTATTGAAGATTCAGAATCAGATAATTAGCTCTAATAGAACAAGCCTTTGCTACTTAGGTTTGTAATCATCACATTTTGATAGTGACATAGTGTTAGGTATTTGAAAAGTTGTAGCTATATGAGAAAGTAATAAATAGAATAAGGGTATATATAAATATAAATATATATATATATATATATATATATATATATATATATATATATATATATATATATATATATATATATATATATATATATATATTACTTTTCTCTAGCCTTTGATAATCAATTTTGTTGTGGCTAGTATCAAATGATTATTTAACCTCCAAAAAATTAGAAAATCCTAAGCAAAAGTACATTACCAATGGACTAAAATCTGATAATTAAAACTTGAAGTCTTAATCATCTGATAATTTCTTTCAAGATGCACACCGAAACACCCATACTCATATTGTTGCATAATCACCCAATTTTGCTTCCATTTTCGTCTCTAATTTGTGTATGTGGTTTGCTTTCGCCTCAACCCTGCTTTGTTAATGCAATGGGTACTTATAAGCCCCTGATTGCTACAATCATGTCAATTAAAAGGTCCTACTTCTATATCTTCCTATTGTGCATTTTTACTTTAACAAATCTACTTAATTATAGCACTTTGCTATATTTGGGTGGATTGCTCATGTACAATGTCTTGATAACAAAAATAAGTTGAAACTAGAGGGAAAATTACAAAAAGATCATTAATTTTTTGGACAATTTTTCGGTTTAGCCACTAAAAATCTTTATTTTTCCCAATCAAATCATGAAGTGTTAGACATTTCTCCAATTAACCATTTTGACCTATTTGAAAAAATGTCTGAAATTGCCCACAATATAATGGTTTGTCTGTAATTTTCCCAAACTATAATTTTATAATTGTGTAAATATTTCAATGTTCTTTGCTTTAATAAGAAAAGAAATTAAAAAGTATAATGCTATAACAAAAGGATATAAAAATACAATGCTATCATACACAAATAAATAAAAATACATTTCTATTTCTTGCATTAATACTAACCTAAGAAACACAAAAATATCTTTTTTCCAGCATCATGAGTACCCATGTTTGTGTTTAATTAAATCACCCGCCTTAAAAAATATTTATTTGTGCTAGTATACGGACCTTATTTGTGTATCTTGAATGGCGAATTGGTAAATTTTCAGAAAGTTAAAGGACTAAAAGGAGGATAGAATATGTTAAAGTTGAAAATAGAATACTGGTTTATCTTGTTGAACTTTTTTTGATGATTGGATGTAGGGCACCCTCCATCTTTTGGTCACCACTTTGTTAGATGCACATGGAGTTTTGGTTACTTTTGGTTTTAAACTTGAAATGTTGGTGTTGTTAAGTTACCTTGAGAAAAGCTTTAAACTTTTTCCTTCTTTTAGAACCACAAAGAAAGATTCTTGATTGTGTGCGTCCTACCACCATTGAAATTTACCTAAAATTTGACCAAAATTGTGAAATAAAATGGTGGATGGTGTGGGTTTTTCCTTTTGTCACATAGCACCCTAAAGATAGCGAATGGTTATTGGGTGTGGGGCCATCTAGATTGTGTTTTGTTGAGGTGTTTGAATGTGTTTTTATGTAGATTATTGCAACTTGAAATTTCGATGATGGGTTTTGGATAAATATTAACCATGGTTATGATACTTCGATTATTATGTTCAAATTTAAAGATTTGAAAGAGTATGGTATAAGTTGTAAGAAAACTTCTTCCTAAAAAATAAACACTATAGACATTTTGGATTTTGAATGGACAGGAGAAAAACACATATTAATGGATCTACGTTTCTTATTCATTAGCATACATTTTAGACATCTTATCAATAAAAAAAACTAAATGATAAGTCAAATGTCATAATAAATTTGTAGGTATATGAAAGATATATCTAATTGACAGCTTAACTTTTCTTTAAAATCATAATCTTCATTTTTACATATAATTTCTGAAATATACCGGTAATAAAAGGCAAAAAAAAAAAAAAAAAAAAGGTTTGACCAACGGAATGATAATTTTTTAATTGAACTATTGATATATATTTCTAAACTCATATGTTATTTATTATATGAAACTTTGAATAATTATAAAAACCACTATAATTTAAAACTTGTTTTGTTTACCAAAATATTCTTCTTTTGAGTAAATTACACGAATGGTCCCTATGGTTTGGGGTAATTTGCGTGTTTGGTCCCTAACTTATTTTTTTAACTCGGAAAGTCCATACTGTTTGTTTTTGTTACGTGTTTGGTCCTTACTGTTTGTTTTTGTAACGTGATTGGTCTCTGTTTTACCTAAAAATACTATTATTTAAATAGGAAAAAATTGTAGATAGGTAAGGTAAGATGATGGGGGTTGGGTTTGGGGTGTGTTTATTTAAATATTATAAAAAAATCAAGGAAAAAATAGTTTTTTTAGGTAAGACATGGACCAAGCGTGTAACAAAAACAAATAGTAGGAACCTTCCGAGTTAAAAAAATAAGTTAGGGACCAAACACGCAAATTACCCTAAACCATAGGGACCATTCGTGTAATTTACTCTTTTTTTTTTTTTTTATGATTGTGTTAATTTAAAAACAGAAATTAAATATCTTCATAATTTATCTTCCTACTCATCTCCTACCTATTTTAATATCACATTTAATAAAATAAATGATATTTTAAAACACTCGTATTTCAAAGAAAAAAACTAAAAAGATATTTAATTATTTCTTTAAAACATGACCAAAGGCTTTTTGTTTTTTTGTGTTTAAACCAAACGTACTTTTACCAATTAAAATCAATAGCCTTGAGCCCTTGACTTGTATGAGCTGATAATGTAGGTCCACTATTTTTAATCATAAATAATGGTATGGTTTTGGTATCTTATAGCAAGATCTATACTCTATACTTAATGCTACAATTAGTGCTTACTCCAAGGGTGTGGGTCAATCAAAGATGCCAAGAGCGTATGTGATGGTGTAGGTGACTTTCGGGTGATTGTCTCTTGGAATGCCATGCTGGCAGCTTGCTTGGATCATGATGAAACGAGTCATTGCATTTAATATTTTATCTTTATTGAAAATAGTAGCAGTCGAAAACTTTTACAGATCCAAATAATAATAATAATAATAAAAAAAATAAAACTAAAAACAATTTTAGAATTTTTTATTTTGAAAACTTTTACAAATCCCTAGTTTGAATTTGGATTCACACAAATTCTCATCAAATTCTTTCAAATCAGAGCTCTGACATCAACTTGTATCATTTCAAAATCACAATAAATTTTTTCATTTTTAATTAAAGAAAAATCATTGTTTTTCAATCATCCCAAATCTGCAAATCATAAGAACCCAAGATCAAATACAAATGTTCCAAAATCAATGTATCATAACTCCTTCAAAACATGTCACTAAAGGATGTGTACGATCACACTTTTGCTTTTCCCAGATCATCTGAAGTATCTGAAACATAAAACTTTAACTATAAGTCAAAGTTTAGCGAGTTCCCCAAAATACCACCACACACACATATAACAACATGCATATTAGGCCCACAACCATCGGATTGGATTACCCTTAAGCCCACAACATGAGTCTGACTTTCCTTCCTAGCCCACAACTCATGTTTGGATTGCTCCCGAGCGTACAACATAAGTCTGGCTTTCCTTTCTGACCCACAATTTATGTTTGGCTTGCTCCTAGGTTTGTTGGCTTTCGCACAAAGCAATATTGCATCAACCCAACCGCACTATGTCGACATATACAACAGATAAATATATAACCATCAAACAAATAATCATACAGATCTACCAGATCACTACAAAATAGCAACATCCTATATATCAGGATATGAACCCGAATGGACCGACGTTGGTGCCTTCGACCCACGAGTACAATGAGGAAACTCACCTCACAGTCTGAAAAAATAGCAAAAAAGAACGTTACTCCAAAAGTCAACTCTACATGTCACCTATACAAAAAACAATGACCTAACTCAAACTACAACTCAAAATACCCCTAAGTCAAACTTGGTCAAAATCCTGGTCAAATGTCAAAATTCAAAAAGTCGACGAGTCAACTTAGACTGAGTACGCTTGGTGTACTCAGTCACTACGCCCAACGTAGTACACCCTTGGTCCGATTACAGGGTTCCTACCAGGTACGTGCAACGTACCACTAGGTACGCCCATCATATTTGGTTGGCCTCCTTTGTGACAACCCGGAATTTCCATTCTGTATAAACAATAACACTTCAATAGAAGTTATATCAGTCACAGTAAACTTTCAGACTTTTCCGTATAAGTTTGAGAAATTTAGGGTTTACACTTCAGGAAATATCAGGAGAGTGGATGCACTAGAGTTTTGTGCAACATTGTTATTCCAACACACTATTATATTAGAGATCATTTCGGGAATAAAATATTTTCTGCCAAAAATATCAGGACTATAAATAGAATTCTGAACCAAATTCATTTATTATTCGCATTTCTAACTAGAGAAAAGCCATTTTCTCTCTCACGGATCTTCGGGTTTTTATACCAAAACGTGAGTAACTCCTTCAAGTAGTGTTAGAAAGCTTTATATGTGTTTATAACATGATTTAGAAGGCTAAATCACTAGATTTAGGAGTTTACTCCCCAAGGTGTTCTTGGGCGGTAAACTCCCGAAACAAAGCCTAGACCGTCCCTTGTGTTATGCTACTACCTTAGACTCATATATATGTGTATTAGGGACAAGAAAACAACCAAGAAACTCAAACACATGGGCGTTCACGTCCCAAGATGATCTTGGACCGTGAACTCTAATAAATTGGATCAAAGGGTGCTTTTAAGGCACCTAAAGCTCTAGACATTGCATAGAATTGTTCCCACTTAATTGAAGGACCCAAAACACATCCAAAACACCCCTCAAAGTGAGTTCACGGCCCTAATAAGGTTCTGGGGCCGTGAACATCAAAGAAGGGCACCAAAGTGTGCTCAATGCCTTCATATGCCTTAGGTAAAAGTCTCGAACCTATCCTACATATGCAAGAGACTTGAAAGCATCAAAAACACTTTTCCTTAAGAGTTTACGGCCGCAAACTCTAAAGGAAATGGCCTAAGGGCCGTAAACTCCTCAAAGGAGTGTTTCTATGCCTTAAACCCTTCCAAGAATTGAACCACCAAGTTGGAATAATTCTAGGGATCATTTAGAACTTCAAAACACAAAATACCACCAAGGTTGGGAGTTTACGGCCGTAAACTCAAGAGTTTACAACCGTAAACTCAAGAGTTTACAACCGTAAACTCCATGAGTGATGGTATATGGAGAGTAAACTCACATATGGGGTCCTTTGGAACCCTAAACCCAAGTACCTTGTCCCACAATGGCTTAGATGCAATCCTTAGGGATTAAAACACTTATATAAAGTGTTTATTATGTTCTAGGATGTCTTAACATTATCAATTAGTAATTTAAGACTAATTGAGTGCATATATGTGTGATTATATGTTCATTAGGATCGTAGTGTGTGTACAAGTCCTCACTTGACACCTAACAATCCTACACCGTCCAGTTCATCTAAACTACCATCTACAGTTGAGTTCATACCCCTAATCAATGTTTTAAATGCTTTAATGGGGGGGGATACAAGTAGAAAACAACCTGTTATTAAATCATATATATGTATTTTATAACTATGTTTTCATTCAACAGATTTCACATACAACAAAATGTGATGCATGAAATGGTTTTCTATCTTTAAAATACTTTGTTATCAAATGTATTACTTTTGAAATGTTTATCAACATGACATCAAGTCACTTTTTATATTTGTTTAAAATCCTTAGATGTTTTACAAAACCATTTTTACATTCTTGAACTAAACTATGCATATACATTTATATTCTTATATATGTATTGATGTTATAGTTGTCATCTTTCATTTAGTTTCCCACACCCTTGAGTAGTAAAAGTGTATAAACCTACTTGATTCATCAATTACCTTTTAGTAAATTATCATAGGGATAATTTGAAGATATTAAACATTATTCCAATTACAAGGAATCACACAAGAGTCAGTTCATTCATGAGTCTACACAAGTACATTACCTGATACATGAGTACATTTATATATGATTACATGATACATGAGTATGTTTACATATGCTTACGTGATACATGAATAACATACATGAGTAGTGTTACATAGATACATTATCCTGTATTCACTTACCTGGATACTTGTACCTAGAGTTATGAGGAAGATTTATTCGTACCTTCTGTGTAAATTTCCTGCCTATCCCTGTTCGACGGGATGTCTAGACGGGACTAATCATTCCGGAACCCAGCTGTTAGCACCACTGGGTGATGAACATCCACGGATGTCTAAGGTTATCACTTAGAATAGATAGATTGATATCGGAACTAACCATTCCTCCATCCTACTGTTGCAACAGAGGATGAGATGAAAATCTTCGAATGATCATTAGGTTACCACTTATATTAGGAGTCGGCTACGGGACTAACCCTTCCTCCAACCTGCTGCTGCTACAGAGGACAATTGGACAATCTTCGGATGTTCATTAGGTTATTCATATCGCTTACTGTGATGGCGTGTTAGTCCTGGTATCTAGGGATAATACTTACATGGTTATATTTTTCCTATTTACTTTCTTTTGTGATATATTCACATAAACGATGAGTTAGACCAATTACTGTTCGTATTAGTCAAAAAGAAGGAAAAACTATCATTTTACTTACAAAACATTCGGGTCTTGGTAGAAGACTACATTGTCATAACAAAGCATTCGGGTCTTGGTAGAAGACTACATTTCATACTAGTAGGAAATAAGGGATTTCTTAGGGTTTTTCATACTTATATCAACATTTTCATTTAAAGGTTTACATGACCTTTAAAACAGCGTTTCAAAGCAAGTCAATGACACTTAAATACTTATGAATTCACCAGCTTTAAAGCTGATACTCTCTTTCAAAATAACTTGTATTCTCAGGTCATCAGTAGACAGGTACGGTGGCAAGGTTTTGAGAAGACGGAGCAGACAAGTATCGTCTTTTATTTTGATTATATTTTTGGTGTCTTATTACAATGAAAGAACACATATGTATTAAAACTTTACTTATAATTCAATGGATGATGTTGTTGCTTGTTTACTATTTTACACTGTTGTGATACTCTACATGACGTCCTCCACCCCTGAACGTTTCCGCCGTTCGTGGTTTTGGGGTGTGACATCCTTTTTCTCTATTAAGTGCTTATTATATTGAGACACCATATCCAAAAATCAGATCTAGTTCCAAATAACATTCTAAGTCATAAAGTTTACAACTTATGACTTTTCGAGGCTAAAAAGGGTCCAACAACTAAACCATAACTTAATACACAGACCAAAACCTCATATCCCATGCATGAAGAAAGGAAAGGGACCGAGATCACATTTTTATTGTTCTAAGTACCTAAAAACGTCTGGAAGGACATCCCTTATGGGTTAGAGTAAGTCATACTCATGAACACCAAGATTATGGGACTAAAAGCATAAAAAGCTAAGAACTAGCAAGATCCAAAGCAAACATGCATCAAGATCCGAACTTTATACCTTTAAATGATGCTTGAGGGCAAGATATTTCTGGATCCAAGATGCATTGAGCTTTCTAAGTTGATTCCACATCATTCTTCTTCCTTCGAGATCACCAAAAGCACACTTTCAAGCTTAAAATGCTCACACAATGGATTAGGGTTGGCAAGGGGCGATTTGGGAGATAAAGGCTGACGAGGGAAGAGGTCTTGAAGATATAATGATGTTTAAATAGGTCTCATACCCTAAACATTAGGGTTTGACCCTTAACCACTTACACCTAACGTAAGCTGAAGTACTCCCAACGTACTAGGCACACACGCGTTTTTCACTTAAGGAGCTAAGGAACTAATTTGCAAATAAATTTCATAATAAGGGTATAAATGGAAAATACATGGATCAAGGGTGTTACAATGATAAACAATAGAATACTCCTAAGTCAAGAGGCCATGCTTGCCACACTTGGACTGACAAAACTCATCTAACACATAATGATAGAAAAGTTGAACATTACTTTTCTGACATTTTGACATACAACAAGACAAAGCATAGTCTTCTTCGGGTCAGTATCCTTCGATGTGGTATTGTAAGTCTTCAGTATTGATCTTCAAAACTCTTTGCAACTTATCCAAAAACATGAGCACTACCGCAACCAACAAAACAAGTCTTCAGTCCTTCAATACACTTCAAAGTTGTCGAGGATCACTTCCATGTATCAACAAATTTGATTCAAAATACTCCAATTCAAATTAATTTGATTCAAAATTTTATAATCCAAAGTTAATATGTATCAAAAAAAAATATGAACAGAAAATATTGTGGTCTTTAATATTCTATTTAAAATTTTATAATTGTTAAACATTAAAAACTCAAACCGATATTTAGTTTAAAAAATAAATAAAGAAAAACACTAGTATCTTCAAGTATGTAGTAATATATTAAAATAATAATAATAATTAAAAAAAACAATAAATTAAAATAAAAAATAAAACAAAAAAACAAAAAAAAACGATAAAACCGAACATATATCTATTTTTTTTAATTGATTTTTTAACGAAATATAAAAATAAAAAAAAAAAACAAAATAAATGAAAATAAATAATAAAACTCATTTAAATTATGTTCATAAACGTTCACCGTACATGATTAAATCTTTGGGTCTGTATTAGTTACCACGAACGTGGGTCGTATGCGAAAGCACCACAGCCAAGTATTTGAGTTTGACGTTTGCGTCCTTGGATCTTTTGATTTTTTTGACTTCTACAACTTGGTTGTGTTTCTTCAACCCGTTCGTCGTCATCATCATTGTCTAGGTTTATAGGTTAAGATTCAGATAATAAAACTTGAGATGGTTGTGAAGTTTGTTGACGTTGGGAAGTTTGAGGTTGAAATTGCGAAGAAGGTTGTTATTAAAAGACTTGAAATTGAGGTTGAAAGAATTGTAGTGATTGTTGTTGTTGATAGTAGTGTGGGTGATGTGGAAGATTGATGAATAGAGCTAAGATTCGCTAACGGATCATTTGAAGTGTTCGAGATGGGTAGTGTAATTTTTTATTTGGATCCATAACAATATGTGACGAGGAATATTTTTTTGGTGAATATGTGTGTTTGTGATGAAAAAGTGTGTGTTTGATATAAAAAAAGAGTGTTATATATAGAGAAAGTTTTAGTAATTAAATAATTAATTCTTTAATGCGTCAAGCAGTCACAACGGTCAAAAGGAATAACTAATCAGACCAAGCATTTTATCTCGTCTTTGTGAGGACGCCACAGTCAACCCACTGAAGATGAAGATGATCTTGACACGTCTTGGGGATTGACACGTCAGCCTCCCACGCATCTTCTCCTTATCACTCCGGAGAGCCTAACAATTATCTGGCAATGTTTTAAAAATGAGGTGTAGCATTGGTACTCAATCTGATTTACAAGAAAAGCCAGTTTGAGCCACGTGTACTATAGACGACACGTGGCAATCTGTAGTTTCACGTAGCAACCAACATACGTTAAAGCTGACATGGCGGATCATGGAGTCTTTCACGTGTCATTTGTCTGCTTCTGAGTTTGCAATAAGAACACTGGCCGTCTCCGAAGTACCACCCAATCAACCACCGTACCACCTCCGTTCACGGCGACAATGAGTCAGGAAAAACCACAGCGACCACAATCTCAAGAAGAGCCACAAGAGCCCATCAAGTACGGCGACGTCTTCAACATCTCCGGCGAGTTGGCCGAAAAACCCATCACTCCACAAGATGCAGCCGACATGCAAGCCGCCGAGAACTTGGTTCTTGGGGAGACTCAGAAAGGCGGTCCAGCTGCCGTCATGCAGTCGTCCGCCGCCGTCAACAACAACCGTGGCCTTGTTGGCCTCTACGATTTTAGTGACCCGGGCATCGCCATCTCCGACACCGAATACGCCGGGCACCGAATCGTGACCGAGTCCGTCGGTGGAGAGGCAACTTTCATCAATCTCATTTCTAATCAAGTAGCGGAACCAGGGAATCTACGAAGATATAACGGAATTTAAATATCCGCTATATTTATCCTTTAAGAGACGTTTTTATGCTAAACTTTTGCAAAAACATCCGTTACCTATAGAAACTCAAAGAACATATCGCATCCCTCCCTGGCTCTATATCTGTCTTAATTATATACGATTAATGCGCTTTACTCTTTGCCGGAGATTTGTTTATCAGAGTTGTAAATTTTCACAGGTTCTGGGACAGTATGTCCGAACGAACTTGGCTTCTTCTCTGGCTCCGGCGAACTTAGGCGATGACGCAATTACAGTAGGAGAAGCGTTGGAGGCAAGTGCGTTGTCAGCAGGTGGAAAACCGGTGGACGAGGGTGATGCAGCGGCGATACAGGCAGCTGAAGTCAGAGCAACCGGACGTATGCAGGCGGTTCCGGGAGGTGTAGCTGCGAAAGCTCAGGCAGCCGCCGCCCAGAATGTTAGAACCATGCGAGAGGAGGACAAAGCTTAAGCTTAAAGATGTCGTGGCGGCAAGTTCTTAATTTGATTGCAAATAAATCAATTTTTTAGCTTATTTTAATTCTGTTTAGTTGATATTGTTTTATATTTCCGAGTATTAGACTGATGTTTGAGGGTGCAGGATGCGACATCACTGCTGCCGAAAGACAAGCCGGCAACAAGGGTGGATGCTGAAGGGGTGATAGCGGCGGAGATACGTAACAAACCGGATTTGGCGACTTATCCTGGTGGTGTAGCTTCGGCGGTAGATGCGGCGGCAAAGATCAACCAACAGAAATGAAGTGGGGATGTAGATATGGCGCTGAGATATAAATAGAAAGACTTACGACTGAAATGAGGATGTGTTATAGATGTAGAAATGGTAAAGGTATAAATAGAAAGTGTTTTGTGATTGTGATAGTTATATAAATAAAAGTGATGTTTTCTTTTTCATTTCTAATTGGTAATTTTGATTCATCAATGTTTATTACAATGTTTATTAGTTTCATTGATTTGGTTATCTTTTTGACGTTTGAATAGTTATTCAAACATTACTCCTCATTAGTAATAATATTTTATCGTCAACAATTTATAGAAGTAAATAAAAATATTAGTTGGTCAATCCTACTTTGGCAAGTGTGGATATTGAGTTTAATTATAAGAGATATTTTGGTACTTTTGGGGCTTAAATTTAAATATTGTTTTTTGGAGTGCTTATATATTTTTGTTTGGCCAATTTAATTTGTTTCGATGTTAAATCTCGATGGTTATTGTCTATATGGCATGCGGCATCCGTTTTATTATTATATTTTCATAAAAAGTAGCATCAATGGAATCTCAACCACTAATCCACAACTAAGAAAATATGGTTGATGGTTAAAGCTATTAGATGAAGAGGACGTAGTGCACCTTAAAGTCACCTCCACCTCAAATATGTTATGAGCTCCATACAGTTGGATCAATACAAGGATTATTTGATATGATTTGATTATATTTGATTTAACTTGAAATGATTTATATATAAATTATTGAACAATTTTATCAATTAAAATATTTTATTAGTACAGTACATAACAGAAAGGTAAAATGGTAATATTTAACCAAAGCTTGATAGAGTCGGACATCTAATTTAGTCGATAACTATCAACCAATCTCTTATTTATTAGTATTACTGAATGGTTACCGAAAGATGAAAGATGTAAAGTACATTTGTATTTTATAAGTAAGGATATTAAATATGTTTTTAGTTTTTTACTTTTAAGTGATTATGATGTTTGGAATGCTTTAATTATAAATTTGTGTTTTATATAAATATATGCTAAATGATGTTAATCATATGAATAATGCATAATATGCATGAGTTTTTTGTTTGGACTTTGACATCTTAAGAGGTTTTTAAGGTTTGGTCACACTAATTCTCTTATGTATGGTTAAAGATAATCATTTTGGAAAATATTTTAATATAGGCCGTGTATTGTATTCTATGGCATTTGGGTTTTTCCTTTGATCCCATAAGAGCATGATGATTGGATAAGCGTGGAGGGAATCATTCCCGCACAACTCACTGCAATCCTCTCAATCTACAACACATTTAAACGATATATCTTCTCAAACCGCCATGACTCCCTCCTCCGAAGAGCCTTATGTTGGACTTATGGTAATTTTTACAAACTTTTTTTCAATATCCTTGAATGCTAGAAAACCACATTTTACCTAATTTTTTCAATATCCTTGAATGCTAGAAAAGCACATTTTACCTAATTTTAAGGTTGTTTATTATTTGGATAGATTCAAATCATTTAATTAGACAATTATTTGATTCAGATTTTTTATTTTGTTTTCAGCTACACCGAATTATTATTTGGATTTACGATTGGTTTTGGTTTGTAAAATAAAAACCAAAGTCTAAAAAAAAAACCCCCGATTAAAATATACTATTTATTTATTTATATTAATTATTTTAATATATAACTTTAATTTTATTAAATTTGTTTTAATATAGAAAAATTTTATCCATTATAATATCTTAATTTGCAACTATTAAATATTTTGTCTACAAAATATTTAATTATATTTATAATTTTCTTGGTACCTATTTATAAACTTTAATTCACAATTACCTAAATAATTTTCTCTAATTTCTTTTATACATATGACTAAGACTATAGCGAATTATAATTTGAGTTTTAAAACCAAAAACCAAAAACCAAAAACCAAAATAAATTTGGATTCACTTGAATCATATTAAACCACGAAATCAAAACTGACGCCTCCACATAAGAGCACAGACTGTGTAATCTAGTGTTTTGATGACACTTGAATTTTTCAGTTAGAACCAATACGTAGATAACTTTTAACCAAGTTTTGTAATCATGACTTTGTTTCGTCACGCTAAGATGAATACATAATACCATGAGCTTTAATATGAATATGCAACTTGACGAGTAATATGTAAATCCAGAGAAAAGCCAAAATTCATCAATAATCTATATATCCGGAACAACAATTTCTCAAATGAGATCTGAAAAACAGACTAACAAAAACATCATATCCAAGATAGTAAAATTATAACACCATGACATACCAACTTATAATAACCCCGAACATCCAAAACTGCTGAAAACAAAAACATAACTTATCTCTTCTTTGACACACCAACAGTCTTTCCCCTGCGCCCAGTAGTCTTGGTGTGCTGTCCACGCACTCTCAAACCCCAGTAATGACGAAGACCACGGTGGTTTCTGCCATATAAAAAAAAAAAAAAAAAAATCATTTCAAGCAACTAAAAAGGAAAGGAAAGGAAAGAAACTTTTTGGCCAAATAAAAGAAAATAGAAAAACCAACCTGATCTTCTTCAAACGCTCAAGGTCATCTCTCAACTTCATGTCAAGAGCATTGGATGTCACCTGGGAATATTTCCCATCCTTGTAATCCTTCTTCCTATTCAAAAACCAGTCTGGGATTTTGAATTGCCTTGGATTGGCCACGATTGTCATCAGATTATCAATCTCAGCATTTGAAAGTTCTCCAGCCCTGCAAATGAAACCAGTAATGTAAGGAATAGAAGAAAGAAGACTATTATCGAAACATCAAAAAAAGCTTTCAACAAAATTCAATAGAATGGTCATACAAACATTAAAAACACAAAGAGATTCATGTTGAAGCAGTCAAGAAAAAAATTGAATATGGGAACTCTGAGTCAATTGATGACATAAACAACATAAATCAAGCTACTCGCAGCAGGACTAGTGTTTACAATGAACACTTATTTGATGTTCAAATAACTAAGAGATCTAACATCTAAATGCCATAGAAACAATTCAATCAGATCTCAACGAAGTGAAAAAGATAGAGACCACGAAAATAAGGCACCTCTTGTTCATGTCGACATCGGCCTTCTTGCAGACGATGTTGGCAAAACGACGACCAATACCTTTGATTGAGGTCATAGCGAACATAATCTTCTGCTTGCCATCAACGTTTGTGTTCTGGACACGAAGAATGTGTTGAAACTCCTCGTTTGCTACCAGCGACTGCATAATTTTTTTAAAAATTACAACACCACAAAATAAAAGACTTCAAAAACTGAAACATGCTAAACAACGAGATAAATGGTCAATGGGACTTGATAGATGATATGTGACTCACCATTATTGCAGTCGGAATTGCAGGTATCGGCGGCTGGTGCTCCGGAAGTTCTAATAGCCGAGAATTGTAAACCCTAGATCGCCTGTAGGCACGTTATATATTATACGTTATATTCGACTGCATAAACTTGGGCCTATTGTTTAAAAGAATATTAAAAAAAAAAAGCCCATTTACATGATCGTCAAATTCTTAATATAATAGTTGTATTTTTATTTTGATAATTAACTAATAAAAATTATAAGCTGTTCTATTACTCTTACGAGCATATAACACATAATTTTTTCAATCATCTAACTTAATAAATTTCCATATGACATAAAAAGTTAGTCATTTAAATATTACAAACTAACATTTCTTTTTACCATTTAAACAATATGTTAGGCATATTACCAAAAATAACTAGGTATTATTTTTTTCAAATCGAACATATTCATCAAATTGATCAAACACATTATTGTTTTATGTCATCAATCTTCTAAGGGGAATAGGGGATAAACCTCGAGTTGTTTGAGACGACCTTAGAGAACTAAGATAGATTTTTGTCGAATATGAAATGCAAGGTAAAAAAAATGATTTTTTTTTTAATTTTTTTTTTTTAATTCAATTACTTTTATTCGTAACTTTTGTATTTTTGTAGATATTTCATATACATGAGATCTAGGTAAATTCCTTCCGGAGCACTTGCATTTCAGTTTCATAAAAGATGTAGTCATTCTTGAAAAATTCAAGAAATAATGGAAATTGTATCATCATGTAACATCCGATTTCAGGATGTTTTTTTATCTAGAAAACCAGACTTTAATTTAGTCATCAGAAGGTCTCTGGGTCTTAAGGGATGAAATTTGGACCTTAAAAGAATGAGGTTTATGGGCTAAGGGTATAATACTTCAGGCTAAATGGTTAATTTTGGGCTGAAAAACAGTTTGGTCTTAAATTGGTTTTAAGTCTTGCTATATCAAACTTTCACGGCATGACTTATGGTATGTCGTGGTGCGAAGTCTGTACAATTCAATCCCATGAAATTAGGGTTCTATCACGTATTTAAAGCCATTATCTCCGAGATTTAGGTCATTGTGCAACCTCATCTATCAAAGACCCCCTTGAGAGCAAACCCTAGCCTCCATATTATTCTCTATATTGTTTGTCAATTTTTGAGTCTTTTTTAAAGGATAAGGAATTGTATTTGTGAAGCATGAAAGCATTAGGCAAGCTCTTGAACACCTTTTGGACCATTGTAAGTCTTCAAGCTTAAAGTTTTAGACCACTCTTTTAGACCATTGTAAGTCTTCAAGTTTAAAGTTTTAGACCACTATAATCAGCAATTAAATCCAACCTAACTATTTATTAAAAACTGTTTTCTCTCTCATCTATATATACAACCCAACTAAACCAAAATTTTCACACACATTAACAACTAAAACCAACCTAACCTTGTGTTATATAAATATAATTTGTAATTATGTTTATTCTATTTTAAATAGAATCTATAACTTTTTTTATTCTATAAAATACAACTAATATATTTATTTTAAAACTTAAAAGTTATTTATAATTTTATTATAAAAAGTTTTTATAGATATGCCAATATTAGTCTTGATTTGTAGAGGAAATAAAATAAATTTTGATATAATCTAATGTTTTGTAAAATTATAGTTAAAATACAAATATATGTAGTATAAGTTTTGTATAATAATTAAATTTATTTAACCATTGAGAAAAATCCAAATGTCATATTGTAAGCTACCTACATGGCAACTATATTTCTAGAAGTTGGGTGACTAGGCATGGGTGTAGCAACCCTGTCGATAGGTTTCAAAGAGTTTATGTTCGTTTTAATCAATTTTCAACAACCTACAATTCATTTAGTCACCAATGACCATAGTCTTATGATGTATTAGGTCTGGATCTTTTGTTTTATGCATGTTTTGGTCTTTTGGTTGTTGTTTGGTCATAGTTTGAAAAAACTCTAGCCTTAAAGGTTGCATTTTTTGGCTTCTAGATCCATTATGGTATGAAGATGAGAAGTTCACCTTGTCATTTGGTCCATGCATGAGTTTTAAGAGCTTTTTAGTCTCATTTTTTTATATAGACTTGGAATGATGGTGTTAAGGACATGCAAATGGATAATTTTGGAAACTTTATGCATTAAGACTACATTTTGACGTGATTTGGAGGCTTAGAGCTTAGATCTTAAAGGATTAAGACCTTGGATGAAAGTTAGCTTAAACAACAAAATCGTGGTAACGACTTTTGAAGCAAATCGTGATTATCTTGTCGTCTAGACGTTAGCATCACAAACCTGTGTTTGTAGCGATGTGATGATGTGGATAGTTGACTTTTTGACCATGTTTGACTTTTGGTCAACTATGTTGGGTTTGGGTCTTGGAGGGGAAAAATGATATTTTACCCATATAATCGCTTTATTTGGACCTATATCGGATAAGGAAGTGTAGATAAATGTTTTGCCTTAATTATTAAATTAAGGTTATTTATTATGTAGTTTTAGGGAAGACTTGATATCACTAACTTGAGATTGTGGATTTCATCTTGTCGTCAATTTAGGCGAGTTCTCATGAACTTTTTTATTATATGGACTATGTGGATATGTGATGTAGGATCACAAAAATGGGTAAAAAACAATATTGAGTACCGAATCGAACCAACATTACCAGTATCCTATACGATACTCGTTTTCAGTACTAGCATATGTAACAACAATATTGAACCTTACTTTTCGTAAATTTTGATGCCATGTATCATCTCATATTCACATAAACGATACTTTTCATTACCGGGTCAGAGTTGGAATTTTGCTCACCCCTACTTTGACATCCTTAAGTCGTGGAAACAAAACACGTTGCATTCCATATCACTTCTCAGATAGTCAAATGTAATTTTTAATACTCTTTTTAGTATTTTTTTTAAAGTTTATTTCTAAAGTAATTGACTTATAATTTTAATCGTTTTTGTTAGCTATTTGGTCATATAAGTATCGATTGTGGCATCCGAGTTAGCATTTAACATTTGTGGTATTAGACAAGTATCGAATTCATTTTACAATAGCTATCTTTTTAATATTTTTTTTAAAGTTTATTTCTAAAATAATTGACTTATAATTTTAGTCATTTTTGTTAGCTATTTTGTCATATAAGTATCGATTATGGCATCCGAGTTAGCATTTAACATTTGTGGTCGCTTATTAGACAAGTATCGAATTCATTTTACAGTACTGATAGCTAGCTAAGGATAATTAATTTATTTTTCATAACATTTCTTGTTTTATTTGTTACAAACCATAAATTAGAATTATTCAACTGATGTTTAATTTGTTCTTTTGGGTTTTGGAACAAACATAATATTATTGTTTCTTTTGGTATTGAAAAGATGATACATGAAAAATATATTGGACTTTTATGGTTTCTTTTGGTTTATTATGGTTTCTTTAGTATGCCACAAGTGACATATTTAACCTAACTAAAATACTTCAAGAACATCAAGTAAACCACACAAGAACACAAACATATGAAATGAAGGTAAAATTGGGTTTGCGGGTAATGTATTTCATATTTAACCTAACTTAAATACATGTACGGTATGGTCCTCGGTTCTTGGTTTGGGCTTTTTGGTTCCAACCGAATTTGGGATAGGTTTGGAACCGAGCTCATCCCTAAGTCTATTTGCGTGATTTACTCAGTTTTTTATAACTAGAACTCACTTCTTGCTCATTGGCTTGCAAAATCTAGAAGGCACTTAACTACAAGTCATGATATGAAAAATCCATGTCATCTTAAGAAAACTTTGGTGTAGTCGTATAAATCATAATTATCATCACATTAGTTTTGAATTAAGTTTAGGTTATTGTTGATTTGCTTCCCTATAAAGCACTCAAATATAGGTGGGAATGAAGATGAGACATTGTTTTCGGTGTGTGTTGTTCTCCACCCATTCATCCTTAAGATGGTCAAGCTTAGTGGTGATCACTTGGGAATTAACTCATTAACTACTCTAAAAGGAGTTATCCTTTTAATGTGAACAGCTACGTCAAAAAAGCTAACAACTACACATAATCACACTTTGAAAGGGGCATAATGCAAATGGAAAGGGGCAACACAACTTCTACAAACTCTTTATGATTATTCAGACACAGCAAATTCCAAGACACAACCATTGTCCCCATGAGTTGCTCCTGCCTACCCTACAACGGCTATTGCTAAAAAAAACTAGTGCAAAATTACCAAAAGCTCCCGCCTACAATTGCAAAATTACCAATTAGTACACTCTAAAACCAACATATTGCAAAAGAAAACCACTTATCAAAGCGACAAGAAACGGGATGTGAAATTTACCTTAACATGAAGATCCACTTTACCAGCCTCTATATTTGCATATATTAACATTGTCATGGAGTCCAAAACCAGTCGCAATTCTGGATTCCATCTCCTAACTTGAGTTAAATTATTCCCCTACAAACCTTTCAACGAAAGATTAATTTACAAACCTAAAATCTACAGAAAGGAAAAAAAAAAAAAAAGGGGGTTCTCCATTGCATATCTAGAACATCTGAAAGGGAGGGGTTGATTATTATTAACATGCAACCATGTAATTCCATCGAGTACCGGAGTCAGATCTAACTGGCATAAACCTACCTGCAAATCTACGGAATGGAACAACTCAATAACTAATAAGAAAGAGATTTTTCAACATTTTATGAATAATATATAAAATCTGACCTTAGGCTCTCGAAACCGAGTCAAAGCAAAACAAGAGGCCGAGTATCGCAAGGCTTGGAATCGTCACCAACGAAATCAACCACAGTTGTTGTAGGGTGCAGATTCAAGTCAAAGGTGATTTTGGGAACCAATTGGGAAGTCAATGGAGACTCTTTGACCACAACAGAAACAGAACCACCATTCTCAACGTGTGATTCAGATTCCGACGGTTGGTGTGGCCCGCAAGTCATTCTAGTACAATCCGGAATGTTTTTTACTGGAAAATTTAAGTCGTACAGGTTGTCAGAAGCAGTTAATTTATCATCTTTTGGACATCCGCCATTATCCATTATGATGATATCTTCTTCCATTTGTTCATAACAACCAACAGAAGCATCTTTTGCAACCCCGGGAGGCTTTTCCTCACAATCGACCACTGCATTTGATGATTTGGTTTCCAATTTTTCACAATCAATGCCATTTTCAGCAGGCATTTCATTGCAATCTATTATTGCATTGCTTGGTGTCGTTTGAGAGACACTTTTATCGTTTGTGGTACATTCCAAGTCTTTTTCATCAGAATCTACAGAGGTTTAAACAGATTTCAGAATCAAAACTTAAATTTTGTTTTTGTAGAAAATAAAGACAATCATTTGTGAGTTTACCTGCAGATGGATGAAAAAGAGGCTTCCAAAGCATATTGATACCAGGAAACACAATCATGCTCATGCACTTCAGTTCTTGTTTCTTTGATTCTTCAAGTGGGAGAAAACCGAAAACCTTGGTCCATGTTTGCAGAAGTGCAGGGATTGCAGGAATGATCAGCTCTTCCACACCAATAGCAGAAAGAGTCTGAAATATTTTTTTATAATATAAATAACAATAATAAAAAAAAATGTAAAAAACAAAGTTGGATAAGTAAGATATATATATACGGATTCAATTGCATCGAGAAGGCGGCGACACATCCCTTGACGTCTATACATGTGGCGGGTCCCAATAAATGGCATTTCAGCTAACCGGGACCCGTGTAACCGTATAGATGCTGCTGTGATCAACTCATCGTCCTTTTCTAGTACAGCCGTAACAAACCCACCATAATTCAGCCGCCGGAAGTTTGATCTGAAAAGTTTCCGGAAGAAGATGAGATATTATTATTATATATATATAAACAATGATTATTCAAGAAATGTATAGTTATTTGGAGCTTACCCACAGTTGTATACAACATTATGGATTATACTGGTTCCACTTCTCCCATCAACAATTGGCACAAAACATTCATCCATAACAGAAAATGCAACAGCCAATTTCGAATTATTTTCCACCTTTAATTTGATGTCATGAATACTCAAATCTTGACTGATATCACAACGCTGAAGCAGACTCCATGTGAATCCATCTTCAAGTTCATTCTTCACTCCAATAAACGTTTGCAATCGCTCAAACAGCTATTTTTTTTTTTTTGTTATTTTTAAAAAAATCAAAATCAAATTCATGCATAATAGATATCAGTCAAATTACAAATGGCACTCTTTTTTTTTCAGCATACCTCCTGACATTTCTGCCCACAAAAAGGTGGTCTGTTGGAATCCATATCAATGGGTCCCACTTCGACTGAGCACGATTGGTGAACTGTTACATTGTTAAAAAACACAACACATTAGCAAGAAAAAAAAAAAAAAAAAGACATTTTTTGGTAGTTAATTATCATGTACAAGATTACATACATTTTTCCTCACATAAACCACATGAGAGCATTTCAGATGATGAAGGTTTGTCAGGGGCAATAACGGAAACCACTCCACAGAATTTGCAGGAACAGTAGAAGCAATTCCAGTCACCAGGAGGAAAATTCTACAATTTACATGAACCAAGTGAGCGAGAAAGAAAATTTTTAGTAGTAATAGATTACGACAAGAACAGATATTGAGAAACTTGTGATTACTTGAATGTCAAGGCAACTCTGATGGAATGTAGAAGGGCAACCATCACAACAGATCAAATTTCCACCATCTCCACAAATGTTGCATGTATCATCATTCGGATCATCTCCTTTAATATCAACAAGATTAAATCTGATACTACCAGAATCCTCTTCTTTCCTCCATGAATCCAATAAACACTTCCTAAAAGACACTCCAGATTCCAAATATATATCATCAAACACCTGATTAAGTTTCCCTCCAGAATGACCTACAAATTCTGATATACTCATACTTTGATTACAGCAGCTGCAAACAATCCCATCACTTGTAATTGTCCCTTCCGATGCCTTTTTCTTCCTTCTAGTTTTCCCATAATTCACTTTCCAACCGGACAAAATTACCCCCGAATCAATCATCCATGATAAAAGGTTACGTTTCCTGTTATAATACAATAAACAGCCTTTGCTATCTTGTTTTGTCCCCTTTTCTGAACCACGAACTAAAAGGCGTGGCTTTCGGTTTTTGACAATAATACCCTTTTCACGTTTCGGTTTGCCATCTTTTTTCTTCTTTTTGGTGGTGAATACTTTTTTAATGCTTTTTCCATCTTTCTGTATTTTGTTTTTCTTCTTCTTGCAGCCTAATTCTTTATCCACACGTTTGGATAGCATGCTGATTTGTACAAGTGACATTGGCATAAATGCAGAGACTTCATTAGTATCAGCAACACCATCTTTGATTTTTTTTGTAAGCTTAGCATAAGCTCTTGTGATTGACCAATGTGTCCTCCCATTAGGTTCAATATACACCATGTCCTGATGCACCCTATTGAGCCTTGGTCTACGCTCAAATGTCCACCCTGACTTTGAAAGTATATCAAGAAGTTTCTCTCTCAGTAACTTCTTACGTTCTCCTCTTCCAATAATGCCCTCACCAACAACACTTTTCTTATTACGAATTCTTATTCTTTTCACTTTATTAGCCTCTAACCCACTGTTGCTGTTTTTAATGGCCACAAGCTTCAATTTTCTTTTTCTCATTTTGAGTTTCTTCAAAATCATATCTTTGAGTCTTTTCTTTTCTGATACCTTTTCTTTCCCCTGTTTTAGTTTCTTGTTTTTTGGTTTCACATTCGGTTGATTGTTTTCACTATCTATTTTGCGTGGTCTTCCCCGTTTTTTTAAGGGTTTTAAAGGAATCTCATCCGTTTCAATACGTATCTTACGAGGCCTTCCACGTCTCTCTATCTTCTTCTCCGGTCTGCCACCATCAACCACCGTGCAGCCACCACTCACCACCTTATTCCTCAACCGCAATACCCTCTCACTAACCCGAACCCCAACTTTCTTCCTTTTAGCTCTTTCATCTCCATTGCATTCAGATTTCTTAACATTTTTCCTTTTCCTTCCTCTTTTCTGTTTTACAATACCACTTTCAACAACTTCACCATTTACATCTTCTACTTCATTCTTGTTTAAGTTGCTAATTTTTCTCTTTTTCTTTCGGGGCCTGCCTCTTCCCCTTTTTTGCCTAACTTTATCAATACCATTATCAGCATTCAACATTGACAAGTCATCACCATGGACAATCTTTGTATCATCAGCAAGTTTTTCAGATTCTACATGTTCAGACTCGTGTTCACAGTCCATTGGTGATTTAATTTCTTCCTTAAAACAGTGATCAGTTTCACTAGTTGATGATTTGTTTCCTTCTTCAACAGGAACACATTCAACACTTTCCTCTTCGATTTCTCCTTCGGAACAAGAAACTGGTAAATCTTTGATAGGATCCAACACCTCTGATCCCAAAAACAAACCTTTATCATCGGTATTTAATCCAACTTTTATACCTTCTGAAAATACAGTACCCATTTCAAGATCTTCATCAGGATTATCAACACATACCCCAATTTCAGCCTCATTTGCTCTTTTTTTACCAGAATTTGATACATGAGATCTCAGTGATGACCTCTCAGCCTCATTTGCTACCTTGTTACCAGAGCTCCTTTTCCTCTTCGCAATAGGAGATTTGATATTCTCAAGACCCAAAACAACACGATGTCTTCCACTTTTTAACACCCTATTCGATCTCAATTCCATCCCTACAAACCCTGCACACAATCAATTAACACTAATACCATTTTTTCTAACTCAAAACAAGTCTCAATTGTTAAAATTCATGATCATCTAAACACGAATTGTACAACAATCAAGAAAAATCGAACCGTAGGGTTATCTGATAGTCGAATTGCACCAATGCACTATCGAATCAAGAAAGTGAAACACGCTTGGAGATCATTCAATCAAAAGTACAACACATTCAATTGACAAGAAATCCGTAGAATTTTAAACGCTTCGGTTTAAAAAAAAAAAAAAACGCCCAATTTAAACTACCAAAGCCAGTTTGTGTACCAAAAAATCAGACCAAAATCCCAATATAACAGCTCAATACATGAAATTTCTTACCTGATAACTGGATCAAGGAATTCGGAGAAACTGAATTTCACTACTGATTCATGGTGGAAACACAATACTGCGAAGCGTACATGAATGGGGGAGTAATTCGGTGGCGATGATTTTAGAGAAAGAGACAATTGAGGGTTTTAGTGAGAGAAAGAGAGTGGGGAATCGGTATCTGTTTGTGTGTGCTTTCCTTTGGTTTTTTGGGTTTTATTATTTAGCTCTGATACGAGTTTTTTTTTTTCTTTTTTCTTTTTTCTTTTCTGTACTCAGAATTTGTGATTTCCAGGGTTTTTATGCATTTGGATATATTTAATTCTCTTAATTCCGGACATCAATGTCATAAAATAATCAATTTTTTGGGTTACAATTTGATCTTATAACTGCCTTGATCACTCTCTCAGGGTATATGTTAGTGCTCGTTATCTGCAAAATGCCATCATGATTTTTTTTAACCTTTTCAATATCAATGATCTATAATAGATTGTTATTAGGCCAGAAGTTGTTGACTCACCTCAGCAAACACCAATCCTCAATCTCGATATTTCAAGTTCGACAACACCAACTTGGTTAATGCTCGTAAACAAAAGAGTCTCTCTCCTTCTCCTTCTCTTCTTTTTCTTTTCTTCTCCATCATTCGATACCTTAGGTTTCGGGTAATTCGGGTTTTTCATGTTAGAAAAAATATTTGTTACCCTACCCAAACTAAATTCGAGTTTGGGTAATTCGGGTATCGGGTCGGGTTTGGGTAATTCGGGTATTACCCGAACTATATAATTTTTTTTTTGAATTTTACCTGAAAATAAATTTAATGAAATAAATATATCGTGTTTTATTAGTTTTGTTTATATAAACAAACGAAACATAAACGAAGTTACTCAAGCTTTGAAAATTGATATTTTTTATTTAATAATATCTGAGATATCAAGTAATTTTTTAACAACTTAATCTAATCTAATAAAATGTTAAAAAAAACAAAATACTTAAAGATCTTAATTTAAAAGTTTAAAATGTTTAAGATAATTGTAGCCTTAAAAGTTGACAGATAAGTCAACCTTACTGCCACTCTACAGAATCGTACATGAGATTTTCACCTCACACCGAGTAAATCCTTAACCCTCCCCCCTCTTACTAAGAATACAGAATGTTATTGTGAATTATGGTCAATATCGGGTATATAAGTAGTGATTTCAAATCTAGAGGTTAATCGTACTCTGACAACTTTACGTAAGGCATAGTTTGGTTTTTTTGGGGTGATAGTATAAAAGTTGACAAATAAGTCCCCCTTACTGCCATTCTATAGAACCATACATGAGATTATCACCTCATACGGTTCTTCGTTCAATTCTTTCGAAGTTATTGGATCCTTTTCCGCGTTCGAGAATCCCCTCCCTTCTTCCACTACGTCCTGAAGAGTAACTAGGATCAATTTAGTCACGTTTTCATGTTCCAATTGAACACTTTCCGTTTTTGATTATTCTCTTTACCAAACATATGTGGATCCAATCACGATCTTATAATAAGAACAAGAGATCTTTCTCGATCAATCCCCTTGCCCCTCATTCTTCAAGAATCAGAAAGATCCTTTTCAAGTTTGAATTTGTTCATTTGGAATCTGAGTTCTTCTACTTCATTTTTATTCACTTATTTTATTTTCATTTTTACTTACTTATTTTATTGATTTTTATTTAATATCAGTATTTTTGTCTCTCTTTTTTTATATTATTCCTTAAGTCCCATAGCTTTGATCATTTAGAATTGGACTCATTTTCTCAATGAGCGAAGGGTACGAAATAAATCAGATTGATTAAAAGCACTATGTGAAATATTCGTTTTTTCCTCTTCCTCTATTCCATAGGTACAGTGTTTGAATCAATCAAGAACCTTTTCTTCTGTTTGAATCGATATTATTCCATTCCAATTCCTTCCCGATACCTCTTAAGGAAAATCTCAAATTGGATCCTAAATTGACGGGTTAGTGTGAGCTTATCCATGCGGTTATGCACTCTTCGAATATGAATCTATTTTCTAAAAGATCCTGGCTTTCGTGCTTTGGTGGGTCTCCGAGATCCTTTCGATGACCTATGTTTTGTTGAAGGGATATCTATATAATACGATCGATTGCGTAAAGCCCGTGGTAGCAGTGGAACCGGGGAAAGTATACAGAAAAGACAGCTCTTTTTAGTTATATATTATATTAGTCTTTTCTATTTAATTCATATTAGATTAGTCTTAGTTAGTGATCCCGGCTTAGTGAGTCCTTTCTTCTGTGACGAACTGTTGGCGCCAGTCCTACATTTTGTCTATGTGGACAGAGGAGAAAGGGGGCTCCGCGGGAAGAGGATTGTACCGTAAGAGAAACAAGGAGGTCAACCTCTTTCAAATATACAACATGGATTCTGGCAATGCAATGTAGTTGGACTCTCATGTCGATCCAAATGAATCATCCTTTCCACGGAGGCAAAGCTTTTCCTGTTAGGTAAGAGGATAGCAAGTTCCAAACTCTGTCTCGGTAGGACATGGATCTCTATTACTATGAATTTCATAAATGAAGTAGTGAATGCTGGGGTTACCATTATCCTTTTTGTAGTGACGAATCCTGTATGTGTTCCTAAGAAAAGGAATTTGTACATTTTTTGGGATCTCAAAGGAGCGTGGAAACACATAAGAACTCTTGAATGGAAATGGAAAAGAGATGGAACTCCAGTTCCTTCGGAAATGGTAAGATATTTGGCGCAAAAAATGGGTTGATCCGTATCATCTTGACTTGGTTCTGCTTCCTCTATTTTTTTAATAATACCGGGTCGGGTTCTTCTCCTACCCATATCGAATAGAACACGCTGATCCAAATCTTCTTCATGTAAAACCTGCTTGATTTAGATCGGGAAAATCGTGTGGTTTTATGAAACCATGTGTTATGGCTCGAATCCGTAGTCAATCCTATTTCCGATAGGGATAGTTGACAACTGAATCCTATTTTCCCATTATTTTCATATCCGTAATAGTGTGAAAAAAAATAAAATAAGGTCCGACCCCAAGTTGTTCAAGAATAGTGTCGTTGAGTTTCTCAACCCTTTACCTTAGGATTAATCAGTTCTATTTCTCGATGGGGGCAGGGAAGGGATATAACTCAGCGGTAAAGTGTCACCTTGACGTGGTGGAAGTCATTAGTTCGAGCCTGATTATCCCTAAACCCAATGTGAGTTTTGATATTTTGATTTGCAACCCCGTTGTGATTGAATGAGAATGGATAAGAGGCTCGTGGGATTGACGTGATGGGGCAGGGATGGATATATTTCTGGGAGCGAACTCCGGGCAAATATGAAGTGCATGGATACAAGTTAGGCCTTGGAATGAAAGACAATTCTGAATCCGATTTGTCTACGAACAAGGAAGCTATAAGTAATGCAAATATGAATCTCATGGAGAGTTCGATCATGGCTCAGGATGAACGTTGGCGGCATGCTTAACACATGCAAGTCGAACGGGAAGTGGTGTTTCCAGTGGCGGAAGGGTGAGTAACGCGTAAGAACCTGCCCTTGGGAAGGGAACAACAGCTGGAAATGGTTGCTAATACCCCGTAGGCTGAGGAGCAAAAGGAGGAATCCGCCCGAGGAGGGGATCGCGTCTGATTAGTTAGTTGGTGAGGTAATAACTTACCAAGGCGATAATCAGTAGCTGGTCCAAGAGGATGATCAGCCACACTGGGACTGAGACACGGCCCAAACTCCTACGGGAGGCAACAGTGGGGAATTTTCCGCAATGGGCGAAAGCCTGACAGAGAAATGTCGTGTGGAGGTAGAAGGCCCATGGGTCATGAACTTCTTTTCCCGGAGAAGAAACAATGACGGTATCTAGGGAATAAGCATCGGCTAACTCTGTGCCAGCAACCGCGGTAATACAGAGGATGCAAGCGTTATCCGGAATGATTGGGCGTAAAGCGTCTGTAAGTGGCTTTTTAACTCCGCCGTCAAATCCCAGGGCTCAACTCTGGACAAGCGGTGGAAACTACCAAGATGGAGTACGGTAGGGGCAGAGGGAATTTCCAGTGGAGCGGTGAAATGCGTAGAGATCGGAAAGAACACCAACGGTGAAAGCACTCTGCTGAGCCGACATTGACACTGAGAGACGAAAGCTAGGGGAGCGAATGGGATTAGATACCCCAGTAGTCCTAGCCATAAATGATGGATACTAGGCGCTGTGCGTATCGACCCGTGCAGTGTTGTTACTAACGCGTTAAGTATCTCGCCTGGGGAGTACGTTCGCAAGAATGAAACTCAAAGGAATTGACAGGGACCCGCACAAGCGGTGGAGCATGTAGTTTAATTCGATGCAAAGCAAAGAACCTTACCAGGGCTTGACATGCCGCAAATCCTTTTGAAAGAGAGGGGTGCCTTCGGGAACGCGGACACAGGTGGTGTATGGCTGTCGTCAGCTCGTGCCGTAAGGTGTTAGGTTAAGTCCCGCAACGAGCGCAACCCTCGTGTTTGGTTGCCATCATTGAGTTTGGAACCCCGAACAAACTGTCGGTGATAAGCCGAAGGAAGGTGAGGATGATGTCAAGTCATCATGCCCCTTATGCCCTGGGCAACACACGTGCTATAATGGCCAGTACAAAGGGTCGCAATCCTGCGAGGGTGAGCTAACTCCAAAAACCCATCCTCAGTTCGGATTGCAGGCTGCAACTCGCCTGCATGAAGCCGGAATAGCTAATAATCGCCAGTCAGCCATACGGCGGTGAATCCATTCCCGGACCTTGTACACACCGCCCGTCACGCTATAGGAGCTGGCCATGCCTGAAGTCGTTACCTTAACCGCAAGGAGGGGGATGCCGAAGACAAGGCTAGTGACTGGAGTGAAGTCGTAACAAGGTAGTCGTACTGGAAGATGTGGCTGGATCACCTCCTTTTCAGGGAGAGCTAATGCGTGTTGGGTATTTTGGTTTGACATTGCTTCACACTAAAAAAGAAGGGAGCTACGTATGAGTTAAACTTGGAGATGGAAGTCTTCTTTCGTTTCTCGATAGTGAAGTAAGACTAGGCTCATGAGCTTATTATCTCAGGTCGGAACAAGTTGATATGATCCTCCTTTTTACGTCCCCATGCCCCTGTGTGGCAACATGAGGGCGAAAAAAGGAAAGAGAGAGAGAGAGAGAGAGAGAGAGAGAGAGAGAGATGAGGTTTCTCTCGCTTTTGGCATAGTGGGCCCCCGGTGGGGGGGGGGGGGGCTCGCACGACGGGCTATTAGCTCAGTGGGTAGAGCGTGCCCCTGATATTGTGTCGTTGGGCATGAAGATAATCAATTCGGTCATTGTGGTCATACTTTATTATGGATTTCTGACCACATTCTCCATAGGGCCCTCCTATCTTTTCCTTCTCCGAGCTCACATTATGGAAGAAGGATAAGAAGGAACCGAGAAGAAGGTATCAACAACAACTGGTTTTATTACGTGACAGCTCATAATGTTCATATCGGTCTATTATGCCCCTCTGCATCTAGCACTGGGTAAACCTCATACAATAATTGTCCTAGCTCTACCGTATCTTTTGTTTCATTTCTTCTGCAATACTCACAAACACTTCTTTGATTATGGATCTACTAACAGAAATTCAATGCGTAATCTCAGCATTCAATGTGTATTCCTGAATAATCTCATTTTCAATTATTCAATCATTTCATTTTACCAAGTTCAATGTTAGCGAGATTAGTCAGCAAGATTCAAACATTGAAAAAATAGTAAATTAATAAAAAAAAATTCTACATAAGAAAAATAAAAGAACAGATAAGAAGAAATATGTCCACCCTCTACCGATTTAATAACCTATGCTCCAAAGAAACTCATAAGACCAACTCCATTTGGAATTGCATCAGTTATTCGTCTATCAAAAAAATGAGCAAAGTTGACCATTTTTTTAATCCCCGCAGTTAAGAATCTTCCATAAAAGGCATCTATGTAACCCCGATTATATGACCAATCATATATATAATTTTTTATTTTGTCGTAAAAAATTCTATTAGGACCCATTTTAACAAATGCATTAAGGAACTCCAAATTTTGAAAAGATGAATAAATAGGTTTATATATAAAAAAAAAGGCTATAAATATTTCGAAAGAGGCTATATTGACTAAAAAAATGCATCTTTACTAAATTCATACCAATCTATCGAATTATTTGAATTTTGATGTAAAGGATTTATAGACGAGTTTAACCATTTGGATAATATATCAACGTCTTGATTGAAAGGAATTCCTAAGAATCAAACGAACAAAGTAATGAGTTTGTTAGTCGTAATAAAAACTATAATCTAGAAAACAGTTAAGTTTTAAAGAACATAATGATATATAAACAATTAGATTTAATATTGTTAGTGTCGTATTGTCATAATAAATAGATTCATGTTTTACAATAATGATAGTTTAAATGTGATCAAATATCTGCTATATAGTATAAGTTGTACAAAAATAATAATAATAATAATAAGAAGAAGAAGAAGTTGGATAATTCGGGTATACTCGAAACCCAAAAAATGTACCAGTTACCCGACCCGAAAAAAACCGAGTTACCCGATTACCTGAAAAAATTTACTCGATACCCGAAAAAATCGAACGGATAATTCAGATATCGGGTATTTTTGACAGGGGTACTCATTCCTTCTCTTTCTCATGATTTTACAATCTCTTGAGACAGAATTGTTACTTAGAAATGGAGCTCGATAAGCTCACCACCATTCATTTCCGTCTTATGGTAATATTAATTTTTCTTTATGCACCCTTATATTATTTGTGTTTTTTCCAATTATTTTTCTTTATTTTATTTTTTTATTTGTTTGTGTTTTTTTGTCAAGTTGTTTTTCTTTAAGTATTATTATTATAATATATTCATATTACTATAATAATAATAAATTAAATAATAGTAATAAAAAATATATTTTTTTTATTAATTATATGCTACATCAACTATATTGAATATCATTTTTTATTAATTACACGTGGTTTTTGTAAACGATTTTATCAATCCAAAACGTCGACTATAAAAAGTGAATAACTAAATATATAATGTTCTATTATAAGTTTATTTATGTTTATCAGTTTCTGTAGAACAACATGCTAGAATAGGACTAAGGATCTAGGAGTGATGTCTTATGTGCCTGTTTTATGTGCTTCAGTATACGAAAGAGTTGCATGCTAGAGTTGAGTAGACAAAAGTAGGGTAGCCTGTTTAGGTTATTCCTGATAGTACGAGTTTAGCATTGTATGCTAGTTCAGTTCTCTCTATGAGGATAGAGTTGCTTGAGATTGTTTTTCTTACGTCCAAATGTTGTTTGCTTTGTGATATGTGGGCTTTGAAGTGATGGGAGTTAACTGTTAGGCGAATACGTTAAAGTCACATGTGATTAGGGTTGAATAATCTCAGAGTGTTGGATTTGACACTATTGCGTAGCTCTTGTTTGAGTCCTAACCGTTGTAGAAATGAGTCCCTTACTCGAAGGATTATCCAAGCCTCATCACATGTGATTGTATTCAGGTAATAGTTAATTGGCATCACCAAGAGGCCTTCAGCAGCTAAGGATTGGGTTGGGTGGAGTCAGAGATTTCCTAGGGTAAGCCTAGGATAAAGAGTAGCAGTGATCAGCGGTAGGGGAAGGGACCTGGTTGAGTCGAGGCAGTCCTTGGGGAAGGCACGGATAGATGTGGAAGGTAGTATGGGCCCGTACTATTGAAAGCAGAGGATCCGTATCCAAACCGAGGAAGGCTAAGATAAGACCAGGGAACCGGTAGTGGGTGGGATCCCTCCAGGGGTATTAGTATCGCTAACAGTTGTTATTTCTTTGTATTTCAGAATGGTGGTACTATGCCCGAGGCCAGCAGTTGGCAGTTCAGGAGAGGGATCGGGTTTAGGATCAGGTTCCGAGCTAGCAGATGAGAGGCTGCGCGAGTTCATCGCGTCGGAGATCACCAGAGGTATCCTTGAGTCGACCCCCATTATCTTCGGGTCGATCAAGAAGGGGATATTGGAGATGATGGAGGATCGCCTCCAGGCATTCAGGAGTGACATGGCATCTGGCCAGTCGGGATCTCGCACACTGTCCTTCAAGGACTTTCGGGGCAGTGGTGCACCGGACTTTCATGGGGCGAAGGACCCCATAGCTGCCAGACGATGGATTGCAGACATTGAGTCTGCACAGTTGACTAGTTTCTACCCCGAGGGGTCGAAGGTGGGGTATGCAGCAGGGTGTTTACGAGACCGAGCTCGAGATTGGTGGGAGTCAGTGGGTGACTCCTTAGGAGCCTCAGCTATCGAGGCTATGACCTAGTCGGACTTTGTGACCAGGTTCAGGGCAGAGTTTGCGCCGATTGTCGAGCTTCAGCAGCTGGCGAGGGAGTTTTTGGACATGAGACAGACGACGGAGACCGTGGTGGAGATCACCGCCAAGTTACGGGAGAGGGCACTGTTGGTGCCCCAATATGCGGGCGATGAGGACATGAAGAGGACCCGCAATCATGACATGCTCGGGGCCGATATCCGGGAGCACGTTAGTTTTTCAGCTTACCCCACCTTGGACTCCATGATTGCCAGGGCGAGGGAGAGGGAGATAGATTTGGAGCACATCCGGAAACGGAAGACGGATGAGGGACAGCCAGGAGGGGCTTCGGGGAAGAAGCCCAAGGGATCAGATGTGGAGCCGAAAGGCCAACAGGGACGGGGCCGCTGCAGGAAATGCGGCAAGACGCACGAGGGGGCGTGCAGGTTGGGATCATCAGGCTGCTACAAGTGCGGCAAGTCTGGGCACTTTAGCAGGGATTGCACTGCTCCGACAGCAGTTATTCAGACGTCTGAGTTGTTGTGTTTCCACTGCAACCAGAGGGGCCACAAGAAGGCCAATTGCCCCTAGTTGACAGTTTCAACGCCGGTAAAGGCGCCAGCTCCAGCGAACCTGCGGATCACAGATGGCTGGCAGGGAAAGGCAGAGGCTCCCGTGGTGAGGAGCCGGGCATTTCAGCTGACCGCCGAGAAGACACTCGTTGCACCCGATGTGGTGACGAGTATGATTCTTTCCTTCTCATTTATTTATATGATGTTATGATATTGATATGTGCTCGGTTTATGTATATATATGTATTAGGATTGTTCCATGTGAACGATATCCTAGTCCAGGTGTTGTCCGACTCGGGTGCTACCCGATCGTTTGTTTCCCTTGCGCTTAGCAAGAAGTTCACGGAGTCTTCGGGCATGTTGGATTGCCCTTTAGAGGTAGAGATTGTCGATGATCGATCGGTGCGAGCATCAGCAGTGTTCAGGGATTGTGTTTTGAGGTTATTTGAGGAGCGTCATCTGGTGGACTTGGTTCCCATTCCGTTGCGTGGGAACAAGGTGATTATAGGCATGGATTGGTTGACCCCCAATGGGGCGGTGATAGATTGCGCGCGGCAGCTAGTGCGAGTCAGGACCCTAGGTGGGGGAGAGTTAGTGATTCATGGCGAGAGGCCATAGTGTGGACCCGCAGTATGTTCAGCAGCGAGGGCTAGACGCTACCTTCAGCAGGGATGCGCAGGATATGTCGCGTACGTGATGGATACCCGGGAGGCGGGTAAGGCGACAGTGAGCGAGGTTCCGGTGGTGCGAGATTTCGCAGATGTTTTCCCAGAGGAGCTTCCTGGGATACCTCCGGAGCGACAGGTGGAGTTTACGATTGACCTCGTTCCTAGTGCGGCTCCGATAGCCAAGGCACCCTATCGGTTGGCTCCTCCCGAGATGCAGGAGTTGTCTGCGCAGCTGCAGGAGCTGCTAGACAAGGGATTTATTCGTCCGAGTAGTTCACCCTGGGGAGCCCCGATTCTGTTCGTGAAAAAGAAGGACGAGTTGCATCGGATGTGTATAGATTACCGGGAGCTGAACAAGGTAACGGTGAAGAACCGATACCCACTCCCGAGGATTGATGATCTCTTTGACCAGCTTCAGGGAGCGTCTTGGTTTTCCAAGATCGATTTGCGTTCGGGTTATCATCAGATGAGCGTCAGAGAGGAGGATGCGCAGAAGACCGCGTTTCGGACGCGCTATGGTCATTATGAGTTCGTGGTGATGCCGTTTGGGCTCACCAATGCTCCTGCCGCGTTCATGGACCTCATGAACCGCATATGCAGACCGATGTTGGATCGGTCTGTGATAGTCTTTATCGATGACATCTCGGTTTATTCCAAGACGCAGAAAGAGCATGAGGAGCATCTGAGAGAGGTATTGGAGACCCTGAGGAGGGAGAGCTTGTATGTCAAGTTCTCCAAGTGTGAGTTTTGGTTGCACGAGGTGCAATTTCTTGGACACTTTGTCAACCAGAACGGGATTATGGTCGATCCGACCAAGGTCGAGGCCGTCATGAGATGGGAGGTTCCGAAGTCTCCATCTGAGATTCGAAGTTTCCTAGGATTGGCAGGCTATTATCGGAGGTTCATTCAGGATTTCTCCAAGATAGTCGTACCCCTGACACGGTTGACGAAGAAAGTCGTGGTCTTTCAGTGGGGACCCGAGCAGCAGGCTGCGTTGAGACACTGAGACAAAGATTGTGCGAGGCGCCGATCTTAGCCCTGCTAGAGGGCGTAGAGGATTTTGTGGTTTATTGTGACGCGTCCATTTCAGGGTTGGGCGCAGTACTGATGCAAAGGGGGCATGTCATTGCCTACGCTTCGAGGCAGCTCAAGCCTCATGAGGCGAACTACCCAACGCATGATCTGGAATTGGGGGCGGTGGTTTTTGCCCTCAAGATTTGGCGGCATTACCTCTACGGGTTCGATGTACCATCTACACGGACCACAAGAGTTTGAGGTACCTCATGGATCAGCTGAATCTGAACATGAGGCAGCGTAGGTGGTTGGACGTGGTGAAGGATTATGATTGTGAGATCCTTTACCACCCGGGAAAGGCCAACGTGGTGGCCGATGCGCTTAGCCGCAAGGCGGCGCCGATCAGGGATATTTGCATGAGGATGACCGTAGTGACTCCCCTGTTGGAGCAGATTCGGGAGGCTCAACAGGAGGCTATCAAGGAGGAACATCGGAAGAGTGAGCGTGTGGTGGGTCAGGTTTCCTCCTTCGATTATGATGGCCGAGGACTATTGATACTACACCGTAGAGTGTGGGTGTCGTATCACGAAGGTGTGCACCAGATTTTGATGGAGAAGGCACACAAGTCCCGATTCTCTATTTATCCCGGGGCGATGAAGATGTATAGGGATCTTCGTCCAGATTATTGGTGGCCTTGCATGAAGCGGGATGTGGCATGGTACGTCGAGCGGTGCTTGACCTGCAGGAAGGTCAAGGCCGAACATCAGAGACCGCATGGGAAGATACAACCGTTGGACATCTCGTTGTGGAAATGGGAAGATATCACGATGGATTTTATCACGAAGCTTCCCAGGACCGCGCGTGGAGTAGATTTGATTTGGGTCATCGTGGATCGATTGACCAAGAGTGCTCACTTTATTCCAATTTAGGAGAGTATATCGGCCGAGAAATTGGCCGACATCTATATCATGGAGATCGTGGCGCGGCACGAGGTGCCAATATCGGTTATCTCAGACAGGGATGTGCGTTTTACTTTCAGGTTTTGGAAGAGATTTCATGACGATTTGGGCACTCGTTTGCATTTTAGCACCGCCTTCCACCCGCAGACGGATGGTCAGAGCGAGCGGACCATCCAGACTTTGGAGGATATGTTGCGGGCATGTGTGTTAGATTTCGGTGGTAGCTGGGATACCTATCTTCCCTTGGCCGAGTTCTCACACAATAAAAGCTACCACGCGAGTATTGACCGACCCCCATTCGAGATGTTGTACGGACGGAGGTGCAGGACCCCGATATGCTGGGGTGAAGTTGGCCAGAGGGTCATGGGGAGCACCGAGGTCGTGCTCAAGACGATAGAGAGGATCCAGCATGTTCGGAGCAGGCTTCAAACTGCTCAGAGTCGGCAGAAAAGTTACGCCGACAAGCGTCGATCCGACTTGGAGTTCCAAGTCAGGGATGTGGTTTTCCTAAAGGTGTCGCCTTGGAAAGGCGTCATTCAATTCAGGAAGCGGGGCAAGTTGGGCTCGAGATTTATCGGACCGTTCAGGGTTGTAGCCCGGGTGGGCAAGGTGGCGTATAGGCTGGATCTGCCAGTCGAGCTCAGCCAGATCCACAACACTTTCCTTGTTTCTCAGTTGCGGAAGTGCTTAGTGGATGATTCAGTAGTAGTGTCGTTAGAGGATATACAGGTTGATGACAGCCTGAATTACATTGAGCGCCCAGTCGCAATCCTCGACCGGAAGTCGAAGGATTTGAGGAACAAGAGGGTGGAGTTAGTGAAGGTGCAATGGCAGCACCGCAAAGGCTCGGAATGGACTTGAGAGCCGGTGGAAGAGATGATGGAGCATTACCCCGAGTTGTTTCAGGATCGAGCAACAGACTTCGAGGACGAAGTCTAAAATAAGTGGGGGAGATTTGTAGCACCTGGTTCCTGGCATGTAAATCTTATTTGAGTATTTTCCATTTTTAGCCTTGGACTTGGCGAGTCATAGGTCCGACTCGCCGAGTAGAGCCGGGACCCGGGACACATTTTAAGTTGGCGACTCGGCGAGTCCGGATCCTGGACTTGGCGAGTCACCGCTGTTGGATGAAACCCTAAGTTTCAGGGGTTAGCACCCTATTTAAACTCTCATTCCGCCCCAATCTCGCCCCCATTCACCCTCAGAGCTCTATACCTTGTTCAAGAGTTGTTTCTTTGTGAGTTTGAAGCATTTGGTGTGCTCTCTTGAAGTTTTGGAGTGGGAAAAAGAGTAGATCAAGAAGAAGAAGAGGAGGTCAAGCATCTTTGAGCTATCTCAATGTGTTCCCTAAGGTATGACTCGATTTTCCCCTTGTTTTCATGCTTATAGTCCCTTATAGCTCCATTAAAGTCTTTCTTGAACCATTTCCAAGCTTGTGTATGTTTGGGGGTTCGTAATAAGCTGAGTAACCTCTAGATCTAGGCATGGTTGAGCTCCAGGAGCTCAGATCTACTGCCTTTATGGAACCATGTTGCATGAAGACCTTAGATCTACTATTTTGGTGCATTTTGAACCCTAAAACCCTCATGGATGGATATTTACACGTAAAGTTGGAAACTTTACGTGTTATTCATGCTCTAGGAACCCAGATCTATGAATGGCATGGACTGGATTCGAGCAAAATCGCGTTTATGGCTCTTGCATGAAGCAGACTCGGCGAGTCTAGTCGCGAGTCTCCGAGTTGTCCCCTTTTTCGTTGTGCTGAGTTGTGTAGTGAATCCACGGTGGACTCGGTGAGTTGGGAGCCAAAACTCACCCATGAGGGAACTCAGCGAGTCGATGCCCAGACTCGGCGAGTTCAAGGCAATCTTCTTAGAATCAAGAACAGACTCGGCGAGTTGTTCATACAACTCGGCGAGTCACAGTATAAATTGTTCATCGGATGAAGATGAACTCGGCGAGTTGTTCATACAACTCGGCGAGTAGGATGAAGGACTTGAACATCAGTTTGGAAGGAGAACTCATCGAGTCAATGCCTAACTCGACGAGTAGAAACAGAATCCAGGTCAGTCATTTGGACAGGGACTCGGCGAGTTGGCGAGCCAACTCGGCGAGTCGGGTCAACTAAAAGTTGACTCTGACTTTGACTTAGGGCATGATTAGGGGTAAAATGGTCATTTTACCCAAAGGACAGTTAGCAATATTTGACTAAGTCTTTGGTGGGAATTACAGCCAGAGGATTTCCGGAGCAGCAGCAGCAGACAGACTATTCCCACACAGATCAGCAACTACTACGAGGTGAGTTACCTTCCAGTAACGGTGGGTCTAAGGCCACAATGTCGGCCCACCGGTAGGAGATGTGTGATTAGATGATTGTCTTTGTGATATTCATCTAGGGTTGCTACTACTTGTGTTATGTTTATGTGTTAGTGACAGTAGGGGGAGATAGTCCCCCAGAACACCGGTCGATAGGGCCGAAGGGGCGGTCACGCCCAGCCATGCTAGATAGATTATGTGATATATGTGTTATGTGGTAGTAGTAGGGGGTGAAATAGTCCCCAGTATCCGATCGAGAGGACCGAAGGGGAGCCAGCACCCAGATATGCTAGGCAGTATCCGGTCGAGAGGACCGAAGGGGATGCTAGCACCCAGATATGCTAGGCAGTATCTGGTCGAGAGGACCGAAGGGGTAGGTCGGGCACCCAGATATGCCTGACAATTTATGTATGTTATGTGATTATGGTATGTGGTACAATGGGGGAACTCACTAAGCTTTGTGTTTACAGTTTACAGTTTTGGTTTCAGGTACCTCTTCATCGAAGGGGAAGGAGCTGGCGCGGTAGCGGCACATCATTCACACACACTGGTTTCCGCATCTATTAGATTTCTCTGGGATTATTACTCTGATATTTTGATTCGTTATATGATTTGGCTTTTAGACATGGTTTACGTTGTGATGTGGTCTGATCAAACAATGTTTTTAATTATTAACGTTTTCTAAAGTAATGTTTTAAAAACGAATTTTTTGGACGTGAAAATTGGGTCGTTACAGCTAAGCTCACACTGTCAGGCATAACCTAAACAGGCTATCCTACTACTGTCTACTCAATGCTGGCATGCAATTATCATAGAGCTGAAATACATATGGCAGGCACATAAGGCATCCTCCTAGATCCTTAGTCCTATTCTAGCATGTTGTTCTTGGAAACTGAAACTGATAAGCATAACATAATTTGTATGGTTAATTTGGGAGTACTTACTTGAGCTAGGTTGATCGCATGCACCACACCTTTTTCTCTTTCTCAAAACTCCTTTCATTTAAATTTCTTTTCCAGAGGTTCTTATGAAAATATTTTTCTTTTGAAAAAAATCTTTTACCATCCCCTTAGTTTGAGTCCAGTCATACCTGAAGGTGTGCCTGAATCCCTCAAACCAAGGCTCTGATACCAACTTGTATCATCCAAAAATACGACCCAAAATTTTTTGTTTTAATAATACTAAAATCACATCATCGATAACATACCAACAAAAACTATGGATCAAGTATTGCAAAAGGTCATAACAAATGTAACATAACAACTATATCAAAACATATCATAGTTTCTGACGAAAACTCCCAAGATAAGGAAAACTGAAGCAGTGGTGTGTGCGATGCTATTATCCCGAGCTCCTCCCCTTACTAGCGGAAGTACCTGAAACCAAAACTGAAATTGTAAGCACGAAGCTTAGTGAGCTCCTCCAAACTACCACATACCATACAATAACATATAAACACATATTGGGCCCCGCCCACTGCATCGGGCCCCGCCCGACATCGGACCGAAGTCTGGAATAACTTGGGCCCCGCCCACCGCATCGGGCCCCGCCCAGCATCGGAACGGAGTCCGGAATAACTTGGGCCCCACCCACTAAATTGGACCCCGCCTGGCATCAGACCGAAGTCTAGAATAACTTGGGCCCTGCCCACTTCATCGGGCCCCGCCCGACATCGGACCAAAGTCCAGAATAACTTGGGCCCCACCCGGCATCGGACCGAAGTTCGAAATAACTTGGGCCCCGCCCGGCATCGGAACGAAGTCCGAAATAAAGTGGATATAACATATCATGAACATATAGCATAATCACATTCTGTATGGGGCTTGCCCGACATACTATAGGTTTTGGAAGTGATAGCCTTTCACCCTAAGACGGATGGGCAGAGTAAGAGGACGATTCAGACTCTAGAGGACATGTTGTGAGTGTACATTTTAGATTTTGGTGGGAGTTGGGATACGTATCTTCCGTTACTGGAATTTTCATATAACAACAGTTATCACGCTAGCATAGATCGACCTCCCTTCGAGATCCTCTACGGTAGGAAGTGAAGGACCCCAATCTTTTGGGGCGAGGTCGGTTAGAGAGTCATGTGGAGTACTGAGGTGGTACTCAATACAACGGAGAAGATCCAGCAGGTCTGGAGCAGGGATCGGACTGCTCAGAGTTGGCAGAAAAGTTATGCCAACAAGCGTCGTTCAAACCTAGAGTTTTAGGTAGGGGATATGGTCCTCCCGAAGGTGTGACCTTGGAAAGGTGTCATCTAGTATAGGAAGCGGGGAAAATTGGGCCCCAGGTACATCGGTCTATTCAGGGTTTTGGCCTGGGTGGGCCGGGTTGCGTATCGAATAGATCTGCCAGTCGAGCTTAGTCAGATCCACAACACTTTCCATGTCTCCCAGCTGCGAAATTGCCTAGTGGATGATTCCGCATTTGTGCCTTTAGAGAATATTCAGGTTGATGACAACCTAAACTACATCAAGAAACCAATAGCCATTCTTGACAGAAAGACGAAGGAGTAGAGGAACAGGAGGGTAGAGTTGGTTAAGCTGTAATGGATGCACCACAAGGGGTTTGAGTGGGCATGGGAGACCGAGGAGGAGATGAGGGAGCACTACCCGAAGTTATTTCCAGATGCAGTGGACTTCGAGAACGAAGTCTGATTCAAGTAGGGGAGAATTGTAACATCCATGATTTGAGGTAATGCTAATTATTTATTTTCTTTGTAATTAATTGTTAGGCTATGAGATAAATAGTGGATTATTTAGTTGGGCCTTAGCGAGTGGGTCGTCATGATTGGGTTGCCAAAGACGTATGTTGGGCGTAAGCTTGGTGTATACGGGGCATAGTGCAACATTGGACACGGTGGGTTCATGCGCGTACGCGCAACATACGTGAGCAGACTCAAAACCCTAAATTTTAGGGGTTAATCCATATAAATACAACATTATCTCCCAAACCTTATCCTCCTTACCAACCACCTCAACTCAAAAACCCTAGAAACCTTTCATTCTTCATCTATGTGTGTTTTTGGCCTTGTGAAGCTTATTTTGGTGATTTGAAGCTTGTAAGGACAAGGAAGAAGTTGAAGAAGAGGAACTTGAGTAGCTTGAGCTCAAGGATCTGAGATAACATCACCATTTGGCATTCATTTGAGGTAAAAAGCTCACAACTTGCCTCGTGTATGCTTATATCTATAGTAAAAGGTGTTTTGGACCTTTTTGGTCCCAAAAATGGATTTTTATGGTTCAAACTCGTTTCTAGGCTTAGGGTTACCACCCTTAGTGCTATATGAGTCCCAAGAACATAAAAGCTTCCATCTTGAAGGTCTTATTGTGATCATGCATGAGTTTTAGTCATTTATGGGTTAAGACATGTTAGTGGACTCAGATCTGTGTTTGAAGCATAAGACTTAATGGATTAAGCATTTTTAAGGAATATGGCTTAACAGGGTAGTACGTTGGGCATACCAGCCAGTATGCGCAACATACAAGCCATGCAGCCAGTACGCTTAGTGTACAAAGGAGTACGCCCCGCGTACCACTAATTTTAGGCTTCACGACATTTAGGCCTCGGTTTGGGCCATCTTTGGATTTAATTAGCTGTTAGGCCTTGGTGGGCCACCAGAAGTTAATTATTGGGCTAAGGACATGTTTGGGCTTAAGGAAGGCTTATTTAAGGAGTTGGGCCCAATTTAGAAAATTGGGCCATAAGTGGGATGTTAGTGGGCTTGAAAAGGCTTTATAGGTTTGGACCATTGGTATTATGGATTTGGGCCTATGTTATTATCCAAATTAGATCAGGGGTAAAATGGTCATTTTACCCTAAGAAGGATTATTGAGTTTTTGACTAAGTGTTATATTTACATTGACAGTTCGGGGAGTCGTCGGAGCAGCCGTTAAGGATTTTGTATCGTGAGATTCTACATTCAGCATTGTAAGGTGAGTTTCCTCCTAGTTTGAACAGGTCGAAGGCACCAAGGTTGGCCCGTGTATGCTATATGTGTTTATTAGTAGCTAAGTGTGGGCAGGGCCTGGATCTTAGTATTATCTGAGCATGGATATGGGTTGATTGATTTGATTATACTTGTTGTCCGTGTGATACTCGCATGTGTTTCTTAGTAGCAGGGCGTGCGCGGGGCCCGTATCTCTTAGTAGCTGAGTGTGGGCGAGGCGCGTATCTCTTAGTAGCCGAGTGTGGGCAAGGCCCATATCTCTTGTTAGTTGAGTGTGGGCAGGTCCCGTATCTCCTAGATAGTTGAGTGTGGGCGGGGACCATATCTCACTAAGTGTGGGCGGGGCACGTATTTCAGAGGGCGGGGCCCGTTAGCAGAGTGTGGGTGAGGCCAATATCTCCTAGTTGTACGTTATGTGTATGGTATGTGGTAGTTTGGGGAGACTCACTAAGCTTCGTGCTTACAGTTTTCAGTTTTGGTTTCAGGTACTTTCGGTAGCAAAGGGAAGAGCTCGGGATGACTGTAGTGCACGCACCATGATTTTAGCATAGGATGTTTTTACTTTGATATGTTTGACAAACGATGATGATGTTTTGAGATACAATGACTTATGATTTTTATGTGATGATTTGATAATTATGGTTTTATTAATAATTAAAAATAAAATTTTTGTATCGTATTTTTGCGATGTTTCAAGGAGCATCACTTAATCTCTTGCTGAGTGTAGATACGAATTATTGGGTGGCTGCCGAATAAAAAAGAACTAAAGTTGGAAAATTGTTCACTAGGAACGACCCTATACAATAATATACATATAATAAGCATAAAAATCAAAGAAATAAATAAAATGAAGAGAAGTACATACCGGTAACTACATCTGGAGCTGCAGGAGCCTCCTCGGCTACTAGCTGGAAAACTCGACTCCTCACAACCAACACCTCCTCCTTTCCCTGGTAGTCTTCGGTGATCCTCAATGTAGCGGGTGTTGCAACCGCTCCTCCTGCCAAACTCAGATAATTAGCCTTTTTTTGGACCATCTAATTGTAATGGAAGCAAATCAGATCAGATACCTGGATGGTAGGGCAATTTTTGCTAAAGTGATCGGTCTTGCCACACTTGTAACATCCGGAACCACCCATCCTACAAACCCCATTGTGTGTCTTTCCACACTTTCCACAATGGTCCCGAACCTGTTGGCCCCTCAATCAATAATCAAAAACCTTAGGCTTCTTACCCGAGCCCTCTGATACCTGAGCATGAACCGGCTTCCTCTTCCTCACAGTCTCTTAATCAATCTCCCATTCTTGGGCCCTTGCTATCATGTCCGCCAATGTCCTACTGTTGGACATGCTCACAAACTTACGAATCTCATCCTTTAGCATGTCATGATACATTGCCTTCTTCATCTCATTGCCCGCCACATACTGCAAAACCAATAAAGCCTGCTCCCTGAACATAACAATAATCTCCTCCTCAGTCTCAGTAGTCTTGCGAAGGTCCTGAAATCCCTTGCCAATTGTTGGAGCTTAATCATTGGTGCGAACTCAACCATGAAACTCACCACAAAATCATCCCAATTCATCGTCTTAACAGCCTTACCTCCCATAACATAGTTCACCTCCTCCCACCAGTCTCGAGTACGGATTCTGTGATTTTAGTAGCACGGGCTCAATATTACCTTCTATAACTATACGTACTTTCCTTAAAGATCATCCTAAATCCTCTAAGTTACTTTCTTACTACCAAATACTTGTGCATCCGGCTAAACAACACACTCAACATGCTAACATACTTCCTAGGTTCTCCTAGGATCCACACTTCACATCACTCTCTGCCATCAGCTATAGAAGAAACTTCCGCTAATACCTTCCATCTACCTCCAGAATACAGTTACATACTATATGCGCTAGATAATTATTCGACTAAAAGGTATTACACTACAACGGTTGGACTCAAACAAGAGCTATGTAATAATGTCAAACCTAACCTTTTAAAATTATCTTACTCCTGTAACATGTAACCTGACGTATTTGGTTAGTAGTTAGCTAATATTAATGGAGATTTCTAAAAGCACAAAGTAAGCAACATTCGACCCTCAAGTAACCAATACCAAAGCATAAACTAATCAGGCCATTCTATCCCATATTTGATTCCATACTAGCATACAGTTCTAAAAGTTCAATCAATAAGCATATAAAAGCATCTTTCCTACCATCCTATCATGCAATCCTGAGTAGATCTTTAGCCCTATTCTATCATGATGTCCACACAACGCATACTGAAAAATATAAACATTTATGGGTATTTTGGGAATTACTTACTTGGGTTTGACTGATTACACGCATCGCACCCCTTTTTCTTTATAAAAACCTTTTAGAAGATTCATTTTCTTTAAAAAAGATTATTAACTCCTCAGTTTGAGTTCAGACACACCCGAGAGTGTGCCAGATTCCCTCAGACTGGGGTTCTGATACCAACTTGTAACGTCCCAAAATTACTAAGAATATTTTTTAATTTCTAAGTCAACCCAAACCATAAATCATTCATTTCTAAACAAATCAAAGTGTGACAGTGTGGAAAATAGTTATCAAAGTACAAATCAAAATCATAGAATATGGAACATTGGAGGATACAGTGTGATCATGTCGTGCCCTTCCCCATCGAACCAAAGGTACCTGAAACCCTAAACATAATATGTAATCATAAATCTTAGATCTTAGTGAGTTCCTCAAAATACCACATACTGAACATACATAACAACTGGAAGCTAAACTGGGTCTATTTCACCCCTGAGTCCTTTCCAACTCCTGCGGTATCTTTCAAACGGTATGGTTCTATTTCTCCCCTAAGTCTCTTCCTACTCCTTGGTATCTTTCAACCAGTACGGGTCTATTTCACCCATGAGTCCCTTTCGACTCCTTCGGTATCCTTCAACCGGTATGGGTCTATTTCAATCCCTACATCTAAGCATATAGTCATATCAGCAAGAATCACAAAGACCACAAGCACATACATACATATCAACAAGTGTCACAAAGACAACTATCATCCTACAAACATAATCCAGTGGGCCAAAATTGGTACCTTCAACCTATTAGTACAATGAAGAGATTCACCTCTCAGATGACAATCAACTACGACTGCTCTCACTGCTGAATCAACAGTGTTGTACCCCACCTAGGCATTCATACAAAATAAACCTTTAGCCCACCTTTTCAAAACTAATAGTTGAGCAAAATTTAACTTAGTTCAAAGAGATCACGGTCAAGACAAAGTCAAAATGCCATAAGCACCCCTCTACATAGTGGCCTTCCTTGGCCACACCGTGGGCACACAACAAAGAAACAATCGACTAGTCTCTGGTCGCTATGTCATGTCGACCTAATGCCACGTCGTGGGGACTAGTCTGAATGGCTTATTCGAGTTGAGCTGCCCCTAACTCATTCTCAAGGGCTCAAAATCTCAAATCTACTGCTTCCCAACATCTTAATGGATAAAGTTTCCAACTTTATCCATTAAGACAAGATCTTAAATCCTATAACATGCATGTCCTTCCTCAAATCTAGGTAAAAAAGAATAAAAGGTCCTAAAGCTCATGCAAGATTTCCAAATCCCAACCATTCTTCATATCTATGAGATATAATGTCCTTCGGGCTCCTAAGAGTCATACAGTTGCAAACTTTATCTCTTTGCTCCACTCAAAATCCAATAAAGAGCTAATTAGGAAAAAAATAACTCTAGATCTCTAAAGAGAAGATAGAAGACTAGATCAAAAGCCTTACAATCGGTCCAATAAGGTATTTTCAGAGATAAGGGAGTGTTGCTCGCTAGCCACTTGCACAAAATCCTCCTCCACTTCCTTCAAAATCACCAAATGCTAGCAAATAAGCTCCAAAATCTTCAAAGAAGATAAAGGGTTAGGGTTTCTGGGGGTTTGAGAGTGATGAAGGTTGAGGATGCATAAACCCTAGCCTCCTCATTCCTTTAAATAGGGCGCAAAGCCCGAAAATTAGAGTTTCCTTAAAATCAGCGGCCATGCCATGGCACATCTGGCCATGTTGTGGCTGATCTTTTAAACTTTGCTATCAATGAAAGCATTGTCACGCCGTGGTGAGGCTCCACCATGTCGTGCCACCCAAAATGAAGAGTTACTAATATAATGGATTAATTCATACATGGAATGAGTGTTACACTATATTTTATGATGTCCCTTGTTTGCATATTCACCTGGTATTTCAATTATGAATATTCAATATCTCAATTTCGTTTGGCATGTGAATAATAAAACTTCTAAATAATACAAGTTGGAAATGCTCATATAGAAAACTAGTGATAATCAACAAAAAAAACTTGTTTAGGGCGCTAGAGATGTAGTTCAACTTAGGGAAAAAAAACTTCATATAAGATAAGGATGGTGACAATATGTTGAATGGGATGAGGAGGAGACCAAGATAATCGCCATGATGATTAATGGGGAAATAAGGTCAAAATGGTAACATTGCACGAACACATACAAAAGTTTTCACTATGAATTACAAGTTTGGAATGTGTAGTTGCTTTATCACTCCTTACAAGAAAGATCCTTAGATTTGCATACGTTAGCATGAAAAACGATGAACTCATTGATGCTAATCAACATACAAAATTTTCTTTCCCCTTCGTCTTCTCTGTGGCGTATCTTGATCATCCCAAAATCCAATTTTCCTATTAATCAAGTGACTTGTACCATCAGCTACAAGTCTAATATGAGATTGGCAACATTTGGATCGGAAATCACATATGATACATGTTCCAGGCCTCAAGGTGATGCATTCAGTCGTTGCCCAGATCCCCTTACATCTAGGTTGGTCCAGTAGCGGTGGTTATTGTCGATGGTTGAAGCGTGAGGCTTTAATGGAGCTTTTAGGAGCAACAAAGAGAATGTGTGAAGCTCCGATGGAGCTTTTAGGCCTTTAGTGAATTTTCTTAATAGTTTACAAATTTGGTCCATCAAGTTGAGAAAATGAAATAGTATACAAAATCAGGTTAAAAAAACAAAAATATAGGTATTTGCATCATTTTACACCCATTAAACGAATGTTATATATAACGGTAACGATCCCAAAGACAAATGATGTTACCAAAACCATCCATAGGGACCAGCCATGACAAAACACCAATATTTTGACTAGAAGTGTGAATTTGGCCTACAACATGGACCAAAAACTATATTATCAATTTTTTTTATATAAAATCACCTGTTTACTACCGCATGTTAATATTTAAATTACATATACAAAAATATGATTATTATAAAAATTACAATTTTAATGATTTTACCAATAATGGAAAAGCATGTCTCTTTTATAAATGTACCTTTTCCTATCCTCACAATAATTGTGTTATTGTCATGGCTTTTCATAGCTCATGAAGAACACGTTCAATATATTGTGTTTGTACAATGCATATTAAAAACGCTTATTTTTTTGTAACATAAAAACAATATATAAATTGTAATAATATATTTTGTATCAAAATATTTGCTGTAAATTTTAGTGTGAGATTGTTTTTATGATAATTGAAAATTGTTAATCGATTTGGATTTTAAAGGATTAGGAAGAAATTGTTTTAAGCATGTAATATGTTTGGATGGTACCAGTGACAACATGTTTTTTCTAGAAGGACAATTGGTCGGGGTCGAAAACGTTATAGTCCTAATTTCCACTCCTATACTCTCTTGAAAAGTCAAAACGATGCCTACTGTTCGAACATGTACCCGCTATGGGTCGTTTTTGAGCTTGGAAAAATTATCTTAATAGCCCAACCATGCTATTGGAGTTGGATCGGTTGATGTCGGTTGTACACTTTGTGACTTGTGAGTCGTTGCTACTGGAGTTGGATCGATTGCATTTGCTTTAACTTTTATTTCAACGAAATCTTCACTTATGATGTGATGGGAAAATCAACTCTAAATTGATAAAGCTCCAAATATTTAGTCCCTCCTCTATCCGTTTAATATCCACCCCGATGTGATGTTTTTTATATATATAACAAAAATATTAAAAAAGAAATTAATACATCTCATTTTATATATAAGATTTTTTATATAAATATATCGTTCAAAAGCTAAATATTATGTAATTTTAAATATGTTAAAGAAAATATATTTTGTCTTTTAATGTATATTAATTCAATATTGTATAACTTTATTTTTATTAAAGAAAAACTACTAGAAAATGATTAATGATAAAAATGAATAACGTTGTATTTAAATAAAGTTTTAAATATTTTAAAGCATGAGTAATAAAAAAACAAATGAACTAAAATAAAATTAAACATTTTCATAAAGTTATGTAAATTGATTTAATAAAAAAATATTATGTAATTATAGATAATTATTAATAAATAATTAAAGGTGAAATATGTTATAAGGGAAACTATAATGAAAGTAAAGTAACAAAGATTAATTAAATGTTAAAAGTATAAATGTTTAAGGGATACATTGAAATTTTAGAAAGTATCAAATATACAAAGAAAATCTACATTTGGGTGAATTTTAACAATTGTTGAATGTACAAGGACATGAACTCAAAATGGTACGTGAATAAGGGTTTTTTTAAGGGTGGAGGGGGAATAACAGACCCAATTGATAATTTTGGGTAGAGTTCGAGTTAAATGGGAAAATTTTGTGCTACTAAAAGTCTCATGCTTCGTTTGAAGGGCGTGTACCGAAAGATTCCTTGAAGAATCTTGTATGTGGTTCTAAAAAATATACGTATAAATATTTCGTCAATTTTGTATGGTGCTTGCCTTGAATATATAGAGTTTGTTGACCACATCCATAAGGAGTGTTGATTTTCACATGAAGTAAGGGAATGGATATTCAAATAGTGTGTTATACCACTACATCAGTTTCATAGTGTGGATGGATTCCTTTATTCTGCTGTGGATTGGGGTATTTGCCAAAAAAAGGAAATAGATTATGGTTATATGTCAAGACCTCCTAAGAAGTTTATGGAAGATGAGAAACTAAAAACTAAAAAGCGTTCAACAAAGTAATATTTTCCCCTACCAAGATTGGGGATAATATAATATCAATAGTGTATATATGTTTTAAAATTAAGGGGGAATATGTTTTTTTAAATGGAAAATCTATTATGCATATTCTACTTCTAATATCACATATATTCCAAGTGGGACCTGAACCCTCGACATCATGAAAGGAGAACACACATCATACCGTTAGGTCAAATGTCATTTGGTAAAAAAAATATGTAACTGAAAAGTTGGCCGTGTTCCTCTTTTCTTTGTTTCTAAATTTGTAAATGTGTTTCTATGTATGCATACAGTTCCTTGTTAGTCATAGGGTTATTTACAAAAGGTAGGACATTAGAACCAAGGACTGAACTTTTACTTCCTTCGATGTGAGCTTCCACTTCCTTGTTAGACGATGATGTTGTAAAAAAAACACAAAGTTAGGTCGTTGTGTTCCATATTCGACAAGAAATTGACACAATATTATTACATATTTGTTGTTTTTTGTGTTTTGTATACGATTAAACATTTAACTAATGGTTATTTTTGTCATGTTTGACTTATTTGTCGTGTTTTAATTGGGCCAATTTCATGTTAGTAAAAAACAAATAGTATTGTGCTCATGTTATACATAATATTGTCATGTTATGTCGTGTAAGATTAAAACACGATACAGTTATCCGATTGGATATTTGTTAGAAAAATTGGATATAGAATTGCTTAGATCAATGAGAGTTGTGAAACATTTTCTAATTAAAGTATTTCGAGGGTACATTAAAAAAATTCTAATCGGACAAAACTCACTGATTCTAGAAAGGAGAAGGAAGAAGATGTTATGAAAATATGTACCCCAAAATGATTTCAAAATTGATTATATGACTAGAAACAACCTCAAACTGCCAAATGACAGTTTTATGTCCCAAGACTATCCACGGTCATAAACTAACTTAAAATCGAGTCTAAAATGTGAATCACAAAATCAATGTATTTACAGAAAATACGAATTTATGAGGCATTTTTGTATATACCAGTTCGACCCCAGCTAAGGGCTCTGCCCCTTGGACTCCGCCAGGGGCTGCCGTCCCTTGAACCTAGCTCTCAGGGGCGTTGCCCCCGCATCCCCATCAGTTAAGGGGTTTCGCCCCTAAATAGCAGTATACTTTCAACAAAAATAAAATTATACAAATGCACACTCCGCACCATACTAATTTATTCAATAATTGTCAAAGTGACATTGATCAACAAATTAACCATATTATACTTAAATAATATTAGTAATATACAATCACCAACAATACTAATATTCTTTTGCTGTCTTACTAACAAGTAAGGGGCGACAATGCAAATATATTCGAATGATACGATGGAGGTTGTGGTTGCATTTTCGATAATGACAACATTTAGGGTGAAGCAGTGGAAACATTTTATTGATGCCTACGACAACAATGGTTGTATATGGATAGAGGATTTAATTGTGAGGGACAAGGATTATTCGACGAGATAAAGATCAGAGTATTCCTGTCACAACATTTTTACAATATCCTTCTTGGAATGAATTTCCACATGTCTGATTGAATGATTTCTAAAATCTCGTAAACAAAGGATCTTGACAATATCGCATGACTTGAAATCACTCTTTTTTTAACCAAACATGGAATTGTAATACATTTAAATTCAAAACAATAAGGAATCCTTCTATGCAAACGTCATTTCATATTTCTCGCCTTCTGAAAAATATAACTACTATTAGATATTATGTTAGACTATAAACAACTTTCGCGTAGGTTGTTAAAGTTGCGTTCAAGCTACATAATCATAATCATCGGCTCACACATTTTTGTGACCACCACGAGCATCAAATTGTGATGAAGTCGCAACAAGTCACGTAGGACCCCTTTATAATTTTCTCATTTGGCTTCCAAATGATTGTGTGACAAAATTGTTGTGTATCACGACAAATAACAATACACCTCGATACCAAAAAAATCCACAAACCCAATTTTACCAATTATCCCCTAAATAAAATAAGATATCAAAGTTGGCAATTTTAGGGTAACAATCAAATAACTCTACATATATATTTGATGTAATTGTAATCTTAATTACGAAATCAACAAATCTCTTTGGTTTGAATGTGGACGTAGCACGATTACTCCAATATTGTGAACCACGTAACCCTTGTGTGACATTTATCTTTGTTGCATCTTTCATTATGTGCTTGTTACGCAAAATCTTACCATATAACCTCTCTAAATATTTTTATAACGAAAGTTATGCAATAAACTTTATTTGAAATGTCTATTACAACTATATTTAATGAAGAAAACTTAGTGGTTGCATGTTAGGATTTACATTTTTATGATCTAAAATTTCAAAAGGTCGTGGAAGGTAGTGGGAAAGAAAAGGGAGGTGGTTGTGTGAAATATAAAGAGATAAGCAAAAAAGGTTTGCTAGAAAATTAGGATGTTTTCCGAACATGTTTATTTATTTATTTATTTAATTATTATTATTATTATTATTATTATTATTATTATTATTATTATTATTATTATTATTATTATTCAGATACATCTCATCTCTTAAAAATAAGAGGCTATCAAAAAGTCTCAATGTTAATGATAAGACCATGCCTCTTAATTGAAAAAATAGAATACCAAAAAGCCTCTTAGTGTGAGCTTGATTCATATCTGAAAAAAACATACATAAAGGTTTAAAAAATTCATAATAATCATTGATTCATTGCTCAAATTTATTATTGTATCATTTCAACAAAGTATTACTAAAATTAGAAGTGAACATTTAGACCGGACCGGACCAAACTGGGACAGAACCGACACTTGGACCAGACCGGTTTCGGAGAATATTGTGGACCGTGGACTAGACCGGATGAGACTTATCGGGTCTAGGTCCATATCCATGTCCAGGTCCAGGTTATCCAGTTCTTGGACACGTTTGGATCGGTACAACTTTATATGCATATGATACAACTTGTTAAAACGTATTTTTAGGTTTGATACAACTTGTTAAAACGAATATTTTGATGGGTTTGATACGTTACAACTCGTTAAAATGAATTCTTTTGGGTTTGATACAGTACAACTTGTAAAAATGAATATATTTCCGTTTTTTGTGTCATTTGGACCGGTCAAACTTTGATTGTTTTGTAACATCCGGACTCCCATGTATATTATTTATTTTTGAGATCTATTGAGCAACTCGACGAGTTGGGGCATCAACTCGTCGAGTAGAGACTCATTAACCACGTGGGTCTAATAACTGACTCGACGAGTCAGAGAGCTGACTCGTCGAGTAGGCGTTGTGAGATGAAACCCTAAATCCCTAGGTTTGGGGCCAATTTAAGGAAACTTATGTCCTTATTTCCGCCTCACCGGCTACCCAACTCCCCTGTGTGAAACCCTAATCGGCCATTGAGCTAAGAGAGAGTGTTTGAGCTAATATTTGAGTGTTTTGGTGAATCTTTTGGAAGGAAAGAAGTGAGATACAATCAAAGAACGAGGAGAGGCTGTGGGATCCAACATTCTTTCACTTGGAGCTCTTGTGGAAGGTAAAAATCCTACACCTTTCTCATCTTATTGGTTAGATCTCATGATTATGAAAGTTAGGGCTTTTACTACCTTTTTATTGGGACATTGAGTGCATGGAGTCTATCAGGAGGTCTAGACTTCAAATCTAGACCTTGTAAGGTCCATAGAGTCCAAAGGTCCTAGGTTTATTCAACCATATAAGAGTTATCGTGCTTAAACCCATTTGTAAGAGTTGTATTGACATATTGGAGCAAAATATGCCATGTATGAACGTAAAGATCGAAGTTGTACATGACATTCAAGCATTGGGAGCCTAGATCTAGAGTTTAGAGTGGTAGATCTGCCTTAAAACATCTGAATGAGAAACTGACTTAAGGGACTCAAAGAATCAAAGAGCTGACTCGGCAAGTCGGCTAGGGGTTTCCCCGATAAGTATGGACATGGGTAACTCGGCGAGTTGTCGGGACAACTCGACGAGTTGAGTTGGGTTTTCACGATGTTCTAAAGAAACAAGGGGGACTCAGCGAATCACATAGATACACTCGGCTAGTCAGGTCAACATGACAGTTGACTCGAGTGTTGACTTTTGTTGACTTTAGGGTTTGGTCAAGGCATGGAGAATGGTAACCATAGAGGGTAAAACGGTCTTTTACCCATTCCAAGAGTTGAGAGAGACAATAACCTAGTTTATTTCGAGTCGTGATTTAAGTGTTAATTAGATATTATTATCTTATGTGTTAGGCGGAGGCTAGTACGAGATTCTTGTATGAGAATATTACTTGCTAGTTTACGAGGTGAGTCTTCTCACTATACTTTACCTAGAGTAGTAATCTTTGTGTGACCGGAGGGTCTTGTGTGTTATATTGAGTATTGTGATATCCAACATTATATCTTTGTGATTTGTGTTGTGTATTATTCCGAGCTACCGAGTTAGGACCGGAGGGTCCACCCGAACTGTAAGACCAAAGGGTCCCATTGAGATACATTGACCGGAGGGTCTTGTTGAGTTATAGCCTCGAGTGGCTAATGAGCTATGTGTGGTATTCTGGGGAACTCACTAAGCTTCGTGCTTACCATGTTATGTGTTATGTGTTTCAGGTACCTCTCAGAATCACGGAAAGGCATCAGCTTGATTGTACACACACGCCCGAGTTGGACCTATGTTTTTGGAGGATCCTGGATTTGTGATATATTCAGTTTTGGAACATGTGTTTTGATAACCTGATAATTGTGGGATTTTTGTGATTTTAAAATGAGATAATTGTGTTTTTAAATGAAAATTTTTGTTTGAAAATTTACGATGTTACAAGTTGGTATCAGAGCCTTGGTTTGAGGGATTCAGATATATCTTCGGGTGTGTCTGGACAGAAGCTGAGGATTTGAGAAAAAATTTCAAAACAAATAGATTTTTCTAAAAATAAGAAAGAGTTTTAAGAGAAAACGATTTGGAGCAGTGTGTATAATCCGCCAGAGCCCGAACGGTGATTTCCCAAAATACCCTTACTTTTGTGTTATGAGATACTTATGAGATATTAGTTATGCATGTTAGAGGATAGGCTAGGTATTTCATATTTTAGGACCAGATTTGCATGATTTATGATGCCTTAGCCTAGGAGGGATATACGTGTGAGTCGTTATATGAGCATACTAAGGAGGGATATACAGGAGATCGTGGCGAACTCATCATACCGAACATTTTCTAAGCTTCAGACCAATGTTAGGCGTAGGGAGATTGAGCTAGAGTTAAAGACGAGAGAGGAGGAGGAGTCACAGGGGGAGGGACAGGAGACCAACGCAGTCACAGTTAGCGATGAAGCGGGCTAAGCCCGCTGATACAAGGATTGGGGGCCAGAAGGGCCGCACTTGTGGTAAGTGCGGCAAGATTCACGAGGGATCGTTTCGAGCAGGGATTTGCTACAAATGTGGCAAAGATGGGCATATGGCGAAGGATTGCCCCAAGGGTTTTGCGGTCTGTTTTTACTTCAACCAGACCTACCATTGGAAGGCCGAGTGCCCCCAACTTCTGAGGGATCAGCACCGTGATCTACACTTGCTGCTATACGAGCTACTATGAGTCGGCCAGCGAAGGTCAAGACACCGAGGGTTCGTAGGAGAGCCTTCCAGCTGACAGCGGAGGAGGTCCGCGCAGCACCAAACGTTGTGGACGGTACGTATTCTTTATTTATATTCTTTTGAGATATGTTGTGCTTATATTATGTTGTGTGTAGGTACTTTTCTTGTGAGTTTTGTACTTCCTTTGGTGTTATTTGAATCGGGTGCGAGTCGATCCTTCGTGTCCTTAGCTTTTAGTTGTCACATCAATATCCGACTGGAGGTGTTGAGTCGACCTCCGAGAGTTTCTATAGCCGACGAGCTACTAATGTGATCCGGGGGTGTATGCTAAAGATCTTTGGTGTTGAGTTTCCGATAGACTTGGTACCGATTGCGATAGGTGATGTTTGTGTCATAGTGGGCATGGACTGGTTGAGTCGATTTGGAGTTGTGATCGACTGTGAACAACAGTTAGTGACTATACGAGACCCTAGTGGGAGAGTGCTTACGGTTTATGATAAGGGTACTAGATCTGGATTAGCTTTTTGTTCTGCTGCTAGAGCGAGATAGAGTCTACAGCAGGTTTGTATGGGTTTTTTGGCGTATATGATGGATACGCGGGTTGCCACAGAGAGGCCGAGTTCTAAAGTTGAGGTTCCAATAGTGTGTGAGTTTCCTGATGTTTTTCCCGAGGAGTTACAGGGTGTGCCTCCTGAGAGGCAGGTGGAGTTTCGGATTCATTTGGTTTCGGGGACGGCGCCTATTGCCAAGGCACCTTATTGCCTTACGCCACCAGAGATGCATGAGTTATCCTCACAGCTCCAGGAGATGCTGGGGAAGGGTTTTATCAGACCGAGAAGCTCGCCGTGGGGAGCACCGATCCTTTTTGTCAAGAAAAAGGATGGTTCACACCGGATGTGCATTGATTACCGGGAGTTGAACAAGCTGACGGTCAAGAACTGTTATCGACTTTTCGAGGATCGATGATTTGTTTGATCAGTTGCAGGGGGCGTCTTGGTTCTCCGAGATTGATTTGAGGTCTGAATATCATCAGATGAGAGTCTGCGAGGAGGATATCCAGAAGACGACCTTTAGGACTAGTTATGGGCACTATGAGTTTGTGGTGATGCCTTTCGGGATCACCAACGCACCGACAACGTTCATGGACCTCATGAATCGGGTGTGCAGGCCTATGTTGGATCGATCGTTGATCATGTTCATCGACGATATCCTGGTGTATTCGAAATCCAGAGAGCAGTACAAGGAACATCTTAGAGAAATTCTTGGAGTTTTGAGGACGGAGAGGCTTTATGCCAAATACTCCAAGTGTGATTTCTGGTTACGAGAGGTCCAGTTCTTGGGACATCTCGTAAACCAGAATGAGATATTGGTTGATACGGCCAAGATTGAGGCAGTTATGAGATGGTAGGTGTCGAGATCCCCTAGCGAGATCAGGAGTATTCTGGGTTTGGACGGCTACTATTGGAGGTTCATCAGAGATATCTCCAAGATTGTTGTTCCTTTCACCAGATTGACCGGGAAGGGTGTAACTTTTACTTGGGGTCCCGAGCAGCAGGCCTCATTTGAGACTCTTCGCTAGAGATTGTGTGAAGCCCCAGTGTTAGCCCTCCGCGAGGGAGTGGAGGACTTTGTAGTTTACTGTGATGTATCCATATCAAGGATGGGTGTTGTGTTGATGCAGCAAGGGCACATGATAGAATACACATTGAGGCAGTTGAAGCCTCATGAGACGAGATATCCCACCCACGATATGGAGTTGGGGCGGTAGTGTTTGCCCTCAAGATATGGCACCACTATCTGTACGGGGTCTGGTGTACCATATTTATGGACCACAAGAGCCTAAAGTACCTCATAGATCAGCCCAACCTGAATATGAGGCAGAGAAGGTGGTTGGATGTAGTAAAGGACTATGACTGCAAGATCTTATATCATCTGGGTAAGGCTAATATGGTAGCCGACACCCTGAGCCGTAGAGCAGCGAATGTTTCGATCTGAGACGTGTGCCTGAGGATGACAGTGATGACTCCAGTCTTAGACACCATTCGAGAGGCCAAAGTGGAAGTCGTGAGACCGAAAAACTGTGAGAGGGAGCGGGTGATTGGGTAGGTTTCTGAATTTGTGATGGACAGTCATGGGCTTATGACTTTCCAAAAGAGGATGTGGGTGCCTTATACAGGTGGAGCTCGGTGTACACTGATGGAGTAGGCACATAGATTGAGATTCTCAATCCATAAAAGGGCCACTAAGATGTATCTGGACCTAAAGAGAGATTATTGGTGGCCCTGTATAAAGAGGGATGTTGCATGGGTAGTTGAGAGGTGCTTGACCTGTCGCCGGGATAAGGTGGAGCACCAACATCCACATAGTCCGTTACAACCTCTAAAGATTCCCCAATGTAAGTGGGAGCAGATTATGATGGATTTTATTACCAAGCTACCGAGGACCGCGTGTGAGGTTGATGCGATATGGGTGATTATAGATCGGTTGACGAAGATTGCTCACTTTCTCGCCATCAGTGACAGCTCTTCTGCAGAGAAACTGGATGAGATTTATTTGAGAGAAGTGGTAGCACGACATGGAGTGCCAACCTCGATAGTGTCAGATCAAGATGTGAGTTTTACTTCCAGGTTCTGGAAGAAATTTCATGAGGAGTTGGGTACACGTCTGCATTTTAGTATCGCATACTACCCGCAGACAGACGGGCAGAGCGAGCGGACGATTCAGGCACTTGAGGACATGTTGTGTGCATGTGTTATGGACTTTAGAGGAAGTTGGGACACCTATTTTCCCTTGGCTGAGTTTTCTTACAACAAAAGCTACCATTCCAGTATTGGCATGCCTCCCTTCGAGCTCTTATATGGGAGGAGGTGTCATACCCCCACCTGTTGGGGAGAGGTACGGTAGCAAGTGATGGGTGGCACTGAGATGGTACTGAAGACAACCGAGCAGATTCAGCAGGTCAGACAGAGGTTACTGACAGCCCAGAGTCGCCAGAAGAGTTACACAGATCGGCGACGATCCGAGCTAGAGTTCCAAGTTGGAGATTTTGTCCTCCTGAAGGTATCCCCATAGAAACGGGTGATCTGATTCAGGAAATGGGGCAAGCTGGGGCCCTGATACATTTATCCTTTCAGACCGATTGCCAGAGTGGGTAAGATAGCTTACCGGTTGGAGCTACCTATAGAGTTGAGTCAGATTCATAACACCTTCCACGTGTCTCAGTTGAGGAAGTGTGTAGTCGATGAGACGGCGGTGGTACCATTAGAGGACATTCAGGTGGATGCGAGCCTGAATTATATTGACATCCCCATTTTCACCTAAGTTTATATAAATTAAATAAAGATATAGGCCCACATACTCGCCTATATATATATACACACACACACACACACACACACATACACACACATTGTGACACCCCATTTTCACAGCCAGAAATGACCGATTTGTTTATGCTTTATTTTGAAAATCATAGTATCTTTTAAAGAAATATGTTGCGGAATTTGTTCCCAGAAAAACATTATAAACACGTTATCAAAGCATTTCCGAAGAAATGTATTTACTTTCATTTTCAAAATATTGGGATGTTATCGTCAATACATAAACATAAGCATAAGTAGAACTTACATTCATTTACACTAGTGATTTACTCCTCTTTTAAATCTCTCAGTGTAAAGTAGCTTCATATCGATATCTGTGATACAAATAAAATTGAGTGGGTCAAGTTGGGAAACTTGGTGAGTACATAGGGTTTTTAACCCATAATAATATATTTATTATGTTTAAATATCAAACAGTCAACCCAATTACCCATCCCTATTATCTTCTTTACTCTTAAGGATCTACCCTAAGAATCGGCTATTCTTCTTTCATTCATTTATAAGGATTGTCCTAAGGAATAGGCATGAAGTCCATTGTTTCCAATGACACATCTGTCAATGTTATCTATAAAGCACAGCTGCCAATATTACCATTTAGTCACAACTCCTAGAATTGTGACATTCTCTATGAGGCGCAACTACCGATATTATCCTTTAAGCGCAGCTGCCAGGGTTGTGATGTTCTCTATTAGGTACAGCTGCCAATACAATCATTAGAGCGCGACTGCTAGGATGTTTAGAGTACATCGTAGATCAAAAAAATCTACTTGGTTAAGATTATTTATTCTAAATAATCTTTTGTCGAAAAGTTGTTTTCGACCCCTATTATCTCTAAATTGACTATCCCAGATCTACGGGCGTTACAATTATCTCCCTCTTAGGATGATTACGTCTCGGAATCATCAACGAAACAGGACTCACATGATGACTCCATACGTTATCTCTTCATCCTAAGTAAAAACCGTAACTTTCATGTTTCTTTGAATGAGTATCTAACTCTAAGACTTCCTGACTACAGGCGGTGCCTGATCTTGGACTCGCTCTCTATCTCATGTTAGACTTCCAATCATGATCTTTATGTCGCAATCTCGATCTTTATTGGAGACTCCTTTTTTTTAACAAACTAGAGATAAGTTTCTTCCTTCGATTATCATAATAGACTGATGGGTCATGTTCTAATGACCTCTCATCGTATGATGCATCGCTTGAACTCAGGTCTTTTAGAGTCAAATTCCAGAACAGACTATACCTTCCTTCATGTTCTAACCACATCTTAAAAGGTAGCATTTCTAGCTACAACCAACCGTCGCGATACCTCTACCGATCACTTCAATTATCTTTTACTTCAATCCTATGGCTTAAGTCAGATGTTACATCGAACTTGGTTCTCGGAACCACATAACATACTCAGCGTAGTCGGAGTCAAATTGATATGACCACTAGGGTCGGAATAACAATAATCTTCTTAGTCATTACCGAAACGATGGTAACGACATACATGAACAAAATTGAATCAATTACTATCTTCTTGGTAACCTTGTGACTTCCCCGATCCAAGCGTGAGTCATGTGCTTCCGGTAGTATATGCATCTACTACCTTTCACACCGACTCATACTCGTCGTAAGTATTGTCTCGTAGTCCCCAAGTCCTAAAATCACAAAACAATTTAACACATACGAGTGTGTCCAAATTATCATAAAAATTTCCCTAGACTCTACTACGACTTCTTCCATGCATATCTTCAATCATCAATTCTGCTTCAACTCGGTTGGTGATGGACATTCCAGATGATAGGAAAACTTTAGGAATTACACTAATCGTTCTATCATCCCGCCAATCAAATGTGTACATTCAGATGTACCCTACTTCTATAGACGTACTGCTATTTTATCAGACGTATTCTAAACGCAAGATACCTCTCTTATGATATCTTCCGATAGGTATCATTCAATATCGTAAGCCATCTCATTTCCTCTAGTTTCCCAGTCTATCATGGTTCGCATCACTTCCTGAACTTCTGCCATCGTGATAGGTTCGGGTGCAGGCGTAACGACCGATGTATGACCCATCACATTCTTAGGCTCATGTTGTCATCTTCCTCTTGTTTTGTATACCCAAGCAGACGTTCGGTGTACCGAGACGAGAATTTAGGATAGGAAAGATTTTATTTATGATAGACGTATAAATATCCTTGTCACATCGAAACGTTACATGCTAGTTCTAATATCGTAATCATACACTTAGAATCCTGAACACATAAGGTTTCCAGATCCGGTCGGCAACAGACCATAGATCTGAACAAATAACAGCGTATGAGGCATCTTTATAGCTATAACATAAATCATTTAGCACATAAAACATTTTAGACATCTTTCCTAAAATAAACTAGTGTTTGTGTCTAAATTATAGCAGACACTCATCTCACAATCATCACTTAGCATTCTAAGTTTAAGTCTAGAAATAAATCCTTATTCCTAGTTCGCTTAAACTAATGCTCTGATACCAACTGTGACATCCCCATTTTCACGGCCAGAAAAGACCGATTTTGTTTATGCTTTATAAAAATCAGAGTACTTCTTTTCATAAAAATGTTGCGGAATTTGTTCCCAGTAAAACATGATAAATAGGTTATCAAAGCATTTCCGAAGAAAAGTATTTTTAATTTGTTTTAAAACATTTGGGATGTCATTTTCAATACAGAAACATAAGCATAAATAGAACTTACATTTATTTACACTAGTGATCTACATCTCCTTAATCTCTCAGTGTAATGTGACTTCATCTCAATACATGTAATATAAATAAACTGAGTAGGTCAAGTTGGGAAACCTAGTGAGTACATAGGGTTTTCAACCTACAATAATATAATTATTATGTTTAAACAATTAAACAATCGACTCAATTACCCATCCTCATTATCTTCTTTACTCTTAAGAATCTATCATAAGAGTCATCTATCCCGCATTCGTTCATTATGAAGTCCTTTGCTTCCAGAGTTATAGAACTGGCACTAAATCCATAGCTACCAATGCTCGTTCGTAAAGCACTAATTCCATAGTTGTTGGGTACTAAATCCATAGCTACCAGTGTTTATTTAATAAGTATTAAGTCCATAGCTACCAATTCCTAACAGGTACTAAGTCCATAGCTACCAGTGTTTGTCCAGTAGGCATTAAGTCCATAGTTGCCGATGTTATTTGTTAGGCACTAAGTCTATAGCTGCCAATGTTTACTTACATCATCTTTTATCTCTCATCATTCATCTACCCATCTCATATCCAACATACTTGTATATTTAAAATACGTATATAGTTCAAATCATTTAAAACATGTATAAAAAAAACGTCCATCCAGCATAGACAGCAAGTATTCAGATAATATGCACACATAGCACGTAGTTTATATAAAATACCTCATTTTTATGTGTAAGATGAAAGCAACTATGCACTCACCTGAGAAGGTGGTGACTCGGTACTCAGACAGTGCTTTGTTTGCTTTAAAATAATTTCCTTCGACGAAACCTAGTATTATTACCACTAGATTTTAGTCTAATATTTACCGTGACTAATTATTAGTCTTATTATTATTATTATATAAGCATTTAAACAATACTTTCCAACCACTATGTACATACAGGGGCCAGACATAAAAAACCGGAGGGCAAGACCATTTTGGCGTATAGTACTTCTGAAATCCAACAACCCTATGCATTCCTTTAAACCAGATTCCCCGTACCGCGAGTAGTTAAAAAGATATTATAACGACACTTATATAAATCATAATAATAGCTCAAATATTTATTATAAATTTATAATAACAATACGAATTTTAAATATAAACTATATTTAAAATAGGGTAAGCATAACTTACTTACAAGGAGATTTTAGCTAGGAGTTGGGCTCTGCAGGGGCAGAACTTCGTCGCTGAATCTTTCTAAGAAAGATTCGTGCAGCGCTTCAGCGCTCACCTTACTATACTAAAACTACAGAAAGAGAAGTCGAATCACGAGGGACCAAAATGCTCGGGGGATAAGGAGAGAAAGACTCTTGAATCAAGAGAATGGTGCAAGAAATATGCGAGCCCAAGCCTCTTATTTAGAGTAATTGAATTTACAAAAACTACCCTCCATAATTACTTAATGACCTTATAGTTATATAAACGACTAAACATCCCTTCATAATACTATTTTAAATAGATTTAACGATATTTGTACTACACTAATATCGAAAGTACTCAACACTAGTCTTATAATAACCGTATCGTCGATACCTTTATAATGATATATACATTTGTATATATATGTGTACGTATATATGATTTATACTTTATTTTAATACGTAAATATGCTATTATAATTTGTAACTCGTTCATTCGAACTCCATTTTTAACGTTCTTTATATCCACGCATTGGCATTTACGAGTACTACAACTTTCATTTAGACGCCGTCAGCTAATTCTCATTCTATCTCAGATTTACAAAACTGTATCGAATTTATCGCGCTCGAAGAGTAAGGACCAAGCTTCGTCCATATCTTTCGCATACGAGCTCCGTTTTTTTACTGTCTTTTTATCATTTAACTCCTGTTAACGATATCTTCATTTCTCGTTTATATTATTTTGGCTGAAAATCGACCGATCTAAAATACGAATTTTCGGGTTGTGCACTGTTATGCTAAATCTTAGAAAAATCATAACTTCCTCATACGAAGTCAGATTTGGGCGTTCTTTTTATGGACGCTCTCAGTTTAACATATTCTATGAGTTTTTTTTTTTTAATTACTAAGGCTATAAAGTCCTCTATCGTAAATTCACTATTTACGTCTTCGCGGTGTCGTGCCGGTTCCGTCGCTAAGCTTCGACGGGTCATAACTTCTTCGTTACAATTCGGATTTCGACGCTCTTTATAGGTAGGGAACCCTTGAGAAATATTCTACAACTTGGTTAAGATTATTTATTCTAAATAATATTTTGTCGAAAAGTTGTTTTCGACCCCTATTATCTCTAAATTGACCAGCCCGGATCTACAGGCGTTACATTATTAGTGTAGATTCATCATTAACTCAAAGTCTACTTTCATGATCTATCAAATAAGGAACAACCAGGTAGGATCATATCGGAGGTAGGGTCCGTATGGTATACGAAGTATACCGTTTGGAAATCCCACTTTAAAATCCTCACTAAATCACAGCCTAGACATCATCCCCGTAAGTAGATCAATCAGTATAATGAATTGGAATAAATGATAAATCTTGTTTATAAGTTCATAGTAACGATAATGAACTTAAACATAAGTTATACTTAAAGTATGGTAAGCATAACTCACTTACAACGAGTTTTTCTCAAAACCAGGCTTCCATGAAGCAGCGTTTCTGAGCCGAAAGCTCTTCTTTTCGGATCCGTCGGGCGCTCCTGGGCTTCCACCTCGCGCTAGGGAGTCACCCTAGTCTTTGGGGGGTTTGGGGGTTAGAGAGAGAGAGTTTAGAGAGAGAAAGTATAAGTGAGAGGTATGAGAAATAAGCTTCACCCGACATTTCTATTTATAGGTTGGGAAACAGCCTAACTCATCGAGTAGGAGGACCTACTCGTCGAGTCCATGCCACATGTCACCATCTAGTAAGTCTTGAATCAATTGGGCAGGAAAATCAAGATGCTTCGATCCGATCGAGGAGGCGAGTACCTAAGTCTTGAATTCCACGACTATCTCAAGGAATGCGGAATAGTTTTGCAATTGACGCCGCCTAGGACACCGCAGTTGAATGGTGTGGCTGAGAGGAGTAATCGAACCTTGTTGGACATGGTTCGTTCCATGATGAGTCGTGCTTCACTACCTATATCATTCTGGGGGTATGCCTTAGAGACTACCGCCCATATCCTTAAGTTAGTCCTTATAAAGAAGGTTACCAAAACACCTCACGAAATGTGGACAGGGAAAACTCCATCATTGACACATATCAAGGTTTGGGGTTGCGAGGCTTTCGTAATACGAGAGACTCACGACAAGCTCGAACCTCGTAGTGAGCGATGTATTTTCATCGGCTACCCGCAAAAATCCTTTGGATATCTCTTCTATAGACCGAATGATAATGTTGTCTTCATTGCGAGGATAGGGGTTTTCCACAAGTGAGAACTCATAAGCCACGGGGACAGTGGGAGGCAAATCGATCTTGAAGAGATTCAAGAGTCGAGCGATGAAGGAACCTCTAACGCTGGCGCTCAACACGAGGAGGAAACTCCGGTTGAACTGATTGACGAATTCTTACCTCTTAGACGTTCCGAAAGAGTTAGAGTTCAACCCCAGTTGTATGGTTTTCATATTACTACTGAAGGAGACACGTATATTAGTGATAATACACTAGTAAATCTAGATTAACCTAACAACTATAAGGAAGCCATGGCAGGACCGGAGTCTGCGAAATGGAAAGAGGTGATGGACAACGAGATTTAGTCCATGTATGACAACCAAGTTTGGAATTTGGTTGACAATGTGCCCGGACGTAAGACGGTTGGGTGCAAGTGGATCTTCAAAAAGAAGACAGACATGGATGGGAATGTGCACACGTATAAGGCACGATTGGTTGCGAAGGGTTTTACTGAAACTCCCGGAGTTGACTATGATGAGACCTTCTCACCAGTTTCTAAGACTAAGTCTATGAGCGTGATGCTAGCCATTGTTGCATTTCATGATTATGAAATATGGAAAATGGATGTCAAAACCGCTTTCCTTAATGGGAAGTTGGATGAGGATGTTTACATGGCTCAGCCAGAGGGTTTTGTCGATACGAAGAATCCCAATAGAGTGTGAAAGCTTGAGAAGTCCATTTATGGACTTAAACAAACATCTCGCAGATGGAATCTTTGCTTTGATGAGAAAGTCAAAGAGTTTGGATTTGTACGAAGAGAAGATGAATCATGTGTGTATGTCAAAGCCAGTGGGAGTATATTTAGCTTTCTCGTATTGTATGTCGATGACATATTCCTGGCTCGGGAAGTGCTTCGCTATGAAGGACCTCAGAGAGGCTTCCTATATTTTGGGAATAAGGATAATGAGAGACCGAAGTAAGAGACTAATAGGACTTAGTCAGAATACTTAATTGGACAAGGTACTAAAACGTTTTAGTATAGAAAACTCGAAGAAGGGAGAATTACCGATCCAAAGTAATGCCAAGTTGAGTAAGACTCAAAGTCTGAGTACCGAAGCCTGGATAGCAGAGATGAGCCGAGTACCTTACGCTTCCGCGGTTGGCTCAATCATGTATGCTATGACTTGTACTCCCCCTAATGTGGCCTTCGCTTTAAGCATGGTCAATAGATATCAAGGGAACCCCGGCAGAGCACATTGGACTGCAGTCAAGAATATCCTTAAGTACCTTCGGAGGACCAAGGAATGGTTTCTAGTTCTCAGAAGGAGTGATGACTTAAAGGTGTGAGGGTATAGTGACGTCCGTTTCCAGACCAACAGGGAAAACTACCGTTCACAGTCGGGCTGGGTCTTTACCCTTAATGGAGGAGCAGTGACATGGAAAAGTTCCAAGCAAGAAACCGTAGCTGATTCAACGTGCGAATCAGAGTACATTGCAGCGAGCGAAGCATCAAAGGAGGCAATATGGTTGAAGAACTTCATTGGAGACCTTGGAGTTGTACCTGCCATAAAGGAGCCTATGGAAATTTTCTGTGATAATGAAGGAGCGGTTTCCTTGACCAAGGAAGCGAGGGATCATGGTAGATCTTGACATATCGACAGAAAATATCGCTTTATTAGACATCGGGTAGAAGAAGGACTCCTCGTAGTTAAGAGGATATCGTCAGAGGATAACCCAGCAGATCCGCTTATGAAGGGACTGAGTAGGGTTAAGCATTTGCAGCACGCTAGGAGCATTGGGCTGAAGGACGATGTTAGTTTGGATTAGATAGTTTAGAAATGTATAATAGATAATTGTAATTGACATTTGATGATTAAATAAAGGAGTGTTATTTATTAGTACAGTTATTATCTTATGTTAATTGGTTGACTATTATTTATTAGTGTTAATTGGTTGACTATTATTTTGTTTTGCATGTTTTGACTTCCAGAATAATTTAGATAATTAAGAATCACTACAAGAAAAAGACCCTTTTACGACGTGCAAACCACGACACTCATTGATTTATGTTACGGAAAAAAGAGTGACATTAAAAAAGTGTCATCTCTTCAAAAAAATTAAGGATTTAGGTCACGTATTATTGCATGCCCTTAAATTAGTGTCTCATGTAAAAAAAAACTTAAAAACATGGAGGGCACTTTATCTAAAGTGTGCGTCCTCTGTGAATGTCGCTTTATGTTTTTTACTCATAACGCGCGTTGTTGAGGAAACCCTCCTAAAATTCTAAAATCCTTAAAATTTCTAAAATTTTGAAGTACCCCGCTTTCCATTCTCTTCCGTAGATCTCCCTTCATTCTCTCCCTCCCTCCTCTCTGCAAACCCTAAGCCATTCCATTTCCACCACCATTGAACCCTAAAAACTCTCCTTATATTGGGGATAAACCACCCCGATTAAAGGAAACATATCATATCAAGGGTTCCAATCGCAATATGCCTACAAGAACTTTTTGGAGTCTAAAAGCCCTAATATCATGTTGAACTATGGATTATGTTGATTCGGAGCTTGATGCTACAGAAACAAAATGCGACCCAGCCTACCACAAAACCTAAATCTAGCAATAAAACTATGGAGGAGAAAGGGTTTGCTCTTCTTGCGATCAGATTTGGTTCAGGGGTTTACTTCATTCGATTAGCTCAAAAAAACCCTAGAAAAATCCAAAACATCATCAACAATAAACATACATCTTCTGCTAAAACTCACAAACGACCCTGCCTCTCCAATCGGGCAACCTCGTTCTCTATTGAAAACCTCGATATGTCTAAGTTATCATTATTTGATGAGGATGGTTCCCGATCGCCTTGAAGCTTCGAGAGAATCCATTGGATGGATAAGAAGAGGCGAAGACATGGATCAACATGTGCTTCTACATCACAAGTGAGTCACCTTTATGCTTATTTTTCCTGAAATTCTCAATTCTTGTGCTCTTTTCAGTAGCAGGGGAAGCTTTGGGGGTTTTAGTTTATGCTCACTTCATTGGATGGATAAGAAGAGGCGATGCAGAGTTTGTGCGACTCAAGGTATTGAAGCTACAGGGGGTTAGAGCCAAGGGAATGGGTATGTTGGAGGGATAACTTCCTAGTTCCACAACGTTTAATGGTTTATCATTGCTTAAAACTCAAGAGTATCCCTTTGGATGTAGGGAGGATTTTGACGCTGGAGGTGATTGAGATAATGGGGTGTAGCATCTCCACTAATCCCTCTGCATTAAAAATCAAAGAAGAGCAAGAGAGTGAAGGGAACTTCTTCTTGAATATCCATGTAACCAACAATGTTGCAGGAAATCGCTAAATAAGCTAAGGAAATTTTGACATTCCTAGGTTAGTATCTTTTTTTAATACGTACCTGCAAACTGTTTAAAGCTTATTGGCTAGACCATTCATATTCACCCAATCACTGATTTACAAATGAATTTGGTTTTATATTATTTTCTATCATGAATTATGTTTATTTATCTACAGGGTGAAGATAACTCGATTGGGTTCGGTTTCCAAATGACTAATCCTGCTTGTGACATATTATGTGGACGTTATATACGAAGCTTATTATAGCTTATCCTAAACAAACATCTTCCTGGTTAATGCAAACTATTTGCAAACTGTTTAATGTTGTTTTTCTAGTAGTGGGAATTCAATTTTTATGTAGATTTTGGTTGTGCACACCAACTGTTTGTTGAATTGCCACCCTGATTCATTTATGTTATCTTCCTGGTTAGTGCCTCTTCTCGAAGCTTATTATTGCTTGTCCTAAACAAACATCTTCCAGTTTTACAACTATCTTTTATATCATTATGTAGTTGATCCGGTCCTGATATTGTTTATGGTTTCATCTCCAATGAATGATAAATGCTTGGTGTTGTTCAAGGCTGGAAGTGCCCACCACAAATGGTTGACTTCATCTCAAGTTTAGGGTGGAGTGCAAACAACGAATCTTTTGGTAAAGTTGATTTCACAAGCTCCAAATATACTATACTTTCTTATATGCTTCCGATCAAGGTTAAACTTATGGATGCAAGTTTTTTTTTTTTCATATTACATATTTATGGAGGATATATTGGATAGCCATGTAATCTCAGTTTTATCACAGGTAAATTAAATGGAAGATTGGCATGTTTATTTTTCCTTTTATATAATTCTCGATATTTCTTGGATTTTTGACATTCAATTTATAACATAGTTGTATATTTGTACTGAACTGAAAGTTGTTTTCATTTACAGATTGTTTAGACCTGCGCTAAAGATTTTTTTGAAACAAAAGATTTTGCATATCAGGCAGCTGAACTTTGTTTGTCCTTCATTTTCAAGTTCATACAAAGGTAAACTCAAAACCATGATCTTTTGTTGCTTTACCTATTTTCATATTTAAATTATAATTGAATTTATCAATTTTTTTGATTAAATTGCTTTGTGTCAGTGCTGATATAACTTCATCCAATCACTCAAACTAGGAGGATAAAATATCGTTGTCTCTTACTTCAGCAATCAATCTTACTTCAGGATGAGGCCACAGGTTCAGATACAGAGAAGAATATATATGCACTAAAAGTCAAAGAATTACTTAATTGCCTCCATGAAGTTGGTACACTTCCTCAGGTATTTGTTGTGATGGAACTGTTTTTAATCTATTATTCTAAACTTGTTGAGATTTTAAATAACTTATAACACCAGTTATCAACTAATAGAGAACATGTCAAATATTAATAAAGGGAAAACATGGAGGGACCTGGTTGTAATTTTTATTACTTTATGTTTTACACCTCACTCCAGAATCATCCTTTGTAAGGTTAAATAGCATGAGTCATAGCAGTAGTGGGATTCATTTTCAGTGTTTTGCATTGGTATTTTGAGTCTTCGTCATTAGCTTGGGCAGGAGGTCATCTCTTTGAGATCCTCTCTCATTTAGGTCAGGAAGAACAATCATTTGATTAACTTTTCTGAATTGTTATTCTCTTATTTCCACGTGAAGTTCATAGTAATCAAGCATTCAATTTCTGTTCTTCATTATTGTGTTATCAATTCTTATCATCAACCATTGATTCTTGTAATTAGATCACAAGCATCCAAGGAGAGCAGGTTGTTCTTATTAGTCATAGGCGGCTTAGGATAACAGAGATGGTCAGTGAAGATCCCCTTACTGTCCAAGTGGATCATATCAAGGTATAATCACATCATATCCTAAACTATATGGAATCTAATTTCATCATTATCATAATCTTTGGTGAAACATGAATAAGGATTTTCTTTGTATTCCAGGATTTACCATACAGCAAGGATGATGATGTCCAGGGCCGGATGCCTTAAGGGGCCATTGTCCCCCCGTTTTTTAGCATTATCAGGAAGAATACAAATGATTCTGGTGGACAGACAAACAGTGATACGTATGAGGAGAAAAGAAGATGCTAGAACTTAGGAACATGAAACGATAAAAGCAAGAAATAGTTTGGCAGATAGCAGCAAAAGTATGGTAAATCCAACGATTGATGATTTGGTATTTTTTACAAAACATGAGATGAGATATTCTGCGATTTGCAGAGACATGACGTGCTACATAATTTCTTTGATCTTCGGCTCCTCCCAAAGATCCAAAACGCCAAAAAAAATGAAAATTAGGTATTTGTACTGGGTTTGTTTTATTGGGCTGTTGGGCTAATTCAATTCATTTAACTTCGTTACTCCTTTTTTTTGTAAAGTGCTTAGTTTAATAGGTTATTTGAAATTATTTTTATTTATAGGACTTTGTCAAAAGTTTGTTTATTGTTTTCATTTATTTATATCTCATTTGCTTTATTTTAATTTTTTAATGAGATAGTTATTAAAAAAAATGAGTTGGTTACTATTGTGATTACTAATTAGAGACATTTTTAAAAGCTAAAATACATTTGTCTGAGGTGGGATTTTTTCAAAAATAAAAGTAAAATAAAATTATAGCTACACTTGTTAGAGAGGATGGAAGTATGTATGTATGTATGATCTTATTAGAATAGTATTAAGTATAGTTGATAATTGTGTATGTTATGGTTTTATTGGCAGACATTATATGTGATGAACCCTAACAGGTTTAGGGCTTGTGAGTTTCTTATTTGTTTCCATTTATTTGAAGGATAAACGAGATAGATTTCGAGGAAATCCGAACATATGTCTTGAAAAACCAACAATTCAGCCCTAAATATAAAGGTTTGATATTGATTTTGTATCAAATTCTTTGCAATATTTAGTTGACAACTTTTAATTGCTCTTGTTTTATGCAGCAATAAATCCCATTCATCAAGTTCCAGCTATAGTTGATGGACGCTTCAAGTTGTTTGATAGGTTCTTTCTATTTCTTAATTCTTATCTAAAATCCTTACTCCTTATGCTTTTAACATTATATGGATTCATATATATATATATATATATATATATATATATATATATATATATATATATATATATTTGAATGCATTGCAGATGGTTTAGATGTTAGATATTATAGCATAATACTTATCAATTAAGGGGTTCAAGTATCAGAGACTTGATGGAAGTACAAAGGCTGAGGTGAGGCATCAAGCTATAGAGCATTTTAATGCATCTGGAAGTGATAATTTTTATGATTTGATGATGCAAATAGCTATTTTTTGAAGCAGCAATGGTACTATGAAGGAGCACCGGTACCTGAGGTTCAATCGCCAGGTAGACTTGGGCCAGAACTACCAGGTGGATGTAGGTGGGAGTATATTCCTTCAGCAGATTCTGGACAAAGCTACATCATCAACAAAGGATGGGGTGGTCTTGGTATCTGTAAGTAATAAGTATATATATATATATATATATATATATATATATATATATATATATATATATATATATATATATATATATATATATATATGCTTCGTTTATTTTATCTTTTATATCACAACTTTATTTTTTCCATTTTACCCTTTTGTTGCTTATGGAAGAAATCAAAACTGATGTAGATAAACTTTTTGTTTCTTAAGTAACAGAGCCAAAGGATTTTGTATACTCGTTGGACAACATCCCTCATGACCGGCTTTTCTTGCAATGTGCATCTGTGGTGAGTCATTGCTGCTGCTTTATTTTTCGCCCATAGTAGCAACTTAGTTACATTTTTGTTACACATAATAGCAATGTACTTACATTTTTTATTTTTTATTTTTTATTTTGTAATTGTAGGTACACCACGGGGGTGCTGGAACTACAGCTGCTGGACTAAAAGCTACGGTAATTTTCCTTAACAACTTGTTATTTTATTTTTACCAATAATAGCAATCTGATATTATATGTTGACTTTTTATCTGATATTATATGTTGACTTTCGGTGCCCAACTACAATTGTACCTTTCTTTAGTGACCAACCATTTTGGGGAGAACGAGTTCATAGCAGAGGCGTAGGGCCGCAACCCATACGAGTCGATCAGTTTAACCTCACCAAGTTGGTTGATGCAATTAAATTCATGCTAGATCCCAAGGTAACCAACTCCCCTATTGTTTATTTGCTAAATGTAAGAAACATCAATTTTTTTCTATTATAGCATTGTACCTTGAACACTCCACCCAGTTATATTTATCGCAATGAAGATTACTTTGTAATATTTGGAATACATTGCTGTAACTATGTAAAATCTAGAAAGTTGAAAACCAATCTGGACAGAGGAGTACCAAACTTAAAACCTCTTTATATATACATCTATACCTATATAAATTTTCAGGTGCAACGGTTATCCGAGATGTTGAAAACCAATCTGGACAGAGGAGTACAAAGACATGAAGATGAATTTAGAAACAGGGGAAATGCCTTTGGATCTAACACTTATCTTGTGAAAAAAGGAAGAAGCTTCTTTGTATGTTATATCTCTACAACAACTATTTCTTCTTTGCTTTTATTTACAACTGCAGCTAACCATGGGTATTTTAATGAGTAACAAGTGATTCTAGACAGTCCCTACAGTTTCAGAATCTAAATGAGGAAAAGAGAAATATACAGATAGATGTTTGTGTGTTATTTTAATGAGTAAGATATTATTTTTTGTATTATTTTACCTTTAGTTGTATCTTCTTAACATATGCAAATTGAAGAAATTATTGATCCACAGTAAGTCCATGGACTGATTGTTATGCTTATAATGTGTTTTTGAATTGTCCTGTAGGTAGTATCTCAGCTTCTCATTAATTTGGTGTCTTATTTTGGCAGGTTGATCCTGCTACATGACCAATAATGATCTCTAGGGTCTGCTAGAAGGATTGGAGATTGCAGTTAACCTATATGGCCAATAATGAACTAGTTCAACTATTATTTGTTGATGACTTTCATCTCTTTCACAATTGATGTAATACATTTGTCTACTATTAGAATGATTATTTATGATTATTTGTATGACATTAACTTTTGTATATGATTTTTTTTCTATTATGAAATATTAAATACAAATTTAATTTGAAAATAAGTAAATCTATAAATAATATTTTTTTAAACATTTAAAATTATGATACGCAAAAATGTGTGTCATCTTCATTTATGACATGCCCTTTCCTGACAGGGTCTTTCTTAATACGCATTGCGTGTCATTAACACGCGCGTCGTAAGGTTATGACACGCGAATGCATGTCCTCTTCCTTTATGACAGGGCCTTCCTTGATACGCATTGCGTGTCGTAAACGCGCGTCGTAATTGCGCGTCGTAAATGAGCGCCGTAAAAGCGTGTCGTCTATAGACGACGTGCAAAAGCGCGTCGTCTCTCTTTATGACAGGGCCTTCCTTGACACGCATTTGCACGTCGTCTGAGCCTTTTATGACGCGCAATGAGCGTCGTAAAAGGTTGTTTTTCTAGTAGTGAATAATCGAATTATTCAAATGATCCACAGTCGTTCATATGTTGGAAGTAGGTATGAATGAAGACTGTCATGAATTTGTGTGTAGATTGTCTGAAAGGTATTAGACATAACAAATGTTTGTTACAACGTTCATGAGTGCTTATGAATAAGTTTTGAGCATTGGAATAAACCCGCGCTTGCTGGAATCACTTCATGGAGTTTATCATGAGTGATCGCAAGACGATAATATCATATGGTCTTAAAACCAAGATATATGGTTTATTGTTTGATAATTGATTGTGCATTGATAATGCGAAACCGCATCAATAAATTGATGTCATAAAATGCATTGTTGTGTATGATTTGATTAGTGAGTAGTAAATGCATACAAGTCGAAGTTTATCGGTTTCTTTTATCCTAAGAGGGTAAAAGCGATATCAGGACCCCTCGATGATTTGATTTGACTTATGTGTCGGGCCCGGTCAGGACTGAATTGATGTGTTCAATTAAGTTCTATGTCAAATGAATCGGAGATCGAGAAACAAACTGCTGGACAATAAGTATGATTATGTTCCATGAGATTGTCCGCACGATATCAAAAACAGAGGACTGTACGATCCCTTATCTAAAGGATACGTTACTGATAAGATCAAAGTTCGACAACATCTTTGAGAGCTACAATTGCTAATCGAGTTATACTTACATTTGTGGTTACTAGACTTATCCAAGTAGGAGACTGTTGGATTAGTTGCTAAGCCCGTAACCATATTTGGTAAGTACTTGACCCGGTTGTGCATGGTTCTTTTGGGTTGCCTTCACCAAAACAACTTGACTGGAGAAATAATAGAGAAAGAGGTTATTATGATTTATTAATATATTATAAGAATAATATATTAATGGAAAAATCATATTTGTTTAATTAATATTGGTCAATAATTAATTAAAAATTAATTTTGTAATCAAATGTAATTAAATAAACTAGAGGGGCTGAATTGCAATTATGTGATAGTTGCAAATCAGGGCATTGGTTGCCCCAAGGAAGGGGTGGACTAATTCAAGGTGATAAGGCCTTAGAATTCGTCTATGATAAGGATTCAAGGCTTATCTTATGGGCTGCTTGGTGGGCAAGTAACCAGATAAGGATAAGGACTGAAACCCTAATCTCTACCCTATATAAAGACCCCTTGGCTAAGGGAAATCGGCCACTTGATCTCTAGAAGGCTTAGAGCCGATTTCTTGCCCCCCCCCCCCCTCTCTCTCTCTCTCTCTCTCTCTCTCTCTCTCTCTCTTGCCTCTCAATTTGCTTGTGGTGTTTGTGAGCCATCAGAGGTACTACACTTGTGGTACTTGCTTTCCAAGACAAAGAGATTGAAGACTTGTGTTGTTATTACAATATAACAACAAGAGGTATGTAATCGCTTCTACTATATAGATTTCGAAATACCTGGGTATATGCTATGATTCTTCTTGTGTTCATAAAGTTGTGCATCTAATAGAGAAAACATAAATCCAAATCTAGGGTTGCATGCACACACATAGGATTGTTTGTATAAAACCCATCAGTATCCCTATAAACACAAAGTATAATTGACCATTGTCTTTTACATATTGTTTTCTCAACTTCAGATAAGTTTGAAATTTGGGAAGTTATAAGAGATCGATGGAGCAATGCTTACAATATTTGATGTGGGTTAAGAGCAAGAACTACATCCTCGAGAACTCATGGGAAGAACAAGATTTCGTTGAGGATGCTCGAGGTCCCTTAGATGGGTTCATATGGTCTCCCAAGTCACTTTCATGTAGCTTCTGTAGAAGAGAGGTCGGCTCAATCCCTAAGTGGTCACATAAATGTTCACACACATCTACAGATCCAACAAATCCCATTCATCTCCGGCAAACTCCACGATTAACACACACACTTACATATCTAGAAATGGACACGCACACACATGTAGATATGGAAATGATGCATGAAATAATTCAAGTTGTTTTCTATTGTATCCCATCGACGTTATAGAGAAAAGATCAGAGAATTGAAGTGAATGAAAAGCTAAGGCTATCGTCTGAAGGGAGAGCTCCAACAAGAACGTAAGGGGGGTTTAGTTGATGTTGTTGAGAAACTCCATTCTTCTTTCATAAATGCCGGAAAAGAAAAAGTAAAGGTGTCTCCATGTAACTCATTCATGTCAAGTGTTTGACCAACTGAAAAAAAAAAATAATAATAATAAATAAATAAATAAATAGAAGTGGAGAGATGGAGACTTGAACAACATTTGCAAAGCCTCTAATAGATTTTTATATACCGACTATTAACATGATTATTGGTATTTGGAAAGAAAGTAATGTTCGAAAAAGTTTTAGAGGCCATTAAAATTCAATCATAACACATAATTGTCGTCCATAGTGTGTGGTTTTAATTGCAAGCGAAAAAACATGGGTGAGGAAGAAAACGAAGGAGGTTAAGTGTGCCCAAATTTATTATTAATAAAACTTAAAACAGATGGTCCCATATTTATTATTAATAAAATTTCAAATTAAATAAAAAAACATTTAAAAATGTATCAAAAGTTATTCTTTTCAGTTTTGTAATTGACGAAAACCACACACAAACTAAGTAAAAAAGACCATCAATCCAAAAAATTTATAGTTTACATAATTTTTCGAAAAACAAAAATATACATATCCAAATGACCATTTTTGAAGTTTTGTCAAGTATAAATATAAAGTCTTAAATTAAAATTGACATTAAGTCTTGAGTAAATTACACGACTCATCTCTATTTCGAATGTCAAAATACAGGTTTAATCTATGTTTTTTTGGAACGTCCATTATATAAAAAAATGTTGCATGATTCATCCTCTTACACATAAAATGACTATACTGCTGGTTATATTTTATTTTTCATTTTTTTTAATTTATTTGTTATTTCTAAATCAAAGATGTTGAATTAATATGATTCACATATTATTGGTCCCACCCCCTTCTATTACTACTCACGCATCTATGAAACCATCCTCTAATAGCTTAACACAACCAGTCACCGCCGGTTACCACCACCTCTGCCAACCACAAACATTAGTGAAAAATAATACCCATAATCAAAATCAGTACTGAGATACCTAAACCGAACCTAAAACACACATACAGACTCTGTCTAATGACTTTCTTTTACAATCGATTTCAATATCTTAGAACAAATCAAAACTGAAAGGAAAAAAAAACAAAAAAAAAAAAAAAAAAAACAAAACACACAAGAAATTATGCTTCTTGTTATCTTGTTAGATTATGTAGGGAAAAAAAAACATACCAATTATTTCATCTGGCCCCTGTCTCGGTATCGCACCAACACAGATAGGCGTACGTGTTTTGTATTTGTCTGAGCTTTTCTCTCCCGATCAGTAACATTTTAGGGTTTAGAGGGTGGGGTTCAAGGGCCAGTGGAGATGCAATCGATAGCTTGTAGATCTGTAGCCTCAAATCCATAGCTTGTAGATCTATGGACCTGTAGCCTCCGTAAACATGGTGGTCCGTCAATCTTCAGCAACAATGGTGGTCCGTTCGGTTGTTTCTCTTTTTTTGGAGAGAGAGCTGTAAATCCAGCATCATTGACACTGAAGATGAACAGGGAGGAGATGCAATCATGCAATCGATGGTGGTCACATGTTGAACAGTCAGTGACTGCTGGTTGCTTTCAAAGGTTTCTGGTGAGGTTTAAAAAATAAGTAAATGAAGAACGGAAAATCAACTCTACCTGCTGTTTAAATCATTAAATGGGTGGGGTGGGTAATGGGGCCATTTTTATTTATAAGTTTACATATAATAGTTAAACAATAAATAATTAACAAATAAATTAAAATTAATTAAAAAATAAGAATAATATATTCATTTAATGTCTAGTAAAGGACGAAGCTTGTAGCTTTAAACTTTTCAAACATGCTACTTTTGATTTGAATGGTTTTAATATAAATAAATAAATACACCTAAATGGTTACTTCATAAAAAAATTCAAAATAAACCGCAAAATAGACAAAATAGACAAAATTTTATTACCAATCATTCAACTTCAATTACTTACATATGTTTAGCTGCCTTATTCATGATCCATTTAAATGGTTAGACCAGCTAAGAATTTTCTCAACCATAGTTTTTTCAACTATTAGCAAAAAAAAAAAAAAAAATCATAATTTGAATTAAGATATGCCTCCGGAATTTTCACATATGACCATACGCCGATATTAAGATCTGATGTAAGCATATGGTTTTGTAGAGGAACAAAACATTAAAATTAGACAAGTAGTCCACAAAAATTACACATATTGTTCTTGCTATATAAATCTCTAAAAAAAACTCAGTTCATCTCAACATCGGGGAATAACCAATATGATCAAAGTCTAAAGATATGAAGAAAAAAAAAAAGTCGAACAATTGAAACTGCAGCAGCACATAAACTCTCAATGCTTACTTCTTCTTCTTGGCAGCATCTCCAGCTTTTGTCTGCATAATCAAAAAATATACAAGATTTATAGATTACTTTTAATCAAGTAAAACTAAAAAGTCAGTTATTTATGCAACAAAGCTACCCTTCTTTTACCAATTGAATCAACCAACTTGGAAAACAATAAACTGGCAACAATCTTGTAAAAAAATCCATTTTGTTTGATAATTGGTGTTTTATTATTATCTTGGAAAATTTCAAACTTATATTAACCACTTACCTTCTTTACACCTCTGATTTTCTTAGCCCTGTTCTTTCTTTCCTTCAATTGTTTTCTTGACTTCTCCACCTTAGTATCCAAGCCGTTCTACAAAGAACCAAAAAGAACATAAGAGACTGAAGGGGAAATTTTTTGCAGAGACAGAAGAAGTAGAAATAACAGAAAATGCTTCTATCAGTAAAGAAGAATGAGTGAGATAGTTACCCTAACAAGCCTGTATTTTGGTTCATACTTCTTTGCATTCTCAACAGAATCATAAATCAATCCAAAACCAGTTGACTTGCCACCACCAAAATGAGTTCTGAATTTGAATACAAAGATGGAATTTGGATCTTTAACTTCGTACATCCTTGCCAACTTCTCCTTCAATTCAGCCTTCATTTCAAGTAAATCATGTTACTTTGTATCAGAATTACAAACATAAATGGAACAGCTTAGAAAGAGGGTAGAACCTTTGATACATTGGGCCTTCCTGGATGAAGCACATCAATCACCTACATCAAAAGAAAAGAGATATATTCATCATAAAAACAATGATTTACACCAAACAGACAATTAAGTTACTACAGATCAAAACATAAGCAGTTTAGAATATGAACTTACAAATTGCTTCCTGGAAAGAAGTCTGTTTGTCATAAACTTCCTTGTACGGAGAGTCACTGCCTTAGTCTCCGCCATTTTCACTATTCAATCCAAATATAAAATTGGTGAATTTCTCCAGTTACAAAATTTGATCCGAGTGTTCATCATTCGAAAAAATGTAAGTAACTCTAAGTATTTTGTTTAAGCTCTAACAATCTTCTCAAATGAAGAAAAAAACTGTCTGAGTGAACACTAGCATTAAAAAAAAAAACTAAACCACCCGACGATGAAGCTGAAATTAAGTGTTATTAGCAAGTATACAGTTCAGATAAAAGTGCACACGCCCATCCATCCAATCTCATTGTCTAATTTCAACGCTAATGAAACCGTGCAATAGAGAAAATGGTAAGGCTAGTGAAAGTATACGCCAAAAATGGAGAAAAAGCTTGTGTTTTCGGCCACGCAGCCGATGATCGTACAGCAGGATTCGAAAAAAACAAGGGCGTTATCGTCGTTTAGACAGGTCCCTCGACATGATTAGATCATTTGAAGGTGAAACAATTGATAACTTGACTGAAAACAGATCAAAAACAATGTATAGCAAACTGCTGGATATCGGAAGAGACGAACCTGTTATTCGCTACTCCGGTGGACGGCGACTCTGCCTCTTCTAAGTTCTTCTGCGAGTGATCGGCTGGGAAGAAGCGAAGAAAACCTAATAGCGTTATATAAATGGGTATAGACTATATAACAAGCGGCCCATAACAGCATTTTCTATCTATAATGGGCTGGGTTATTTCTTTGGGCTACTGCTACAAAAATTATAAGATATATTTTGATCATGTGTTATCTACAAGACTACAACTCTACAACTCTACATCGATAATCCAAACAGTAAACTGTAATATTATGTCAACGGCGTTTTCAATATTGCGGAACACTAGAGCCCGAAATTTTGTATACATTAGCTACACCTCTAAATAAATATTGATAGACATCAAGTATGGAGGTTAAAACGGTTTTTAACAAATTATTGACGGTTGTTATTGTTTGAGTTTAGAGAGAAGGAAGAAAAACTTTCAATCATTTCATTAGCTACCCCCCCCCCCCCCCCTTCTCAAGCTGGCGGATATGGCTATAGTCCCAACTTGTAGATTGCACGATGATGTCTAGATCTCGACAAGGATTTAGTAAAAACATCTGTGATTTGATCAGTAGCCGGCACATGTGTTAATGAAATCAATCAACTTTGAAGCTTTTCACGAACAAAATGACAGTCTAATTTTATATGTTATGTTCTCTCATGAAAAACGGGATTCTTAGCAATGTAGACAGCAGCTTGATTATCACATTTAAGAGAGATAGGATTGATGTCTGATACTTGTAACTTGGATAAGAGATGGCTAAGCCAAGCTAACTTTGAACAAATATGTCTAATAGATATGTACTTGGCTTCTGCAGATGATAAAAACATGGTAACTTGTTTCTTTGACTTCCATGACAATGGTGATCCACCAAATAGAACAAAAAAAGCCACTAACAAATCTTCTAGTGATAGGATAGGCTGCCCAATCACTGTCATAGTAAGCTTCTAGTGTAAAAATGGGATTGTTATTCATAAATAATCCTTGTGATGCAGTATTTTTGACATAACATAAGACATGAAGAGTTGCATTCTAATGAGCTTGACAACGTTGTTAGTTGAATTGGCTTAAGTATTGGACTCCAAAAGACGACTCTGGTCTTGTGTGAAGCAAAAAAATCAATTTTCTAATAAGTTGTTGATAAATGGTATGATCAGACAAAGGATTTTCCATGTTTAGTAGTAACTTTGTTGTTGATGACAGTGGAGTAGATGCATGTTGTGAATCATCCAATGGATATGTATTGAGAACATCCATAATAAGTTTATATTGATTAACCACCATTCCACCAGGCACTTCATTGAATTCTAAGCCAATAAACAAATGAATGTAGCCCAAAACCTTTATCTTGAACTGGTCATCAAGAAATGCCTTTAAGATTAAGATTTGTTCACTATTATTTCCAGTTACTAATATGTCATCAACATATATATCAACAATAACAATATTGTGTTTGTATTTCTTTAAAAATAAAGAATAGTCATTCAAGGAGTGAGAATAACCTTTTGATTGTAAGGCAAGAGACAACTTTAAATACCATTGTCTTGAGGCTGGTTTCAATCCGTATAAGGATTTACGTAATCGACACATGTGATATGAAGATGGAACAAATAATCCATGAGGTACTTTCATGTACACTTCTTCATGCAGATCGTCATGACATCGAATTGATGAACTTTTCAATCTTGTTTAACAGTGAGTGAAACTATAGCAAGTGAAATTATTGTTGGCATTCGATTTATGAGATGTGTGGCTGTTTTAATGCATTATCCCTAGTAATCCTTCCCCAATCAAGACTAAAAACAAATGGCTTGAGCAGTTTCAAGAATATGTTTGTGCTTCCTCTCAACAAGTCCATTTTGTTTAGGAGTATATGGCACAGATTCCTAATGTAAAATGCCCATTTATTGAAAAATGCAACTCTTTGACTTAAACCAAGTTCTTGTGTATTATCACTTCTATCAACCTTGACTATAACTCCATATTGAGTATGTACAAGTTTAATAAATGCTTTGAGAATAAACATTGCATAACCTTTGTTAAATAACAAATGATTCTATGTATATCTACTAAAGTCGTCAACAATTATGACAAAGTACTATAACTGTGATATCCTCAGATTTTCGTAACCAATTAAAACATTTCTTTATGCTTGTATTTTTATTGATTCGGTATTTACTAGTACGTTTGAAACTTTTTGAGTATAAGTGATTGTCTCAATTTAATAAAACCATAAGGATGTCATAATCGATACAGAAACACAAGTTACAACGTAAAGACCTAATGGTCCTGAACTTGTTTGCATGTTGTCTCTTAATCAATCGGCTTCCTAATCAAGTTTCAGTAGCTTAAGTCTTGATACATGTAATGCATATAAACTGAGTGGGCCAGTTTTGGAAACCTGGTGAGATGCATAGGGATTCAATCCTATAATATTACTAGGATAATATTCCTTAATTATCAGACTTGCAAAATCAACTATTAATATACAATATCCATATAGGATTACGTTCCCACATACAGATTAACTTGGGGAAATTATATCTCCTAATGAATAGTTAAAAGACTCAACAACTCAGCTAAGGGCTTCCTTGGCTGGTACAATCATAAAGGTATATGGGTCATCCGATTATTTAATGAATATGATATCCCATTTTATCTACTATGTGAGTAATGAGTTCATGCCACCAACATAATTCACAAGACTATCTAGAATGATCAAGTGTTGTCGCCTACTCTTGGAGGTGACTAGACATATCATTACAGTTGTCTGATTTAGACCCACCATTTGTGGTCATCCAAGGGGAATACTATAATGTACTATCGTGCAGAGCTATCGTACATCAACACCTGAGAGTGACATAGAACAAAACTTTACTCTCCGTTCCTAGCTTACACACATTCTCCAAATGAGACTACCCAATATCAACCTTAATTAAATTAAATATAACCTATAAGTTTAAGTTTATCCATAGACTAGATTATGATGCATGTAACCAACTCTATTCTTGGGTTTAATTTTTAGTATTCGCTTATTTTTTCAACAATGTTACTCTAATATTATCATATAATATTATATTTTCATCCTAACATAAAATAGAACCACATTTGGTTCGCACATAACACGATATCTATACATATATCTTAGCATATAATCCAGATAATAAGCATATGGTTCTCATACGAATTTGAACAAATATTTAATAATTTAATTAATACTTTTATTAATTCATACTTATGAAAGAGACTATGCACTCACTTGATAAAATTGGGTGACTGAAGATTTCGTCAGCGTGTAACATCTATTATTCAGGTATTCATTTTAACCCTTGAGTTATACTTTATCTATATGGTTAGTCCCCAGTGGCAATTTCGTAAATTAAGAGTCAGCTTGGGTACGCGGGGCGTACACCTTCGTACGCAGGGCGTACCCGGGTTCGCATTAGTATGATGTATGTATGATGGTACGCATGGGGTACGCAACCATGGTGCAAACCTTAAATTTTATGGTTTTGACCCTATTTAAACACATTTATGGCCAAATGCACCTTCTTATCTTCAAATTCCTTCCTCATTTTGAAACCCTATAAAGTGTTTGTGCATTATGAAGCTTGTAGAGCCATTTTTGTGCCATTTTAAGCTTTTGGAGTAGAATAAAGAGCATTGGGGTTATGGTGTTCCACTCAAAGCTTTAGATCCAACATCTTGTTCCCCTTGTGCACCTTGTGGAGGTAAAAAGCTTCAACTTCGGTGTAGATATCTTATAGATCTAGTTTTAGCTCAAAGTTGTTCCCCTTTTTGTCCCAAACTTAGCCCTTGCAAGTCAAAGGTACTACAAGGCATTTTAGTTGACCTTCCAAAGGTTTTGAGAGGTGTTAAGTCATAAAGTTGGGTTTTTGGTCATTAGTTTCTCTCCATGCAAGTGCTAGATTGTCGTAATGGGTTAAGAGACTAGGATTTTTGGAGTTAAGGTCTTAATAGCCATGCTAAACCATAAATTTTGAGACTTTATGGTCAAGAACATCTTTTGTTGCCTAGATTTGAAAATTGGACATAAATGCTTAACGGATTAAGCACTTAATAATAGGGGTGGTAAGCAGTCACGTACGATGAGTGTGTCGAGGGTTATGTTGTGCGTACAAGGTCAACTCCCCGATCTTTGGTCAACTGTGAAGTACACCTCGCATACACAAGTAGTATGCCTCGCGTACTGACTGAGTCAACCCTGTTAAATCAGTTAACTTTGACCTGGATTTTGACTACGGTTTGACCTAGGGGTATTTCAAGTATTTGAATGGTAGTTTGAGTTTTGGTTACTGTTATTCATAAAGGTGACCGTTAGCGTGGGTTTTAGAGTAGCATGTCATTTCAGCTTTTCGTCTGTCGATAGGGTGAGTCTTCTTACCTCCATAAGTGTGCCGAAGGCACCAAGGCCAACCCACTGTATTGTATGAGTAATCCAAGCTATAAAATATTTGAATGTAGGTGAATGAAGATTCACCAATTTCCACCATGAAAAACGAAATAAATTATCAGGTTTTAATTGGTTTTGAAACTCCTAGATTCTTTGAGATTCATTGAACTTCTCAATGACATCTTTCAATCTCGAGTGTGCCAGTCAAGTTTTATGATTGGGATGTCGAGGATCACAAAACAAGGTGTGAAGTAACCATGCAAATTACTTGGTACTCTTAATGTTTATCACCAAATCGATGTGCTGGTTAACCACACACACTCCACCAATCTATGATAAACCTTACGTTGTCCTTTTCCTACCTTGGTAAGTCCAGGTTAGTGTGTCGATTAACCACACACGCTCCACTGACGACTTAAGCAAAGTGCAAAGTGTAATTTCATGGGTTAGCACCTTATTCACATTTTCCTAAAATAACTAAGATTGGGAATTTATAAAACATTTAGTTACTTTATAATCATCATACTTTTAATGAGGATTAAAGTCATTGTCCTACCCGTTCGGCTAACGACCCTCCACTAATCAAGGAAGCGGTGGGTGAGAATGGACACCCATTAAGCTGCCATTTTATAGGCAACAACCTTATATCCCCCTTATAGATTGGCTTCACGAATGAGGCCTACTAACAGTAAAATGACTTGTTCTTATTACTTATAATATTATAAAGGATAAGGGTTGAATTTTAACTTTTAAAATTCTAGGGGTTGGAACTAAAGTTTTCTAAAATGTGTGAGATTTTACATGTTCCAAAACTTGATGACAAGTTTTGTAACTTTCAAAACTTTTCAAGTTCATAACCTATGAGTTAATGGTCTATTAAAATGAGAGACTTTTCATTTTATGTAACCTATGTGTTTTTTAATGGACTTTAAAAGAATGACTTTTTGTAGCACCTGGTTTCTGGTATGTAAATCTTATTCGAACATTTCCCATTTTAGCCTTGGACTCGGCGAGTCATGGGTCCGACTCGCCGAGTAGAGACGCGATCTAGGTCACGTTTTAAGTTGGCGACTCGGCGAGTCCATATCCTAGACTCGGCGAGTCGCCACTGTTGGATGAAACCCTAAGTTTCAGGGGTTTGCACCCTATTTAAACGACTTAACTGCCCCAAGCCAGCCCCCATTCACCCTTAGAGCCCTGTATACCTAGTCCTAAGCCCTTCCTTGAGAGTTTGAGACTTTTGTGGGTGTTTTTGAAGGTTTTGAAGGAGGAAAGAAGTAGATCCAGAAGAAGGAAAGCCAACCAAGCAACTATTGTGTTCTTCCAGCAGTTCCTTTGAGGTATAACCCGTTTTCCCCATGATTCTATGCTTAAAACTTCATTTGGGTCTTTCTTGGTCAAGTCCCCAAGCTCGTATGTGCCTTATATGTCGTATTAAGACGTTTGGCCTCTGGATCTAGGCAAGATTGAGCTCCAGGAGCTCAGATCTGTTAGCTTTATGGCCCCATGTTGCTTGTTAGCCCTAGATCTACCCTTTTAAGGCATTTTGAGCCCTAAAATCTATATTGGTGAATATCCACACGTAAAGTTGGAAACTTTACGTGTGATTTGTGTCCTAGAAGTCCAGATCTATGAATGGCATGGACTGAAATCGAGCAAATCGGTGTATTTGGTGGATGCATGGCGGCGACTCGATGAGTCGTATAGGTGACTCGGCGAGTCTGGTCGCGAGTCACCGATTTGGTCCCTTCATGATGTGTCGAGTTGAGCCGTGAGTCACAAGGGGTGACTCGGTGAGTTGGGAGTTGAAATCACCCATGTTAGGACTCGACGAGTCAATGCCCTGACTCGACGAGTCCAAGGCAATCTTCATAGATCAAGAACAGACTCGGCGAGTTGTTCATACAACTCGGTGAGTCTTAGCACATGTGTTCTTCGGAAGAAGATGAACTCGACGAGTTGTTCATACAACTCGGCGAGTAGGATGAAGGAGTTGAATGTCAGTTTAGAAGATGAACTCGTCGAGTCATATCCCAACTCGACGAGTAGAATCAGGGACCCAGGACAATTGTCTGGATAGGGACTCGGCGAGTGGAGATCCACTCGGCGAGTCGGGTCAACTAAAAGTTGACTTCGAATTGACTTAGGGCTAGACCAGGGGAAAAATGGTCTTTTTACCCAAAGGACAGTTAGCAGTGTATGATTAAGTATATTGTGGGAATTACAGCCGGGGAGTTTCCGGAGCAGCAGCAGCAGTAGTAGGTGATCAATTCCCACACAGACCAGCAGCTATTTCGAGGTGAGTTTCCTTCCAGTAGTAACGGGTCTAAGGCACCAGGGCCGGCCCATATAGACGAGACGTTAGTATTAGAGAGTGGTCCGAGCCCGTATCTCTTAGTTGAGTTGATTATGATATATGCCAGTATGATAGAATTGTTTACACTTGTTGTCTGTGCGATACTTGTATGATATGAGTTGGCGGTTGAGTGTGGGCGAGGCCCGTATCTCTCCGAGAATGGAGTGTGGGCTAGGCCCTATCTCTCAGATAGCGAAGTGTGGGCGGGGCCCGTATCTTCACGAGTGTGGGCGGGGACCGTATCTCTCAGAAAGTGAAGTGTGGGCGGGGCCCGTATCTTCACGAGTGTGGGCGTGGCCCGTATCGTCTAATTGCATGTTGGTTGTTAAATGCTTGCATGGTATGGGGTATTATGGGGGAGCTCACTAAGCTTTGTGATTACGGTTTCAGTTTTGGTTTCAGGTACCTCCTCAGTTAGGGGAAAGGAGCCGACGCGGTAGCAGCATGTCACACACACACTCTTCGGTTTCCGCATTTACGAGCTTTTCTGGGATTGATACTCTGATATTCTGATTAGTTGTATGTTTTGGTTTTCAGACATGGTTCAGTTTATATTATGGATGATCGAATGATGTTTTAGTTATTAATATTTTCTAAAGTAACGTTTTTAAACAAAAAAAATTTGATGTGAAAATTGGGTCGTTACACTTTTGGTGATCCATAACTTGAGGACAAATTATGGATTCCATTAAACACATCAAGATCAAGAATTAAACTAACAAACTATTTGCAAATAGGTCCTATGATCTTCTAAACTCATAAGTTCATGAACATTCATATCAACAATTTAAAGAATCATAAAAAAAAACACACACACACACACATGCAAAACTTGAAATTTTGATAATAACCATTGTACATGGATTAACATTACCATTACAACATCTCGACGAGTAGGATGAATTAACTCATGGAATCATCGATCCCCCCATGGATTCGGAGAGTTCACTCTGCAGATAGCAAATTATTGAGTTTTTTTTAACAAGTTTGCATCAAGTATCAACAAGCCTAGGCTCTGATACCACTGAAGGGTTTTGAGCATTCTAACACTCCTATGGAGGACATGCAACCCTAGAAACCATGGATCTATGTTTTCTCTAATATACATGCAAATAATATTTTTCCAAGGTTTATATCCTAACTAGCATATTATGGGGTACTCGAATCATAAAACACTAGTAGAATTACATACCTTTTAGTAGTGGTTGATTACTTGGAGTTTAAGAGCCCAGCACCAATAATGTGAATGCCTCAAATGGAAGTCACAAATCACCACAAACTTTGGAAGCTTGAGAGAATAGTAATACACTTCTAGAAATTGCCCTGCCTTTAGTTCTCACACAAACTAGTGCCATTTCAAGTGCAAAGGACTCCTTTATATAGTGTGGTGGATTACGGTTACATTCATGTAAACCCTAATACCCCATGACCTTTCATTTCCATGAGATCAATGGGTTAAATCTCCATGGACTATCCATGGACTTTCCACGCAAGCTTAGCCCATTCTAAATAAGCAATAGCCTACACTATATAAATACAAGAGCCCATATTTAATTAGTCACCTTTTTTATCACCAAATTAATTCTAAACTAACTCCAGATCAATACTAATTAAATAATATGATTTCATATTAATATATTAGAACATATAATATATTAATAAATCATAAACATACTATTCTCAAAAGATTATCCATAAATTGTTCGGGTGAAGTGCAACCCAAATGGACCATGCCGAGTTGGGTCAAGTACATCTTAAATATACGTATAGACTTAGACACCTTATCCAACAATATGTGGTATTTTGGTAAGATTACAAAGATTTTATGCTTACATTTCAAAAGGGAAGGCCCTGACGTGATGGCACAACATCCTCCCCGTACGATTTTCGCACTTGATATAATTGTATTTTCATGCTTTGGAATATTTTAATGATTGATGGTTTTTGGTGCGGTCAATGAATGAAACTAATAGCTTTTAAATGAAAAAATTTAGTATTGTTTTAAGGGCGTTATACAACACTTCGGTTTGCACTTCCAAAGAGACATAAATGTATAAAGCATTAAGCCTTACTCTATTTTCATAATCCTGACGACTATTTAGTGATAATTTAGATTCCTCAATAATCTCAATGTCTACAATAAGATTTATCAAGTAAGGAATAACCAGGTAGGATCATATCGGAGGTAGGGTATGTTTGGTATATAAAGTATATTGTATGGAAATCTCACTTTAAACACCTCACTAAATCCAAACCAGAGACCACTCTAATAAGTAGATCAATCAGTATAATGACTTGGAATCATTGATAGATCTTAATTGTGGGTTCATAATAATGTCTATGACTATAATTAAACGTTTCACTTATATAAAATAAGTGTGGATTAACTTACAGAGTAATCTAGTGAGAATAGTGGATTATGTGAACATAACTCTAATCTGGGAGCTTCTATTCACCGGTTATCTGACGCTGCAAGGCTTAGCCAAAGGGTTCAGGAACTCGGGAGTAAAATGGAGTAAAAACTAGAAAGGGATTCAAAGAGAATATGAATGAAAGGTGTGAGGAATATGAAAGAAATCACGACTATATATAACCAATTTTTGAATGCGTGCCGCACACATGGTCGGTCAGGGTGACGTGCCTTTTTGTGTCGTGTCACGTGTCACATTCTTATGGAGTGTCATAAGCGCATCGCACATCTAGTCTTTGTGCGCGGATACGCACGAAATTTCCTGTTTTCTTGTATAACTTGCTCATATGATCTCCATTTTCAATTGGTTCTATACCGATGCATAACTATCATTGAGATCTACAACTCTCATTTAGACTCTGTTGGGTAATTTTGACTTGGTTTTTATCAGGCTTAGATGGTTAAAGTATGTGTAAAAATTATAACTCTCTTAAATGATATCTGTTCTCGCCTGTCTTTATATCAAAAGACTCCTTGTCATGAGATATTCAATTCTCATTTAGATTGTTTCAGCTAACGATCAACCGATCTAAAATTTGATTTCTATGCTAACACTGTTACACTAAAATATTAGAAAAATCACAACTTCCCCTTATGAAGTCATATTTGGGTGTTCTCTATGTGCATGTTCTAAGTTTTATGACTACTATGACTTTTCTTTATATTACTTAGGATAATAATCAATCTATCTCCAATTCATTATTTAAGATACACTATCTGATCGTGAAACTTCGAAAGTCTATAACTTCTGCATATAAAGTCATATTTGAGTGTGATTTATGTGTACGGGATTCATATCATAACTCCTACATTTTCCATTAAGATTATTTGTCCTAAATAATCTTTTATCGAGATTTCCATCTTGTCACTTATCGATAAATCACTGAAATGGATTTATAATATGTAGTATGCAACGTGCACGCCTAATGATAACCCTAATCGATGATTTATATTGTAATTATAATATATTATATCTTAAATGTCTAGCCCGAAATTGCAGGCGTTACAGTAACCATGAAAAGTAGAATGCTTATATGGTCCCCAAGCATCAAGGTAAATAAGATCAACCAGTTTTTGTGAAATAGTTTGACTTTTTGGAAAAGAAAGATGATGTTGTCTTACTTGAGAACAGATTAAAAAGGAATCAATATAGTGACCATGAACACTGGAAGAAACAACTGACAATTTCTTGAGTTTATTCAAAGGAAGATGTCCAAACCGTTTATACCAAATCTTTGTATCAGATAATGTTTTAAAAGTCATTTCAAAAGAATCATTACATAACTTCAAAGTAGAAAAACTAAAATCAAATGAAACACACGATTTGATTTCTTGATGATCAAAATCATACCAATCGTTAATGTGTGTCCCAATAATGCTAAGATATAAACAACCATTTGACGAAAGGTCTTGCTCGAGACATTCATCATTAGTAAATAGGAAAATTGTATTCAACTTTGAAACAAGTTCGAGAGCATATAGAAGATTATACTTGAAGCATGGAACATACAATACATTATGTGATGTATTAGAATCATGTTGTTTGACATCACCAACAAAAGAAACAATAGTACGTTGACCATTAGGCATACCAATCAATTGAGGCTAGTTGATTTTGATAAGAAAAGAAAATAATGACTTATTTAAACACATGTGATCAGTTTCTGCCGAGTAAATTATCCATGAATAGTGTGTTCATAAAAGAAAGGAAGATTTGTAAAAAATTGCTATTAATATGTGACATCCCCAATTTCACTTCCAGAAAAAACCGATTTGTTTATGCTTTGTTTTATAAAATCAGAGTAATCCTTTGATTAAAAGAGTTGCGGAATTTGTTCCTAAAATAAAATATGATAAGAATTTATCAAAACATTTCTTTAAAGAAATGTATTTTCATTATATAACAAAATATCGGGATGTCATGTTCCGATACAGACACATAACATAAACAGAACATACATTTATTTACACTAGTGATTTACATCTCCTTTAATCTCTCAGTGAAATACGTCTTCGTATTGATACCTGTGATACAAAGAAAACTAAGTGGGTCTTGCTTGGGAGCCTGGTGAGCATATAGGGTTTTCAACCCACAATGTTATATCATATATATACATATAGAACTCACAAACTTATATAATTTCACCATATAAAAACAACTCTTATCCTACCCCATCGATCCCCACAATGACACAATCTTACTCTTGTATCTAAAATTTTCCTCTTTACCTGATTCCTACTCACGGATCTAAAACTAATCTCTTCACCTGATCCATATTCCAAGATCTAAAACTAACCTCTTGGTCTGATCCATACTCCCAGATCTAAAATTGTGCCCAATCCATACTCCCGGACTAGGGACAATTCACTGTACCTAAATCCTGATCCGATCCATACTCCCATATTTAATAACAAGTTTATCTTGTTTAATGACAATATCATTCTCGAGATCCCTCTCGCAATACATGTCAATGGGTTTTTTTATAGTACACCGGTGAACACATCGTTCACAAACACCTACAAGTTGCGAGCATGCTAGTGTTCCACTTACTATCTAGAATAGTCTGTGGTTGTCATCCCCACCCTGTTGAATGACGGGGGGCATCGTTTGGGTAAAGGTTTCACTCATTTTCCACTTTTCACCCTCATCTCAAGATCTATATCACCACTTATCTCATTATCCAACTCATCCTTTTATCACAGACCAACTATCTCATCTACCCATGTTAATAAACAAACAACTTATTAACACATAGCATGTATTTCATAAAAAATACTTCATATTTATGTGTTATAAGAAAGTGACTACACACTCACACAAAACATATACTTAATACATTTAAACAATACTTGTATTAAAATCGTGTTATGAAAGGGACTATACACTCACACATATAAACAACTTTATATTATACACATAACACGTATTTCATAGCAAATACTTAATATTTATGTGTTAAAAGAGTTAAAAGAAAGTGACCACACACTCACTTGATGAGAAGATGATCGGGCAGCACTACGACTTGTAGAAGTAGTATTCTTCGGTAGATCTGGAATATCTTCACAAAAATCGGGCTTCTCGCGGGCAGAGCTTCAGCTCAGGAATCTCCCTTCTTGGGATTTTTGGGCTTCGGGACTCGATTCGGGTATCGGGATGAAACCGGGGCTTCGGGGGTACTTTGGGATGACTATGGATGGTATCGGGAGTGAGAGAAAGGAATTGGAGCAACCCCAAACTCGGTTGGCCCTTCAAATCTATTTATAGGGAAAATTTTGCCCTTGCCACGTCGTGGTACGCTTTACCACGTCGTGGTGGTTGGTTCGTCACTGCATGTGTCATTACAAGTGGGTCTGACAGACTCTAGAGCTCCTGCCACATCGTGGTGGCTGACAGTTTTGGGGTTTCGTGCCCCGAACATCATGAATTCATAACTTTCGCATACGAACTCCGTTTTCGACGTTCTTTATATTGATGCATAGGTGAGAATATGGTCCACAACTCTCATTTAAACTCTGTTGGCTAATATTGACTTTATTTTTAATATATTATAAATATATTACTTTTATATTATTTTTAGTAGGCCGAAGCAGGAAAACTTCGTTATAAATTCCTAACTTCTTTATCTGATGTCCGTTTCCGCCTATATTTTTTATCGTTTCACTACTATAGATGAGATATTAGATTCTCATTTAGATTGTTTCGGCTAAAAATCACTCAATCTCAAATTGAGGATTCGGGTTGCATACTGCTAAGTCGAAACTTCGGAAAAATCATAACTTCCTCATATGAAGTCAGATTTGGGCGTTCTTTTTATGCACGCTTTCGGTTTAACGTATTCTACGACTTTTGTTTAGATCTATAAGGCTAAATATTGCTCTAACGTAAATTCGCTTTTTACGTCATTCAGCGCCGTGCCGGTTCTGTCGCGAAATTTCGACGAGTCATAACTTCTTCGTTATAACTCGGATTTCGGATCATTGTAACCATGCATGACCATGAAATTTGCAACTTTATGGCTTTAGACGTTCTTATAGCTATGGATATGAAGTTTGGACTTGATATCTTAAGCCATTAAGTTATTGGTTTGGAAGTTAGTGAGCAGCGAGCAAACGCCAAACGTTTGCATGTGAATGCTTGGTGTTCGGACGCCCGACGTCGTGGGGAGGAACGCTCAGTGTTCTATGCAGAAGCCTAATGGGTCAAATTTGGGCCTTAGGTCAATAGGGGTCTTGGGCTTAGTCTAGTTGGACTTGTATAAAAAGGGTAAAATGGTCTTTTGCCCTTATCATGATGAGGAATGGTCTAAACCATGGGTTTGGGTTAAAACCTAATTATTGATTGGGTTTGTTTTTGGTTTTAGTTTAGCGTGAGGAGCAGCGTTTGCTACTGCTCGAGTGTGGTTTCAATTATCATCTGTAGAGGTGAGTTTCCTCGCTGTGTTTATCGGGCTGAAGGCACCAATGTTGGCACATGGTTTATTATGTTAGTGTAACATCCTGAAATTGAGGTTCCTTCTAATTCAACCCTAAGGATGTTGAGTATTTCAATATAGCACTTGTGTATGGAAAAGATTGCAAAATTATCCCATAGTGGTAATTTCGTAAATTGGGACAACTGTCATTACGCTGGGCATAATGGTTTAGTACGCTAGGCGTATTGCCCATTTAGCAGAACGACGTCGTTTTAGGTGTACGCTAGGCATAAGTCGTCTAGACTCAAACCCTAATCCAAGGGTTTTGGACCATATATAATCAACATTAAGCTCCATGCCCTCACCCTATTCCGAGCCTCCATCACTTAGAATGTTTCTTGCAAACCCTAGCCCCCTCCCCCCTTTGTACTTTTGAGTCGTTTGCATGGATTTTTGTGTGTTTCAAAGGAAGAAGAAGGTTGTGGTGAAGCTTGGAGACTAAGAACAAGCTTAGATCTGGAAGTCTTGCATCATTCTCCATCTATAAAGGGTAAAAAGTCTCCTCTTAATGGTTTAATTGATAGATATAGATTATATGTTGATATTGTGAGCTTTTGTCCCAAGATTATGACTTTCTTGTGCATTGCATGTTTGAGAACATCTGGGCTATCCTTTTGGATGTTTTTTTCTAGGTCTAGATCAATAAAAATATGATATTGTTCACTTATTTGTCCCCATGCACGTTATTAAGAGCTTTAGTGATTAAGAGATGTTAGGGTTTTGTTGTTGGGCTTGATTTAGGCATGTAGAACCATAAAGTTGGAAACTTTATGGTGTGGAATGACTTTTGGGACTAATAATAAGGTTTAGATGTGGTGGCTTAATGAAATAAGCTCTTAAAAGGAAGTTGGTAAACCACCGCTTATGCTCGGTGTAACCTGTTGTATGATAGGTGTATGCCAATGAGGACCCCGATTTGTATAACAAGTACGTTGGGCGTAACTTGGTCTGGTTGAATTTCTTGATCTTTTAACCTTTTGACCTTGTTGATCCAAGGGGTAATTTTGGTAATTTGAATGGTATTTGAGAATTGGTCATGTGGATGAATAGGTAGCATTTAGAGATGAGATTCGCACTCGGGACCTCATCAGCTATTGATCAAATTAAGATGTGATTTTTCTTCACTGTACTTGTGAGTCGAAGGCACCAAGGCCGGCCCATTGGATTAGATATTCTGTTATGTGATAGTATGTTTTTATGTTGTGGTGATCTATCAGACTGATATCCTTGTATATAGGATGATGCTATGCTTAGTGATCGGTAGATCTGCATGTTATCCGCTTCCTTGATATATGTTTATCTATGGTATATGTAGCCATAGTGTGGGTGGGTTGAGATTGTACTGCTTTGTGCTGTCAGTCAACAATCCGATAATGTTTATATTGATATGCTTTTATGGTTTACTGGGTTATATGTTTATTGGATATGTATATGTCGACATGTTGTGTGTGGTTGGGTTGAGGCATACCGGTGTAGATTGAAGGCCAAGAGACCCAGGTCATCCCGGATAGACTTGTAACACTCGTGTTTCTAACCTAGGCATTTATATTGAGGTGATAGTCTAGGTTAACTTTTGTAACTCATTTAGAAGAAATAAAAAGGAATTATGTGAATTTTATGTGAATTATGTGTTTTATGCTTAATTATTAGGGTGGGGTTTAATTAATTAAAAATAAAAAATAAGCGTCAAAATTAAAGTGTGAGATAAGCCCGATATCTTTACATAAAGTTGCAGTGGTTGAAACAAGGATTACGGGGATATAAAGAAAACCAAAATCCGAGTTATAACGAAGAAGTTATGACTTGTCGAAGTTTCGCGACAAAACCAGCACGGTGCTGAATGTCGTACAAAGTGAGTTTTTGATAAACTACTTTTTAGCCTTAGTGATCTAAATGAAACTCGTAGTGTTCATTAAACCGAGAGCATGTATAAAAAGAATGCCCAAATTTGACTTCATATGAGGAAGTTATGATTTTTCGAAATTTCAGCTTAGCAGTAGACAACTAAAAACTTGAATTTTAGATCGAGTGGTTTTTAGTCGATGCAACCTAAACGAGAATCGAAGGTCTCGTCATTAGCAACACAATGGTAAGAAGTCTGACGAAAACGGACGTCGGATGAAGAAGTTATGAATTTTTAACGGATTTCCTGTCTCGATTTTTGTTAAAAATAATAATATAAAAATTAAAGTCAAAATTAGCCGACGAAGTCTAAACGAAAGTTGTAGAGCGTAATTTTACATACGCGGGCATATAAAGAACGTAAAAAACGAAGCTCGTATGCAAAAGTTATGGATTTTAGAAGTTTTGGTGCGAAAAATGAGAAAAATCCCCAAAACCGATGAATTTCGCACACGTGGACTTCGGCCACGTGTCCTCGCTTCACATTCGACACGTGTCCAGGAATTTGCTGAGTCACCGAAGCCAGCTGGCGAGACGTGTCGCCTGCCCTCGCATCCGAAGTCCGGTCCACTAGAAGTCCGACGCGTGTCCCATTCCTCGTGTCCGAGCCTCGCAGGAGGAGCCACGTCCGAAGCCTCGACTAGACCATGGTCCAATCAGGAGGCGACAACGAGCCCCTCGCATATGCAGATCACGTGCGAGTCACCTGCACACCCTCGCCCAGCTGCTACCGCGTGGCCTTTGCTCCTAATGCCACCTCCCCTCGCATGCTGACTCCTCTCCTCCTTAAGCCGACTTCAGAACCCTATAAATAGAAGGGTATGCGAGCCTTCTTAGTTACTTTTGGACTTTTGCCATATTTAGCCACTTTCTTCATATTTTATTCATCTTAAAATCCCCCAAAGCCCCGATATCGATTATAACCCCCGAATACTCCACGAAGTGCCCGAGAAGCCCGAAAAATTTATCTTTTCGGTTTCGAAGCCCGACCTTTGCAGAGCCCGGTTTCTCAATAAAACTCCCGGTTTTTATTAGAAACAATCGTTTTAAGCAACAAATTTCTGCCCGATTATCATCAAATCAAGTGAGTGTATAGTCACTTTCATCTTACACATAGATATGAAGTATTTTATATAAATACGTGCTATGTGTGTGTGTGTGTATATATATATATATTGATTATTTATTTGAGACAATTGTTGAATTGATGTTTTATACAAGTTTTAAACTGTATATGTATTTTTATCTACAAATATGTTGGGTAAAACATGGGTAGATAGTGATGTGTGATAAAATAAAAGTGATGAGAGGCCTCGTTGTGATTTGAGATCCAGTCATCTAGCGGAGTTTGGATGACGCCCACGGACTTTCTAGACAGTCCAGTGGAACACTGGCAGGCCCGCAATCTGTAGGTGTAATGAACTAAGAGTGTTCATTCGCTGTACTCCATCCCCCTCATGGTTTCCTTTAGGACATGTATGGCCGAGGAAACCCCTTAGCAGTAGTGTCCATCTCGATGATATTCTCTAGGCTAGGTCCCTTGTGATAAGTGTCTAGGGACGTAAAGTGAGGATAACGGGAACAGGTAATCAGGGTTATTGTTGATTGATGAACTTAATAAGTTTATTATTATTGTGGGTTGAAAACCCTATATGCTCACCAGGCTCCCAAGCCTGACCCACTCAGCCTTTTATGTTACAAGTAGTGGACCTCGAGCATAATCGAAGGACGATGAGAGATTTTTGGATTATAGGGCAATAGTTGTAAATAATTGTTGAAAGGCTTATAACGTCTTGTTTATGCTTTTGATCTGTATCGGAACATGACATCCCGAGGTTTTGATATGAAATGAAACTATACATTTCTTAAAGAAAAGTTTTGCTAAACTTTTATCATGTTTTGTTTTGGGGACTAATTCTGCACCATCTTTTAAAAGGATTTCTCTGGTTTTATTTTAAAAAGCATAAATTAAATCGGTCTTTTCTGGTCGAGAAATTAGGGGATGTCACAAGATTGCGGGCCTGGGGGGCATACCAGTCAGGCCAAAGGCCCAAAGAACATTCCAGATAGGCTGAAGGCCCGGTGAGGCTAACCAGTAATGTTGAAGGTTCTGTGAGCGTACCTGATAGTCTGTAAGCCGGTGTGGCGTTCCAGTCAAGATGAAGGCTCTCTATGCATGTTGTTTGTTCTCTATGTGTAATGTGTGGTAGTACTTTGGGGGAACTCACTTTAGTTTATTATTTTAGGTGCTTCAGAGGACTGTGGCAAGGCAAAGCCGTGATTGTACACATCCTGATTTTTATGTTGCTGATCTTGGGGAAACTCTGATTTTTAAATAGTGCTTTTGGAAACAATGGCTCTGTAAATATTTATATTAGTAAATGGGTTATTTTGAAAAGTTTAAATTGGTTGTGATTTTCTAGGCGTTACAATTAGGATGTCAGATGCTTGCGTGACTCTTTCATGTGTTATATGTTGGTATGCTTACAGGGCAAGGCCCGATGTCGGGCGAGGCTCAATGACTATATTGTATGCTATTATCTTGGTGATTATCACATGTGTTCGTATGATTATATGTTTATATGTGTACTGGTTGAGGGCCAGATGGTTGACATATTTGTATACCGAGCGGGGTTCGATGCCGGGCGGGTGCCCAATATGTGTTCATTATGTATGTTATGTTGTATTTTAGGGAACTTACTAAGCTTTGTGCTTACGGTTTTCAGTTTATGTTTTAGGTACTTTTGGTTCGAAAGAGAAGAGCCCGGGATGATTACTGAGCACACACCACCTTATTCCGCATTTTATGATTTACTATGATATTTTATAATGTATTGATATACTTGGTTCCACTTTGATCTCGTCATGATGATTTGGATTATAGTTTTATTAATTTAAAAATGGAATTTTTGGTTTTAATATTTGGGACATTACAAGTTGGTTTTAGAGCCTTAGTTTGAGGGATTCGTATGTACTCTAAGGTATGTCTGAACTCAAACTGAGGGTTTGGTAAAAAATTTCAAAAAGAAATGTTTTATAAAAAAGAGTTTCTAATAAAAGAAAATGGTATGATGCATGCAATCGACCAAACTCAAGTAAGTTTTTCCAAAATACCCATACATGATTTATGATATGCTTTGATTTATGAATATGTGAATCATATGTTAGTTAGGGATAAGGATATGCTCAAGATTTGCATGATAGAATGCTACGAGAGATGACTTTATATGCCTACTGTATAAGCTTGTAGACTTGCATGCTAGTACTGATCAGTCAGTTATAGAACAGCCTAATTAAGTTATGCTTGATTTTGATTACTTGGTGCTCGAATTCTGGTTGCTTCGTGCTTTTTAGGAGTGCTCTCTAACATCAACTAACCAGTAAGCGGATATTTTAAGTTACATATTGCGGAAACTAAATAATTTTCAAAGGTTAGGTTTTAACTAGGGCTGTCAAATCAGATAGTCGTCTCGTTTTTTTCTGACACGACACGACACGACAAGGTTTTGGATGACACGAACACGACACGACACGATGTCGTGTTTTTTTTCATTAACACGAAAACGAACCAATTAAAACACGACAACACGACACGACACGACAAATATAATATTACATAACTGTTAGTGTATTTCATTCATACTTAAAGATATATAACACGAAAAAAACGACAAACACGACAACCATATGCTTAATCGTGTCAATTTATGAACACGAACACGACACAAAACGACATCGTGTTTTTTAATCTTGACACGAACACGACACGAACACGAATTCGAATTTTGATTTCGTCCCGATTCCGTTTCATTTCGTGTATTTTTGTCATGTCGTGTCATAAATTGACACCCCTAGTTTTAACGCTGTTGCGCAACTCTTGTCTGAGTCCAACCGTTGTAGTGTTAGACCTTTCATTCGAAGAATTATTTGGTGCCAGTGATATGTAATTGTATTCGTGGGCTAGTTAGAGGATGCTGGTATGAGTTCCTTTTGCAACTGATAGTGAAGAGTGGTGTGGTGGTTGCCCTTGGAAAACCTAGGAAGAGATTTAGTACTGGGAGCCTTATCTTGATGATGATTTATTTGTAAGGAGTGACTTGGAGAATTCAATGCAATCCTTGAGGAAAATATATATAGATGTGGAAGGTAGTATGGGCCCGTACTACTGGAAGTAGAAGATCCGTACTTGAGTCAAGGAGAGCTGCGATGAGACCAGGAAGCTTGTAGAGCATGAGACTCCTTGATATATATATATATATATATATATATATATATATATATATATATATATATATATATACATGCATATTTTGATGGTTTATATGGTCTATTTTCAGTATGTTGACTCTTTGAGGCAAATCGACTTGGTAGTTCCTGTGCCGGTGAGGGCTCGGGCTCAGGTTCTGGAGCTGGGCAGTTGGACAATCAAACGCGGGAGTTCATTTCGTCTGAGATTACCCGTAACATTCTTGAGCAGACTACTGTGATTTTTGGTACGATCAAGGAGAGTATTATGGAGGTGTTAGAGGAACGCTTGGGCTCTTTCCGTTTTGAGATGGTAGCTTTGATTGGGACGCGTTCACTAACATTCAGGGAGTTCTGGGCATGCGTGGCTCCAAATTACCACATGGAGAATGACCCGGTTGCGAGCAGACGTTAACTAGCAGATGTCGCTAATGCCTTCCGCACCAACAGTTGTCTCGATGGGGCAAATGTCAGACTTGCTTCGATTTAAATATTTACAATATAATATTTTATTGGAATATTTCACGTATATTTGAAAAAAAACGGTATTTTTTTTTTTTTACTTTTTTGGATAATATAAATGATGAAAATAATATTTTTTTTTTCAAAAATTTTCATCTATTTTGCATTTTAAAAATATTCTTTTTATCTCCAAAATAAATAATTATGATTGCGTTTTCATGTTTCATAAAATATGATGTTTTTATATGAATTTAACACACTCTCACCTCCTCTCCTCTCCTCTCTCTCTCTCTCTCTCTCTCTCTCTCTCTCTCTCTATATATATATATATATATATATATATATATATATATATATATATATATATATATATATATATATATAAAATTGTTTGATCAATGTCGGTAGTTTTGTGTTGGGACAAACAATGCATATATAATAAAGAAGAACAAAGTTGTACAAGTACACTACAACTCCACTTCACCTCCTGTGCATTTACTAAGTAAACCGCCAATACACATCTTGACCCCCTCAACGTTTACTTTATTGCTAGAAAACCATCGTTATATATGACATATAATAAAGTAAACAATAATAGCAAAAATTGCAAAATTAGTCCATATGGTTTGCTTTTTTTTCTTTGACTGAAGTTCAAAAAAAATTCAACTTGCAAAAATAGTCTTTTTGACTTGGTATGATTGTGGTTTTGGTCCCTATAATTAATGATCATTAATTTTAATCCGTTAAGTGCATTGAAATGACTATTTTATCTCTTATATTATTACTTATTAAACACTAACTTTCATTCTTTAAGAATGTGAAGTACGTACCCCTAAATATCATTCCACTCCAAAACCATCACCAACACCACGACTAACACTGTCACCGTCACTACTTCTCATCGTCTCTCCTCCTTTTCGATCTTCATCCTTCTTTTTTCTTTTTCTTAGTCTCTCCTTTTTATAGATCATTAAAGCTTCTTTAAAATATGCATCTTCAAATCATGTAGCATCTTTAATATACTTCAACTACATCGACTTTGAGCAAAGATGGTTAGTAGAAAACCATATGGATTCATTTTGCTATCTAATGTTTGTTGATTCAAGTGTTGATAGGTTTAAGCTTGGGCGTAGTGGTGGTTAACGAAACCCCAAATTCACAATCACCAACATCTACATTCCAAAAACTGACAACAAGGACTTAACAAAAGTTCAATAGAATCAAAACAATTCAATTGCTTTTGCATCAATTCGATGAAACCGAAGAAAGTTTTTAGATAGAGATTGATATCTTCTTGCATGTTCACACAAAAACGAAACCGACATAATCCTCATAACTTACATATATGAAATTAACCCCTTTTTGTTCAAGGGCGATGAAGATAACAATGAGATTTTTTTTAATTATTTTTTTTGCAATCTAAAATTGATGAATTCAAAACTTGCACTACACTTGTTCACTTAGTTTTCTCAACTGCAGTTGTTCATAAGAAAATCGATGAACCAAATCCACGTAAATCAAGACCTTGCATTAAATAGTTTTCCATGTTCCTCTTGATTTCTCGATTAGTATAAAAATCCTTGGAAATCCCATAAAAAATCCAAAGAAACCTAGATTTATGTTACCATTATATAAAACACGAATACATAACTATTGTATTGTGGACAACTTATTTGAAACCCAATTGCCAACCTCTCCACCGAATTGTTAGGCTCATCCATACAACATGACACTTTTATCTTGTTTCCGGATAAAAAATAGTAGTTAAATATCACATATGAATAGTAGTTAGATTTTAGGTTCATGTTTAAAAAAATATATTAATATTAGTAATATAAACATTTAATTAGTTGGACGACAAAACAATCATTTCAACACACTTAACATACTAAGGCTGGACGGAGCGGATGCGGGGAAAGGCCACGGGAACCTTCCCGCACGGCGGAACTCCGCACCATCGGTGCGGGTAAGGTGGGTGCGGGAAACGGAGAGGGGAGCCTCTCCCGCTCTCTCTCTCCTGTTGTGATTGGCCATTTACTTTTTTTTTTTTTTGAAAAAAATACCGTTGTGTAACGGTAGAAAAGTAATTTTTTTAAATTTTTTTCTGTGGCTGTTAACGACTACTTTTTATTTATTTATTTTTTAATTTTTTTTATCCTTTTACAACTACTATAAATACATATACATAACTTTTAACCATATCAAATATTCTATATACTCTCTACTTCATATAAAAAAAATAAAAAAAAATGAATCCCGACAAACAGATCCCAAGTTCCGATCGACGGAAAAAAAGTCATGGTTTCGAGTATAAACATCCCTCCTCGCAACATTTTTGCTATCGATTCATCCCAGCAAGGAGTTTACCGCCCCCAACTCGATTCTTCCATTCAATCGCCACTACAATTCCAATACCAAAATGTTGGCCAATATTACCCGATGCAAGTTCCAAATGTTCCGTCGCAAATGTTTTCAAACTTTGTTGTGTTTCCGGATCAACAATCGCCAAATCAACCCCAACCCCAAACTCAAACTGAAACTCAACCCCAAACCCAACACCACCACCAACTTGTCGATGAATTGGATGACGCGAAAGAAGAAGACATGGTTCCCAAAACTCAACCAACACCACCACCACAAAGACGTAAATGGAAAAAACAAGTGTGTGAGGGTGTCGCACAATCGGGAAGACAAAAGCCGACACTATGGGTTCCACACGAAGAGCTAGTTTTGGTCAAAGCTTGGGTTGATATTTCTGAAGATTCGATTCAGGGAAACGCACAACCGGGAGAACATTTTTGGTTTCGCATTTTAGAACGATTTCGAGAGGAGCTAGGAAAATGTGACGACTACCGTATTAAACATCAACTTAACTCAAAGTTTCGAGAAATAGCAAGGGGGTTTCAAAAATTAACGGGTTGTACAACAACCTAAAAACCCAACGGAAAAGCAGCCAAGGCGACGAAGAAATACTTGAAGAAGCGTTACAGTTTTACCTTAAGGAAGTTGGAAAACATTCAAGTGGCACGATTATTGGAAATTATTGGTCCGAATACCTAGGTGGATAACATATGAGCGGGATTTTATTTTTGGAGTCCAACAATCAAAGCGAACGAAAACGGGTTCTAGTGGTTACACAACCTCCTCCGATGCTCGGGTCGGTGTAGATTTAAATCAGGACGACGAACTCGAGCTAGAAGAAACTGTCCGCCCAATGGGTAGGGACAAAGCGAAGAGAAAGGGAAAAGGGACTTCTTCGAGTGCATCTGATTTCAGCGTGGACATTGAGGAAATGCGGAAGATAACATTGTCGTTTGATCGATATAATCTTAATTTATCCGAACGTTTGACTTTCGACAAAGAAAAAGAAGAAACAAGGAAAAAGGAGCGGACGGAGAGACAAGAAATGGAAGACATGAAGTTTTTGATGGAAAACGTCGATCATCTCTTGGGACCGGCTCTCGAGCTCGTAATGAAGAGGGAAAAAATTCTGAAAAAATATTTTTCATAAGTCGTTGGTGGTTTGTTTGATTTTTAGTTTATGTGTGTTTTTTTTTAATTGTTTACTTTTTTATATTTTAAGTTTAATGTAAGTTTTATTTTAATTAATGAAATGCTTTAGATTTTTAATTAAGTTTTATGTTTAATATTAATTTAAAAATTATAATTTATAACAAAAAAGTTAATTTTATTTATTAAAAAAAAAAAAAAAAAAAAAAAGAAAGATGAGGGAAGGGCTTCCCACCAACTCCTTGTTTTTTAGGTGAGGGAAATGAAAGTGAGGAAAAAAAAGATATGACCCATCAAAAGTGAGGGAACCATCCTTCCGAGCCTTCCTACGAGCCTGTTAATGTTAATTTTAAGGAATCAATTACAATTAAACCACGCTAATAGAATGACTATTTTTGTAAGTTAAAACTTTTGTGGATTTCAGAAAAAACATTGCAAACCAGGGGTACCATTTGTGAAGTTTTTCTCCAATAATTATATTCATTTTGTTCGATTGTGAGAAAGATATTTGCCTGTCGAACCTGTATCTTCTCTACCAGATGCCATTTTCTTCACTAATCAAAGATTTTCCCACAGAACTCAAATCTAGACCCTATTGCTTGCCCATCATAACTTATAGAATATTGCCCTATTTTCTTTTCAATTGCAAGAAACGTTGACAAAATTTGGTGATTTCAGAACCCACCCACAAACTCTTCTTTGGAGCTAAGGCTTGGTGTTGTTTCTTGAATCTAGGGCTATTATATCGATAGCCAGTTCCTATCCCACCTTCAACAACAAAAAAAGTAGGAAAATTTGTCATTTTAAATGAGGGATTTCCCTTCTTGCTTTGGCGAAAATGGTGTTCAAATCGCTGATGCTTCGTCTTCATCAAGTGCTTCGATTACTACAGCTAGTGGTAAAATTGGTCAGAATCTCGTTACTTGTGTTTATCAGTGTAGATTGCGCAATTTTTCTTGCTTCATTATCACTGTTACTTGGACTAAAAACTTGATGGGTCAAGGTCTTTCTGTTCAAATTGACGATTCCGCCCATCAATGTTTGTGTAAAGTTGAAATTAAACCATGGTTGTTCTCCAAACGAAGAGGGTGTAAGAATATTGAAGTGAGTTCTAAGTTAATCGACATTTATTGGGATTTAGCGTCTGCAAAATTCGGTTTTTCACCCGAACCACTTGAAGGCTTTTATTTTGCCATTGTGGTAAACCAAGATTTGATCTTGGTGTTAGGTGATATGGAGAAGGAAGTGCAAAAGAAGCTAGACGTGTCCTCCTTTGCCCCAAATGTTGTTTTCTTGTCGAAAAGAGAGCATATTTTTGGGAAGAAAGTGTATGCCACTAAAGCTCGATTGTGCGGAAAAGGAAAAATGCATGATGTTTCGATTGAATGTGATGCATTGGGCACAAATGATCCATATCTATTGATCCGTGTAGATGGTAAAACAATGATGCAGGTGAAACATCTTAGATGGAAATTCAGGGGAAACTATACGATTTTGGTGGATGGATTGCCAGTTGAAGTGTATTGGGATGTGCACAATTGGCTCTTTGGTAAACTAATGGGAGAAGCTATTTTCTTGTTTCAGACTTGTTTATCAGCTGAAAAATTGTGGGCGAGCCCATCTATGTTGGATTCCTCTTGGTCAGGCTCGTGTTCTAGAGATCCACATTCACAAGGTTTAGGTTTCTCTTTAGTGTTGTGTGCTTGGAAAAACGAATAGAATTAGGCTTTTAGTTAATACGTTTTCTATGATGTTATGCAAGATGTTATCCAGATACATATTTATCTTGACTTCGACTATAATTGATGCATTATCTTTTCAATTCTTTTGAATCTTTTAACTTTGATTTCGATAACAGATTGTGCTCGACTCCTTGTATGCTTAGGGGTTCTTTTCGACTTAATGAGCTTAATGTGTTAAGCTCTTAATTTGGATAGTTATATATATGGCTGTTTCCTTTTGACTTAATCTAGAGAGAACGACCAAATGGGTTAAGCCAAAAACGCTGGCTTGATCTATAAAGACACCAACCGTTTACCCATTTCCCCTTCTTTATGTTAAAGTTGACGAGCATTGTCGAAATTGTTTGTTAGAATGTAAGGGTAAAATGGTCATTTAGTCTCATTCAGACGGGTTGTTTCTTCTAGAAAAGAAATAGACGCATCACTTTATCCGGACATACATCATTACCCATTCAATCACAGCAAACATGATACTTATGCTTTGATTTCCATTATATCCACAAAGTATAAACACGGTTTTCTTTTATATATTTCCACTATGTGTACTTTTTTTGCTACCCGAAATACACCAAATGACATATTTAGGACATTAGAGAATGAAACGGAAGATCAGTACTTCACGGAAATTAGTCACTGCGATTGCTGCTAGTGTTAGCAAGAGAACAGGCTGTGAAACCATTAATGAAGGATTTGAAGAGGATGCTGCTGGTGTAAACACAGGTCTGATACCCGAACCAACTGTTTGACCTTTCCGGGCAGCTGGTGCTGATGCGGGCGGTGCCCCGGGCAGGTCACGCGCGTCTAAGTCGTCTGAAGTTGTATCAGATGGTGTTGGGGCCAACGATGATGTCACGGAACCGCTTGGACCTGGTGGAAAGTCTGGAGAATCAGCAGCTGGTGGAAGAGCTCGTGGAGGAGGAGGAGGAGGAACAAATAATGCAGGACCTGTTCATATGTGAGTTTTCACCCCATCAATTATGGAATTCCATGATTGGGGATTAATTTGCTGTTGATGTTATCATTAGTGGTTTCAAAATGGGTGGGTCAGGTAACGGGTTAGGGGTCAATATGTTCGACCCGTTTGACTTTATAGATATAAAATAGGTTTGAATGCAAGAAATCGCAACGCACTTTCATATCTTGTTTTTATAGCATCCTACTTTCACTTCATCTTATTACAACATTATACTTTTGAAATCTACCAAATTATAGCAATGTCATTCAAATACATAGCAATTTTCAGTAGACGCCTTGATAAAAAAAATTGGTAGTAAAATGCTATAATCGTCAAAGTACAATATGCCTTGATAAAAGAAATATCGAAAACACAATGTTGTAATAGACAAAAATTAAAGTTATATGCTATAATAAAAAAATAAATGAAAGTACATTGCTGTTATATGATAATCGAAAAGTACCTGCGGGAGGTAGAGGAACACCAGTAGCTGCAAAAAAACGGAAAAAAAATAGCAAGTAAGAACTTTACATAAGTGCGATTGTGCGAAGTGCAACTGAAAAAAAAAAAACGTTACATTTGCATTGCAATGGGACACTTTTAGAGTTACAGACTCTAGGGAGAGTAATAGCTAATGCTTGGTTGATTGCACTGGGTAGAGTAACAGGCACGTTTCCTGTAACTATAAGACACATGCACTCTGAGCTGGTGGTCATCAGAGACTCAACCGCAGCACAGCAGCCTGCGGTTGGTGATCCCCCATTTGCACTGCTTCCGGTGATAAAATTTACACAGGGGCTGAAGGTGGCAACCATCGACACACTGCACGGAGTGCTGATTTGGCTGTTAACTGTAATAACTGAAAGGGCTACAGTTATTGCTAATAAACACGTTACATGTTCCATGGTTGATGAAGAATAGTGATGTGGGAGTTGTGTTTAATTTGTAGAAATTTATAGGTTTGTTGGTTTGATGACCGGTGGTATAGGGGTTGAACCACCTTTGACTGGGTCAGGGAGTGTTTGGTTGATCTGGTTTGACTTCAAATATAAATGAAAAAAAATGTACCTCTCAATGTTAGGAAATCATAAACATTTTTTAAGGTAGTTTTTTTATGATGATGGTTTAGAGGGTATTCATGTCTTTTGCACGCCCCACCTTGTTAAATCTTTTTTGGTAGGACCATAAATTACAAATTTTGTATCGTTGATATTTATTGGTCACAGTTATAGTTAGTTTTGGTGAAAAATGGTCTTGCTAGTGACTAGTGAGTTAATCTAATTAAATCGCTCGTGAATATCAAACACTGACATATAATTGAGTTGTATTTCTAGAAGTTGCTATAGTATTAGTCAACGGTGGTCAATGGTAAAGGTGGTGGATTTACTGGAGGACGCAGATGGTCTGCTCAAATTGCAGGGTTGTTGAGAAAACAAGACATTAACAGTGATCTTTGACCACCTGTCCCAAAAGAAAGAGACTTATAGGTTCGACTTTTCATTATCTTGTTCTTAGTAATATACAACTTCAAAGTTGGTAAGATTTGTTTTGTTCACGTATGAGTTATCAGAGCATCTGAAGTGAATCAAACTCTCAACTATTTTTATTTATTTATATGTTATGTCATACCATATGATCAATAACTTAGATATAATTTATTTTATTGAATTCATCTTCATTGTAACTTCTAAAATAGAAGACATGTAACTAGGTTTTATCTTTTTATTTTCTAATATAGATTTGAAGTTGTATGATTATTTTGATAAGTATTTTTTTTTTATCTCTTGTATTTAGGTTTGTTTATTTAATAGCAAATAAGTAATTTGGCGGTGTTTGGATAAATGGTTAACCAAATTGTGACCAATTTTTGCATATTTGAATGAACTTGAATGTGAAGATATCAAGAGAAAGTTACACGACTTCGGATAAATCATTCACCGAATGAATTTGTGATTTGAACATTTGTTAGTTTCTTCACAATTTGAAAGTTCAACAAAATAAAAAATTAATTAGTATCCACATCAACAGTAATATTTACGTAGTTATTTTATAGATTAAATATTTTTGTAGTTATTTTATAGGACCATAAGAATATTAACATTAAGTTAAAGTACTCAACTCGACGAGTAATGCTGCCAGATTGAAACCATAATTTCCAGGGGTTAGCATCCTATTTAAACATCTTAACCTCCCAATGTTGGCCTCATTTGCAGCCTCCATCGTCCCAAACTCTAGCCACAAAACCCTAATACACTTTTGAGAGTTTTGAGCCATTTTGGTGCATTCTTGATGTTTTGAAGAAAAAGAAACTTGAAGAAGGAGCAAGAAAGTGTTGGAGAAGACTAGATCTAGAAGTCTAGATTCATTTCTGGCTCGACAGAGGTATAAAGCTCCTATCTTCTCTATTCAATGTTTAGATCTAGTTTTCACTACAAATAAAATTATATTTAATGGCACAAAGTTTTAGTGGCACTTTGCTTTTGTGCCATTATAACATACTTTTAGTGGCATTTTTATTTGTGCAACTATAGATTTCCTCAAAAAATTTGTAACGTCCCGATTCTTAGGTATTGCTTAAATAAGATTTGTTGGGTTAAACTCTACTCGACGAGTTGGTTGACCTACTCATCGAGTAGCAGCGGGATGGGATCGTATGTTAAGTGACCTACTCGACGAGTTAATGTTGAGACTCGGCGAGTAGGAGATGGCAGTGGAAACCCTAAATCCCGGGGTTTGCACCTCTATTTAAAGGAGCCTTAGCCTCCTTTGGGCTTTTCACAGTCTTTGAGAGCCCCCTTAAAAACCTAATTCGTGTGTGTGTGCCTTGGTGTGGTGTTGAAGCTTGGAAAAGAGGATCTTGGAGGAAGAAAGCTAAGAGTGCAAAGGAAATTGAAGCAAGGAAGGAGTGGGAAGCAAGATGGACCTCAGCTAGCATCCTTTGGAGGTATCAAAGTGCCATCCTTACTTCCCTTTTTCCCTTTTGTTGAGTTCTAGGGCTTTTTATGGATTTTCAAGTTGGTATGATGAGCTATGGGCTAGATCTGAAGTTGTAACTTCAGATCTGGACCCTCCTTGGATTCTAGAAGCATAATGGGTTTTGAGCATTCTAACACTTCCTAAGTGTACATGCAACCCTAATAACCTTGGATCTATGTTTGTCTAATTATCATGCAAAGTTGAATTCCAAGGTTATATTCCTATCTAGCATACATGGGGAACAATTTTATCTTAAAGTATAGATAGAATAACTTACCTTGTTGTTGTTTGTGTTCCTTGAAACCTTGTGAGCCTAGCACCCCAAGTGTGATGCCTCAAATGCTTCACACAACACCAAATGCTATTGGAAGAACTTATGAGAGAACACACACTTCTCAAAATCGGCCAAGCCCTCTTGTTTCTTAGTGTAGCCGATTTTGGGTGGAGAACATGTTACTTATATAGTGTTGACACATCTAGGGTTACACCATAATGTGTCATGACTCTTCATTTCCATGACCCATGGGTTTGTAACTCCCATGGAGCATCCATGGAGCATCCTATGGGTGGAACCCAACTTGATAGTCCATGGAGCCTTTTAGCCCACTATACAAGATATGGATGATTTACATAATCAACCCATATATTTAATTAGTTATCTTTTGATCACATAATTAATTCTAAATTAATTCTTGATCAAACTAATCAAATAATATTATTAATATATTAGAACTTATAATATATTAATAATCTCCAAGTGTTATTTCTCTCATTTAGTCTATCCAATTGCATGGTGCCATGCAACCCAAATGGACCATGCCGGGTCGGGTCAAGTACATACCAGAAATAGTTATGGACTTAGACACCTTATCCAACAGTCTCCCACTTGGATAAGTCTAATAACTATTACTGCAAGTATGACTTCAGGAACCGATCGGCAATCGTAGCTCTTTACAAGGTTCCTCGGAACAGAGAAGATGATGGTACGCCATTTAAGATAAGTGATCATATAATCCTCTGTTCTAGATATCAGTCGGACAAATACATGGAACAATGTCTTACTTATTGTCCAACAGTTTGTTTCCCAATTTCCGATTTGTTCGACAAAGAACTTAATTGAACACATCAACTTAGTTCTGACCGGGCCCGGTACATAGGTCAAAACAAAATCATCGAGGGGCCCAGATATCAGCTTCTAATCCAAGAAGGAACAGATAAACTTCGACTCATATGTTTGTTCTACTACTCATTGAATTACACACAAGAGCGCGATTTATAACATCGAGTTACCAATGCATTTTTCGTACAATCAATGCATAACCAACTTGTAAGTAACAAATCATATCTCTAGGTTTAAAGACTTATATGATATTACCGTCTCACGATCACTCGAGATAGAATTCCATGAAGTGACTCCAGTGAGCGTGGGTTGAGTCCAATGCTCAGAACTTATGACCACTCATGATTGGTGTAGCCTTGTCCAAGACCTCTACAACCAAACATGACAGCCTTGATTCATATCTACTTCCGACATATGACCGACTGTGGAGGTTTGAATAATATGTTATACTAAACAAAATTATTCTGGAAGTCAAAACATGCAAAAGAAATATAGTAAACGATCGACAAGAGATAGCAACACTTTACTCATAAATAAAACACTTTTATTCATCATCAAATGTCAATTACACTTTACAAATTTCGAGGTTATCTAACTACTAAATCTAATATCATCCTTCAGCCCTATGCTCCGAGCATGCTGGAGATGCTTAACCCGAGTCAGTCCCTTCGTGAGGGGATCTGCCGGATTCTCATCTGATGATACCCTCTTTGCCACGAGGAGTCCTTCTTCGATCCGATGTCTGATGAAATGGTATTTTCTGTCGATGTGTATGGATCTCCCGTGATCCCTTGGTTCCTTGGCTAAGGCAACAACACTTTCACTATCACAGAAAATTTCCATTGGCTCTTTAATAGCTGGTACAACTCCAAGGTCTCCAATGAAGTTCCTCAGCCATAACGCCTCCTTTGCCGCCTCGCTAGCTGCAATATACTCTGATTCACAAGTAGAATCTGCCACTGTCTCTTGCTTGGAACTCTTCCAAGAAATTGCTCCTCCATTTAGGGTAAAGACCCAGCCCGACTGAGAGCGGAAGTTATCCCTATCAGTCTGGAAGCTAGCATCACTATACCCTACAACTCTCAAGTCATCACTCCCACCGAGGGTAAGGACCCAGTCCTTAGTCCTTCGTAGGTACTTGAGAATATTCTTTACCGTAGTCCAGTGTGCCTTGCCAGGGTTCCCCTGAAACCTACTAACCATGCTCAGGGCAAAAGCTACATCAGGTCGAGTACACATCATAGCATACATGATCGATCCTACAGCCGAAGCATAAGGTACTCGACTCATTTGTGCTATCTCAGCCTCAGTGCTAGGGCTTTGTGTCTTACTCAGTTTGGCATTACTCTGGATGGGCAACTCTCCTTTCTTGGAGTCTTGCATTCTGAATCTCTTTAGCACCTTATCCAAGTAGGTACTTTGACTAAGTCCAATTAGTCTTTTACTCCGATCTCTCAAGATCCTTATCCCCAAAATATAGGCAGCTTCACCAAGGTCCTTCATAGCGAAACACTTTCCAAGCCAGGACTTTACTTCCTGCAGGGTTGGAATGTCGTTTCCTATGAGTAGTATGTCATCCACATACAATACCAAAAAGCTAACTATACTCCCACTAGCCTTGACATACACACAAGATTCATCTTCACTCCTAGAAAAGCCAAATTCCTTGACCTTTTCATCAAAGCAAAGATTCCATCTGCGAGGTGCTTGCTTTAATCCATAAATGGACTTCTCAAGCTTACACACTCTATTAGGGTACTCGTTGCTGACAAAACCCTCTGGCTAACTCATGTAAACATCTTCAGCCAACTTTCCATTAAGGAAAGCGGTTTTGACATCCATTTGCCAAATTTCATAGTCATGAAATGCGGCTATGGCTAACAGAACCCGAATAGACTTAATCTTGGCTACCGGAGAAAAGGTCTCATCATAATCCACTCCAGGAATTTGAGAGAAGCCCTTTGCAACCAGTCTAGCCTTATAAGTGTGTACTTTACCATCCATGTCGGTCTTCTTCTTGAAGACCCATTTGCACCCTACAGTCTTTCGACCTGGTACATTCTCAACCAAGTTCCAAACTTGATTGTCATACATGGATTGTATCTCGCTATCCATAGCCTCTTTCCATTTAGTAGACTCGGGGCCTGCCATGGCTTCCTCGTAGCTGTTAGGGTCATCTTGACTTACTAGTGTTCCATCACTAATAAGTGTCTCACCTTCTGCAGTAATATGGAAACCATAGTAATGCTCAGGTGCACTCCTAACTCTCGTGGAACGCCTCAGAGGTACAGACTCGTCAATTGGCTCAACAGGAGTTTCCTCCTCAAGTTGAGGGCTAGAGTTTGAAGTTCCATCACCACTTGACTCTTGAATTTCTTCAAGATCAATTTGCCTCCCACTGTCTCCTTGGCTTATAAACTCTCTTTCTCGAAAGACTCCTCTTCTTGCTACAAAGACCACATTGTCACTAGGTCTGTAGAAGAGGTAACCAAAGGATTGTTGTGGGTAGCCGATGAAAATACACCTCTCGCTTCGGGGTTCGAGCTTATCATGAGTCTCGCGTCTCACGAAAGCCTCGCAACCCTAAATCTTGATGTGGTCTAGTTTAGGTACTTTACCAGTCCACATCTCGTGAGGAGTTTTGGCAACTTTCTTTGTAGGGACTAGATTAAGGATATGGGCGGCAGTCTCTAAGGCATACCCCCAGAATGAGATTGGTAGCGAAGCTCGACTCATCATGGAACGAACCATGTCCAACAAGGTTCGATTACGCCTCTCAGCCACACCATTCAACTGCGGTGTCCTGGGAGGTGTCAATTGTGAGACAATCCCACATTCCCTTAGATAATCGAGGAACTCTGAACTAAGATACTCACCACCCCGATCGGATCGAAGCATCTTAATGTTCCTGCCCAATTGATTCTCGACTTCCTGTTTAAATTCCTTAAACTTCTCGAAAGTCTCTGACTTATGCTTGATTAAGTAGACATATCCATATCTACTGTAATCATCAGTAAAAGTTAAATAATAACGATTAGCATCCCTTGTGGCATGTTTGAATGGCCCACACACATCCGTGTGTATAAGGTCCAACAAACCTTCACCCCTTTCACAAGAGCCTGTGAAGGGTGACTTTGTCATTTTTCCAAGTAAGCATGATTCGCAACTATCATTTGACTTTAGGTCAAACGACTCCAAGACTCCATCCTTTTGGAGTTGGCCTATGCGTTTCTTGCTTATATGTCCAAGACGACAATGCCATAATGATGCTTTATCCAAGTTATTATTATTAGTAGAATCAATACACAAAACATTATTTCCTAAGTTATCTACAACAGATACAGCTTCATACACACCATCACAAGGTAATGCTTTAAAATAAAGAACATTATTAAAGAAAGCATCAATAGAACCAACTTCATTATTAAATGAAAAGGTAAACCCTTGTTTGTACAAAGCATGAAAGGAAATAATATTTCTTGCCATTTCTGGCGAATAACAACATTTATTCAAATCTAAATTTAACCCACTACTTAGCGATAAAGTATAAACTCCAATCTTGGTGACAGGTGAAGCTTTCCTGTTCCCCATGATCAAGTTTATTCTTCCTTGCTCCACATCCTCACTTCTTCTTAGTCCCTGCAAGTCACAACAAATATGAATACCACAACCGGTATCAAGGACCCAAGATTTCGAATGGGGTGAGTTATTAGAAATGATAGTGTAAATACCTGCATGGTTGGGTTTGACTTTCCCATCCTTCACATCCTGCTGGTACTTTGGGCAGTTCCGCTTCCAATGAGCTTTTTCATGGCAATAGAAGCATTCAGCCTCTTTTGGGTCAGAAGAAGGAGTAATGAAACCTTTCTTGGTTCCACTTGAAGAAGAGCCATCAAGGGTCCGAGCCTTGGTACCCTTCGAAGAACTCTTTCTCTTCCTCCCTCGACTTTGCCCGATTGCCAAAACCGGAGTTGAGTTTGGAGTAGGAGTGATAGCAACCGACTTCCCCTTAAGACCTGTTTCTGCGGTCTTGAGAAGTCCCTGAAGTTTGCTGAGGGTGACCTCCTCCTTGTTCATGTGATATGTCATGCGGAATTGATCATAGCACGATGGTAAGGAGTGCAAAATGATATCTATTGCAAGCTCCTCAGGGAAGTTCACATTAAGCTTCAGCAAACGATCCACATACCTTTGCATTTTCTGCATGTGGCTCGTGACGGAATCTCCGTCCTTCATCATGGTTGTTATCATGGAGCAGATGACTTCGTACCTCTCTTGTCGTGCACTTTGATGGTATCTTTCCATCAAATCTTGGTGCATTTCATAAGGGTAGAAATCCTCATAAGACTTTTGGAGTTCAGCTGTCATTGTGGCCAACATGATGCAAGCCACCTTGGTTGTATCTCTTTCATGAGTATGAAAGTCAGCGATCTCCTGGGGAGTTGCAGTGGACTCATCAATTTCCTTAAGCTCCTTGTCAAGGACATATTCTTTGTCCTCGTAGCGGGTAATCATCCTGATGTTTCTGATCCATTTATTGAAGTTGGATCCATCAAAGGTGACTTTCCCACACAAACTCATAAGAGTAAAGGAGCCATTAGGATTCGAGCCAGAAGAATTATTTGAAGACATCTGAAAGAGAAGAACAAGTTTAGTATAGATTTAAGAGAGTCCTTAATAAAACACCCAAATGTAATATTAAGGCTAGGATCCAATCACAATATAATATAACTTAGAATAGGTATGTCGTAATCTAAGCTATATCATATTTGAAAGGTAGGTGAATGACGATTCACCAATTTCCACCACGAAAACCGAAATATTAGATATTTAGTTTTTATTGGTTTTAGAAATTCCTAGATTCTTTGAGATCCAATGAACTTTTCAAAGGCATGTTTCAATCTCGAGAGTGCCCTCCAAGTTTTGTGACTGGGATACCGAGGATCACAAAACGAGGTGTGAAGTAACCATGCAAATCACTTGGTACCCTTAAAGTTTATCACTCAATCGATGTGCCGGTAAACCACACACGCTCCACCGATACTATAATAAACCTTAAGTCACCCTTTACCTACCTTGTTAAGTCCAAGTTAGTGTGCCGGTTAACCACACACGCTCCACCAACGACTTAGACAAAGTGTAAAGTGTAATTTCATGGATTAGCACCTTATTCACATTTTCCTAAAGTAACTAAGATTGGGAATTTAATAAAACATTTAGTTACTTTATTATATTCATCATACTTTGAATGAGAATTTATAAGTCCTTGTCTTACCCGTTCGGCTAACGACCCTCCACCAGTCAAGCAAGCGGTGGGTGAGAGTAAACACCCATTAAGTCACCATTTTATAGGCAACAACCTTATACCCACCTTATAGACCGGCTTCGTGAATGAGGCGTACTAGCGGTAAGACGACTTTATTCTTATACATATATATATAATTATTAAATCATCATAATATAAGTATAAGGGTTGAATTTTAACTTTTAAAATTCTAGGGGTTGGAACTTAAAGTTTTAACTTAAATTTACTTGTTCCAAAACTTGAGGGCAAGTTTTGTAACTTTCAAAACTTTTCATTTCTTGTAACTTATGAGTTTAATAGAGTAATAAAATGAAGACTCTTCATTTTTCTAACTCTTGTGTTTGTTTTAATGGTTTTAATTCAAGTGTGACTCTTGGTTTTCCATAACTTAAGGATAAGTTATGGACTCCATTAAAACACATTATGATCAAGAATTAATCTACCACATAGGTTACAAATAATTCCTATGATCATCTAAAACATCATAAGAACAAGAACATGAATATGAACACAATCAAAAATTACATTTAAAACTTTGTAATTTTGATAACTAGTTGTTTGTAAATGAATTAGCAAAGACATTACACCACCAAAAACAAGTTTTCATATGGGTCGGGTCAAGTACATGCAACCCTAAATACCTTGGATCTATGTTTTCTCTATTATACATGCAAATATGAACATCCAAGGTATTATCCTAATCTAGCATACAAAACTATCAATATAACAAGATAGAATACATACCTCTTTGATGTAGAATGTCTTCATGAAGCTTGAGTGCCTAGTGCCCCAAGTGTGACACCTCAAATGGTTCACACAACACCAAATACTCTTGGAATAACTTGAGAGAATTCTACACTTCATAAAATCGGCTAGCCCTCTCTAGAATAATACTAGTGTCCGATTTTGTCAAGAATAATATCTTTATATAGTGTTACAATTAGGGCAAACCCTAATTGTCATGACTTTCCATTTCCTTAGATCCATGGGTTCAAATACACCATGGAGCATCCATGGAGCATCATATGGGTTTTGGCCCAACTAGATAATCCATGGAGCATTAGCCCACTATACAAGTATGGATGATTTACACAATTAACCCATATATTTAATTAGTCTTCTTTTGATCACTTAATTAATCCTAGATTAATTCTTGATCAATACTAATTAAATAATCTTATTATTCTTATTATTAATATACTAGAACTTATAATATATTAATAACCATAAGTGTCTTATTTATCTCATTTTAGTCTATCCAAGTGCATGATGCCATGCAACCCAAATGGACCATGCCGGGTCGGGTCAAGTCTTACCAATTATAGTTATGGACTTAGACATTAATCCAACAGTCTCCCACTTGGATAAGTCTAAAACTATTATTGCGTATGACTTCAGGAACCAACTGGCAATCGTAGCTCTCAAAAGCTTCTGTCGAACTCTGACCTTGTCGATAAACGCTGACCTTTGTCAATGACTTGTCCATTAGATAAGGGATCATATATTCCTCCATTCTAGATATCATATGGACTGAGACATGGATTATAATCATTCTCTCTGTCCATTAGTTGTTTCCCGATTTCCGATTTATGACGACTGACTAATTGAACAAATCAAATCAGTCCTGGCCCGGCCGAGCACTTCCATTTGTCATCATCAAATCATCGAGGGGCCCACAGATATCGCTTTTATCCCGAAGGTAAAAGGAACGGATAAACTTCGACTCATATGGCTTGTTCTACTACTTGTTGAATCATACACAAAGACACGTTTAATAACATCGAGTTACCAATGCATTTTCGTGCAATCAATGTACAACCAACTCATAGTAACAACTCATATCTCTAGGTTTGAAGAATATAAGATATTATCGTCTCATGATCACTCGTGATAAAATCCATGAAGTGATTCCAATGAGCGCGGGTTGAATCCAATACTCAGAACTTATGAGCACTCATGAGTGTTGTAGCCATTTGTCCAATACCTTAGACCTCTACAAGCCAACCCATGACAATCTTAATTCATATCTACTTCCAACATATGACCGACTGTGGATGGTTTGAATAACTTAGTCATTCCGGAAGAATAACCTAGTTTATTCGGGAAGTCAAAACATGCAAAGTGAAGCACAATAATAATTGAATCCAATATGGTCTCAGAACTTATGAATATAAATAAAACACTTTTTATTTATCACCATATGATTGCACATTATTCATTGTAAACTGTTTCAGCTATCAACTTTATTCTTGAATTTAAAACAATAGTTGTCCCATGCTCCAAGCATGTACACTATGTTTTCTAAACACTAGTCATGCCATACACCAAGTATGCATACTATGTTTTTCTATGATCTTTACTTTGTGAACTAGATCAGTTGAACATAACTTCAATATGATTCTCTTTTCACACTCCCAAATCCTTACTGCAAATGCAAGAATTCCAAATTCATGTCATTTACTGAAATCTGTTAGATTCTAAACTTATATGCATTGATCCTCTTGTAATGATTATGCACAAAGTCAGAAAGACTTGGCAACAATCATTACAGAGTATTCCAAAGGAGATCAATTCCTTGGAAACATCCTTCTTGCATTAAGTTTCCTTAATCTTACACAGATTGAAAATTCTAACTTTGAAACATTTCCAGATTCCATTTTGACTATCACTTCTGAACAAGAGTTGCCTCCTTACAGATTATGTCAATATGGTCCTTCCAGAATTATCACTATACTTCCAGCTGTCCTTGAGCAACCAATCTTTGGTAAACCTTAGATTGTCCTCGACAATTGTTTAATCCTTTTAGTCATATCCAGTTCTAAACCTTTTCCCTTCTTAATGCCCTAGGCATTTGGAAATTTTTAGAAAGGATGAATATAGCACATGTAATCGGTCCTATATCCGAAGCATATGGGACACGATTCATGATGTCTCACATAAAGACTAAACCAGTCTTTTGCTATAACATTTCCACTAACAAGTTTTCATAATCCATACTTGACCCGACCCGGCATGGTCCATTTGGGTTGCATACCATCATGCACTTGGATAGACTAAATGAGAGAAATAAGACACTTATGGTTATTAATATATTATAAGTTCTAGTATATTAATAATAAGAATAATGAGATTATTTAATTAGTACTGATCAAGAATTAATCTAGGATTAATTATGTGATCAAAAGAAGACTAATTAAATATATGGGTTGATTGTGTAAATCATCCATACTTGTATAGTGGGCTAATGCTCCATGGATTATCTAGTTGGGCCAAAACCCATATGATGCTCCATGGATGCTCCATGGTGTATTTGAACCCATGGATCCAAGGAAATGGAAAGTCATGACAATTAGGGTTTGCCCTAATTGTATAACTATATAAGCATCTTATTCTTGAGGAAAAATCGGCCACTAGTGAGAGTATCAAAGGGCTAGCCGATTTTCATGAAGTGTAGAATTCTCTCAAGTTATTCTAAGTGTTTTGATGATTGTGAACCATTTGAGGTGTCACACTTGGGGCACTAGGCACTCAAGCTTCATGAAGACAAGCTCCATCAAAGAGGTATGTATTCTATCTTGTTATATTGATAGTTTTGTATGCTAGATTAGGATAATACCTTGGATGTTCATATTTGCATGTATAATAGAGAAAACATAGATCCAAGGTATTTAGGGTTGCATGTACACTTAAGAGTGTTAGAATGCTCATAACCCAACAGTGGTATCAGAGTCTAGGCTTGTTTTCTTGTTATACCTGCAATAGAAGCTGAAAAAATCGAAATTGGTGTTGTCAGCCCAGCAGACTCACCGAGTCCATGAAGGGACTCGACGAGTCCAAGGCAAAATGCATCCAACTCGCCGAGTTGTGTTCATGCACTCGACGAGTTGGACCCCAGACAGCATATCTTCGAGGTTTTTGGCTAGAAATGGACTAGGAACATTACCCTAAGTTGTTTTTGAACTTATAAACTTGTTTTTAATGTGGTAATGTTCATGCTAATCCATTTTCAAAGATAATTGTCAATAGATTCATGTTTTGCTTTAGTTTAAAGGTTAGACTAATTACATGAAAAAGTTTGATTTGAATTATCTTGTTCTTATGAGTTGCTTAGATTAATAGAAAAGTTAATTGAAATAGTTGTTTTCAATCCATTTTAATCTAAGAGTTGAGTATAAAATGTGTTTGTGTAACTTATCCTCAAGTTACATGAAGAGTCACGTTAAAGACTCATAAAACTCATAAAGTTGGCAAAGGTTACAAAAATGAAGAGTCTAGTTCTAATTAATTGGAGTTATGACTCCATAATTTGTCCTCAAGTTATGGAGGACCAAGAGTCTCTTCATTAAATAAAAAAAAATAATGTAACCTTAATTAATTCCATAAGTTATAAAATAAAGAAAAGATAATTATTTATTAGTTTAAAGTCTTCCATAATTTGTCCTCAAGTTATGGAACTTGAAGAGTTTTTGGATTAAAACTACTTTAAATACATAAGTTATGGAATTAATTAGTTTTGAATAGTTTCAAAACTTGCCCTCAAGTTTTGGAATTTGTAAAGTTTTCTATTATGAATACTTTAATTCCAAGTTAGCCCTTAGAATTTTAAAAGTTAAAATTCAACCCTTATACTTTATAATATTATAAGTTAATAATATATACATGTATAAGAGTAAAGTCGGTCTTACCGCTAGTACGCCTCATTCACGAAGCCGGTCTATAAGGTGGGTATAAGGTTGTTGCCTATAAAATGGCAACTTAATGGGTGTCCACTCTCACCCACCGCTTGCTTGACTGGTGGAGGGTTGTTAGTCGAACGGGTTTGACAGGACTATATTTCTCCCTTCATTAAAAGTATTAATGATAAATACTAAGTAACTAAACTCTTAATAATTCCCAATCTTAGTTACTTAGGAAAATGTGAAGAAGGTGTTAATCCATGAAATTACACTTTGTACTTTGTTTAAGTCGGTTAGTGGAGCGTGTGTGGTTAACCGGCACACTAACTCGTATTTAACAAGGTAGGCAAAGGGTGACTTAATGTTTATCATAGTATCGATGGAGCGTGTGTGGTTAACCGGCACATCGATTGAGGGGTAAACACTTAAGGGTACCAAGTAATTTGCATGGTTACTTCACACCTTGTTTTGTGATCCTCGGCATCCCAGTCACAAAACCTGAAGGGCACACTCGAGATTGAAACATGCCATTGAACAGTTCAATGAATCTCAAAGATCTAGGAGTTTCAAAACCAATTAAAACCTAATAATACATTTCGTTTATCTTGGTGGAAATTGGTGAATCGTCATTCACCTACCTTCAAATTGTTTTATAGCTTGGATTACGACATACCTCTTCTAAGTTATAAAATAGTTTGTTGGGTCCTAGCCTTAATATTTCATATTGGGTGTCATATTAAGGACTTTAAAATCAATTATCTTGAATATCTCCCAAAACATGTCTGGTTTAGACATTTATGATCTTCCCAAATCTCTTGAAACAAGCTTTCCTAAATGAAGATGATGTCCCATGGATATCATACTTCTTTCTCCTCCTCCAATTATTCTCCCTAACCCACAAGTTCTTGAAAAGTTTAAGATCACTCAAGCCCTAATGGCAAGGCAAGGTCTAGGTGTGATCACATCTTGGAGATGTAGTCACATATTGACAAGCCGGGAGAGTTGGGTGTCAAAGTCTTGAGAAAGTTAGTGGCTCAATTACTTTCTAAGTCACATAGTGAGTTCTTTTGGAACACCTATGAAACAGACTATGACAAGACCCTTAATGATCTTATCTATTTGCTAAGATCAACTTCCTGAAACTTTATGGCCATTGACAATGGTGACACAGGAAATCCAGAAAAGCATTCTCTTCCTAATGGAAAGGGATCGGCCATAGTCAACTCGGTTGACCAAATGGTAAAGAGAAAAGCTAAGTTTGTGATAGTCCCGTGTACCATTATCAAAGGGTCCATATGTTTATATTGCCAAAGGAAGGGTCATTAGTTGCGAAGCTGCCTAATTTACCTAAGGATGTTAAAGTCAATAAGTTTGACTCTACTTCAGGTAAAGTCCACTATCTAACTCTGTTAAGTTTCTATTCTGAGATTCATGATACATGATGTGATTGGGTCACATGGTAATGTTTTAAGAATCAAAGAAAAGTAAAGGAACTTAAAGAAAGAATATGTTGAATCTGATCGCATAGATGGATTTCTATCGCGTAGTTTGAAAAATCGGATTCTTGAGCTAATTCTTAGGAGTTATGAGATATTGCTAAGGAATAGATAACAACAAGTTTTCATATGGGTTGTAAGGATAAGTTTTTCCGCATAGTTTTAAAATAAAAAGAAAATTTTGATTTTATTTATTTTAAAATATCCTTACAGTGGCATTTGAAAAAAAATTGTTGCTTATATGATTCCATTAATAACAAGAGTGGAAATATGAAATTGATTCTTTCATTTGTGGTAATGTCTAGCTAAATTTACCAAATAAAGGAAAGATTCTCATCATCCAAAGTCTCAATTGGACCGGGACTTGGAATCATGCAAGTTGTATAGCATGATGAATGAGAACTTTCAAGTATTGGAAAAATTAAGACTAATTACTTGTTCACATGGATGTGTGAGTCAAGTAATGGACTAAGGAATCGAGTACATAGACATGTGCACTGATTAAGTCCACCACAAAAGATATAAGGTTATTCGTCATAGTTTACTAAAGCTCAGTAAATATGATTATACTTACAAGCTTAAGTGTAACTCTGAGACATTGGAAAAGGTTCCAATGCATGGCAGAGCGAATAAGAAGAATCAAATTAGGCAGAAAGATAAAAGTTTCTCAAATCTGAAAAGATGGGAGAGTACTTTAGTATCAGTTTTGTGATCATCTTAATGATTAAGATACGATATCAAAATTTGTTCTCTAAGGAAGTCTTAGTGCATTCTTATGACTAAGAAGAAGGGATCTTGAATTGTTGAAATGGTCAAATCAAGAAGATGAGTCATACTTCGTTCCAATACAAGTCTTAGAGTCATACTCCAAGATTGTAATTTGAGTGACATGTCTTTAAGAAGGTTTAAAAACACGTGTCAAATGTAAGAGTAAAAGCTTTCTACTCTTGTACATTTGAAATTGGTAAGTTGTGATGTTTTGGATAAAACAAAGACCAACTTAGCCCAATTGTGTGAAGTGTTTGTCTTGATTAGAATCCACACTATCTCTTGAATGTTTGACAAGGAAGTCTTATATGTCAAGAGGACAGTGGGAGTCTTAAAGGTCTTGAAAGTCTCAAGAACTAATCAAGAATAAAACCTAAAGTTCTTCACTAGCACACGACTTAAGGTTTATAACCTATCGTGTTGACATATTCTGTGCCCATTCCAGTTAAAGTTGGCTTTGCATATGAGTTCTTAGAGTTCTCAATGTGTTGCACAACAACTTGGAAGCAATGGTAGGCCCTTGAGCTACCAGGTGGCAAGAAATTAAGATTGAGTTCAGTCCATATGAGTTTGGATTTGTCATTATCCTTGTCTTGTGACTATGGTTTTGAAAATTCACATGGATAAGAACACATACACCATTAAATCTAAGTGTCATAAAGTTTCTCTCCGATTCATGAAAATGATGGTGAGGAAACACTTTCACTAAGTAGATTTTAGTTAGATAGCAATAGTGATGTTTGCATTCTCAAAGTCGTTAGTGGAGCGTGTGTGGTTTACCAGCACACTAATTGGACTTGTGAGAAGTGGCAAAAAGGTCTAACCATTATGATTACGGCATCCCTCTTCATAATTGTTTAGACACACATGTGAGCTATCTAAGAGAGGTGTATGATATTGATAAAGTCTTATCAAGGAAATCTAGTATCAGAAATCTGAACTTTGGTAAGAAAGTCAATAAAGTATTGATTTCTAGAAGTCCAGCTGATTTTTGAGAACATGTCAAAGCTAGTGGGAGCATAAGTGTTATGCTAATAATCATCATGTTAGTGGGAGCATGATAATTATGATAAAGATTGCAAGTTAGCAATGTTAATTATAGAAAACAAAAGGTTTCAATTGGGAAAAAGTTGTTTTGCTATAATTAAGGGAGAGGAAATTATACTTCATCTCAAATCTATAAGCTTAGATCGTGAGGTTTTAATCCAAAAGTCAAGGATATATATATGAATTTCATGTTGGAATGGCTCAACATAAGGAAATTCTGTATATGGGTCCATTATTTGCGTTCTTAAATTCGATTATGATTACGGCATCCCTTTTCATAATCTGAATTATGAGAACTTGGCGAATAGAAATGGAGATGTTATAGCAAAAGACTGGTTTAGTCTTTATGTGAGACATCATAAATCGTGTTCCATATGCTTCGAATATAGGATCGATTACATGTGCTATATTCATCCTTTCTAAAATTTTCCAAATGCCTAGGGAATTAAGAAGGGAAAAGGTTTAGAACTGGATATGACTAAAAGGATTAAACAATTGTCGAGGACAATCTAAGGTTTACCAAAGATTGGTTGCTCAAGGACAGTTGGAAGTGTAGTGATAATTCTGGAAGGACCATATTGACATAATCTGTAAAGAGGCAACTCTTGTTCAGAAGTGATAGTCAAAATGAATCTGGAAATGTTTCAAAGTCAGAGATTTCAATCTGTGTAAGATTAAGGAAACTTAATGCAAGAAGGATGTTTCTAAGGAACTGATCTCCTTTGGAATACTCTGTAATGATTGTTGCCAAGTCTTTCTGACTTTGTGCATAATCATTACAAGAGGATCAATGCATATAAGTTTAGAATCTAACAGATTTCAGTAAATGACATGAATTTGGAATTCTTGTATTTACAGTAAGGATTTGAGAGTGTGAAAAGAGAATCATTGAAGTTATGTTCAATTAATCTAGTTCACAAAGTAAAGATCATAGACAAACATAGTATGCATACTTGGTGTATGGCATGACTAGTGTTTAGAAAACATAGTGTACATGCTTGGAGTATGGGACAACTATTGTTTTAAATTCAAGAATAATGTTGATAGCTAAAACAGTATACAATGAATAATGTGTAATCATACGGTGATAAATAAAAGGTGTTTTATTTATATTCATAAGTTCTGAGACCATATTGGATTCAATTATTATTGTGTTTCACTTTGCATGTTTTGACTTCCCGAATAAACTAGGTTATTCTTCCGGAATGACTAAGTTATTCAAACCAGCCACAGTCGGTCATATGTTGGAAGTAGATATGAATTAAGACTGTCATGGGTTGGCTTGTAGAGGTCTAAGATGTTGGACAAATGGCTACAACACTCATGAGTGCTCATAAGTTCTGAGTATTGGATTCAACCCGCGCTCATTGGAATCACTTCATGGGTTTTATCACGAGTGATCATGAGACGATAATATCTTATATTCTTCAAACCTAGAGATATGAGTTGTTACTATGAGTTGATAGTACATTGATTACACGAAACGCATTGGTAACTCGATGTTATAAAACGTGTCTTTGTGTATGATTCAACAAGTAGTAGAACAAGCCATATGAGTCGAAGTTTATCCATTCCTTTTACCTTCGGGATAAAAGCGATATCTGTGGGCCCCTCGATGATTTGATGATGACAAATGGAAGTGCTCGGCCGGGCCAGGACTGATTTGATTTGTTCAATTAGTCAGTCGTCATAAATCGAAAATCGGGAAACAACTAATGGACAGAGAGAATGATTATAATCCATGTCTCGGTCCATATGATATCTAGAATGGAGGAATATATGATCCCTTATCTAATGGACAAGTCATTGACAAGATCAGAGTTCATCTACAAGGTCAGAGTTCGACAGAAGCTTTTGAGAGCTACGATTGCCAGTTGGTTCCTGAAGTCATACGCAATAATAGTTTTAGACTTATCCAAGTGGGAGACTGTTGGATTAATGTCTAAGTCTATAACTATAATTGGTAAGACTTGACCCGACCCGGCATGGTCCGTTTGGGTTGCATACCATCATGCACTTGGATAGACTATAATGAGAGAAATAAGACACTTATGGTTATTAATATATTATAAGTTCTAGTATATTAATAATAAGAATAATGAGATTATTTAATTAGTATTGATCAAGAATTAATCTAGCATTAATTGAGTGATCAAAAGAAGACTAATTAAATATATGGGTTGATTGTGTAAATCATCCATACTTGTATAGTGGGCTAATGCTCCATGGATTATCTAGTTGGGCCAAAACCCATATGATGCTCCATGGATGCTCCATGGTGTATTTGAACCCATGGATCCAAGGAAATGGAAAGTCATGACAATTAGGGTTTACCCTAATTGTATAACTATATAAGCATCTTATTCTTGAGGAAAAATCGGCCACTAGTGAGAGTAAGAAAGGGCTAGCCGATTTCATGAAGTGTAGAATTCTCTCAAGCTATTCTAAGTGTTTTGATGATTGTGAACCATTTGAGGTGTCACACTTGGGGCACTAGGCACTCAAGCTTCATGAAGACATTCTACATCAAAGAGGTATGTATTCTATCTTGTTATATTGATAGTTTTGTATGCTAGATTAGGATAATACCTTGGATGTTCATATTTGCATGTATAATAGAGAAAACATAGATCCAAGATATTTAGGGTTGCATGTACACTTAGGAGTGTTAGAATGCTCATAACCCAACAATAGTCACAATCTTGGTTGTGATTAAGGTCCCTCTTGAGCATGAAGTTCCATTAAGACCTTATAATAAACATTTGGAGCCTTTAAGGCCATGCATGCACGTAAAGTTTACAACTTTACGTGATGAGCATGCCCTAGAAGCTATGGATCTGTGATTTGGAGTCACTGCATGGCTCAAAACAAGTCTGTATGGAAAGAGGACTGAATGGACTCGGCGAGTCGCAAAGTTGACTCGGCGAGTCACATGAAGATGGTCGTGAACTCGATGAGTTGATGAACAACTCGGCGAGTCCGATGAAGATCACCATAAGACTCGACGAGTTGAAGAACAACTCAGCAAGTCGGATGAGTTTTCTCTGGGATATGTATGAGTGTGTATCCATTGAGTTGCAAGGAGGGAACTCGACGGGTGACCTTAAAGTTTGATCGAGAATCGAAGGAACTCGACGAGTCACTCTGATGACTCGGCGAGTTGGAATGTACTTCAGAGAACTCGATGAGTACCCAAGGGTACTCAACGAGTTAAGGTCAACATGGACAATTGACATTGACTGAGGACTTTGACCTTAACCAGGGGTTGACTAGTGGGTTATGGGGTACCTTATAAGGTTAAGGACTTATGAATATATTACACTATGATCTTAGGTGGTGGAGCCGGTGTCGGGTGATCCGAGGGTTGGAGTGTATCTTCCGAGTCGACATTTGCAAGGTGAGTTATCCTCACTATATCGATAGGGTCTACGGCACCAAGGCTGACCCTTTAGTTGTTATTACTATGGTATGCTACATGTGGTTATGATATGTTAGATCAGAATCAGGGTAGACAGTATGTTATGCTCTTATGATCCATAAGGATTGGTATGCCAGTATATGAATATATGATAGTATGTGCACATGGTTATTTGCTTGTGGTTGGGTTGAGGCGGTCCTGCTTTGTGCTGAAGGCCAATAGACCCTATGAGCGGTCTGGGGAGACTGTAGGCCCACGTGGCAGACCAGTCATGCCGAAGGCTCGGGATAGATTCAGACAGATTGTAGGCCCGGTAGGGCGGTCCAGTCAGGCTGATGGCCCAATATGCATGTTGATTGATTGATTATTACTGTTATGGTATTGATAGTGTGGTATTGGTATTTTGGGGGTAGTTCACTAAGCCCTCGGGCTTACAGTTTTTAGTTTGTTGTTTCAGGTACTTCAGGAGATCGTGGAAAGGCGAAGGCGTGACCGTATCGCTCCTCATCCTTATGTTATGATTTTTGGGACACTCTGATGGGAAAATGATTTGAAAACATTTTGTAAACAATGCTATGTGGTTTTTTTTTATGATTGAAAAAGTTTAAATTTGGCGTAAAATTTATGGTTGTTACAAAATTGAAAATCCCCTCTCTTATGTTGCAGCGGGAAAATGTTTTTCTCCAAAAATTACAAAACCCCGCCCCTACACTTTAATTCCTTCCTATTAAAAAATTCCCCTGTTCTTTAACTTTGTAAATCCTAATCGCCTTTATCCTTCTTGTTACGTCCCACTCTCCAAGTCTCATCGTCTCCCACATATTTTGTAAACCCTAATTTCCATCTCCATTCACATAAACTGGACTCCAGACTCCAAATCGCTCGCAACCTTGTTGTCGTTTCCCCTTACACTGCTTGTTGTGTGCTCGGACCACATATCTTTGACTCATGTACGAAATCCTTTTTTCCTTTTAGAAATCATTCACTGAAATATACGTCTAACATTGATCTTCGACTCGTATTCACGAGGAGTCAACTAGAAACCATAAAACCCCTGATTTTTTATTAAGCGATAGCGCTAGGCGATTTATGGTGTTCTTTGTTCTTCACGATTTCAGGAATCACGCACCCAAAATCAACAATTCATCATCAATGCTACTTGAGAACATCATTGCTTTTGATTTATGGAACCAACATCGTAGTACCGAGAACTAAGTAAGACAAGAAAGATTCTGGATAGTGAGGATGTATATAATTTCTTGAGATGTATAATTAGAATTCCAAGATGAAACGCATGACCGAGCCTCTTAAATCCTAGGTAATTCGTATTCTAGTGTTAGACTCCTACAACGAAATGTTTTTTTTAATAGTTGCGTTGGCTTTTTGTTTGTTCATCTCTACACCATGGTTTGGAGCTTCATAATGTGATGATTAACATTAGTATAAATTTACAGTTTGTATTCTTCTAATAATGATTTTTGTTGATTGAACTTAATATGTTTAACAATCGTGTTTATCAAATATCAGTCACACTAGTTAGATTTTACCCCGCGATTCACGTTTTCATTTGTAACATCCCTGTAGTAGTAGTAGTCCTTTTTATAACAACTTATTTATGTATCTTAAGAATCGTTAAAGTCATCATAGGATGCCATTTGTGTTTCTAAACATCTTTACTTAAATTGTAATTTTGTTGGATTGTATTTGTTGCAGATATAAACCAAGTGAGGAGACAATCACTTCCATCATTATCATCTCTAATGAGTAAATCTTTCAATTCCAAAATTAGCCCTGGTACTGGTAAGTTTTTTTTATTATCTATTTTTACTGAAATTTTGTTTTTACTGAATATCTGTATTTTATTAATGCTAGAAGTCTGGCTATTTTATATCATGAAATCTGATTGTTCATATTGAAAATCATTTATTTTTAGTTGAAAAAACTATTTTTTTTATAATATTGATAAAATTCCATGTTTTTACAATTCTTACTTTCTTTTATTCTCTTTCTTGTAGCTTCACACGAAGAAATGGAAAATATTCTCACAATATAGGGTGAGTAACACGGTGTCTACAAAATTCAGTCTCAACCTTGGACATGATGAAGGAGTTGTAGGGTGACCACACTCGGGTGTATAGGAATAAAGTATATGGATCTTGTAATGCAGTAGAATGTAATGGAATATGGTCTATCTGAATGTAATGGAGTACATTTATATTAACCTTATTATAAATGATATATAGGGAGCGACTCTTGTTAGACAAATAAACTTTTATTTTAAGTAATAATATTGTGTTTCCATTTCTCATCTTAATTGATTATTATTATTTTCTATTATGAAATAAGGCCTAATTTATTAACATATTTTATGTGTTAAAAAGTGCAACTAAAAGTATGAAAATAACATTTGTTTTAGAAGTTATATAGTGTCATAAAATAGTGCCACTAAAACCTGTAAGTGTTTTAGTGGCATAATAAAAAAGTGCCACTAAAACCTAATAAGGTTGCACTGACACAACCAGAAAGTGCCACTAAAGGTTTTTAGTGGCAGTGGTTTTAGTGGAACTTTTTTTTGTGCCGCTGATTGTCCAGGGGGCTTTTAGTGACACTTTTTTGGTTTTTAGTGACACCTTTTCTATGCCACTAAATGTAATTTTATTTGTACTGTTTGGAGTGATTTCTCCATGTTTTGGTCCACGAATGCTAGCTTCTGAGACTTGGATGTCCCAAGCGATTGCTCTTTCAGATCTGTGGTCTAGGAAGACTTTCATGGCATAAAGGTGCAAAATTTATGGCCATGGAAGTCTCATGCAAGCTTTAAGGTGTCATTTTGATCTTTTAAGCTCCAAAAGGCCATGCATGGAGGGAAAGCCAGGGACTTTACATGTTCATATGGTTTCTAGAGTCTAGATCTCAGTTTTTATGCTTTAGTTTGGAGTATTATGACTTATGGATCAAGATGTAAGTCTTAAAGGATTAGGGTTTGAGCTAAAACCAATAAGAATGGCTACTAACGGGTAAAGTTGGAAACTTTACCCATAAGAAGACATTTTCAACATGTAGATGAAGTAGGGGATTAGACCTGAAGGATAAGAGCTTAATCTATTAAGATGACTTAACAGACTAAAGAACTCGTCGAGTCCATAGAGGAACTCGACGAGTTGGGTCGAAGTGTCTCGAGTCTGTAAAGGGCAAAACTCGACGAGTTGAATGATGACTTGACGAGTTGATTGGAGAAGTCTCGACTTTGTTATAAGGAGAAACTCGACGAGTTGGATCGCGATTTCAATATTTTATGATTCATAGAACTCGACGAGTTGATGGACTAACTCGACGAGTTGAGTCAACCAGATGTTGACTTTCACCATGGTGTTGACTTTGACTTTGAATTTGACTAAAGTTGACCCTTATGAGGTCATGAGTATGGAAGGATAATTAAAGGAAATGTTTATGTGTAGGAGTCTGAGAGAGATTGATTTCAGAGCAGGAGTCTTTGCAGCTATTCCCAGTTATCGAGGTAAGTTACCTTCTAGTAGAAGTGCGTCGAAGGCAACAATGCCAGCCCACTAGTAGTTGTTTATAGTTGACATTATTGTCTTTGTGATAATTGTCTGGTATACCACTATCTGTTAGGCTTTATGTGCTAGGATGCTATGACATTATGCGATAGTGGTAGGAGGGGTTAAATAGTCCCTAGTTACTGATTGAAAGAGACCGAAGGGGTAGACAGTACCTATATATGCCTAGTAGTATGTTTATGATATGTTATTATATGGTAGTGGTAAAAGTGAAATAGTTCCCTATAACTGGTTGAGATAAACCGGAGGATAGGTCGGCCACCCAGATATGCCTGACAGGGGTAGGTCGGACACCCCGGTATGTCTGATAGGGGTAGGTCAGACACCCCAGTATGTCTGACAGGGGTAGGTTGGGCACCCCGGTATGCCTAACAGGTGTAGGTTGAGCACCCTGGTATGCTCAGCATGATAGGTCGGACACCCATATATGTCTGACAGTATGTTTATTGTATGGTATGTGGTATGATGGGAGAACTCACTAAGCTTTGTACTTACGGTTTTCAGTTTTGGTTTTAGGTACTTCCTCTTCGAAGGGAAATGAGCCGGCATGATTGCAGCGCATCACACCAGGATTTCCGTACATAAGATCTATGAGATTTATACTCTGATATTATTTTTTCATGATATGTTTTGATTATGAATACATTGGTTTTTGATATTGAGTAGCACTATGATGTTTTTAGACAAATGGTTTTATAATTTATCAAGCATACCTTATAGATTTAACCAACATTTTTTGGGTTTAAATCGGTCAAACTGGTATGTATGTTTTTCTATATGGATATATACAGTAAAGTTCCAATATTTTCATCGATTTAACAAGAAAGTCCTAAACTTTATTTTTTTGACAGTAAAGTCTAAATTACCGGCAGTTTTTGACACTTTTATCATTTTTTCTCGGTTAGCCGGTAATTAGGACTTTTTTGTCAAAAAAATAAAGTTTAGGACTTTCTTGTTAAATTGTTAATTATGACTTTACTATCAAAAGAATAAAGTTTAAAACTTTGTAGTCAAATCGTTGAAAATATTGAGACTTTAGTGTATATATAATTTTTTTTGTTAGAAATTTAATTGTACGATACTCTTTAAGCATAAGAATTATTGAAACATTCTCTAATCAGCTAAAACCTATTGAAATCTTTAACGTTTGCTTCTTGTTAAATCGTTTTTTTAATCTCAACAAACCTACATTGAAAAAAATGGAGATAATCAAGAAAGAAAGAACGAAAGAACCAGAGTTGTGTTGGCTTTTTGCAGTCCTAAAAATGGAGAAATAAGAAACCGAAAAAAACGAAATTGCCCTTCTTTCCTTCTCCACATTCACACCCTTTTGACTAGACATGTGTTGTTTGTGTTTGTATAAAGCCAGGACAATTTCGTTTTTTTCGGTTTCTTATTTCTCCATTTTTAGGATTGCAAAAAGTCAACACAACTCTGGTTATTTCTTTATTTCTTTCTTGATTATCTCTATTTTTTTCAATGTCGGTTTGTTGAGATTAAAAAAACAATTTAACAAGAAGCAAACCTTAAGGATTTTAATAAGATCTAGCTGATTAGAGAATGTTTCAATAATTCTTATGCTTAAAGAGTATCATACAATTAAATTTCTAACCAAAAAACATTATATATACACTAAAGTCCCAATATTTTCAACGATTTGACAAGAAAGTCCTAAACTTTATTTTTTTGACAGTAAAGTCCTAATTGAAAATAGGACATGAAAGTCCTAAACTTTATTTTTTTTTTGACAAAAACAGCTAACCGGAAAAAAGGGTAAAAGTGTCAAAAACTGCCAGTAATTTGGATTTTACTGTGAAAAAAATAAAGTTTAGGACTTTTTGTCAAATCGATGAAAATATTGGGACTTTACTGTATATCTAAGTAGTTAATATCGGCGATTTCAATATGATTTCCAGGTGGGATATCGGTACTTTTCAAAATAGCAGTGTCAAATATCGGTCCAAAATATCGGACCACAAAAATCGGTGATATTTACCGATATTTAACCGATATTTCCAGGTGGCATATCGGTTAAGTAATTTCACTTGCTTTTTTTAGTGTTAATTCATGGCTTTAAGTCTTATGGTCTTAACTTAACTGAACCTGCTATTATGTTAAGTTCTTAATTATTAGTTTTAGGTCATAAACTCATGTTTTAAGTATTAACCAATCTCACTGTTATGTTAACTGTTAACTTACTAATTTCTATAGGTTTGATCATGTTGATGTGTTAAGTACTTAATTCTCAAATGATGACGATGATGACGATATTAGAGTTGATGTGGAAGATCTAGATAAAATAATGGGATATCTTGGTTGATGTGGACTTGGAGGAAAATTTCATGACTTACGTAAGATTATGTTTAGAACATTGATAGTTTTGAGTTTTGACTTTTTATATTACTTTTATATATGTTTTACGTTTATACATATTAATTATGCATGATATATAAATACCGATATCCCACCGCGATAACCTATATCTCAAATCTTGGCCCTTAACCGATATTTGATATTGGACCGCTATAACTGCCTAGTTGTATATATCCCTTTCTTATACGTAAATTTGGAGGAATATTTAAAGATGTGTAAAATTTGAGTAGTCTTTTTTGTATAATGACATAATCCGAGGGGTCTAACATGTCATTTCAAATTACTCCCCAACGACGTCGTGCCTCTATTCTAGTCTGACACTTCGCAAATTTTGGGAGGCTAACAATTTACACTTCACAGCACAGAAGCGCATCAAAACGAGAAGGCGATAATGATAACCATCTCCCTCTTCTCTCGTTGCTCTGCTCCTCCAACGGTGGTTGCTTCTCCGGGATCTCATCGCTCCGGCAGCGTGTTCCGGCCGGAATACGGTCTTCGTCTTCGAAAATCTCAATTTGGCATTAAAACCCTACGCCTTCACAGCAGCAATTCCTCCAACGGACAATCAAAGGAGGAGGAGTACAAGTCGAGCTCGAGCAGGTTCCTGGATGAGGAAGGCGTGGTGGAAGACATGGACGGATATCTCAACTACCTTTCACTCGAGTACGATTCAGTTTGGGACACCAAACCTTCTTGGTAAATTTTAATCCACTTTTCTCTTTTATCTTCTTAATTCCTGTATTTGTTGCGGTTGCTAAGCTAGAGCCTGAATCCATTCAGATAGATAATTGTTGCGCATTTAGAAGTTGATTGATAGAAACGAATGCGTTGGTCCGTATCTCTGTTTTTCCCAAATGCACTGTGGTTCTGAATTGAGCTTTAGCTGTTTTTATATACGACACTTTAAGAATTTCTTAGCATTTGACATGTACAATTTGCGAGGAAGTGTATGATGTGAAAATTACTGGCGGATCATTCTGATTGCATTGGGAAGTTGATTTCAGAAATCAGAAAGGGATAAAAAAAAAACACGACAGATCAATGCTTTTTTAGTATCTATGGTACACTCCCATGCAGCTATTGTCTTTTGAATTGAAGTTTAGCTGTTTGTATAAATGACACTTGAAAATTTTTAGCCTTCCACATCTACAAGTGCATGATGATCCATAGATAAAAATCAATAGGCCTTATGGTTGAGATTGATTCATTCAATGCTTATTAATTTATTGTTTTAGGTGTCAACCATGGACAATTGCCCTCACTGGAACATCCATCATTGGTGGAAGCTGGCTAATATTGCACAACGTCTTAGCCACTTCAGTTGCTTCCACTTTAATCTGCACCTGGTGGTACATCTTTCTCTATTCTTACCCAAAGGTATGAAGTATGGACAACTTAGAACCATTTCATCATTCATCTTTCACAGTGTGGCTGATACTATCAGGTCTTAAATGCTTTTTTCTTTCTTTCTTTTTGTTCATTCAGGCATATAAGGAAATGATTGCTGAGAGAAGGAAGAAGGTCACCAGTGGTGTTGAAGACACATTTGGTTTAAGAAACAGTCCTTAATCTTTTGCTTGAAAAACCATCATCAACTGATGCCAGGCACGAGTGAGTCGATTTTGGTATGTAAATTGTAAACTACTTTCAAGTAAAATTACTGAAATCTTTTTCCTAACCAGAATGACCATAATTAATCTCATTTTACAAGTCTTGAATTAGGTATACAGAAGTAACAGTAGATACACAACAAAACAGCTTTAGATTTCCTCCTTAACTTGGTTGAACCCATATCCTAATTGTTCGATCACCAAGAAGCCCTGCAGACGCAATCATGTTCTCTGTTGGGTGGCAATTTACAGAAATAACCGTATCAGTATGCCCTTCTAGTTTCTGAAGCAGATTCTTCCCCTGTAAATCCCAAATGTAGACACAATGGTCCTCTGAACCACTCACGATGTATTTACCATTTGTCACAGAAAACGTAGGCGTTATGCAATACTTTTTGTTTACATGACCTGTATACATCTTCAAGAACTTTCCAGTTGAGTAGTTCCAGAGCTTCTACATTCACAGTAGTATAAATTATAGATTACAAATTATAAACTAACTGTTAGATCTAGAAGAAGATTAAACAATAGATATCCAAATAAATTCATAGGATATTAACTAACCAGATTATCGTCAAGTGTGGCGACGAGTATAAACTTTCCATTAGGTGAGAATTTGGTGAAAGAAACCGCTGGAACCTTATCGTCGATGAGCGTCTTCAAACAGGTTCCGGTTGCGGTATCCCAAATCTTACAGCTACCGTCGTGGCTGCCGGAAACAATCAGCGATCCGTCTCGGTTGAAATGCACGGAGGTCACGGGTAACGAGTGAGCTCTGATTACGTGATTAGTCTTCCCTGTTTTTACGTCCCAAACCCTAATCGTCTCATCGAATGATCCGGAGACGATGAGGTTCGAATGAACGCTGAAATTTACACAGAAGACGAAATCGGTGTGGCCGCGTAGGGTTTTGACGCATTCGGCGGCGCGTGCGTCCCAGATGCGGAGGGTTTTGTCGTCGGAGGCGGAGCAGATGTAGTGTGAGTCGGAGGACCAGGCGAGGTCGGAGACGCCTTCGGTGTGGCCGTTGAGGCGGGAGATTAGGGTTAGGTTTTCGGCATTCCAGAGGATGAGGGATTTGTCTAAGGAGGCGGAGGCGAGAAGTTTGCCGCTGTTGGAGAATTTGACGCAGGAGACGGCGGATTGGTGGGCGGTTAAGGTTTTGACGAGGCGGTAGGGAGCGTATTGAGGTGGTGGTTGGACGGTGTTTGTGTTACTGTTGCTACCCATTTTTTAGACCGAGGCAACAAGTCTCTAGAAGCAAATCTGGGTGGTATTTATAGGTGGTGGGTGTAGTATCTCTTCTTTTTTATTTTCTCAAAATAATTAGTCCTAATTAACATCTCTTTTTATTTTTATTTAAAAAAAAAATGCAAAGTCTCCATTTTCTTTCAAGAATAGAAAGGTTTTTGCATTAAGACTTTAATCATCAACTTTATGATTTAATAACTACTAGATACAATTAAGAATAATTAAGTAATTACGTGCTCGTCCTTAAAAATCAATTTACTTATAATAAGCAACAACACTCTTTGACGACTTTTCTAAACCGGTAGTACGACACTGGCCAAAGAATGGTAACATGCCTTGATCCGGATTGCACATGTTTGGTTTAAAAACTCCCAAACCAGGAGTAACTACATTGGTAAAAAAAAAGAAAAAAAAAAAAGACCCGATTGATCCTCGAAATTCAGGTACCAGTTTTAAACAGTTGAGTTGAAAACGTTTTGTAGTCAGGTTGGCTGGTGAATAATAATAATATCCAAGGCTAGTATAATTTTATGCCAAAGATAAAATGTTATTTAAAAAAAAAATACTAATGTCTTATAATTGTCCATAACGAGTATTCATATTTTGAAAATCATCTATAAATTATCGTTGTCAAATGTCAATACTATCAAACCTATCTTTCTCAACGTACGTAACTACACAATCATTCATAAATAAATCATTTATCTTATTGAACAAATCATTCTTTATCAACATCATTGATAAAGACGCACACCCTGCCAGTCCACCATGGAGCCCAAAGTATTATTACTATTTAATGATTTACCTCACACATGATGACCTTGGGACGAGTTCAACATGAATGGTGTAGATGGTAAAGTTTACCATTTTGTTTGTTGTATGTTTTTTTTTTTTTTTTCGATCATCATCTTTGCCAAGTTTTCAATTTATTTCAAGTAATTAAACATTGTATCTCCATGCACATCCATAATATAATCATCAAGTTATTAAACATTGCATCTCTATGTATATTCATAACTGTATCTCCATGCACATCCATAATATAATCATCAAGTTATTAAACATTGCATCTCTATGTATATTCATAACATAAGCATTGAGTGCTCAAATATCATGATATGGGAATTTGTTATGATAAAACTTATTTAGACACAAATAAGCCATAGAAGTAGATAGTGTCTATCTTGTTTATTTTATTGAAACGGTTGTTGAGCTTTTCAAGTTACATATATTTATGACCGAATAAAATATGTGAGTTAAAAAAATAAATTGCATTTAGTTAACTCACCATTTAAAACTTCGGCATTTGACCCTTAAATATGGTTTATTGGTTTACCCCGAATTGCGACAGTCTGACCGGTCATATAGCTTTAGATTTCACCGGACAGAAAGCTCTCATCACAAGCCTTTGAAAAAGTTTTGTGAAAGTAAGGTGTGTACAATAACCGAAGAACACGCCTCTTGTCCATGTACATTCATTCTCCCTTGGTTATAGACCCAAAGAGAATAATCGGTTACACGTCCACCAATTCACCATGCACCTCTTATTATTCAAACCCCAATTTGGTTAAAGATTAAGAATGAACAGTTGTACAAGTTATCACAGAAAATTTGAATGTCAGTATAATACAATAAATAGATTATATAATATTTCAAAATAAGTGAGTTAATTAAATAATGTATTATAAAATAATATTATCTTATCTATGAAAGAATTCTTACAAATATGATTTCAATATATATTTTTGTCGGTAATAATATATGAAGATAAAGATAACGAATTAAATCCTACAGAAATGATCTTTATTAAGTAGGGTTAGAATGTATCTATGTAATAACATTTCTTTACCACAAATTATCTGTAAAGGAAATATGCCATATTTAATCTGACAAAATATGCAATATTACAGCCGTGCGTCATTACAATGCACCAATTAAATAATAATATGTTTCATTTTTTTACCAATAATGTCGTCGCACATTTCATAATATACAGAGTATTTTGTTATATAAACTGAGGAAAAATAAAATAAAATAAAATATTATTGCATAAATCAAATACACAAACAATTTATTAAAACTGTCCATTCCACTCCCTTTACTTATAAATAGGTTGCAGTCGATCTAAATTATAAAAATGGTCCCTCATGCTTTCTATTTTCAATGTTGGTCCCTAGATTTTGGTACTTATTTCAGGGGATAGCATTAATGAAGAAATATTCAATTGTAAACCAAACATGGTAAAATCAGAAAGCGTTTTCGCAGTTTTTATTTTAACGATAAATTAGCTAAAAAGAAAACAGGCTGAAAGTATTTACAACATACCCCCTGAAATAAAGGCCATATGAGAAAGCGTCCAAACATAAAGGCCATATGATGAGTTATTCTAATATAATCACAACATACCCAGGTGCACCACCATTCGCACTCAAGGAACTCAAGCAGGACCTTGTTAGAATACAGGACTCTTTTCCTTGTCTGGATCATTGTTTGTCGTTCCATGAAGCTCCTGATGCATCAGTAGAGTTCCTAATACTGTAAACTAATGGCTCTGATGAACAGAAAAGAGGAGGTGTACAAGGTGGGAGAACACCAAGCTTCATAGACCTTCACAAGTAATTTGTAACTCATTGTAAGTATATGCATATTGCAAATTGCAATGCACACTTATGGAAGAATTAACAAACATTAGCATTTAGCAAGTGATGTGTGAATGAAGGTTCACATAACGCAAGATTGGATATTATACTTTAAACCAATTCAAACATGCTATCACCACTTTACCACATAAGGTAGTAACGCATTTAAGAGTATGATACTTGAACATATGCAGCCTATTGAATGATTAATAACACATCCAAGCACAGAATATAATAACTGCATGAGGTGTTAGTGGGTAGTACATGTTTGTTTCAAACATGGAGACTAAGCAACAGTAGGAGAAGGCTTGGAACAAACCCATGTTATGTCCTCGTTCCTTGCAATATGTACACAGTTTTAACAAGTTGGGGCATTCTTTATCATATATGCAACTGGTGCAACCTTGTAGTTATATATTTTTCCTTATTCTTGGCAAGAACCAAACGTTGTGACTTCACTAGCACAAGATATTAACATTTTACAGAAACAGAATTGTGCCTGAATAAATGTCCTAGAACATCCCAATTCATTAGGTATTAATTAAGTAAGAATGATCATGCATGGCTTCTCACATAATAACAATCAAAAACTGACATCGTATAACAATATATACTCGCTGCCACACACAGAAAAGAGAGCTTACTGAAGTGCATTTCCAGCTCGCCGAATCATGGAAGAAACTACAGCATTGTTGACCTTAGGAACTAACGTAATTAAGTCGATGTTTGAAAAACACAAAGGATCCGCAACACACTTTTGAAAAAATGAACACGTCGCCGCAGCATAACAAACGCTTTGAGTATCAAGCATAGCAAAAACCTACAAATCATCATTCATATCATAGTTCATCATCCAGGATCGAATTCGACTAAAACGATATCAGTTGTACTAACTAAATGCACAAATAAAAAACAAACAAACAATTCAAAACCAATATAGATTCCGAAGTACCTTGATCATGAGATCAGGAGGCAGAGGCCATACTACGGCGTTGTGTGAGGATGATCGTTTACGATCGGACCGTTTTCCGGCTTCGAGGAGAAGAGAGCCGAGGTGAAGAGCGCGTTGGATCAGGTCATTTTGATCGGATCAGAAGACCTAGATTCGATGAGACTGTCGAAAGAGGTGTTGATTGAGTCGTAATCGAAGAAACCTAAGAAAGATTTCAACACCGCATCGTTGTCAGATTCCGGCAACATAGTTGATTGAGTTTTAGCGATGGAAGGATCAGAACAACAAGGGCGTTTGGCCATGGAAGGTCCATGAAGAAGGGGAAGGGTGTCCATTACGAGTGGTGAAGAAGAGGGAGTTAACAAAACCTTGCTTTTTCACCAGTTACCTAATAACTTCATTCGTAATCGTCGAGTCAGAAGGGTTATAAAGTAATGACTATTGATTGTAAGAAACAATAATATTATACAAGTTGATAATGATTAGATGAACTTTTTGTTATTTAAGTTATTATTTTGATGACGTTAAAATGTTTGTCAAATAGTTATTTAAAAATAACATTTATTTAATGTTAGAGGTAATATTTGACTCATGATTGTACTATGGGTACAGTCCTCTTCCCGCGGGAGTCCCCTTTTCTCTCATGTATTGCCTTTACTTTAGGATGCTTATTGGGCCTACATTTTGGGTTAGTGGGTTTCATTTGTACATGGGAATTTTGGGTTAGTGGGTTTCACATGTAAACGGGAGTATGAGAATCAAGTTAGTGTTTACATATGGACCCGTAAGAAAAAGATAGTATTTGTTGTGTATTTTTGGTGTTTGCTTGCATGAATGAGTATCTATAGGTGTTTTGTATGATAATTGACTAATTGTAATTATTGTAACATCTTAATTTTTGGTGTTTTCTTGCATGAATGAGTATCCATAGGTGTTTTGTATGATAATTGTAACATCTTAATTTTTGAGGGTAAAATAACTTTTGTTTTAATCAATTATTTAAATAAATAACTAAAAGGCCAAAATAGATAAATAAAGTCACACTAATAAGAATTAAATAATCAAAACGAACTGGAAATTAATGTTGACTTTGAACTAGAAATATAATACGAGGAAATTGTCATTCATATATATATATATATATATATATATATATATATATATATATATATATATATATATATATATATATATATATATATATATATATATATATATATATAAAAGAAATCTAACTATTTCTATAAATATATTGAATATAATAATATTATTTTTTTAAGACGTCCAAACTATTAAGCTTGAAGTACAACCCATTTATAATATAATAATATTAAAACTTTAACCATATCCTTTATCCCTTAAAAATCTCGTATCAAATTAATAGTAGAATTCATTTGCAAATTGAACCCGTCAATCTCAACATTTCAACCATTTGAAGCGGTCAATGTCAACAATTTATAGAGGATCTCTTCTCTCACATTGGTAACAAACAATCTCATAATATCTATCTTCGTAATCCCTTCAAAATAAGAAATATACGCACACTCTTTCGAAGAACCCTAACCAGTAACCAAGACAGTATAACCACCACCACCACAGCCGCTCTGCCTCCTTTCGCCTTCAATCAACCACTATCACGACTACCGCCCTTCCTCTCACCCACGACATGAACTTTCTTTTGGAACATAACATTTTTCTTTAAAAAAATATCGTTGAAAGAAGCTATTTGTCCCCGCCGCTGTGCGCGGGTAACGGCTAGTATGTATATATATATATATATATATATATATATATATATATATATATATATATATGGACAATTGTTAGGAATAATAAACTTCGTGTTTTTTTTTTTTTTTTGCAGAAATCGTCCTTGATTTATGCTGGTGTTTCTTATTTTGGCTTAGTTGTTATGTGTTTGTCCTCTAGGCAGTATATGATATTTTTTGCTAACTTTCTATACACGTGCAGATCTCGTCTGATATTTTGGCTTAGTTGTTATGTGTTTGTCCTCTGGGCAGTATATATATATATATATATATATATATATATATATATATATATAATAATAATAATAATAATAATAATAATAATAATAATAATAATAATAATAAACTCACTAAAGTAGAACAAAATTGTATTTATTTATAAAATGCAGAAAAAACTTTTCCTTACAATGCAACTTTAAATGAAAACTATGTTATTATATATTTCCTAGCAATCTATCATAACTCCTAAGTAGCAGTTCAAGAATCCGATCTTCGAACCATGCGATTGAAATCCATCTTCACGAACAGATTCATCATACTCTTCCTTTAAGTTGCCTTCCATTTGCTTGATCCTGCCAAACATCAAAATGTAACAGAGATTCCTCAAGCACGAGTTCAACATCCAGTTTGAGAGGTGAGTTTTCCTATAGTAGAATGGGTCGAAGGTAGGAAAAGGCCGACCCATATATGTTATGTGTATGACTAGTAGCTGAGTGTGGGCGGGGCCCGTATCTCGTAGTTAGTAAAGTGTAGGCGGGCCCGTATCTCATAGCATTATTTAAGTATGGATATATATGATTGTTTGATCTTTGTAGATGCACTTGTCATCTGTGTGATACTTGTATGCATGTTAGTAGTTGAGTGTAGGCGAGGCCTGTATCTCATAGTAGCTAAGTGTGGGTGGGGCCCGTATCTCATAGTAGCCGAGTGTGGGCGGGGCCCGCATCTCATATTAGTCGAGTGTGGGCAGGGCTCGTATATCCCAGTTAGTGGAGTGTGAGTGGGGCTCGTATCTCCATGAGTGTAGGTGGGGCTCATATCTCCTAGTTACATGTATATGTGTATGGTATGTGGTAGTTTGGGGGAGCTCACTAAGCTTTGTGCTTACAGTTTCAATTTTGATTTTAGGTACTTCTGCTAGCAAATGGAAAGGTTCGTGATGATCGCATGACACACCATAGTTTTAGCCTGAGATATTTACTCTGATATTAATATGAGATTGTTATGTTGATAGTTATGACATTTTGTGATACATGGTTTATGATGATGATTTTTATGGTTTTATTAATGATCTAAAAACAAAAATTTTGAACTGTATTTTTGGGATATTTCAGTTTATATTTCAAAACTTTTGATAAATTTACAAATCAATCAAATATATACGAAGTAGTTGAATTGACTTTCACAATTTATTTCCTAATCAAAAATATAATAAAATTCAATTTTTTCTTTTTAAATTTCAAAAAGTCTTCAAATATCGAATTTGGTAAATTTCAATTTCTTTCAAAACATTTCATGAACCAAAAATTCTTATGGATTGTTGAAAGAATAACATGTCATATTATGTTATCAAAGGCTTATGGACTTACAGTTGTAAGGATGGTTGGTCCATTGTTTTTTAAGCTTTATACAAATAATAAAAATGGGTTACAATTTTGGATCAGCAAGAGACACCATGGATAGCAACAAATTAGTAACATATAGCGACATATCATTGAAAATTTAAAATTTCGGGGTTGTTCAGGACACGGTGTGTGTACGGTTGCACAGGCAACACCTCCTCAAGCCTAGTTGTGAGAATGTGAGCATTGAGTAGGGAAAAGATATAGAATTATGTTGTGAAAAGATAAATATTATAAAGATTTTCAACATTACATATGTAAGTTTTAAATTTCCAAAATTTTATATGCACATTTACAACCCTTAGGAGAAAATTTTGTTTTCTAATGCCTAAGGCAATGTAGGAGTGGGGCGTTGGGAGACCCTCGCTAGACACGCTATACACCGCCCCTAGCATACACTAGGGAGCTCGCCACCCATGCATCGCCATCGAGAGAGAGAGAGAGAGAGAGAGAGAGAGAGAGAGAGAGAGAGAGAGAGAGAGAGAGAGAGAGAGAGAGAGAGAGAGAGAGAGAGAGAGAGAGAGAGAGAGATGTGATTGGTGGTTGCCCTATTGACTAGAATTCAATCCATCTTTGACAATTTTATTTTTTTAAAATCTTTTGTTTAATAAAAAATCGGATAGGTACATTTTAGCACTCGTCAATACCGTATAGTGTTTGATTTAACTTGATGTGATCGTCTGCCACTTTGAGTAAAAGAAGCTTTTGATGCATGTGTTCTAAAAAGACACATGCCCCCCAATCCATCGACCATAATGCCACCCATGCATACACCCACTAACTTTGATGATAGATAGATAGATGTTTAGTACTGCTCATCAACTTATATGCCTTTCTTCTTTCTTTAACTAAAAGTTACTTCTATTTTTGACTACAAGACATTCTAAAATAGTTGAACATTATCCTTTTTATACGATTTTCACGCCTCTCGTTTTCGTGATAATATCTTAAAAATCAGAAAATTTCAGATACCATTTTCACTGACAATTCTTTCTGAACATGGCGACATGCTATGCTATGTAAGAATAATATATATATATATATATATATATATATATATATATATATATATATATATATATATATATATATATATATATATATATATATCAGTCTTTTCAAATTATCGTTTCGAACATTACTTTGGAAATATGAACATTAATTGTCTCAGGATCGCAGTACGCCTTGTAGTAGAAGGTTTTTGCAACGGTGAGGAAAGTCTGTTTTAAATCCTGATCAAGATCATCCGGTGAGTCGCTGAGCACGAGTTGCACGAGTTCTTGCATTTTGGAATCTATCGAAGTGCTGATAGTTGTACTGTTGACTTCCATGCAGGTTCGATTCTGAAAACGATTGAGAAAAAATTATTACATTTCAACACGATCGAATTAGAAACAGGCTTGAAATGTGGCAACTTGCATTTACGTGGGATATTTCGTGACAGATGTTATTAATGACGGATGAGAGGAGTCTGTATTGAGGATGGGCTAAGAGTTCGTTGGACACCCATCGGCCAGCCGTCATGTTTATCGTTTGTACTATCAGTTCCGCTTGTCCTTCCATTACGTCTACGCCTTGTTGCCACCTCATCAACCACATCTCCCACTATAAAAGTACAATGGTTAGCGACAGCCTATATATGACTGGTCAAATAGTTAAAAAAAACCCTCGATCATATATATATATATATATATATATATATATATGGAAAGCTTACGGCATGGTGAAGCTGTGGATGGATGTCTCTACGATGAGTCATAAGAACGTCCAAAGCGATCTCGTGTAGGGTTCCTTTCAGTGCAACCATCAATCCATGCCATGGCTTCCCGTTTCTTATATCATGTAACCATATAATTAAATAATAGAAATTATATGCGAACAATTAATTACTTTTTGAGACACCTAAAACGGTTGTCGCTATATGGCGCGAGAAGAAACTCACTTGGCATGATGGATAGAATTGGATACGTTTCTGAAATCCTCGACAAACTCTCTCCTATGCTCATCGGAGATTTTGAATGAGTAGAAAAACGAGGAGATGGTGTCGACTAATGTAGTAGTTTTAGCCCATGCTATCCGTTCTTTGGATCTTTCTGGCTCGAATACACTAGCCGCCGCAAGGTAGTATGACAACAAAAGGCTCGTGACGTCACTCGTCCCAAACCGTTCCATACCAAAATCCACATACCATCTGCTTAAAAATGGAATTTTTAGAGTATATATCGACAATTCATTCAGATCATTCGCTAAGACAAGATAAGTTTTCTAGCTAGGACGATTTTACTTGATGACGTCTAGATGAAAAGGGCATTTCCCTCGTTTGGAAACTAGAGATCGATAATGACTCACTTTGCGTTGGGACAAAAAATTCGAACCGGTCACAAATATTGCCAAATTTCTTATAGTAGAGTAGCCTACAACAGTTGAATAGCAAACTTACTGTTGCATAGTGTTCCATTCGAGGTGATGTATTGCTAGACAGTTATTGTAATCCAATTTAGCCATCTCAAGATACGTATTATTGCTCACATTACCCATCCTGCATTTTCATTAAACCGTTATAATATATACCAGTCGTCGGAAGTGACCTTTTATATATATATATATATATATATATATATATATATATATATATATATATATATATATATATATATATATATATATATATATATATATATATATATATATATATATATATATATATATATATATCATAATTAGATAATATACGTATTATTTTTTTTGGGGCCCAGCTGATATGTATACGATAAATACAGATCACTTAATCAAGACATAAATTCGAATGGATATAATTAAAATTGTCGGATACCCAAAATAGTTACGTAAGATCATAGAAAGCTATATACAATTCCCAATGTTTGTTTGATTGCATCTTAAGCGATAACCAGAAATGCACGTGTAGTAGCATGCACAAACCAATATTGTGCAGAGAATTTATGTGCGTATGTATATCCAGATCGATCGAAGACAAACAAACCAACGCATTCACGGGTTTTAAAAGAGGTGAACGTACTATTGTCTTCCGCTGTCGTTTTGAAAGTCATCTTCAAATGGCAGATATATGGCCGTGGCAAAAAGCAAAAGTTGCTGTCTTGTAAATTAAAGTTGTTCGATTTCTAGATTTATATGTAGTTGTAATAATTAATACCTGTATAGGGTTTTCCCGATCCAAACGTCGTCTTCACCTCCGTATTGCTCCAAGTAAAATCTTGTTTCGAGTCGGGGTAAGCTCGCATACCATGGGACATCTAATGCGTATTCAACCTGTAGATCATATATATTTGATTATGAACACCTGTCGCAAAATGTTATAAAATCAATATCTTCATATATATATATATATATATATATATATATATATATATATATATATATATATATATATATATATATATATATATATATATATATATATATATATATATATATATATATATATATATATATATATATATATATATATATATATATACCTCGCCTGGCAAGTCCTTGGCGATGATCCATTTATCAAGAAGCTCGTTTGTCGATTGTTTCTCCTTCAAATAGTTATACGAAAATTTCTTGGCATCTTCGAGAATTTTCTCATCGGGGAAGAGCACCTGCGAAGCCCTAAATAAATTGAACATTCCGGTCACCGCTTGTGTTGTTTGCCCTGGGAAGCACACAAATTTACCATCTTTCTCGAATTGTCGAAACACATCTGCCACAAATTAACATGCTCGTTAATCTTTAATGCAGTCACCTGATTGATCGAGGTGATCATCTAAAAACTGACCTGTAGTAACTTTATAGCCGTGCATTCTTAAAACCCTAAATCCCATCGCGGTGTCATCAATATCTTGTACGTTAGAATTCTTCGCCCAACAAATTCCGTCCTTCGTCCAATACCTGAAACCATATTCAATTCCATCATTTTAATTACCAACGCCGACGACTTTATTACAAGTTCTACTTTTGATCGAATTTGCAATATACCGGTATATATAGTCAACGCAATCCTTGATCTCGGAATCGAAATAACGCGAAATCCCAAGTCGTTGAAGGCGATCAACGACCCAAATATGCTCAAAAAGATCCACTGGGTACACGTTCGGAACTATAACAAAAAAAAAAAAAAAAAGAATATGATCATATTCCCTAAGTAGAAAGATTTCTTTTTATAGAACAAAAAAAGGGTTCTATATATAACACCAAACATACCTCCACCATTGAATTTGGTGACAGCATCTGTAAGATACTGCAGACACTTTTGATCTTTTGTTTGCATGAGTGCAAAAGCAGTAGATGATGGAGAAAACAGAAATGACCCATCTATGCACTGCAATTTTAGAAGCTTTTCCCACTCCAAATCTGGCATTCCTTCCAAGCTATGAAGTAAAGTTGTTGGCACTTTGTGCATTAAGCTCTTCGGTATCCTTTTCCACACAAAAAAAAAAAAAACGTCATAAGTACATTCGTGTTTTTGGTATTAATTTCCTAGTGAAAGTAACGAACATAATTTCTTTCAATAATTTTTTTTAGTTTCGGGAAAAAAAATACCGACTTTGTGAGCTTCAGGTTTCGTCTTGCATAGATTTCTTTCAAGGCGGGAGAATCCTCGGGGACTTGAATGTCTAGTTTCCTTGCAATATCAATGAGCGAAGGGAAAGCTACTTCAAAACCGATCGGCATGTGTTCTGGATTTTCCTCTTCAAGTTTGCTTATATTGTCATTCAGAAATTTCAGTCCTGTGTATACATGTTTGATGGTTTAATTAGTGAAATTATTTCTATCGCAAAAGGTTCCATTAGGCATCGCTAAAACCCTCGTAAATATTTAGCAACAACAACCAAATTCACCATAAAGTTTTGTTGATGTAAATTCATTCTACTCATAATCATATTTTCAGTCTAATTAAATAAATAATTGAGTCATCATCGTTCATGGCATACTTTCAGTCTAAATAAATAAATACTTGAGTAAATTACACGAATGGTCCCTATGGTTTGAGGTAATTTGCATGTTTGGTCCCTAACTTATTTTTTTAATTCGGAAGGTCGCTATGGTTTGTTTTTGTTACACGTTTGGTCCCTAATGTTTATTTTTGTTATGCGTTTGGTCCCTGTTTTATCTAAAAAGACTATTATTTAAAGAGAAAAAAATGATGGGGTAGGTGAGGTAAAGTGAGGGGTAGGATTAGGGGTGTGTTTATTTAGATAAATTAAAAAAATCAAGGGTATAATAGTCTTTTTAGGTAAGATAGGAACCAACCGCGTAACAAAAACAAACAGTAGGACCTTCCGAGTTAAAAAAATAAGTTAGGGACCAAACGCGCAAATTACCCTAAACCATAGGGACCATTCGTGTAATTTACTCTAAATACTTTGAGATGATAACGAATAATGTTTAAGATTGTACGATCTTAAAATAAAGTAAAATCATGTTAATTTATTGTTTTTTTTTAAAGAGAAATCATGTTTACTGTTGTGATGTACGAATAATGAATTGTGACCAACTGTTACCTTTTTGGCATTTACCGGGATGAACTTTCCAAGAAGTTAGCGCGATAACACATGCCAATGTATTTATGATCCGGTCATGAGCCGAAAAGATCAAACGGTCGCCCCATGATCCGTCAGGTAGTTGATTTTTCACAATCCACTCTAAACTTGACGGAAACTCGGGGCGACCATTTCCGTTAATATCCTGAACGAGTGCAACCCAAGCTGTGTCATAAGCCGATACAGTTATCTCTCCTTCATCCATCGATCCCAACATCACTTTGATCCTCTCGACAAACCCTTTGATCTCATCATTCGGATACAAAATCTTCTGTTAGGGTTTGAGGCATGATGAGAAAATGTTAGTACCAAACAAATTAAAAGGCCTTTTACTTCAAAATATAACTATAGAAGGTAAAAATGAGATTATAAGTACAAAATAGCACCTTTTCTTTATCCAACTCATCCTCCACGATGTCATTTTGCCAGTTTATAAATGGTATACCATTTTTTTGAAGTACATCAAAGTATTCTACACCATCACATATAAAGAAATATTATATTAAAAAAATATATAAACAAACAAAAAAGTTACATATTATCTTTAAAAGTAATTTTTTGAATAAAAGGAAATAAAATAAAGCTCTATTTATAGTAATCGGACCGTTTGATTAATTAAATTACATTTTTTTTATCTCAAATATTATTAATGAGTAATCTTGACACCCATAAAACAATGAATAAAATAAATGTTAAAATATTTTATTCTAATTAATAAGGATCAGAAAAGGAAGTTCTTTTTATGGGATATATGCATCAAAAGATTAATAAAAGAAATGTTAACATTTTGGGATACTTACCTTGTGTAGGAGACTTTGATACGGCTTTGCATTGGATTTTCGATCCAGTAAGGACTACACTGCCTGTAGACCAATTGCAATAATTAAAATTTAATTTATGAACAATAAAGAAAAAAAAAAAAAAAAAAACGGGATTTTCCTATAAAGAATTGAGTGCTTGAGATCGAAGCAGAAAGGAATAAAGTTACAATGATGATGATCGTATTCTACTGCTCCAAATTGAGTGATGAAAACAGTGGGATCCAACTCACGCGCATAGAGAGATAAAGCTCTAATCTTCGCAACCGCAAGAACAAAATGATTAACCAAAATTAAAGAAATTTCGTAATTCCCCATATACGTTAATTAAAGAAATCTCAACGGTTTACCAGCAATGAGTACTTGAAAATTACGACAAGAGTAGAACTGTTTTATCGACTTTAACTTGTATTCATTAATTCACATAAACATATGTATATATACAGTATACGTGTAAGTATATATATACAGGCATAAATACAGATACTACGAGAGAGAGAGAGAGAGAGAGAGAGAGAGAGAGAGAGAGAGAGAGAGAGAGAGAGAGAGAGAGAGAGAGAGAGAGAGAGAGAGAGAGAGAGAGAGCACTACCACTGGATGGAAGGAGGGATGAAAGACGATGAGAACCTGCCGCCGGTGAGAACCGGGGGTGGAAGGTTGGAATCGGAGAGGAGATCATCGTCTTCATGGCGATTGGATTATAGGATTTTGTACTTTTAAACACAGCTTTTGCGCTGAAGAGGTAACGATTTATAGCCTTTAAGAATAATATATATATATATATATATATATATATTTAAAGGTTCTTCACTTATTGGATGGACATCACTCTCTATATATACGAATACCTGTATCTAAAATAACAAGGGGGTGTGGGTGGACGGTAGGAGAAGAAGACAGAAAGGAGTTCCCAAGAGATACTCAGAAATGTGTGCATGGGATCATTGTTGCTACCTTATAATCTAGTAAGAATCTTGTTGCCAACAAGCCTTGTTTTGTTTTAGTCTACACAACACACACACACAAACATATATATATATATATATATATATATATATATATATATATATATATATATATATATATATATATATATATATATATATATAATCTAATCTCCCTATACTAATAAAAGAGTAGTTTTTTTTACCATTTTTCACTATATTAGACCTCTTAATTAATGTGTTGTCACTTGTTAATTTATTAGTTCTTCATTTTAAATTTATTAAACCTCCTCATTAATGTGATGCTATTTTCAATGTATTTATTCTCTATTTTAAATTAAATTTTAAAATTTATATTATTGTTTTCATTAATTCACAAAAAAAGTGTATTATGTATTAAAAATTATTTTTATATATTTATTTGAATAAACGATTATAATTTCACATAACTAATAAAAATATCTCTTAATTAGTAATTTATTTAAAATAATTGATTAATGATTTTGATTTTTTTTATTATAAAAGTTTAGTTATTTTTATAACCGTGATTCCCACAAGTTATAAACAAGTAAAAGAATAGTTTTAATCTCATTTTGACATGTGTTACACATTTTTTTTTGTCATGTGTCACCCTATTAAACCTCTTAATTAATTATGCTACTTGTCAACCTATTAATTATCTATTTCAAAATTTAAAATTTTAACTTTAATTACAATAAATTAATAACAATGCAATAAAAATTAAAATAAAATTAATATAAATTATAAGATGATATAATTTCATATATTTATTTAAATTAACGATTATAATTGATTAATAATTTTTTGTTCAAACTATTAAAGTTTAATTAATTTTGTAGCCGTGGTTTCACGGGTTATAAACTAGTGTGTGTGTGTGTATACACACACACACACACACACACACACACACACACACATATATATATATATATATATATATATATATATATATATATATATATATATATATATATATATATATATATATATATATACATTCATGTGAGACCAATATATTTTGTAAAACGGGTTTACGCAATCCTAGTCACTCATTTTTTAAATAAAAAACATTTTTAAAATGCAAAATAAATGAAATTTTTCAAAAAAATTTAAAAATATTATTTTTATTACTTTTTTTATCCATAAAATAAATAATTAAAAAATTAAAAAAAATTACCTTCTTTTTGAAATATCAGTGAAATATTCTAATAAAATATTTAAAATATTTTACATATCTGACAAATCTACTAGAATACTAGAATATTTTAACATTCTAAAAATTACATTGGAGTATTTACAATGAAATATTTTATTAGAATATTTTACGTATTTTTCATAGTGTGATGCGCTGCGATCATGCCGACTCATTTCCTTTCGAAGTAGAAATACCTAAAACCAAAACTGAAAAGCGTAAGCACAAAGCTTAGTGAGTTCCCCAATCATACCACATATCATACAATAAACATACTGCATAGCATATTCGTGTGTTGTCTTACCCTTTCGGTCTCTTTCAACGGGATACTACCGAGCATATTTGGGTACTGGCCTACCCCTTCGGGCTCTTTCAACCGGATACCGCTTAGCATATATGGGTGTTGACCTACCCATTCGATCTCTTTCAACCGGATACTGCCTATAATATCTGGGTGTTGGCCTACCCCTTCAGTCTCTTTCAATCGGTTACTACCTAGCATATCTTGGTGCTGGCATACCCCTTCGGTCTCTTTAAACCGGTTATGGGGTATATTTCACACTTACCACTACCATATAATATCCTAGCATATAAGCACATAAATCACATATTGCCTAGCATATTTGGGTGTTGGCCTACCCCTTCGGCCTCTTTCAACTGGTTACAAGGTCTACTTCACCCCTATACTACCACATAATAACATAGCATACAAGCACATAAATCTCAAAAGATAGTGGCATACCAGACAATTATCACAAAGACAATCATCTCTACTGTAAACAACTACTAGTGGCCGACATTGGTGCCTTCGACCCACTTATACTGGGAAGGTAACTCACCCCGAAAACTGGAAGTAGCTGAATAGTCCCATGCTCTGAATATCAACCCAACTCAATCCCCTACACATAAAAATTCCCTTAATTACCCTTTCATACTCATAACCCCTTAAGGGTCAACTTTGGTCTAAGTCAATGTCAAAGTCAACGCTCCGAGTTGACTCAACTCGTTGAGTTTTCCCTTCAACTCGCCGAGTTCCCATGAATCACAGAATCATGAAATCGCGATCTAACTCGTCGAGTTTTCCTCCAATTCACCGAATTCTTCCTTTTCAACAAAATCGGGACTCCTCAATTGTAACGTCCTGTTCCGAATCACTTTCCTAATTCAGGATGGTGGCTCGAGGATAGGCTATCGTATGGCTTAGGGCCTTTGGAAATGGAGATTTAAACCCATTTAGGTGTAGAGGATGTAATTTAGGTAGTCTGGGAGTACGCCCAACGTACTTGTATAAGTGTTTCGAAGTCAGTCACCCTCCCTATACCTTTGCATGCGAGCCACGTTTCATGCATGGTCCTTTTGGGTTGCCTTCACCATAGCAACTTGACAAGGTAATTTAAGGAGAGAAAGGATATTATGATTTATTAATATATTATAAGATTAATATATTAAAAGAGAAATCATACTATTTAATTAATATTGGTCATAAATTAATTAGAAATTAATTTGGTGACTAAAAGAGATTAATTAAATAAAGGGGTAAGGAAACCTAATGGACTAAGGGGGAACGAAATTAACTGTCAAATGTATGATAGTTAAGTTTTGGACTAAGGAAACCTAATGGACTAAGGGGGAACGAAATTATGATGAAGGATCATCATATTTTCGTCTAAGGGCCTTATTCCAAAAGGTTCCTTGGGCTGCTTGATGGCTAAGTTATCAATTAGGGTTTTGACTGAAACCATAGCATCCAGCAGTATAAATAGGGACCCCTAACTCCCAAATTCGGCCACTTGCTTCCAAGGAAACCCTAGGGCCGAATTTAGCATCCTCCCAGCTCTCTCATATAGTTTCCTTCTTGCTTGTGGTGTTTGTAAGCCATTAGAGGAGTTACAATTGTGATTCTAAGCTCCAAGAAAGAAGAATCAAGCTTCCATTAAATAGGTAAACATCTAGACCTGATTCTATATGTTATTTTTTGATATATGTATGCTAGATAGGGTTTATAAGTCTGGGATTCATTGCATGTACAATAGAGAAACCTAGATCCAAGCATTTGGGTTTGTATGAGCATATAGGATGGTTCTAATGTATAAAACCCATCAGGTTCTTTATATAGTCACATGCCCTAAAAATTAGGGTTTAGGGTATCTGAGAGTACGTTGGGCATACTCCTCCCACACCTGTGATCATTTTACTCTACCAAGTTGGGCGTACTCCCAGCTTACACTGGGCGTACCCAAGCGGACACGTCATACTTCCCTTGCATGCATGGGACTTGCTTGCCAAACATTTCCATTAGGGATCATTTATGCCAATAACTTCAAAGTGCTATAACTTCTTTCTTCTAAGTCTGTTTCCGACGAACTTTATATCCACGAAAAGGTGGCGAGAAGCCTTACGCTCCTAGATACACACCCAAGCCTTAAACCTTCTGAATAAATCCTGAGACCCATAAAAGACCGAATCGCTTATATCTTGGGCCTCTGAGACTGCCACCATAGTACTTTTCAAAACGGGGTGTTAAAGAATGGCTCACAATCACTCACAGTAGCTTTAGGGTTTCGAGATTTAGGTTTAGGGACTTGGAAGCTAGAAATGAGGCCAATACCTTGGGATTAAGGTGTTTAAATAGGGTGCAAACCCCGTAAATTAGGGTTTCATGTCCGCCAGCTTACTCTTCGAGTTGAGGCCTCCTAACTCGTCAAGTAGCTCACTTAAAATATGTGGACCGTATGATCTCTACTCGACAAGTTTGGGGCTCCCAAATCGTCAAGTTTCTCTATAAAATAGAATGAACTATAAGTTAAATACATCCCAGAAACCAGGCACCACATAAGCGTTTATGAGGATTGTAAATATTTAGGGCTTGGGAAGTGTTTAGGGTTTCTTATAACACAAATGCATGCATTGAAGCAAGGCATAATCAATGGGTTCAAATTGGATTGTTTTATACATATATTGGTGAGCAATGTCTTGGCTATGATGTATAGAAATAAGTTTTGATTTGGGACAATAACAAAACAAGTGTGGGGTATTTTGGTATTGTTGCATTTATACATTTGTTTATGCAGTATCTCAACACATTTGAGCTATAATTTGGGTGAATATTAAGATATTTGGTACTTATTAGTATCAATTCAATTTTTGTAGTTAAAAGAAGGCATTCAAGAATAGGCTAAAATTGTACAAAGCTAGAAGATGAAGGTTGGAATACGATTTAAAAAGAGAAGAAGCTTCAAAATCGTGTATCAAGAAGATCACCACGGCGCGGTAATTTCTTTTCCACACCATGGTGCCATGAAGATTCTCGATCAAAGAAGACTTCCTTGTTGAATACAATTAGGAGGCATTGACCATGACGTGGCAAACATTTGGCCACGACATGTGTGACATCCCCGGTTTCGTGGTCAGAAAATGACCGATTTGTTTATGCTTTATTTTAAAATCAGAGTAATCGTTTAAAAAAAAGAGTTGCAGAATTTGTTCCCGAAGCAAAATATGATAAGAATTTATAAAAGCATTTCTTTAAAGAAATGTATTTTCATTATATAACAAAATCTCGGGATGTCATGTTCAATACAAACCAAAAGCATAAACAGAAAAAATAGACCTTACAACAGTTATTCATAACTACTGGCCTACAATCCAAAATCTCTCGTTATGTCAGCCAACTTATGCTCTCGTACCATAACCTGTAATACAAAGAAAACTAAGAGGGTCAGGCTTGGGAGCCTGGTGAGCATATAGGGTTTTCAACCCACAATAATATAATTATTATATTCAATTATTAAACAATCAATCCAATTACCCACCCCCACTATCTCCATTTATTTCTTAAAGATTTATCCTAAGAACCGATTACCCTTCTCCCATTCATTCCTAAGGATTTCCCTAACGAATTGACACAAATTCTAGTGCTGCCGAGGTTCTTAGATTACCTCTGGTGAACACGCAGTTCACAATAATTAAGGAACACCTAGTTCAAGAACACCTAATGAACACTTAGTTCCAATATTACCTAATGAACACTTAGTTCAAATATACCTGATGAACACTAAGTTCAAATATCTAATGAACACTTAGTTTGAATATCCCTGGTGAACCCAATCACCTAAGGTACACAGAGTACGAAAGCTCTTAGTTCAAACAATGTGATAGTAAAGTATATCTCGATCCTGCAAACCACTAATATTATAAACACATATAAATCATATTTCTAAAACAATATATCCCATCCCGTCGATCCCCACATACTGACCCTATACAATGATCTTACGAGATCTAGCCTAAGGAATCGATATGAACCAAAAACTGACGAAGTTGCTTCGGAAATTCCCTGGAAGAAAACGAGGATCAACAAAGACATCAAATGAGGGGAATGGAATAAGTTTCACCACAAACCTTCGTACGTAAAAGAAAGAACCACAAGACAATTAAGTCAGGGGTAGTTATCTATATAACAATGCCTAGGCGTGGTCCGACTATCGTGAGGTATTTTACCCCCGGACTCTCCCAATCCAGCATCGAACTTTGCCTAGCAGTGGCTTGAATATCATGAGGTATTTCACCCCCAGACGCACCCTATCCAACAATATAACACCAGACATACCTAGTAGTGGTATATTACCGACACACTATATTAGGCAGTCTACGAAGTTCCCTTAGTTACTTCGTGAAAGAAAACGCTGACATATGAAGCTCGGTCAATAACTTCATAAAAGAAACGCTGATTCCAAAGTTCTCTCAAAATAAAAGTATGGGGAAATACTACTAGAGTACTCCCGTACGCTCCCGTAACCGACACACAAAATTGTCAAAAAGACTTTGTACATGATAGTACTTCTGGCACATTATAGTACTTTGGTATGCGAAAGACTCGTACCCGAGAACATAATAGTACCCTGGCACAAGCAGCACCCAAGACACAAAGCTTTGAAAAGAACTTCGTACATAAAATGTACTTCTCTACGTAGGACGTACTCCACTGATCATCAATCTCACAACACACGTACGCTTAATAAGAGGCTACCCAATGTCCAAACTTAATGGACCTAAACATCCCTATTTAAGTCTTAACCCGTCACTACGCAAGCCTACAATGCCTATAATCAATTTTCGATACTATCTCCGTTTGGAAACGCTAACTATGAGTATACTTAACACAAAGTTTTAAGTAATAATATCATATATATACACATCTTAACACATATTGGACCATAACTGGTTCGTACGTTGTATATCATCAATTATATATATAACATACGTTTTGAGCAATAGCAAATAATTCACACACACGCGTACATACATATATATATATATATATATATATATATATATCATACTTTAGTAAATACTCGTATTAAAGTCACGTTCCTAAAAGGGACTATACACATGATACCTTATCAAATGAACACATAGTTCAAAAATACATAATCCGTACTCCAGGATCTTAAATTTGCCTCATTACCTAATCCATAATCTCGAATCTAAAACTAGCCTCTTGATCTGACCCATACTCCCGGATCTATAACAAGTTTATCTCTTTGCCCATGTTCTACCCAACATATTAGTAGATACAAAATACATATACGGTTTAACTCATTAAAATCTATATAATTCATCCATTCCACAATCGTCTCAAATAAACAACAATATATACACATATAGCATGTATTTCATAGCAAATACTTAATAATAATGTGTTAGAAGAAAGTGACTATACACTCACTTGATCAGAAGATGATCGGGCATCACTACGGCTTGTAGAAGTAGTATTCTTCGGTGAAACTATGATCTCTTCACACACCGGACTTCTCGCGGGCAGAACTTCAGCTCGGAAACTCTTTTCTTCTCGGTATATTCGGATCTTCAGGACTTGCTTCGGGTCTCGGGATGATATCGGGGCTTCAGGGGGGGGGGTTAAAAGAGGGCTTAGAGAGGGTATCGGGAGTGAGAGAGTGATAAAGTAGCAACCTAAATCGGTTGCCCTTCGATTTCTATTTATAGGGTTGGTTTTTTGGATTCACATCGTGAGTTCAGTCGTCATTAGGTGTGTCATCGCAACTTGCATCTGTCAGGCTCCAGAAGGCGTCAGAAGTCAGTTCACGTTGTGAACACTGTTTTCACGTCGTGAACTCTGACACAACTTTGGGGTTCGCGTCCCGAACTTCAGAAATTCATAACTTTCGCATACGAGCTCCGTTTTCAACGTTCATTTTTTTCAAACGTAGGTAAAAACAAGATCTTCAACTTTCGTTTAGAATTCGTCAGCTAATTTTGACTTTAATGTTTATTATATTATTTTTAGTAGGCTGGGACAGGAAAACTCCGTTATAAACTCATAACTTCTTCATCCGACGTCCGTTTTCGCCTGTCTTTTTACCATTGAACTACTATCGAAGAGATCTTCGGTTCTCATTTACATTGTTTCGGCTAGAAATCACTCGATCTCCTATTCGAACTTCGAGCTGCATATTGCTAAGCTGAAACTTAGAAAAATCATAACTTCCTCATACGAAGTCAGATTTGAACGTTCTTTTTATGCACGCTCTCGGTTTAACGTATTCTACAACTTTCATTTAGATCGCTAATGCCAAATATCGCTCTAACGTAAATTCACTATTTACGTCACGTTGTGTCGTGCCGGTTCTGTCGCGAAACTTTGACTGGTCATAACTTCTTCGTTATAACTCGGATTTCGACATTCTTTTTTATGTACGAATGCCTTGCAACATATACTACAGCTTAGTTAAGATTAATCCTTCTAAATAATATTCCATCAAAAAGTCATTTTTGATGCTTATCGTCTCTAAATTGACTAGCCCGGATCTACGGGTGTTACAGCATGATGACTAAGTTTTGGAGATATATAACCCTAACTTGGAGATGAACCACAGAAGAATATTATTGGAAGCCTTGGAAGTCATAATTCATTAGAGAAGAAAGATCGGAAGAGATCATCAGCATAATTACAGTTAATAACTCAAATAGCTTGTTTTCAATCATGTAGATAAAAGTTTGCTTCATTTTAATAGTTTTCTCTGCCATGATAGTAGGCTAAAAACCTCAACTTTCTTTTAGGGTAGAGAAGCTTTGAGACTATGATTTTATTCTACGATTACATATTTAATTAGTTGGTTATTTATTATATTAGCTTGATAAAGAACCTTATGTGTTAAAGTTTAATCTTTCAGGTTTATTATTGAGCATTGTTAGGGAGAGATGACCATTATATATTAACTTGTTTCAATCATATGATCTCTATGACCATTAGGTTTATATGACTAAGACTTTAACCATAAGCCCAGAGTTAAATAGAGAATTTTGTAACTTTAATATGTAAACACATGTGTAATGACCATTCACACATTAAAACTAAAGTTATGACCATTAATGACAGTGTACAATTCAAGTCTAGCATAATTCCAACTAAAAGTTAGTTTGTTAAATTACATGTTCCCTGGATTGCTGAGCTGGTAATTGTATTAAATCAGAGGATAGCGAATATGTCCATTATTATATGTCACATTAAGAATCAGTAACCAACGAAATTACATCCATTACACCAGCATATGAATAACCTGTTGGATTAGTGTCTAAGTCCATAACTATTTTGGTATGTACTTGACCCGATGGTGCATGGTCCTTTTGGGTTGCCTTCACCAAAGCAACTTGATTGGAGAAATGAATAAAGAGAGAGAGGATAATATGATTTATTAATATGTTATAAGAATAATATATTAAAGGAGAAATCATATTTGTTTAATTAATATTGGTCAATAATTAATTAAGAATTAGTTTTGTGATCAAATGTAACTAATTAAACTAGAGGGGCTGAATTGTAATTATGTGATAGTTACAAAATAAGGTAAGGATTATCTTATATATATGGTGAACGAATTTGAGGTGTAAATCCCTTAGAATTCGAGTATGATAAGGATTCAAGGATTATCTTATTGGTTGCTTAATGGATAATCAACTAGATAAGGATAATGACTGAAACCCTATCTCTACACCTATATAAACACCCCTAGGGCCATGAATTCGTGTATCCCTTCCCAAGAGGTCCTAGATACGAATTCTAACCTCTCACTTCTCTCTTTATACCTTCTCCATTTGCTTATGGTGTTTGTGAGCCATTAGAGGAGTGACACTTGTGACTCTATGCATTCCAAAGTCAATACAACGAGGAATTGGGATTGTTATTACTACATAACAATCAAGGTATGTTCTTAAACCTAATTACATGTTAATATGATTACTTGCATGCTAGAATTAGGGTTTATAGTCTTGGATTCAAAGCATGTACAATAGAGAAACCTAGATCCAAGCATTAGGGTTTGTATGAGCACATAGGATGTCTTATGACCAAAACCCATCAGTGGTATCAGAGCCTAGATTGGTTTCAATTGTATTGATGCATATTTGATCGAAATAAGCACTGAAAATCGATTTTTTGAGTTTCTGAATGTTTGACTCACCGAGTCACTTGGTGAACTCGCCGAGTCAGCTGTACTCGACGAGTCCAGGTCCAGACTCGACGAGTCAAAGGGTCTGACAGCTCAGATTCGCGATTTTCTTCCTGTTTTGGTTTTGGATAATTACCATAAACTTGCTTTTGTGATAAAATCCGAATTTTTCCATTATTATGCGATTATTCTTACCAAAATAGAAGATAATTGTCAAAATTTAGATAATCACTTGTTTTATTAGATAAAGTTTGATTATTTGTAATTTAGATTTGAATTATCTTGTGAAATAGTTTCAATTTATCCCTTTAGGTTTTATAGTTTAAATTTGAACCCCAAAAGTTTTGTTGTTTTGAAATTTAAATAGTTAAAACCCTAATGTTTTGAAATGTTTCAAAACTTGCCCTCAAGTTTTGGAATTTAAAAGTTGATTAAAGGTTTAATTAGAAATGTTAAATTCTAAAACTCTAGTAATGTTTTGAAAAGTTCAAATCACACCCTTATGGTTTTATTAATTAGTTAAGGAGTATAATTAAAAGAGGTTTAATAAATCCATAAAAGTTTAGGTTAACCTTTAATTGAATTAAAAGTGTAATTGTTAAAGTTAACCATATAGTATTTTAAAAGTATAAAATACACCCTATACTATATATAACATTAAAAGTCTAACATTATATATGTATGAGTAAAAGTCAGTCTTACCGTTAGTAGGCCTCATTCACGAAGCTGGTCTATAAGGGGTGTTTAAGGAAATTGCCTATAAAATGGCGATTGAATGGGTATCCACTCTTACCCACCGCACTCTTAACTAGTGGAGGGTCGTTAGCCGAACGGGTAGGATAGGACGAAACCTTCCATTATAAGTATAATGAAATACAAAGTAACTAAATGTTTCGCAAATTCCCAATCTTAGTTACTTAAGCAAAAGTGAATTGATGCAATTCCATGAAATTACACTTTGTGCCCTTGCGAAGACGTTAGTGGAGCGTGTGTGGTTTACCGGCACACTAAATGGTTCTAATCAAAGGTAGCGAAGGTGACTCAATGTTTGTCATAGTTTGGTGGAGCGTGTGTGGTTTACCGGCACATCGAATAGGTGATTGTAACATGTGAGGGCACCATGTAGTTTGCATGGTTATTCACACCCGCTTTGTGATCCTCGGCATCCCAGTCACAAACAAGAGGGGCATATCGAGATTTAAACATGCCATTGAAATGTTCAATGAATCTCAAAGGATCTAGGAGTTTTCATAGATTTAAAACTTAAATTTCTTTTTCGTTTTTCATGGTGGAAATTAGTGAATCGTCATTCACTTACCTTCAAATGTTCTGCATTTGGGTTACGGCATCCCTCTTCTGAGTTGTAGGATATTGTGTTGGGTCCTAGCCTTGGAATTTCATTTGGGTGATTTACCAAGGACTCAATCAATCAACTAACTTGAATTCGTTTTTCTCCCGATGTCAAAGTTCGACAACTATGGTCTTCTCAAATCCCGTGGAACAAGCATTCCACATGAAGATGATATTCCACGATTCGATCGAGGAACAAGAAATCATGCTTCACTTCCTCCTCCTCCTCCAATTATTCTCCCTAACCCACAAGATTGTAATATTGAAAAGTTCAATATCACTCAAGCCCTTTTGGCAAGTAAACATAAAGAAGGAAAGTCGGTGTGTACACACGTCCTGAGGATGAAGTCGCACATTGATAGACTAAGAATGATAGGATCCATTGTCGGTGAAGAGATGGCTGTTGATTGGGTTCTTCAATCACTTCCTAACTCATATAGTGAGTTCGTAAGAGAGTACTATATGATGAACCGCGACGTGACCCTTATAGATCTCACCTATATGCTTATTGCTGCTGAATCAGCAATGGTTTGGCGCAATAGAAAAGCAAAGTTGATTGGTGAATCTGCCTTCGACACCTCTGTGGATATAGACAATGGCAATGAAAGACATGCAATGATCGAAAAGTTTGATCATAAGAGAAAGGCGATGTCTGAAGTAGTTCCATGTGTTGTTCCAAAAGGAGTCAATTTGCTTTTATTGCCAAGAGAAGGGGCATTGGATACGAAGCTGCCCTATTTACCTAAGAGATCTAAGAGATGGGAGAGTCGAAACGTATGGCTCTAATTTAGGTAAAATCCATTAACTAACTCTTTTAAGCTTCATTCTAGGTTCTGAATACATAATGTGATAAGATTACATTTGATGTTTAGAAGGATCAAAGAAAAGAAAAGAAGCTTAAGGGAAGAAGTGAGCAGAATCTAACCATGAAGGAATGGATTTCGATTGCGTTTCTCGAAGATTAGATTCTTGAGCTACTACTTAGAGTTAGAATTAGATTGCTAAGAAAGATGTATTCGCATAAGTTTTTCAAAGAGTTGCATTGTGAAGGACAAATTTTTCCGCAATAAAATAAATTTTTATTTTAAATTTTATTTATTTATCCTTACAATGGCGTGTATGAAAAATTGATGTTAAAATTATTAGCAATAATGGATTTGTTTCTTATTATGTTATGGAAAGTCAAGAATTTACCAAATAGGGAGAGTTTCTCATCGCCCAAGTTTCAATTGGACAGAAATTTGGAATCACGCAACTTGGTTGCATGATGAATGAGAAATTCCATATTTGGAAATTAGACAAATTCATTGACAATGTGTCAAGTGAAGGACTAGGAGATCGAGTACACAAAGTTGTGTGTTGATCAAGTTCACCATAAGAATAACAAAGATATTCGTCATGATTTACTAAAAGGCTTAGTAAATATGATTATACTTACAAGATTAAGTGTAATTCTAAATTGATTAAAGGGTTTAGATCAATAGTAGAACGAATAAGAAGAATCATGTAGGCAGAAAGATAAGAGTTTCTCCATTCTAAGAAGAAGGGAGAGTGGCTTTTATGCTTTATGATAAGTCTTAATGATTAAGAACCATATCTCAATTGATCCTCTAAGTGAGTCTTGGTACAATTGTATGTCCAAGAAGAGGAATCAAAGATTGATGAAATGGTCAAATCAAGAAGACAATCATACTTTGTTCCAATAACAAGTCTTAAAGTTAAGATTGTGACAATGAGTAAAAAGTATTAAAGGTTTATAACATTCATCAAATGTGGAAAGTTGTGATGTCTTGGATAAGACAAAGACCAACTATGACCAATTTATGAAGTGTTTTGATACAAGCTACACTAACTCTTGAAAATTTGTTTGTCAAGAAATGTTTATTGACAAAAGAATCTTATATGTCAAAGAGTCAGTGGGAGTCTTAATGGTCTCGAAAAGTTTCAAGAACAAATCAAATAAACCTTATCGATCATCACTAGCACACGAGTTGAGGTTTACAACCTATCGTAAAGACATTATTTTGTTTCTGTGCCAATCCAATCGAGTTAATTATGCATGTGAGTCCTATGAGTTCTCATTTGAATGCGTAAAAAGCAAGGACCTTGATCAATGAAAGGTACATTGATAGGAAAAAGGTAAGATGCTTAACTACTTGGAAGACGTGGTGGTCAGCTGTGCTACCATAAGGCAAGAAATCAAGATTAAGAAAGTTCGATCCATATGAGTTTGAATTTGTCGTAAACTTTGGTTTTAACAAATTCGCATGGATAGGAACACATACACCGTTTAAATCTAAGTTTCATAAGATTTCCTCCTTCATGAAAATGATTGTGAGGAAATGCTTTCACTAAGAAAGATTTTAAGAAGATAATGATTGTAAAATTGCATTCTCGAATTCGATCATGGTTACGGTATCCCTTTCCATAATTTGAATTGTGAGGTTTGCCAATTAGTCTTAATTGTTAAGACACACATATGAACTATCTAAGGCAAAAGTGTATAAGTTCAAGAAGCCTTGATAAAAGATTATCAAAGCACTAAGTATTAGAAACATGAACTTAAGAAATTCAATAAGTATTGTTTTTCTGGAAGTTAAGATGTTTATGAATACATGTCGAAGCTAGTGGGAGCATAAGTGTTATGTTTTATAATAATCATCATGATAGTGGGAGCATAAATGTTATGATTGTATGATTATTAAGGCACGTATTGCATAGTTGGCAATATTAATTATAGAAAACAAGAGTCATACTTTGCAAAGTTGTAAGAGTTGAAAGGTTGTTTTGCTATAATTAAGGGAGAGAATATTATGCTTCATTTCAAATCTAAAGGATTAGATTGCGAAATGTTGATAAATTTAGTCAAAGGTACATAGTGTGTTCTTAAAATTTCGATTGTGATTACGGCATTCCTCTTCGCAATTCGAATTTTGAGAACATAGCAAATAAAACATTATGCGTCGTGTCCCATACGCTTCGGGTATAGGATCCATTGCGAATGCTTTAATGTTTGACCATTCTAAAATTTTCCAAATGTATAGTGCATTTAGAGGGAAAAGGGACTAGAATTGGTTTTGACTAAAATAATTAAACAACTATCAAAGGACAATCCAAAGTTTGACGAGGATTGGTCGCTTGCGAGTAGTTGGAAGTATAGTATTGGAAATTATGGAAGTGTTTCCATATTGGATGGACGATATCGACATCATTACGAATAGATAAGATTCTATTAAGAATGAGTTGTCATATAGAAAATATGGAAGTATGTCCATGTTGGGAAGTAAAATCTATGTCTAGATTAGAAACTTTATGCGAAAGGATGTTCAAAGGAATGTACTTTGAGTGAGAGACATCATATCTAAGGAATTGTCTTGTAACAATCTCCGATAGAGGAATTTGTAATATCATTGGCAATAGTCTTTGAGACTTTGGTGCAGTGACATTACAAAAGGATCGTTGCATAAAGTGTTAGAATCTAGTGTATTCTATAAGTAACAAGAATTTGACATTCTTACACTTAAGAAAATGGATTTGGTGTTGTAAAATGAGAATGATTGGAAATGTGTTCAATTTGTCTATTTCGCAAAAGTAAGAACCATAGGTAAACATTGTGTGCATGCTAGGAGCATGGGACAAGTGTTGGAATTCAAATGCGAAGTTGATTACCCGAAACGACAAATAATGAGTAATCGATATGGTGATAAATAAAACGTGTTTGTTTATACTCAAAGGTTTGAGGCCATATGGGATTAGTATTATTCTTGTGTTTCACCTTGCATGTTTTGACTTCCAGAATAATTGAGTTTATTAAGAATAATCGAATTATTCAAACGGGCCACAGTCGTTCATATGTTGGAAGTAGATATGAATGAAGACTGTCGTGAATTGGTGTGTGGATTGTCTAAAAGAGTATTAGACATAAGCAAATGTTTGCTGCAACGTTCATGAGTGCTTACGAATATGATTTGAGCATTGGATTAAACCCACGCTCACTTGGATCACTCCATGAATTGTATTACGAGTGATTGGTGAGACGATAACATCTTATATTCTTGAAACCGAGATGTGTGAGTTGTATCTTGCGAATCGGTTGCACATTGATAATATGTAAACGCACCAGTAACTTAGTGTTATAAAACATATTGTTGTGTGTAATTCGGTGAGTGAGTGCAAGCAAGCATTGTATCAAAGTTTATCCGTTCCTTTTATCCAAAGTAGGATAAAAGCGATATCTTTGGGCCCCTCGATGGTTTAGTGATGACATACGTAAATGCTCGGCCGGGCTAGGGCTAATTTGATTTGTTCAATTAGTCTGTCGTCATAAATCGGAAATCGAGAAGTAGTACAAAGAGAATGATTTGAAATCATATCTCATACGATATCTAGAATGGAGGAATATATGATCCCTTATCTAAGGACACGCGTATCTGATATGATCAGAGTTGACAGCGGCTTTGGAAAGCTACGATTGCAGATCAGGATCTGAAGTCATACGCAGAATAGTTGTTAGACTTATCCAAGTGGGAGACTGTTGGATTAGTGTCTAAGTCCATAACTATTTTGGTATGTACTTGACCCGATGGTGCATGGTCCTTTTGGGTTGCCTTCACCAAAGCAACTTGATTGGAGAAATGAATAAAGAGAGAGAGGATAATATGATTTATTAATATGTTATAAGAATAATATATTAAAGGAGAAATCATATTTGTTTAATTAATATTGGTCAATAATTAATTAAGAATTAGTTTTGTGATCAAATGTAACTAATTAAACTAGAGGGGCTGAATTGTAATTATGTGATAGTTACAAAATAAGGTAAGGATTATCTTATATATATGGTGAACGAATTTGAGGTGTAAATCCCTTAGAATTCGAGTATGATAAGGATTCAAGGATTATCTTATTGGTTGCTTAATGGATAATCAACTAGATAAGGATAATGACTGAAACCCTATCTCTACACCTATATAAACACCCCTAGGGCCATGAATTCGTGTATCCCTTCCCAAGAGGTCCTAGATACGAATTCTAACCTCTCACTTCTCTCTTTATACCTTCTCCATTTGCTTATGGTGTTTGTGAGCCATTAGAGGAGTGACACTTGTGACTCTATGCATTCCAAAGTCAATACAAGGAGGAATTGGGATTGTTATTACTACATAACAATCAAGGTATGTTCTTAAACCTAATTACATGTTAATATGATTACTTGCATGCTAGAATTAGGGTTTATAGTCTTGGATTCAAAGCATGTACAATAGAGAAACCTAGATCCAAGCATTAGGGTTTGTATGAGCACATAGGATGTCTTATGACCAAAACCCATCATAACCCTAGTGAATTAGCTGATCAAACTTAAACTAAAGTTCACTTTGGATATTGTTTTCTGGAATCGTTTTTTTTTTTTTTTTTGCATTTCTTAGTCGGTTTTATTTAATTAATTAAGTGAAGTCTTAAGTTTTCTGAACTTGCAAAATCAGAATCCTCCTCTTTTGAATTTGTTAATTTAGTAGCAAATAGTTTACTAAGAATCATTCTCGTTCCTTAAGTGTTCGACAACTCACACTAACTAAATGTACTAACTAAATCTAGATTGCAAAACGAATAGATACGCTTGCCTAACTGTGTAGTGATTTCAGAGAAACTAAGTACAGATTATGAAATTACCACATCAATTTCCTTATTAAATAATAGTAGAGGGTAAATTATACATTTGGTTTATTATTTAATAAGGAAAAAATGGAGATTATGTGATACAATTTACAAAGCACAATTGACATGGTCTCTACAGTATATGATTCTTATTCTCAAATAACAAAATTTTGCTATTTTTTCAGAAGTTGACATGTATTATTTAAGAATTTACTTTGTATCAAACATGCATTCTTCCAAATAGTATAAATTCTCAAAGAATTTAGTTTTTGTCAAATTCTTTTGATCCGAGTACGATGTAACATGAAAGTATCTCTTGTTCTAATAGAATTAAGGGGAAAGAAAAGCCAAAGTTCTAAATTTTATTCCCATTATCATGAATTTTGAAAGAATATTTGTCCAATAAAATATATAGTTGATGGTTGTATCATAACAAAAATATTAAATTCATGACACAATATAGTGTTTAATACAATTCTCTCTCTCTTTCTCTCTCTCTCTCTATCTATCTATCTATATATATATATATATATATATATATATATATATATATATATATATATATATATATATATATATATATATATATATATATATTATATTCAATTACTCTTGTATTTTCATGTTAATTCTCAAAAGAATTTGTTTTGAATTCTCAAAGAAATTGATTTAAATACCATCTTTGACACAAAGACCTTCAAATTCATATAAGAAGCATGTACCAAAAACAATTTAATAGCATTCAAATCCAAGATGTTGTTTAAGAAAAAATTCATGCTAAAGAACTCCATGAAGAAACATTGTCTTCACATCAAATTCATATCCATTTAATAAAATTCATATAAGAAACATATGCCAAGAAGAATCTAATGAGTTCCATTCTAGCTATTCTAGCTACCGGAGCAAAGGTATTGATAGATACATTTTATTTACTTATTTTCATAGTTTACTTTAGTATATTTTAATTTAATTTTAGTTAACCATCAAGTATAGCCTCTATTGAACTGCCATCTTTGTTGATCGATTTCGATGCTCACCACCAAATCAATTATCAATGGTCAACACCTCATCATGATCAATTGCCGTTTCTCATCTTGATTGATTATCGATTTTTAAGTTGAATATTTGATATTATTAATGGAAATACACATACACACACATATATATATATAATATATATATATATATATATATATATATATATATATATATATATATATATATATATATATATATATATATATATATACACACACACATAAGTAGTATACAAGTAGGTTCATGCGAAAACGCGAAAACAAATTTTATCTTATCAAAATTAAACACATGTGTTATAAAAATTAAATTTGTTACCAATAAATTAAAGATAATAAGTTTATATTGGACGGTGTGATGATAATATAGATTTAAATACGGTTTTAACAACTGTCTTTTTTTTCACGTCCTTCACCGCTTTTAAAATCAAGTTTTTCATAATAAAAATATCAAAAAACATGTTCTGTTAATGGATTAATCAGCGAATGTTATGCCACGTTAAGTGGTAACTTGGCGAAAACCGGCATTTTTGGCGTATTTAAGTTTTTAAGTTAAAAAATTGTATTTAAGGTCAAACCAATAAAAACCAACAAATTTAAGGATTTTATAATGATATTCCTAAATTAAAACGCTCAGTTTGCTATTTTTTTTTTTTTTTTTTTTTGGGGGGGGGGGGTTCTTTTCGAATAGCCACTTATTAATTTCTTAGTTAACCATTTTGAACATAATAAAAAATCCAACAACAAAGCACCAAAAATGTCATCTTAATGTTCGACACGTTCAAACATCCTATATCCTATATACAAATAAAGTAATAAACAATCAAATCAAACCCATCAAGTGATGTAATCCCAAATATAACCAAAGAACGAGTCGAGGCATCTTGGACGGACGAACCACCCTACCACAAAAGGTCAATGTCAAACCATGTTTGCACCCAAATTAATTATTAACCCAACAAAAAAAAACGAAGGATGAGCCAAAACATCATGTAAGGCCTATGAGCCGAAACATATTGTGGATTCTTGTCATCCAACGTCTTTTATAAATTGATTATATGTGGTACTAGTGTACTACGATTACGATACACTATAAATATACAATAAAACTTAATTCGTCTTGGTATGTAGCATCCTAGTTTTATTTAAATCACTAGGTTAAAACCCGTGGAACCCACAGGTGCTGTTTTTGAATTGAATTTAAAAATTAATTATTTAATAAAATATTATATCAATAATTCTGATAACTTATAAATTGTAATATTGAATATTTAAATAATTTTTTTTATTGGTAATTATTTAATTACTAACTAAATGGGAAGTATTTAATTAGGAATGAAGATTTTTGAAAACTATTTTTTTTTATTCATCATTCTAATTGGACATATGCAGATGATACAATACCAATGTGTGTAATGAAATTAACATAAATATGAAGAACTCAAAGAAGCATTTACAATGTTCTGTCTACTGCCACCCAGCACAACAGGTAGAATTTGTCTAAAATCTCCTTCAAAGACAATAACTTTCCCTCCAAATGGAATATTTGAGATGGTTGAATTTACGCACCTTAATAAATCCTTCAAAGTTCGATCTAAAGCTTCAAATGCATGCTTATGGACCATAGGTGCTTCATCCCAAATTATCAAAGAGGTTTTCCTTATTAAACTTGCCAACTCACCGTCTGGATTTATGTTACAAAAAGAATCCTCTATAAGCTCAAATGGAATTATAAGTATAACTAACTAGTTAAAATTGATAGTGTAAAAATAACACAATAACTTAAAAGTTCAAGTCCTCATATTGACGAAAAATCTAGACTTAAAAATAGACAGATATGTGTCCTGACAAAGGTTAAAAGTTCAAGTCCTGATATTGACATCTAGACTTAAAAGTAGATTATTGTATGGTAAGTCATTCTAAAAAATCAACTCTGCATATTTTTATTAAATTAAAATTTAGTTATTATTGTCGTTTGAAATCACAAATAAACAAAATTTTAACGAGATGGATTATAGTTTTGATATTGCATCACTTTGGGCCAACTTTGAAAAACAGATCATTTGCAACAACACCCTAATTAATAAGGAAAAAAAAAAAAAAAAGACGTTTTCAGTTTTTACAAACCAAATAACAAAATAAGTGACGGTGCAGATTCTTTAGCTTATATTCCAGACCCAGTAAAGACAAATACCTTGGAATATTCGAAATTAAGTCAATTTGCTTAAAATAATCTAAATAATATAATTTTTTTATTTTAATAGATTTTAATTATTTATAGTTTCCCCGTAAACTTATGCCCTCTAGAGCAACATGAATCCATTGACTAATAAAGCAAGTGTTATGCCATCAGAATCGTTGGAAACTTACGTAACAATTATTTTGCGATTTCTATTATGGTTGTCTTTAGTTACGGAAAAATAATTTTTATTTTTTTGTTTTTCCTTTTCAATTTTCATTTTCCGTTTTCATTTTTCATTGAAAAATTTAGAGAACGCATTTAGTTAAACTTATTCATTTTTCATTTTCAGTTTTAGAAAATTAGAAAACGTGTTTAGATGTTTATTTTTCTATCGGTTTTCATTTTTAAAAAACAGTAGTGGTAGTAGGGTGTGGGTGGGGGCGGTGACGGTAGCGGGTCGGCAGCGGTGGTGATGATGACAGACGATGGTGGTGGCGGCGTCAATTTTGTCAGTGGTGGTGATGGTGGTGGTGCTAGTGACGGGTTAGTGGTGGTGGTGGTGATGGTAGGTCGGTGATTGTTGTGGTGGTGTTGGGTGGGTGGGGGTGCGAGTGTGTGTTTGTGTGTGTATGTATTTGTGGGGGTAGGTGTAGGTTTATGTGTGTGTGGGTGTGTGTGTCTGTGAGGGTGGGCGTAGGTGTGGGTGTGTGGGTATGTATGTGTGTGTGGGTTGGTGTGTGTGTGTGCGGGTGTGTGTGTGTGTATGGGTGGGTATGTATGTGTGTGTGTGTTTGTGGGTTGGTGTGTGTGTGTGTGTGTTTGTGGGTGGGTGTGTGTGTGTGGGTGTGTTTGTGGGTGTGTGTGTGTGTGTGTGGGTGTGTATGTATGTGTGTATGTGTGTGTTTGTGGGTGGGTGGGTGGGTATGTATGTGTGTGTGTGGATGGATATGTATGTGTGTGTGGATGGATATGTATGTGTGTGTGGATGGATATGTATGTGTGTGTGGGTTGGTGTGTGTGTGTGTGCGGGTGTGTATGTGTGGGTGGGTGGGTATGTATGTGTGTGTGTGTGGGTTGGTGTGTGTGTGGGGGTATGTATGTGTGTGTGTGTGGGTTGGTGTGTGTGTGTGTGAGTGGGTATGTATGTGTGTGTGTTTGTGGGTTGGTGTGTGTGTGTGTGTGCGGGTGGGTGTGTGTGTGTGGGTGGGTATGTATGTGTGTGTATGTGGGTTGGTGTGTGTGTGGGGGTATGTATGTGTGTGTGGGGGTTGGTGTGTGTGTGCGTGAGTGGGTATGTATGTGTGTGTGTTTGTGGGTTGGTGTGTGTGTGTGTGTGTGTGCGGGTGGGTGTGTGTGTGTGGGTGGGTATGTATGTGTGTGTGGGGGTGGGAGGTGTTAAGGTGGGGGTAGGTAGAAGTGGATGGGGTGAAGTGGGTGTGTGTTTATAGAAAAATTTTGGAATTAGAAAAATATGAAAAACAATGATTATCGGTTTTCCAAAATTTTCCAACTTCTTTGTAATTTTAGAAAACGGAAAATTTTCATTTTCCGTGAAAAATTTAGAAAAATAGACGAACTAAACGCGTTTCCAAAATTCTCATTTTTTTTGGAAAATTTTTCCGGAAAACGGCCAATTTTTCCGCAACTAAACGCACCCTATACTTTTGGTCAGTTTTGATCTAAGTTTTGAAAAATTAGTCCCCATGCTTTCAGAATTTATCGTGGCTGTGTGGTTGGTCCTTTTGCCGAAAACCAGTAAAGTTTTTTGGAAAGACCTTTGTAAAAAAAAAAAAAAAAAAAAAAAAAAAAAAAAAAAAATTGTCATTGGACCAAACATAATAAAAAAAAGATAACATCACAACAAAAATAAGAAATAAGAAAGTTTAAAGTTTAGGTCATTTTTAGTCATTACTTTTTTAATGTTTTATTTTGATCTTTATATTTTATTTAAGTTATTATTGGTCATTGAAATTATAATTAATCATTGAATTTTTCTTGGTGTTTTATTTTCGTCATTATATTTTGTTTAAGCTACTATTTTAGTCATTCTAGTTTTTTATTATCATTTATAAAAAATTAAAAAACTATTATTTTTTCATTTTCTCCACAACTAAACTTGTTACATCAATTATTAAGAATAAATAATATGAAGAATCCTTGTAATTTACGGTATGGTGTACATTTAGTCCTTCACTTTTTTAACTCGAACTCCCAATAACTTTAAAAGAAAAATGTTGTGATTTACGATAGGATGCACATTTAGTCACTATGATTATTCTTATAATTTACTCTAAAATAACTGATGTAACAAATTTAGTCGTAGAGAAATGAATATATATATATATATATATATATATATATATATATATATATATATATATATATATATATATATAGTTTTTTAATTTTTTATAAATGATAATAAAAAATAGAGTGACTAAAATGAAAAAAAATAAAAAAATTCAGTGACCAGTGGTAGTTTAAACAAAGTATAATGACTAAAATAAAACACCAAGAAAAAATTAAATGACTAATTATAACTTTGACAATGTTATATACAGGCTATCACCCGTTAGAGTGACCAAAATGATCAAAAAGAAACAAGTTCAACGACCAATAATAACTTAAATAATATAATGATCAAAATAAAACATTCAGAAAAATTCAATGACTATTTAGATGTTTGTATGTTGTGTTTAGCTAGAATTGGTCGGAGAAATACGGAACCTACAAAATTATTGAAAAAGCATACGGAAAAATCTTTGTTAATTAACATTCGACTTGAAAAACTTTGATATGAAAAATGGCCTCTTAATGTTTTTTCAAATTTTCAAAGAGTTTTTGTGTTTGAAAAAACTCTTCAAAAAGCTAATATCGTGGATAGATGGCTAGTGGTCACACATAGTTAAAGAACCCCATGACTAACTAAGTGGTTATCCAGCTACTTAAACTCCTAACTACAATTAGTAATTTTAATCTCTTTTTATATTTTCTAAATATGTTCCTTAAGCCATTAGAAAGATACTGGAAGTGATTTGAGGTGAAACGGATCAATAATGAATAAGTTGTAACATTTTCTGTTTTGAGTAAGTTAGTAATCTAACAAGTTACAAACGATCATTCATATTGTGTTTTATCTGTCAAATTATCAAAACCCGTGTTTAGCAATTTTTAATGTGCTACTATTTTTTAAATACATTCCATCAGAATCAAGCCAAGAAATTAGAAACCAAAAACAATAATTACATAGCATTCGATCACAATCAATGCAAAAAAGATGACAAGTACATGTTGATAAACTTAATTTCAAAAGATTAAAAACTTGTCTTTTTAGATTGGTCGATGATGTAGCCCTCTCATATATAATAACCCAATGCATATTCTCATCATACTGTGAGCACTTCCTGTAAGCAAATGAAACAGTGTCAAGATTTTGGTTGTAAGCTTTCATACAAGCTCAATGAAGCAATCATACAAATTTCTTTTGTAGTGCTTCATAATAGTGTAAAAGAAGAAAAAAAAAAATTGTTACCTTTTCTTTCTGTTTGAAGATGGATTCAATCTTCTTCATGTACTCATCGGTAACTTTCTGCAAGATGAAAAAAAAAAAAGCATGAGAATAAAAAACTGTAGTGACATCATGGCCTATGAACAAACAGTTTAAATACCTGCAAATCAGCCGATAAATCCTTTACATTATCTTCTGAGAGTTTTTTCTCCTGCAAATGATAACAATGATGGTTAAAAGGTGGAAGATAAAGACGCCTTTGCACAAGTGAGAATCAAGAAATGAGAAGTTTAAAGGCTAAACCTTTTCAAGTTTGTCATACGATTTAATTGCATCTCTTCTTATGTTTCTGATAGCTACCTACATAACAAATGAATAAAATAAGATCAATCAATAAGATTTTTGAACAAAAACAAGACTTTTGAGCAAAATGACTAAAAACCCAACCTTCCCATCCTCAGCCTGCTTAGCAACAATTTTTGACAACTCCTGTAACCCAAAAGCATGATTGAATGATAAAGATTTGGAAACATATAGTCAAGGTGTATAATCATTGGTTATGGGTATGAATATGATAAAGGGCACACCTTTCTCCTTTCTGATGTGAGCTGTGGAATGGATAATCTTATCACTTCACCATCATTGTTTGGAGTCAAACCAAGATCAGAGTTGACTATGGCCTTCTCAATAGACTTTAAGCTGAAAAAATGTCATGCAATAAATGAGGGAGTATTTACAAAAAGATACGACTTAATTTGATCATGTACCTTGATTTGTCATAAGGCTGCACTAAGAGAGAGCTTGAATCTGGAGTGCTGATTTGGGCGATTGTTTTCAAATTGACTGGTGAACCATAGTACTCAACCTAAAAGAGGACTAAAATCATAAAACACAACACCAAAACAGTTGTAATAAAAAGAAAGAGGGAATCTAAAAACGCGGATGAAAGTTACAAATTTATTAATGATTTTATGTAGGGGTGAAAACCAACAAGTAATAATTAAAACTGAAATCAGTAAGGCATCTCTAACCTCGACTTTATCAAGCATCGCTGGATTTGAACGTCCAGTTCTTATAGAATTAAAATTTGATAACACACTGTCAATAGCCTTGTCCATCCTTTCTCTCTAAAACACACCAACAAATGAAATGCAATCAATATCTGTGAAGTTATATAAGGGAATGCATAGACTTTGTTACTCAACTTACAGCATTCTTTTCGATCAGAGATTTTTCCGCCTCGATTTCTTCCATGGTGGCACACTTGATGATTGGATCCCTGTAATAACCACTTTTGATGGTGTCAATGTTTCACAAATTCTGATTATTTAAGTAATAGATTCAAAACACCCCCCCGACTCGGCAAACCCAAAGGGCAAAGCACCATGAATAAGTGAACAACCTCTAAGCAGACTAAAATCATGGAAATGTGTGAATAGTAAGCGCCCAATCAATGGTTTACGAAGTAACCTCGTGAATTCAGATTAAACAACAAGCACAACAAGTAAGAAAAAGCATAAAATTAAGTGCCAATAAACTTGCCTCTTCTTTGGCAACCCTTTTACAACAAGAGTAACCTTTGCTTGAAGTTTCACATAACTCGCAGAAGAGCTCCATGACAACTTATTTCCTGAGACAAATTTGCAATTCATGGAACAATAAGCTTCATTTTACTAACAGTTGCACAGTCCAGATATAGAAAGAATTTTAGGGACCTTGAAGAGAGAGGAGTGTTTTGGGAGGGCTTATTCTGGGTTGTCGGTAAATGGAGCGTACGGATGACGTAGCGGGTGACAATGACGACATCGCCATTTTTATCTTAAATTGAAGCTTGAAATCCTTCGAATCAGAGGAAGGAGCAAGGGCCTTTGGGTTATATAGTCTTCATTGAAGACCGGAGAGGATTTTTGTGGATAAGAGGAAGAGGCTGTAGCTGTATGAAGTAAAAACAACCAGTCAAATTTTACAGCGACTGGTCCTCCGTTTTCGTCCCTTTCCCTAATCCCTCACCTTGAGCCTTGAGGCTCGAACATGAACTGGACTATTTGGATTTGGGCTTCCGTTGTATATTGTTGTTGGACTGATGGAATTCGAATCGGACCGATTCGAACGGGGTAGGAAAAAGAAACATCGGGTTGTAAACGATTTGGGTTGGACCGTTTTCATTTGTTTAAACCAGTTTTGGAAAATTGGGAGTGCTCTTCATTATATTTTGTAATGTACTATTATGTTACAACGTTTTTATATGTTTGTCTTGACTCTAAGAATATGAGAAATCAACCATCGATGGAGTAGGAATCGAAGGGCTTGAGTGAGTCAATTGAACTATTCGGCCTTGAGTCAAGATCGAGTTAAACGAGCTCAAGTTTAATTTAGAGCTCATTGATTAAATGAGCTTGAGTCTGACTATCTATTGGTATTTTTCGGTTTCGGTTCCGGTTCCGAAATTTCAGTAACCATCGATTTTGGATTCAGATAATTAGAACGGATACCTGTCTTATCCCGATGTATAGATATAGTTTTTTTAAACATTAATGATTGATATGTTCATTTATGGTATCTAATCTTTCAACAAAATCCTTAATAATAAACTATACACTAATTAAATTATTTGGTTTTTTATATTGGTTTTTTACAATTTGTTTTCCAAGTTTTTAATTCAAAATTTTTATTAACTTCATTTTTTTATAATGTAATTGTGTTAGTACAACTTTTTTTTATATATATTATCTTTTACAATTGCCTAATAACAAGAGTAGTTTGTTTTTTGTTTATGGGAACCGAGGTTCGATCCATGACCAACACATTTCTTGGAGCTCTTTCTTTTTCTGACACATCAAACCAAAATTGGCTCACACTTCAGCATATCTAACATACTTGATGCACATGTGGCTTGTCAGCTATACATATGACCGGTTAGAACTGGTAAAAGAGTAAAAGTGAGAAAAAAAAAATTGAAAGTTTGTGGTATAAACAAACCAAAATTTATTCAAAAGTTAAAATCGATATTCTTAATAAATATAAGTTTTTTTTATAACATTATCTCTTTTAATAAACCTATTCATATTTAAAACAAATTATACAATCAAATTGTTACAAGAAAAAGATGAAGTTGTAAATAGACCAAGTTATAAATTTTAAACCATCTGAAAAATATTTTGTTAAAATTGTCCCAATACCCATTACTTTATAAATAAATTGTGAAAACCTAGCAATATCTTGTGCGTATCATGATTCAAATCATGGACCTTCAACCTAACTATTATAAAGAAGACATAAGTTTAGAATTATAAAAATATGTAAAAACAAAGTTGTATATTAAAAAAGGTTAAAAAACAATGTAAAAAACAAAGTACAAATTATATAAAGTTGAAATAAAATTAAAAAAAAAATGTAAAAATAAAGTTATAAAAAGTATTTAGATGAAAGTGTTAAAAAACATTAAAAATAACAAATTATGAAAAACATGAAAAAATTTGGACAAAAACAAATACAAAGGTAGATTTGTAATAACAGTTAAAGTTCGAGCAATCTAATAAAATAAAAATAAAAAGAAAGGTGTAACCTCAAAATCCACCTCGAAAAAATTGTCTTGCGTACATAAGGCTATTCTCATTAGGGATAAAAGTGGGTCAAAACCCGGACCGAATGGATCCGGACCTGGAAAACTCGGAACCGGTTAACGTGATTTTATAGAACCGAAAACCAAACCGGTATATAGGAACCGATTCTGGTTCGATGCCGGGTACGATACCGGGTAAAGTGGATCTAGAACCGGAAAACCTGTAAGCATCAAAGTGGGTATGTTAGAACCGGGATAAAGTAAGTTTAGAATCGGAAAACCCAAAAAACCCGGAATTTTTTGGTAATTACTTACTACTTTATGGATCGAACTTTAAAAAATTTCATATTGATATCCCGACTTTGGAGGGTTGTAAGTCATTGAATATTAGATCAAAAATGACAAAATTTATAGTCTAAAATCATGTATAAACTCTAAACTACACTCTGGAAAAAACCACATGTCAATCCGACTTTAAACGAATTAGATATGCATGTGTTAACTTTTTCACAGAATTCAAAGTACAAAAATAAATAGTTGAAAAGTTGAAAATTTTCAACTTTGATATCCCGACTTTAGGGGGTTGTAAGTCATTGAATATTAGACCAAAAATGATAAAATTATAATCTAAAATCATGTATAAACTCTAAACTAGAAGTTGGAAAAAACCACATGTCAATCCAACTTCAAACGAATTAGATATGCATGTTTTAAAACTTTCACAGAATACAAAAAATTGAAAAATTAAAAACCTTCAGCTTTGATATCTCTACATTAGGGGATTGTAAATCAATAAATATAAAACTAAAAATGACAAACTTATAGTCTAAAATCATGTACAAACTATAAGCTATACGTTGGAAAAAACCGTATGTCAATCCGACTTGAAACGAATGAGATATGTATGTTTTAAATGTTTCACAAAAACCGATTCCGGACCTAAAAATGGTTCTGGTTCCTGACATCGGTTCCGGTTCTTAAACCCGATGGACCCAAACTCGGATTACCCGGAACCCAAATAAAGCCAATTTTTAAACCCGAAACTGGAACATGTTCTATATATTTCGGTTCTAACGTTCCGGTTCTGGTCCGTCCGGTTTTCTGGTTTTAAATCTCATCCCTAATTCTTAGGGGGGGGGGGGGGGGGGGGGGGTAGGCAATCCGCTCACCAAATTTTTAAATAAAGAAAATAAAAATTAAATGATTAATGATGAACTGGGCCACCACCACAACCCTCAGCTCACACTTGCTCACTCCATTTCTTTTCTTTTTTCTTTTATATGTCATATTCTATTTTTTATTGATTTGTAATTTATACATTAAATATTATCTCAATAAAATTAGCAAAAAATAGTAAATTTTATAAAAAAATTATCTTTAAATAAAGTATAATATCGATATATTTTCTACTTAATTTTAATTTTTTATTTATAATAAATAGTTGGTTTGGGTTGGATTGCTAATGGAGTGAAAATTTGGTTGGATTGGATTGCATAGATAGAATGAAGAAAAATTAATTTTTAATAGAAAATTGGGGTTGGGTTGAATTACTCATGGGGATAATCCATTATTATAACCACGTGTCTTCTAAATTCTAGAAATAAACAAGTTTTTCAAATAATTGTTTATTTGAATTACTTTTTTTTCTTCCATTCAATCTTTTAAAAACATATTTGAATCAGTCGGTTGGATCGGAAATTGAGGAAATGAAGGGTTCAATTAGTTTATGAATTCTGACCGGTTTTTACAAAAGCTCAATTGAACCGGTTAAAATGAATAAAAACGCATGGATTGATGTAATTTATGGTTATGTGTTTTTTTAATGTATTTGACTTGTGTGAAAGTTGTGAATCTAGGCTAGACGTTTAAAGTATAATAATAATAATTATACATTTAATCAAATAAATAAAATCACGAAATAGGATACGCGAACTATTAATTAATTGAGTAAATTATTGAAATCGTCCCTATGGTTTGATTAAAATTGCACGTTTCGTCTCTAACTTTTATTTTGCACTCGGATCGTCCTTATGGTATGATTTGATTGCGTCTCTCGTCTCTATGGTTTGGTTAAATTTGCACATTTGGTCCCTAACTTTATGTAAGCAAGGAACGAAAACGCAACAAAATTAACCCATATGGATGATCCGAGTGCAAAACAAAAATTAGGGACCAAACATACAATTTTGACCAAACCATAGAGATAATTTCAATAATTTACTCTAATTAGTTGTTGTTTGCACGATATGTAAACAAATATTATTAGTGTATAATATTTGTAGAAAGCCTTAATATAAAATTTATAGTTAAAATAAACATTAAAGTAAACGATCATTTAGGATAAATAATATTAGCAAGAGTTATAGTATTTGTAATGATAACGTTGTGGATATAAAGAACGCTCAAACCTAACTTCGTATGAGAAAGTTATGATTTATATAAGTTTCACATTCAAACTGATACGATGGTGCGTCATAAAAAGTGAACCGGAGATAGGTTGTTTTTTGGCCAAGGTGATGAAAGTCGAAGCGCTTGTCAATAGGAACGCATCGATATAAAGAACGCCAAAATCTGACTTCATATAAGAAAGTTATGATTTTTCAAAGTCTCGAGTGCGACACAATACAACAGTGTGTGACACACAAATCGAAATCAAATTTTGTTGATTCTTATCCGAAACATTTTAAATAAAAGTTGTAGTAATCTTCAATATGAAGTCAACAATATAACTAACGTTGAAAATAGAGATCGTATAAAGAAGTTATGAAATTTGCAGTGTTATTTATAATCTAAGCATTCTCGGACCATAAAACGTTTAAAATAAAATGAAAACTATCTGACGGAGTCTAAATAAAAGTTATAGTAGTCATCGATATCTACACGTGGATATAAAAACCATTAAAATAACACTGCAAATTTCATAACTTCTTTATACGATCTCTATTTTCAACATTAGTTATATTGTTGACTTCATATTGAAGATTACTACAACTTTTATTTAAATTGTTTCGGATAAGAATCAACAAAATATTAAAATTTGACCAACCAGAAGCCAACACGTGGCATAACCAGAGTGTGACACGTGTCACGATCTCAAGCCACCCTTCCTCCCCATGCTTTGCACCCAGAACACACTATGTGTAGATGACATGGCACACCCTATAATTTTCCTATAAATAGATTTGTTTTCTTGCTTGGAGCCAATTCCTTTCCAATCACTCCCAAACTTTCCTGAGGCCCGAATTTAATAACTCTTAGGTGTTAGTAGCGAAGTTCTAGAGCGCCCCTAGAAATTGACCTTTAGGTTTAGAAGTTATGCATGTGTAATGTCTGGTTTTTCACAAACAACATGTAAGTTGAGTTATCCTTGCTGTGTTTTAAGTATAACTTATATTTATGTATGTAAACATTTTTATCAACTTATAAATAAGATTTATCACTAATATCATTCGTTATAGTGATCAATCTACTTACGGGAATGATTACAAGGCTAGATTAATTAGGTGTTTCAAGTAGATTTTCCAAGCAGTTTATCTTTATCTACCAAACAGATCCTACCTCCGATACGATGTTACATGGTTTTTTCTTATCAACTATAAGTCAGTATTTGTTTGGGATTATTGATAAATCTGAGAAACTATTATTACGAATAATCTTCATAAATACGAACGAAATACTAAGGCTTGGTAATAATCGTATTTGGTTTATTTTAAAGGGAAATTTGAAGTGTCGATCAAATACTAAGGCTTGGTAATAATCGTATTTAGTTCATGAACAATATTTAATACCGGTAGTTATTAAAAAGTATTAAATATTTTTTAAAAGTTTATATGTGAAATTAGATGTTTATTAGTTGGAACATTTGTTAAATAACATGCATTGTGTGAACGAGTTAAGGTTAATTATTTGTTAAAATGTTTATATGATATTACTACGCGATGATCTTAATAATATTTATCATTACTTAACAGATTGCTTCATGTTAAAATATTTGATAGTCTTTGTTAAATATATACACTAAGTTACGATAAGTGTTATTTACACAGGAGTTAATATTAAAGGTCGGTTACAAGAATTATAGTATTGTCTAAGCTTTAAACTAAGACGTATAAAGAATATTTAAATCCATTTAAGTTGGGTAAAGGAATAGTCGTATATTGTATTTCGATAATATGGTATAAACAGGAAAAATGGTTTTAGAATTTTATTATAAGCTTTATAGACTTACCTAGTAATGAAAGAAGGATGCTTAGTTCAATTAAGTTTGAATAGTCGGTAGCATCATATTAAGGGTGTGTGTGACGGGAACAGAGAGTAGAATTCCATTCTTTGAAACTATCAGGTGTTGATGTACGGTTTACATATCAGAATACGATATAGTATTCATTTGGATAGCCAGATATGGTGGGTTCGATCAGGTAACTGAAATGGTATTTTTGGTCATTTAACATAGTAAGATGGAAACACTTGACATTCTAGATAGTCTTATGAATTATGTTGCTAGTGTGGGATCATGTCCTATAAACGTAGATGAAATAGGATATCATATTAATCAAATACTCTGACGACTTAAGTGCCTTTATGATTTATACCAGCAAATGGAGGCCCTAGTCGTGTAATCAAACTATTACTCTAAACGATTCATCAGGTAGACAGATTCTTTCCGATAATTGTGGACTTAGATTTAAGAGGATCGATGAATGGATATATATATATATATATATATATATATATATATATATATATATATATATATATATATATATATATAGGTGTAAAGTTTTATAGATATCTAAGTTATAAGATATATATATATATATATATATATATATATATATATATATATATATTGTTTGGTAATAGTTGGTTTTGCAGGTTTGGTAATTATAAAATTATTATCATAATAATATTATGAGGTTGAAAACTCTATGTGTCTCACCAGGTTTTACAACCTGGTGCACTCAAATGATATGCATCATAGGTAACAAGTTTAAAGTTGCTAGAACTTGTTTAAGATGCAAAGTGATTAAGAGACAACCTACAATAGTGTTTAGGATCATTATGTATTTACACTGTAACAATGTTATGTATTGATTATGACACTCTTAAAGTTTTTGTATTTTGAAGCAACATCTTTATTCAAATATATTTTAATAAAACGAGACATTTCCGCAAAATATATTATTATACTGGGATTTTCCGCAAACAAAAATACTATGATTTAAAAGCGTAAAAAAAAGTTTTTTTTGTTTGGTTTTGAAAAATAAGGGATGTCACAAATTGATGATCTACAAGTTGTTTTATGTGTATTTTTAATGTTTTAACGTATGGATATAAAATTCGTGATTTATGTATGTATGTATGTAGTATGTATGTGTGTGTAGGAAAATTGGAAAAATATGAAAATTATAGAAACCGCTTGACCCGATGGTTGAACCAGTTAAACTGAAAACCAATCACCATACCGGTTCAACTAAAAAAATGTTTTTAAAATATTGCTTCCAACTCTCTTATATCATTATCATTATATAATATATAATTTTAAGATAAATAATTAGTTTGAAAGTTATGAAGAAATTAAAAATCATAAACATCAACAAGTTCAGATGTCGATCCAAAAACATGTAAAATAAGTTCCAAAAATAATGAACAGGTTAAAAAATTTAAAATTTATATAGATTTTCCAATTTATTAGAAAAATCTGAAACTCTAAACTATTTTTTCAAAAAAGTAATTTTTAAACTTACATTTTGATCAAGAAAAAACAATTATATAAGACAATATTCGTTTAGGGTTTGTTGAGGTTAATGCCTCAAAAATCAAATCATAACTTGTAAAAGTTGTTATAATAAACGAAATATTGTAATATACAAATAGAAGGTTTTCCCGCACGATGTCCTTGATGGAAGGTATTCCTTTTACCCATATAGCAACATACTTGCATTTATTTGTTGTCTATGTTAACGATTCTACTATTATCTAGATGACCACTTTGCCTTTACTTTCTTTATTTTCATCTGAAAGCATAACTCAATCCTATTACATGTGAAAATGACCATTTTGCCATTGTCCTTTCCATTTCCTTCATCCCCTTAATATTCATCTCAATCCTTTTAATGTACCAAATTAGCAATCATCTTTCTAGCATGTGATGCCAAAAGAAAATTATGAACCATAAAAATGGTTCGGATCCATAGAACCAATATGCAGATACAATTGTAGAAGTGTTGCATACACGGTTGATTCTGGATGACAATGAAGGGACGGTGTTGTACGCATATGGTGGAAGGTGGTAAGCAAATGGAAGTAGAATGTTATAAGGTTAGCAACTCCTAATCCATCATTCTTAGTCTAATTAACTCGTTATAATGTTGTTCATGTTCTTCATCAAAATTGCAACCCATTAAATGTTGTAAGTCATAGTAATTCAATAAACACAATAAAAAAATTAAGATACATATGTAGAACAAATGACTTGGTTACTATTCCTTGGCGTTGTTCATTCTTTAAATTATAATAAGAATGCAACGTCATACTTTTCATGAGCTATATTTTTCATTATATGTCATGAAGATCAAGTTTTCATATTCCAACAAACATTTGTCTTTGGAATTATGAAAATAAAATGCAACGACTTTAACAATAAAAAGATGTGCAGTTACCTATATGCAGATTTATATGCCACTAGTTTATGGGTAACTTTTGAAACACCATCAAACAGTGGGAACTTTATCACTACTTCAACCCCTTTTAGTTGTGGTCATGATTGACCATTAGAATGCAATTATGTATGACTTTACCAAACACTGAGTTAAATGATTTAGGTTACATATACTCTTTTGGAGAAGATAACCAAAAATACATATATGTCCTTGCAAGTACAGGAGTTTATAGAGTAGCCCACCGAAGTTGTGGTATTATAGTTGCTGAAAGGAAAATGCAACATAAGTGCAACAACCTGATGCTCAAGTATTTATTTATGGTTAAATTTTCATGATTTCAAGGTCTGCTTGACGAGTTGGTTGCCCTGACTAGTCAAGTAGCAGAGGGTTGGTCCACGTGTTTAAGTGACCTACTCGTTGAGTCCAAGAAGGGACTCGACGAGTAGGAGTTGGAGGATGACACCCGAATCTCCGATGTTTTTCACCCTATTTAAGGGATCATTAGCCTCCTTTGGCCTCTTTGCAGTCCCCTGAGAGATCATCAAACCCTAATTTGTATGAGTGTGCTCCATTTGTGTTTCAATCTTTGGAAGAGGATTTTTGGTGAGAAAATCTTGGAGAACAGGTGACTAGAAGCAATGAACATGTGGGAATCAGAGATCTACCTCAGTTGGCATCCTTTGGAAGGTATTAATGTAACACCTCGATTCTTCAGGTATTGGTTTTGTGAGAATTGTATTCATTTCAAGGCCTACTCGAAGAGTTGGCTGCCCTACTCATCGAGTAGCAGCGGGTTAGTTCGCATGTTTTAGTAACCTACTCGCCAAGTCCAAAAAAGGACTCGACGATAGGAGCTGGAGGATGAAACACTAATTTCTTGGGTTTTACACCCTATTTAAGGACCACTTATCCCCCTTAGCCTCTCTTACTGCTCCCCTCGAATTCAGAAACCCGAATTGTGTTTGTTCTCTATATTGGTGTGCTTCTTAGCTTGAAAGAGGAATTTTGGTGAGGATGTTTGAAGATCAAGAAGTTTTGAGCAAGGAACAGTTGAGGATCTAAAGTCTACCTCGTTTTATATCCATTTGGAGGTATCAATTCATCACCTTGAGCTTCTTCTAGTTAGACCCCTTCTATATTTGAGTTTTGGGTCCATTTAGGACATTTGGTGTTGCATTCCGAGTGATGAACCAATACCTGAAGTTGCAACTTCATATCTAGGCTCATCTTGACTCTTATCATCATAAAGTCTCAGTCCTTAGCATGTTGGTGAAGCTCTTTTGCCTAGAATATCTTCTTTAACTTGTTTTGGGTTATTATCACCTTGCATACATGTAAAGTTTGCAACTTTACGTGATAAACATGCCCTAGGAGCTTGGATCTACAATATGGAACCTCAACATGGATTAAAAAGCCTCTGTATGGATGAAGGACTGATAAGACTCGGCGAATCGAATGAAAGACTCGGCGAGTCCGATGAAGATATTCGTAGACTCGGCGAGTCGGACGAACAACTCGGCGAGTCAAATGAAGATTGCCTTGGACTCGATGAGTCAGTCGAATGACTCGACGAGTCGGCTAGGGTTTTCCCAACCTTTGGACATGTATGAACGCGATGATTTGTAAGGGGAAAACTCGCCGAGTTGGCCGAGGAGTTACGACCACTGATTCTAGGAACTCAATGAGTCACTCAAGTGATTCGACGATTTGGTGAGCATGCAAGGAACTCGACGAGTGAATGGTTGTACTTGACGAGTTGAGGTCAACATGGACTGTTGACTTTGACAATTTACTTGGACCTTGACCAAGGGTTGACTTTTAGACTTCTAGGACATTTTGGAAAATTGGAAATTTACCAGCATGGTTATATGGTGCATTTAGGGGGTGGAATTGTACCGGCAATCCAGGAGCTTGAGTTTATCTTCGAGTCGACAGTGCGAGGTGAGTTATCCTCACTATATCAACAGGGTCTAAGGCACCAATGTCAGCCCTTATACGATTTGCATCCGGGTTTATTGCATGATATGTTATTGATTTACATCCTGGTAGTTAGGATGGTTGTTATGTTAGAGATTAGTTAGATTGTTATCCTGGGTAAAGGATGGTTGCCATGATTAGTGATTTGTTAGATCTGCTTGCTTAATTATTTATATGTATGTGCACGTGTTTGTTGGTTTAGGGGAAAGGGTTGAGGTCGACCCTGTTGTGTGCAGTAGGCCAAGACACCCTGGGTGGACCGGGTAGACTGCAGGCCCAGGTCGGGCAAATCTAGTCAGACAGAAGGCCCAGCGAGTGGTCCAGATAGGCTGAAGGCCCTGATGAGGGCGGTCCGGACGTGCTGAGGGCTCAGAGAGCGGTCCAGATAGACTGAGGACTGGGATTCGGTCCAGTCAGACTGATGGCTCGTTATGCATGTTGTTTTCTATATTTGTGTTGGATATGTGATATGATTATGGTTATGTATGGCTGGTATTTTGGGGGAACTCACTAAGCTTTCGGGCTTACAGTTTCAGTTTATTCTTTCAAGTATATCCGGGGATCGCGGCAAGGCAAAGGTGTGATCATACAGCTCCTCATCTTTTGTTATGGTTTCTGGGAAAAACTCTGATATGGACTATTTTGGAAACAAAGTTGTAATAACTGTTGATTTAAAGTGTTTTTGAAAAGTTTAAATTTGGATTAAATTTTATGGGTGTTACAAGTTGGTATCAGAGCCTTGGTTTGAGTAAATTGGAGGAACATTCATGTGAATCCAGTCTCAAATCAAGGAAAGGTTTTTAAAATGATTTCTAAAATTGTTTTCAAAATAATTAAAGGAGGATGCAGGGTGTACGATCAGCCGGATCCAGTAAGTAGACCCCAAAATACCATACAATTATTTGATATTGTGATATTGTGAGAACAGTATGCTAGTACTAAGTTAGGGATCTTCAAGAATTGCATGATACAACTGTCTGATTATATGATGTCTGATAGCCTAAGGATTTCCTTATATGAAATTGACATCATTACTGTAGTTGCTTAGTGTATGCATCGCGGTTGTACATAATTAATATCTTATAGCCTTAGAATGTTTGATTTAGCCTTATGTTATGTTCTTGTTTGTTTGGGAGCTTAGGGTAGGATTGGATATCCGAAAGTCTATGGGGTTCAGTGTTGTGTATGGCTAACATACACTAGTGTTGCAGGGTTGGTGGAAGTCTCATGGATGGGTGGGTTGTGTAAGGCCAGAAGGCCAGTTATGTGATATTTAGCATTCCTCTAGGAGAGAAGGTTGAGCGCTCGTTATAATTATGCATATTGTTAGGGCGTTGTGATGATACTTAAGACGAATATGGGTAGGTGTGGAAGGTAGTATAGGCATGTACTACTGAAAGCACAAGACACATACACGTAGCAAAGAGGTCACAACCCCTAGGGTTGGGTTGGGAATTGGTTCCCTGTTTATTTTAAGTATGGTGGTTACGAGACGCTTTACGACTGGGTCAGGATCAGGATAAGGATCGGGAGACGGAGGCCATGAGGGGCCAACAACACCTTAGCCTGTGGTGCATATGGGTACAGACGAGTTGGATGCCAGGATCCGAGAGATCCTGCATGATGAGGTTGTTGTTATGTTCCGGGCACAGCTGTTGGAGATGTTTGGGTCGATTAAGACTGTCATGGTTAAGTACTTTAATGAGCGTTATGCAGCCCTTGCAGAGATGGTTGCCATAGTAGTTGCATCAGTTGTATTCGCGACAGTAGTACAACTGCATCAGTTGTACTACTTAATCTCCTAGGATTCTTTAGACATTCCCATTCTCGTGAAAACGACCTAGAAATAGATAGCCACTTCACTACAACCACCAACACAAGTGTCAAGAAGGAACCAGAGAGGATTCATAAAGAGGATTCCTAGAAGGAATCATTCTAGAAGTCATATCTTCCATCAGAGAGTGGTGGAGATCAGTGATAGAACTTGAAGCATGATCTATAGTGAATAAGAAAACCATAAGAAAGCCCATAAATAACAAACCCTTACAGTAGAATTCAGGTCAACATAACCAGGACACGAAACCCCTCTCGAGGCGCGCAATGTGGTTAAGCATTGTATACGTCATAATAATACATAACTAATTAATATAATATAGTGAGTCAGTGGTTACACTGCTCACACTATGTGTTAGGCTTATCGCCTTTATCATATCAACTAGTAACAGTAAACCAGGTCTCATAACTTCTGCAAGAGGGTAGTCACCATCAAATTCATAATTCTATGTTGCATAGACCTCTGTTATGAATTACTTCCAAACATCAGAACATGAAAAACACTCAGAACTAAGATAACTTCGATTCAGAATACACTCGATTTGTAACCACTAAGGATTTACTCTCGTTTCGTCTTTTAACCTTTTGGCAGCAAGATGCCACCGAAGAAGTCAAACAAAAATAAAAACAATGCACCACCACCACCTCCTCAGTATGACCCGATTGTCTTCCAGGCAGTAGTAACAGCCGCAGTGATGGCGGCCATGACTCAAATTGGTACACGTGGTACCAGTGGATCGGGTAGTGGGACCGGCAACACTAACCACGAACGCACACGGGAGTGATCATACAAAGACTTCATGATCTGTGGACCCAAATCCTTCGATGGAAGTGTGGGAGTCATCTCCCTGATGCGATGGTTCGAGAAGACAAAATCAAATTTTGAATTATGCGATTGCCCAGAAGGGAGAAAAGTGAAGTTTGCTGCCTGCACCTTCTCCGATAGAGCCCTTGCATGGTGGAATAGCCATGTCAAGCCATTAACTCTTCAAATAGCAAACGCAATGGGCTGGGAAAATCTAAAGCAGATGGTGTTGCAAGAGTACTGCCGAGGGGCGAAATACATAAACAAGAGCATGAGTTGTGGAATCTCACCATGGCAGGATCAGACATAGATGCCTACACCGATAGATTCAGCGACTTAGTTGCGCTATGCCCGGGAATGATTACTGTCACACCCCCGAAGCGGACGGTGGAAACGTCTGAGGGATCTTGTGACTTAATTGAATACCATCACAATGATTATACATGAATCATAACATCATTCATCACCATACATTGAAGTATTACAACTGATATTGTTTACATTCAGTACATTGTTTTAAACATTACAATTCCATATCATAAACCGTTTGATAATTAATCTAAGCAAAACACCATGACATAACTTGATACATATTCTTCTGTTTACCTGAGAATACAAGTTATTTTGAAAACAGTCAACATATGAAATGTTGGTGAGTTCATAAGTAATGTTATGGAAATTGAGTTTTGTGAAGTTTGAAAAACCCAGAAAATCCAATATTTTTCTGAAAAGAGTATTTGTTTACAAAAAGTGTGAAGATCCGTAAATATGCTTGTCGATTTTGAAAACATGTATAATTGTTGGACTTTGTATACGTCACATAGGTTAAAATGTTGAACTCCCCGGGAAAAACCCGATGTTTTCCCCATACGTAAATTACATGACTTGTTTATTGTTATACCGATACGACGATTGTTTATGATTACCCGGGGGACATTGGATTAATTAAGGGTTGTGAGTTGTTACAATCATGCATTATTGAAAATGACTAGTTTATAACTACAAATTATGAACGATCCTTGAGGCGTCGTCCATACTACTCACATAATCCAACCACCCTGACTTCTCTTGTTTCACGTCATGAATCTATTTACTCGGTTTCTCATAGCCCCACAACCAAGGAGAAAGGAGGGTAAGAAGCCTCCTTTATTTCCACAAGTTATTCAAGGCTATCGGGAATGCGAAAGGCACTTGGCCCGACTCGCATTTGAATTCTCGACTTCGCTAGCAGTACTAATGGACCCTTGGAGCCCAACAACACAATAGAGCTACTAAAAGTCCTTTTACATGGGATTAGGTCATAGAAGGCCCATTAACATGTAAGTGCATCCCCTTCGGGCCCAAAGATCATGCTATTAGGCTAGCAAGGCCCAACAAGCATGATTTGAAACTTTCAAGCCCAAAGATTGAATATTGACTCATCGTAGTTATCGCGTGTTTATTGAAGTACTATGGTTTATTTTTTTATTTTTTTTTTTGTTATTGATTCGAGACCGAGTCAATTCGTTTGGTAACGATATTGGTTGTTGAATGTGTATTTGTTATTACGTTTCGCTGGTAGTCGTGGATTTCGTATTTTGTCTTACGGGATTTGTTTGTTTAAAAGTAAGATGTTTATCTTTTTACAACCCTTCTTTTATAAAGTTAACACTTTTAGTCCTTTACATAAAAGAATTTCCATTTTAGTCCTTAAACCATTTTTTTCTTGCCACTTTAGTATCATAACATGTTGAAAAGACGTTTTTAGCCCAAATTTGTTTTGTAAACAACTTAAGTCCTTCCAAAATGAAGTTTCTCGGTTAGAACCTCCATTTTTCGCAACTTTTACAGTTTTGGCCCAAAATAGAAATTTTTTACATTTTTGATCCTTTTTTAATTTGAAATTTTTTTTTGACCTTTGAAATAATTTTAATACACTTTAAACCCCCTGTTTTACAGAAAACTTCCTTTTCAGTCCCTCAAACTTAGAATTTTCACAATTTGGGCTCATTGGGCCGAAAAGCCCAAATTTAACCCATTAAATTCAAAATTTACATTTTAAGCCCCTCAAAAATGTTGATGTTCAGAAAAATTGTTATAGAAACTGTTTGGACCCTTTTGAACCTCCAAAAATTATAATTTGTCGGTTTGGACTCTTAGTTTTGTATTTTTGACAATTTAAGCCCAAAAATGAGTTTTATGTCCAAATATGTTCATCCTAACCATATAAACTATTTTTCTTGACTTGATTAGTGTAAAATGGTTTAGGTTAGGTTTATTTCCTTTCCCATGTCTTAGATCTCGGTTTTACACACTTGTTGAATAATATATTCATCACAAACACGAAATATCATACACATACATGCATCAAATCACAAACAACATACATTTACACATAGATCTACACATCTACTTGTATTCTCCCCCATAAAAACTTATAAAAACCGAAAAGAGGGGGGTATGAAACTCACCTTGAGTTGTGGATGGTTTTGAAGAAGATTTGGAGAAGTTTGGTGCTATTTTCGGCCCTTGCATTGTTGATTTCAAATTTAGAGGGTTTCTAAGAGAGTGATCATGATTTTGCATGGGTTAGGAAGAGATTTTTAATAAAACAAAGAATCTAGATCATAGATCCATGTATGATCTTACCTTAGATGAAGAATTTATAGGATAATTTCCTTGAAGACTCCCTAGATCTCGAAAATTTTGGAGAGAAATAAAGAGAGTTTCTTTGAGATATTTTTGAGTGAAGTGTGTGTGTGTGTGTGTGTTTGTGCTTGGGTTCGGCCGAGAGCAAGAGATAGGGAGAAGAAGAGAATGATCTTGCATGGAAAGATGAGAATGCATGGATGTTTGAAGTGTAATACTTAGATATCCTCCATACAAAGATGATGTGCCATGCAAGAAGTCAACTCCTCCTTCTTTGGTTGGTCTTGGGCCGAGAATGGAGAGAGAAGAGAGAGTTTTTGGGCCTTAAAGGCTTAAGCCCAATTTCATGGTTATGTTGAGTGATTTTTGGTCCTAATAAATATAAGTGTGATTTTTATGACCTATTAGGTTATGTATGAACTTCTAGGGTTTCCAATTTCATGGTTATGTATGAAATTACAACCATGAAATTGCAACCTGTAGGTGTTGTGAACGATGTGTTCACTGGTGTACTCTAAAAACCCATTGACACGTATTGCGAGTGGATACTGTCGATAAACAAAATAGCCCTGGCAGCTATAGATTTAGTACCTGTTGAGCAAACTCTAGCAACTATAGATTTAGTGCCCGTTGAGTAAACCCTGACAACGATGGATTTCATGCCGATTCCTTAGGATGATCCTTAGGAATGAATTAACGAGGAGTAGCTGATTCTTAAGGTAGACCCTTAAGAGTAAAGAAGATAATGGGGATGGGTAATTGGGTTAACTGTTTGACGATTAAACATAATAATTATTGTGGGTTGAAAACCCTATGTACTCACCATGTTTCCCATCCTAACCACTCAGTTTATTTATATCACATGTGTTAATATGAATTCACATTACATTGAGAGATTAAGGATATATAGATCACTCGTGATAATGAATGTAAGTTTTGTTTATGCTTATGTTTCTGTATTAACGACGACATCCCAAATGTTTTAAAATGAATAAAAATACATTTCTTCAGAAATGCTTTGATAACGTATTTATCATGTTTTACTAGGAACAAATTCCGCAACATTTTTATTAAAAGAAGTACACTAATTATTATAAAGCATAAACAAAATCGGTCTTTTCTGGCCATGAAAATGGGGATGTCACATAGATCCCAGTGGTAAGTTGAATAACCACTCTTTAGCTTTATCTACCAAGGTGAGCGGGAAGGCGGTTAGCTTGAAATCATCCAATGTCACGTTTTCGGGTAACATGCTAACACATATAATATGAAAGGACTTCAAATGCTTTTGAGGATCTTCTCTATGCAAACCATGGAACTTGGTTAGTTGATGTATGAAACTGGACTTCAATTCAACTCATCGGCAGTTTGCGGGATAAACAATAACAAGAGGTGTATGAGTAACATCTGTCTCCATCGTTTGTCTAAGTATCAACTCTAGAAAGGGATTGGGTGGATTGGGTTTATTGGGATATTGTTAGATGTAATTGGGAGGTTGTTGGTAACGTGGATATAGGTATTGTTGGGGATTGTACATTGGTGGTGGATAAGGTTGGTAGTTAGGATAGTGGTTGTAGGGGGGTTGGTGTTGTGGGTACATTGGGTTTTGGTACATTGGAGGGTGTTGATAATTGGGTTGAATTGGGTAATATGCTTGTTGTTGAACTTGAAAAGCATTGTTTTGAAGTTGGTTGTTTTGGTAGAAGTTTTGGTTTTGTGGTTGTGGTGGTTGATAATTGGGTTGGTTTTGAGGAGGGGCTTGATTCCAAGGTGGCATATCTATGAGAGGTTCTTATTGTTGTTGTCTTAGTTGTTGGGGTGGGGTATTTTCATCTTGATTGTTTGGGTTTATGTTGGGATTGTGAGGTGGAGTGTGATTCATGGCTATATAGTTTTCAAACGGAATGTCTTCAAAGGAATGGCCAACAATTAGAGAACTCGGTTCGGTGTCGGTATCAATTGAAGTATGAACTTGATCTTCTATTTTGATTAGTGTAGAAGAGGAAGAAGCTTGAACGAGTTGTTGTTGCTTTACTTGTTTGGGTAACTTTTTCAAACTTTTTTCTTCTTTTTCAATTTCCGGATTGTATAGTAGTTCACCAGTTCTTGTAGACCTAGGCATAAACAATCAAATAACAATAACCAATTTCCCCAGCAACGACGCCAAAACTTGGTGGGATGTCAAGTCCACCAAGCAAATTACACCATTTGTTTGCAAATAAAACGTAATATAATGGTAAAAAGGGGTATCGATCCTCGGGGAAATGGTTGTATTCAATCACTAATGCAATCCAATAGAACTAGTGTAAATAAACTAACTAACTACATCTAAACTAAAAGGGGGGGGGGGGGTGTTGTGATTGCTTGAAAACTAAAAGACTTGAATAACTAAAAAGTTTGCAATTAAGCAAGATTCGGAGATGTTCAAATGTTGGGAACAATTGGTTAACCAAGGCAATTCAACACAATGAACATTTGTGTGTTTATCATTAGGATTCAATGCAAAGCTTATCATTCATCCCAAATTGGTTATAGCAATCACGAAGCATGATATGCCAAGATTCCTCATAGGTAGTATGGATGTTGGGGAAGCCTACAACACACCTTCTTAATAAAAATCAAGGGTCAATTGAAGCAATTGAACCCAAGAAGTCAATTAGCCTTAAGAATAAAGGAATCCTCAATTCTTAGAGGATGTCAATGCTTACACATCCATAAAGGAGCTATGATTCATAAGCTAGAGATGATTTCTACCATCATAAAGCTCTTGTTCTAAGTAAATTCAATGATTCAATGCAAAACCAAAGAAATAAACTAACAATTGCTCATTCAAGTACCAAGCTCATGAGCAAAGTATCAAACAAGAATAAGAAATATGAACTAGAATCATAAACATAAGATAATTGATAATCAAACATGAATCCTTCAAAACCCACAAACATCCAAAGGTTTTTTAGCCAAAGTTAACCAAAATAGATAAACTAGCCACTCATGGCAATAGAATAACAATCAAAAAAGTCTAATTGCATAAAGAAACTACCAATAACTTGGAAAGATGAAAAGAAATGAGTCTCTAGCTCCAAAATCGCCTTCTTCTGGTCTCCAATGGTGTAAAATCGAAGTTATGGCTGATAGATCAGACCCCCCAAGGTAATAACAAGCCAAATGACCAAAATGCCCAAAATTGGGCAGTCGTGCGGGTACCTGCGCGACGGAGATTCCACCCACGCAAGTGTTGTTGGAATATAATTGGCTCATTTTTCCTCCACAAACCATCCCACTACCAAAGATTCTCTTGGTCCCCTCCATATCCCACATGATTCAAATTAACCAATCATCTTTTAGCTTCAGATATGGATGCTCCAAGCCCAAAATAATAATCCATGACCCATCTTCACAAGCCCACTTCATCCAAGCCTTTAGCTTTTTAAGCCCAAATTTCCTTTAATGGATCCGTAAAGCCCAATAATGCCTCGGAAGCCCACAAAGCCCATTTCCAAGCTAAACTATAACTGCAACAAGTTCCAAAACCCTGCAAAATTCCTCAGGCAAAATAAAAAGTCCCCGATACGATCCATGATAAAGAAAATAAAGAATATACAATGCAATACTAATAAAAAGAGCTAAAAATTTGAAATAAACTAATAAAAATAAGGAAATAAAATAAGCTGTCAATAACTGAATGGTTTTAAATGATTTAAAAAGTTTTAAATTGGTTCGAATTTTATGGATGTGACAAGAAGATGTAACTCATATCGGATCTCCACCTTCTCCAAGGGGTAATCATGTCATTAGCAAATCTATGGAGTTTGTGGTTAGTGACACTTTGATATTGTATTTATATGAAAGTGTAAATGAAAAGAGTATCAAGATCATTTTATTTTGGTTGGTTGTGAAATCGAAATAGGTACTTAGCTTTTTATAATGAGTTATTTAAAAAACGAAAGGTATTTTCAGGTTTTCATTCTTTTACAAGAACAATGAAATGTGATTTTTATTTGTATATGAATATGATTCATATATAATGAAAATCTAGTATTTTGCTTTCTTTTGTTTCTCTGTATCTTGGCTAAGGTGTCCTTTATTCTGATAACAAAGATAACCTTTAATTGAAATACTCACATAGTTCATCGTGGACATATCCTAAAGGATTATGACGCACGCAATAGGGGTTTGTTTGATACAGTGGAATGGAATCACAAAGGAATGACACCAACATGTAACGGAATGGATCATTACATTCCATTTCCATGTTCGGTCAACATAAAGGAATGGAATGAATCATTCAAACATACTTTCCCATGTACAATAAAACTAAATAAAAATCAAATTGATAAATAACTCTACTTTAAGTCACAAAGTAAGTAGAAATAAATTAATAACATATGTGTTCTCCTAAGGGTATTTTTGAAATATGGTTACTTTTGTTGACGAGAAACAGACAACAAGAATCCTAACAAATGAATGTCAATAGATTATAGTTAGTAAGATCATAAAAAGTTTATAATATATAGAAGAACATGTCAGGTATGGGATTCCTTTGTTAGAAAATCAACGACCTTGATTTTTTCTAGAATGTCAAAACTTAAACCATGCTTCAAACATCAATCTTATCAACAATATCTTTTTCTATCGCTTCATCACACAACTCAAGAGTCAAATCCAAGTTCCCTTCATGATAATTCATATATATATATATATATTTTTTTTATGAAATCAACAAACTCACTTGCTAAATAAATTGACCTGGATAGCATTTGCAGCTCTAAAATCGACGACATGTCGTTTTCTAGAGTTGAAGAACACCTAGATGACATAGACGGCATATCATAATCTGCAGAGAGTAAGCCAAACATGTCGACTATAACAATGCACATGTTGGGTTCCTTCATCCATTGCTCCAGCTTATCCCCAACTTCGCCTATGGCTTCCATACGTTTTCTTGAAAACATCTTTTAAACACTAAAAAAACCTATGGGATGAAATGAGACAACGAAACGGAAAATCAAGGATTCACACTTAGAAGCCGACGAACATTTTTCGAAGGTTTTTCAAGAAGATGGGAATTCGATGAATCATGGTTCAAAATAGAGCAATTAGTGTCTTCCTGATAGAGAGAAAACATGTGTTTTGAAGAGAGCAACACAACACATTAGTTAAATAGGAAGTCACGACTTGAAACCATGCGGTAATGGAGCCGACTCCAAACCAGACACTATTCATAAGCCCCTACATGATTTAATATGTATATTAAATTTATAATTTTAGTCGCATTATGTATCCAAATAAAGTTTAAATGATTATATAAATATATTAAGGGGATCAATTTCAAACATGAATCATATTTTGAATGCATACAGGGTTTTGAATTGCTTTATTTAAACAATTATTTTAATATTACCTTGATGTATTTTTTATTTTTATTCTTGTCAAATTTACTCACATTAACTTCTTTTTTTTAAATACTAATGGAAAATTAGTAAATTGATGTTTACAGATTTAAATTTATATCAAAGGATAAATTGGTTTTAACTTGTTAGTATGTTTAACAAAATTAATTAGAAAGTAGAAATAATAGTTGAAAGTTGGAAGTTATAGTTTTATTTATAAAAAATGTTTTGTAAAATGTGCTGGTAGTTTATATATATATATATATATATATATATATATATATATATATATATATATATATATATATATATATATATATATATATATATATATATATATTAAATTTTTTTATTTAAATCAAAAGTTAAAAGCTTGGAAGGAAACTTTTTCTTCTTTTAATGTTTATTTTCTTATAAGCAACCTCTAATTTTAGCATAAAATATTAAAGTTCTAACCAAAATTATTGTATATCAAACTATTATGATCACGTTCGTAGCAATGCAAACATATTTTAACTTTGACCTTGAATTTGTCTATTACAACAAATTTACATGAATAATGTGAAAGATTTCCAATAACTAAGTGAAAGTTTATTTAGAAAAGAGATGTTTTCATTGGTTTCATCACATTCACATGAATATTATGTCATGTTATCATATGGAAAAGAGCACAACATAACGTACACTTTGACAACTCATATTTGTTTGCCTCATTACGTCATCACTACGTTGTTTTGTATATGTTGCAAATATAAGAGTAAATTAGGTACTTATGGTTCGGAGTAATTTATGCATTTGGTTCCTAACTTATTTTTTTAACTCGGAAGGTTCCTATTGTTTTTTTTTTACGCGCTTGGTCCATACTGTTTATTTTTGTTACACGTTTGGTCACTATCTTATATGAAATGATCATTATTTAAATATGAAAAAATTGTGGGGTATATAAGATAAGTTGAGGGGTGGAGTTGGGGGTGTGTTTATTTAAATAAATTTAAAAAAATCAAGGGCAAAATAATCTTTTTAGGTAAGACAGTGACCAAACGCGTAACAAAAACAAACAGTATGGATCTTCTAAGTTAAAAAAATAAGTTAAGGACCAAACATGTAAATTACCCTAAACTATAAGGATCATTCATGTAATTTACTCCAAATATAATTATTTTATAGCATAGCATTTTTTAAATTCAAACTTTGGTTTCTTTTTTGAATTCTTTTGAAACACGGATAAATAGATTTTGTGGAAACTGGTAGATAAAGCTACAATATATTTAGTTAAATATACGATTGTTTAATGATGTGTAACCAAGTGATATCTATGTTAGCACAGTGTCTGTCTACCCAAGTGGTTGAGGGTTCAATTTATGTAACGATTTGTAATAGCTAGTAATTCGATTTAAAAGTAGATTGGAAATATATTTATATCGACCTTCTAAAAAAGATCTATATAATCTTATATTTATCTGGTTTTGATTTAAATACGCAATCCAAATACGTGGTGCTTAATAGTGTCTTGTCTCTTTTTTAGTATTACATGAATACATGTTTTCCATACAAAGTAGTATTTTATTAGAAAAACAAAATGTTCAGTTAAAAATAAAAAAATAATAATAATAACTCTTAGAACAATGTGTCACAGAAAACACCGGTTAAAGTTTTCATTTGAAAACAATCACATGAAAACGCAAGGATACGGTAAAACAGCTAAGAAAGGAATAAAACAAACAAAAAGAAAATATTATTCACATTACACATACGCACAAAAAATACCTCAAGAAATGCGAATAATGTGACGATATACTCGCATAAATTCTGGTCTTCACACTTGCTCCCAATCAATCTCACCATTCTCTCCAAAATCTTTTCATCTGATTTCTCTCTCGCAAACATAAACAAGTGAAATAAGAAACAATGGAGCTTTTCAATGAGAGATTAACAGCAATAAAAACGATGCTGTGTGTGCTACTAATGATCCAATTAAGTCTTATGGCTATAATGGTTAAGGGAGAGGTTTACAAGGTTGGTGATTCTAGTGGTTGGGTGGCTAATACTAACTCCAATTACTCAAATTGGGCATCTTCTAAGATCTTTCGTGTTCATGACATTCTTAGTAAGTATTGCTTTGAGTCTCTTGTTGTTTAACTATCGCTTGTTAATTTCTTCATCTTTATTTACTTTATTTGCTATATAACTGTGAGATTTTGTTAAAACTATCGTATTAACTTTTTGTATGACGAAACAGTGTTTGAGTATAACGCAACGAACGACAATGTAATACGGGTGACCCATTCAGATTTTCGTTCGTGCAACACATCTGCTCCAATCAAAACGTTCAACTCAGGCAACGACTCCTTCACAATCAAAGCACATGGCCATTACTTCTTCACTTCTGGATTTCCTGGTCACTGTGTGACCGGTCAAAAGCTTGACGTTAGGGTTCCAAAATCATCTCATGTTGCAGCCACGCCACCACCAAAGCCAACCACAAGTCTCAGTCCTAGCCCAAACCCCTCTAACTCAACAATGTCGCCCATGGAGTCAAAGGCAATGGCGCCTAGCCCGGTAGACAATGCCGTCGCATCACACGAGCCCAAGTGGTTGCTTATGAGCACTATTGGTGTGGCCATAAGTGGTTTTGTGGTTTTGGTTTGCAGTTAAGTGTAGTAATAAAATGCAAGAATTTTGATCTTATAATAATTAAATGTAACCTTAACTAATTGAATAGTATTTCATCATTTGGTTTTCTTAGTCCTAGTTATGTTTGATTGTTTTATCATTATAGTACAGATTCGCATAAATTATGTTTCAGGGTAATGCTTTAAGCATTTTGAAAATCCACAAGGTGAACATAAAAAAACGACATTTTGGTACATATGTAGTGGCGATGAGGAGTTTTTATTTCATATATGTTGATTTTGTTTCAATTTGGACGATTTTGTTCCAACAAATTTTGGCTTTCTGTTGCAAACAATGAACGACAATAATAATAACGACATGGTTTAAAATGCACTAAAAGTAAAACTCGGGTGGGTAATTGAGTTAATTGTTTGATAATTAAACACATTAATTATTGTGGGTTGAAAATCATATGTACTCACCAGATTTTTCAACCTGACCCATTCAGTTTATTTGTATCACATGTATCGTACGAAGATACATTACACTAAGAGATTAAAGGAGATGTAGATGATTAGTGTATTCTAGATCTACTTCTTCTTCCTTGAGCTCTTCTATCTTCTCCTTCTTCCCCTCGCTCCAAAATGCACCAAAAGTTCCTTCACAAGGCAAAGATCACTCACACACACTTCAAGGATGCTAGGGTTTCGGGAATAAGTCTCTGGGAAGTGAAGGAGGCTGGTTTGGGGCTATAATGACGTTTAAATAGGGTGCAAACCCTTGAAATTAGGGTTTCATCCAGACTGGTAGACTCGCCGAGTTCGAGAATATGGACTCGTCGAGTCGCCAACTTAAACCACGTGCAAATCCCATTTCTACTCGACGAGTCAGGCTACTGACTCGTCGAATATCCCTCAGAAATGAAAAAAATTACTTTATTTAAATCACATACCAGAAATGGGGAGTTACACCGAAAGCTTAGTGAGTTCCCCCAAAATACTCATACTCGCATAATACAAATATAACCATAAACAACATACTATGGGTCCAATCAACCATCGGGTTTGAATACCCCAGGCCCTTAACCTTCCGGTTGGAATGCCAACATACTATGGGTCCAATCATCCTCGGGATGGAATACCCCAAGCCCTCAACTTTCCGGTTAGAATGCCAACATACTATGGGTCCAATCACCCTCGGGATTGAATACCCCAGGCCCACAACCAACAAGTTGGAATACCTACATACTATGAGTCCAGTCATCCTCGGGATGGAATACTCCAGGCCCACAACCAACAGGTTGGAATGCCCAGGTCTACTGGCTTTCACACAAAGCAGATAAGCCTCACCCAATAAACAAACATGTGCACATATAACAGATAATCACATAACAATCTATAGACAACAAACTGATCTACCGGATCATACCACATAACATATAATATTATCCTACCCTCTATGATGTCTAACTAAAAAGTCATATCATATATCACATATTATCATCCTACCCTCTAGGATACTGATCTAACATATCATACTAACATAACATAACCATTAACAGTTCGAAGGGACGACCTTGGTGCCTTAGACCCTTAAGTATAGTGAGGAAAACTCACCTCGTAATAACGATCTGAACTGAAAAACAAATTCTTGAACCGCTATCTCACTAGAACTCCCGAACTATCACATAATAAATACCCAGTCATTACACATTATAACAATCTTGGAAAAAGAGCCCACTTAATTTATCATATCCATTCCTTTTTATTGGGCCAAGGCCCAGTTCCAAGTCCATAACTTTGCTAGTCTTTACATAAGGCCCATTATTAGCCTAATTTACTTAATTGGGCCTAACTTCCTTATTGGGCTTAACCCCATGATCCAATATCACCAAAACTGTTCCAATACATATCTACTCATAAGGTCCAACAAGGCCCAAACCTTACTAGCCCAAAAAGTAGCCCAAACCCAAAGCCCAAATCACCAAAAGTCCATAGAAGTCGTAACGTTGGGCGTACTACAAGGCTACACGGGGCGTACGCGAGTCTCGCATTGACGGGAAAACGGGCCATTGAATCAGTACGCTAGGCCTACAGAAACTTACTCTGGGCGTACGCAGGGTTCCGCCAAAATCCTAATGAGTGCTTAATGGCTTAAGCACTTAAGCCCAAACTCCAGAACCAGTGACCAAATATGCCTAGGACTCATAAAGTCTCAAACTTTATCACTTTGGACGTCCGAAATATTCTTAATCCAAGGTATTTATCCATTAAGATCTTTCTACTACTTGCATGGGACCTCATAAGCCATCGGTACCTCATTTTTAACACTCAACACCCCTCCAAGAGTCTAGAAGGACAAATTATTTCGTCCAAAACACAACATACATCATCTTGGAACTTTTGGGACAAGAAATGATTCCAAAATGCTAGAATGGCTCGATCTATATTATACAAACATAAAGATTGAAGCTTTTTACCTTCTGGAGCTTATAGGGTACAACACAACTTCAGATCTACAAGCCAAACTTCTTCTCTAACCCCTTGATGCAATGACTCCACCTTCAAGAGATCAAAATACTCACCAACTGTAACGCCCGTGTTTCTAGGCTTGCCATTTTTAGCAATGTAATAGTCTAGGTTAACCTTGTAACTCAACTTGAAATAATAAGAATGTATTATTTGTGAATTATGTGATTTATGTGTGTATTTTCTTAATTTTTATAATTTAATGAATTAAGAATAAAATAAGCGTCAAAATTAAAATGTGAGATAAGCCCGATATCTTTGCATAAAGTTGTAGTGGTCGAAACAAGGATTCCGGAGATATAAGGAATGCCAAAATCCGAGTTATAACGAAGAAGTTATGACATGTCGAAGTTTCGCGACAGAACCGACATGACGCCGAGTGACGTAAAATATGAATTTAAGATAGAGCGATATTTAGCCTTAGCGATCTAAACAAAAGTCGTAGATTTCGTTAAACCGAGAGCGTGCATAAAAGGAACGCCCAAATCTGACTTCGTATGAGGAAGTTATGATTTTTCTAAGTTTCGACTTAGCAGTATACAGCCCGAATACTCGATTTGAGATCGAGCGGTTTTTAGCCGAAACAATCTAAATGAGAATCGAAGATCTTGTTGTTATTAGCGAAGCGATGAAAAGATAGGCGAGAACGGACGTCGGACGAAGAAGTTATGATTTTATAACAAAGTTTTCCTGTCCGAGCCTTCTAAAAATAAATAATAAAAAAATAAAAGTCAAAATTAGCCGACGGAGTCTAAACGAAAGTTGTAGAGCGTAGTCTCACCTTCGCGTGGATATAAAGAACTTCGAAAACGGAGTTCGTATGAGGGAGATATGAATTTTTGAAGTTTTAATAAATATTTTATATTTATTTTAATTTAACTCCGATATTATCCGAAGAGAAGGAGAGGCGGTCTATCCGAAGTACGCAGCGCGTACCGCTGTACGCCCCGCGTACAGCATAGGGCACTCGAGTTCTACGGTAGTCCGAAGTCGTAAGCGATGACGAAGAGGGCCCGGTGACGTAAGCGCTGACGATCTGCGAAGCATTACGCCCCGCGTACCCCGAAGTTACGCCCCGCGTAACCCCGAGGATCAGCCTATAAAAGGAGGTCCGAAGCAGCTTCTTTTCTTTTGCAAATTTCATCATTCTCTCTGGTCCTTTACCTCGATTTGCGTGCCGATTGTACCCCGAAGCCCCGGTAATATTCCCGAGCCCCGAAGTAAGATCCGAAGCCCCGAGGATCCCGAAGAGCGTTATTCCCGAGTCGAAACGCTGCCCGCGAGGAGCCCGGTTTTGTGAAGATCTTCCAGATCTACGGAGAAACACCTCTTCTGCAAGCCGTAGTGCTGCCCGATCATCTTCTGATCAAGTGAGTGTGTAGTTATTTTCATTCCAACGCAATATTATGAAGTATTTCCTATAAAATACGTGTTATGTGTATATACTTGGTTGTTATACGTGTGAGTGTATATTCACTCTCTTCTATCTTATAGATCTTATGTATTCTCTATGAAATACGTGTTATGTGTGTATGCCCCATCTGTTATGTGGAATATGTGTTGATTAAAACATGTTATATAGGTTTTTAAACTATGTATAAAAACGTATATTTTTATCTACTAATATGTTGGGTAGAACATGGGTAGGTAATTGGTGTGTAATAAACAGATGAGAGGCCTCGGTGTTATTGGTGTTATTCTAGTCATTCAGCAGAGTATGGATGACGACCACGGACTATTCTAGACTGTCCTGTGGAACACTAGCAGGCTCATTACCTGTAGGTGTTGTGAACGACGTGTTCACCGGTGTACTCTATCCCCCACATGGTTGCCTTTAGGACACTTATTGTTGAGGAAGCCCCTCTGCAGTAATGTCCGTCCCGATGAAAAATCCTGAAATAAGTTCCTTATAATAGACGTTATTTTTAGGAACGTAAGGTGAGGATAACGGGAATGGGTAATCGGGTTTATTGTTGATTGTTGAAATTAAATATAATTATTGTGGGTTGAAAACCCTATATGCTCACTAGGCTCCCAAGCCTGACCCACTCAGTTGATTTATTTTACAGGAAGTGGCGCAAGAGCTTAAGATGGGCGAACATCAAATTGTTTTTGTTTACAAGTCTGTATATGTATATATTTGTTGAACGACTTGTAATGTTATCGTTTATGCTTTATGACCTGTATCGGAACATGACATCCCGACTTTTGATTATGAAATGAAATCATATTTCTTTGTGAAATGTTTTGATAAATATCTATTTTATCATGTTTTGTTTTTGGGAACAAATTCCGCATCTCTTTTAAAATTAAAAGGATTTACTCTGAAAATTATTTTAAAAAACATAAATGAAATCGGTCTTTTCTGGCCGAGATTTTGGGGATGTCACAGTTGGTATCAGAGCATTAGTTTAAGCGAATTAGGAATTTGTAGGATTTCTAAACTTAAACTTAGCATTCTAAGTGGAGATTGCGAGGTGTGTGTCTGTTGGATCTTAGACACAAGCAATAGTTTATTTTAGGAAAGTTGCCTAAAATGCTTTTATGTGCTAAATGTTATATGTTGCCATATATGATATTATTTGTTCGGATCTATGGTTTGTTGCCAACCGGATCTGAAGGTTTATGTGTTTAGGATTCTAAGCGTATGTATACGATATTAGAACTAGCATGTAATCGTTTGGAGTAATAAGGTGAAATTATTCGGTGTATAGATCAAAATGGTGAGAACAAGAAGCGGAGTTGGAAATGCTAATGAAAACAGGAATCAACCGCCTGTAATCGAGCAAGTACCTATCGTAGCTGCTGCACCTGAGCCGATAACAATGGCTGGTGTACAAATGATGATTCAAATGATGTTGGATCATCAGATGGAAGAAACAAGACGCCTGCTTAGGTAGAATCGTGAAGAACCGTCAATTCAAGCGGAAGAGCCCGAGGAGAATGGAGGGCAGTCTGAAGGAGAAAACTTTAGTGGGATCATTGGTCAAGACGAACAACCAGTGGTTTGACGCAATAACTAGTATGGAGGAAATGATGGTCGTGGGTGCAAGTATAAGGATTTCATGGCATCCAAACCACCATGCCTATCCGGAAGCCCGACACCGGTACAAGTTATGGACTGGGTCTCTGAAATGGAGACTATGTTTGAAAGTTGCGAATGCAGCAACAGGCAGAAGACCGCTCTTGCGATCCCTCTACTAAAATCTGGCGTGTTGAGTTGGTGGAAGCTGTTAGCTGACTCTATGCCCAAGGGAGAAGCAAGCAAAATGTCTTGGGAAGACTTTCTGGAACAACTAAAACTGCAATACTGCTCCGAGCAGGACCTTCTGGAAATTAGTAATGAGTTTCAGAATTTGAAGAAAGGGAAATTGAGCGTTACTGAATACGCTACAAGTTTCACGGAAAAGATGAAGTTTATCCCATATTTGGTGCCTACAGAACTCTCTAAGGTCAACAAGTTTGCCCTTGGACTACCAGCGGACTATGGTCCAATGGTTAAGCAAGCAACCACATTGAAAGCCGCCATCTGGGCTGCTAGAAATGTTGAGACCCAGATTAGGGAAAAAGGTCTAGAAAGGTCAAAGGTTGGTGAGAAAAGGAAAATCGATGGATTTTCAGGTTCCAGCAAGAAAACTAAATTCTCGAAGTCTAGTTCGAGAGGAAGTGGAGGAAAGGTAGAGGCGAAATGGTGCGACAAGTGCAAGAAGAAGCATCATGGGAAGTGTGGCGGGGAAACCACATGCTACAAATGTGGAAAGCCAGGGCATTATGCCAACGAATGCACCTTCACCAAGAATGTTTGTTATGGTTGCGGTGAGGAGGGGCACATCTCAAGGGATTGTCCGAAGAAGAAGGAGGCAGCAAGACCCAACATTCCGCCAAAGCCAAAGGCGAGAGCATTCCAGATGACACTGGAAGCTGCTAAAGATGAAGCTGATGTCGCTTCAGGTACCTTTCTCGTTAACAAATTGCCTGCCCAAATTTTATTTGATTCTGGAGCCAACTACTCCTTTATATCGCATGAATTTGGAAGAAAACTAGCTTTGCCTATTGTGAGACTAGATAATGCTTTATTAGTCGAAGTTGCTAGTGGCAAGATTGTACCTGTTAGCCATCGTATGAAAAACATTTTAATTGATTTGAATGGGAATAAGTTCCACGAGGAATTATTACCTATAGAACTTAATGGTTTCAACATCGTTTTGGGAATGGATTGGCTTAGTGCCAATGATGCCGAAATTTTATGCAAGAAGAAAATAGTGAAAGTGAATCCGCTTGGAAAGGAATCGTTTATGGTGTATGGAGATAAACGCAGAGTAAATTCTGGAATCATTTCTCTAATGAAAGCCAGAAAGTGTTTGACCAAGGGATGTACATCATATTTAGCATTCGTGATCGATGCTAAGAAGGAAAAGAAGGTGATGCAAAATATTCCTGTTGTGTGTGATTATCCGGAAGTATTTCCCGAAGATCTTCCTGGATTACCGCCCGATCGACAAGTAGAATTTCGTATTGACTTGTTGCCCGGAACAACGCCAATTGCAAAAGCACCTTATCGATTAGCACCGACGGAGATGAAGGAGCTAATGATGCAACTTCAGGAGTTATTGGACAAAGGTTTCATTAGACCTAGTTCATCACCCTGGGGAGCTCCGATATTATTCGTAAAGAAGAAAGATGGAAGCATGAGGATGTGCATTGATTACCGAGAGCTGAATAAGGCAACAATAAAGAATAGATATCCGTTGCCGAGGATTGATGACCTATTCGATCAGCTACAAGGTTCAAGTTATTTCTCAAAGATCGACTTGAGGTCAGGATATCATCAGCTAAAAGTAAGAGAGCAGGATATAGAGAAGACCGCATTCAGAACCCGATATGGACACTATGAGTTTTTGGTTATGTCGTTTGGACTAACCAATGCTCCAGCAGCATTCATGGATTTAATGAACAGTGTTTGTAATCCGTTCCTTGATAAATCTGTGATAGTGTTCATTGATGACATTCTGATTTATTCAAAAAGCCAAGAGGAGCATGGCAGACACTTGCGAGAAGTTTTGGAAGTCTTAAAGAAGGAGAAGTTGTATGCGAAGTTCTCCAAATGTGATTTTTGGATTCGAGAAGTCCAATTCTTGGGTCACGTGGTCAACCAAGAAGGTATAATGGTTGATCCAGCAAAGATTGAAGCTGTAATGAAGTGGGAACAACCAAAAAGTCCCACGGAGATCCGAAGCTTTTTAGGATTAGCCGGATATTACCGAAGGTTTATCCAAGGCTTTTCTTCGATTGCTAGTCCATTAACAGCTTTGACCCACAAAGGAGCTACTTATGCTTGGAGTGATAAGCATAAAGAAGCATTCGATAAGCTAAAGAAGAAACTATGCGAGGCACCGATACTTTCTCTACCCGATGGAGTTGAAGACTTCGCTGTTTATAGCGATGCATCTGGTGTTGGATTGGGTTGTGTTTTGACCCAAAGAGATAAGGTGATCGCGTATGCATCTCGACAGCTGAAAGAGCATGAAAAGAACTACCCGACTCATGATTTGGAGTTGGCAGCGGTAGTTTTCGCTTTGAAAATATGGAGGCATTACCTCTATGGCACGAAGTGCAAACTTTTCACTGATCATAAGAGTCTCCAATATCTCTTTAGTCAGAAAGAATTGAATATGAGGCAACGACGCTGGCTGGAACTACTTAAAGACTACGACTGTGAGATACTTTACCACCCCGGTAAAGCCAATGTTGTCGCTGATGCTCTCAGTCGGAAAGTCAATCTTGAAAAGAGAAGGCCAAGAGCGTTGAGAATTGAAGTTGTCTCAACCATTTTGGAAAGTATAAAGAAAGCTCAAGAGGAAGCTTCGGAGAAGAATGACCGAAAGGAGGAACGTTTGGGCAAAACGTTGGTGTTCGGTGTAAACAGTCATGGACTGAAGGTGTTCCAAGATCGGATTTGGATACCTAAGACAGGAGGAGTCAGAGATCTTCTGATGGAAGCAGCTCACAAGACCATGTACTCAATTCATCCCGGTAGCACTAAAATGTATAGGGACCTAAAACCCTATTATTGGTGGCCGACGATGAAGCTCGACATTGCGAAGTATGTGGCTGAGTGTGTGACTTGTGCAAGAGTCAAGACACAACATCAGAAACCGTACGGGAGTTTAGAACCATTGCCTGTGCCTATGGGTAAGTGGGAAGACATTACTATGGATTTTATCACTAAACTGCCCAGACCAAAGAATGGTCACGACATGATTTGGGTGGTCGTCGATCGATTCACTAAGAGTGCGCATTTCATAGCAGCCAATGAGAAATGGTCTATGGAAAAGCTTGCGAATTCTTACGTAAAGGAAATTGTGAGACTTCACGGTGTTCCGCTAACAATTGTGTCGGATCGTGATAGTCGTTTCACCTCAAGATTTTGGAAAAGTCTACAAGAGGAATTGCGTACCAAGTTGTGTTTAAGTACAGCTTACCATCCGCAGACTGATGGTCAGAGCGAACGGACGATACAAACACTTGAAGATATGTTGAGAGCGTGTACCTTGGAATTCCTAGGTAATTGGGATGAACATTTACCTTTGGTAGAATTTTCCTATAATAATAGTTTTCACTCGAGCATAAAGATGGCACCTTATCAAGCTTTGTATGGACAGAAGTGTCGTACGCCGTCTTGTTGGCTTGAGGCTGGGGAAAAGCAGTTTATGGGGCCGGAGATAGTCCATCAAACTGCTGAAAAGTTGAAAATAATTAGGGAGAGAATGTTAGCAGCTCAGGATCTTCAAAAGAGTTATGCTGACAAAAAGCGAAGACCGATGGCTTTTGAAGTTGGAGATTCGGTTTTGCTTAAAGTCTCGTCGTGGAAGGGACTTATAAGATTTGGAAAAAAGGGAAAGTTAAGTCCAAGGTTTATTGGACCGTTTAAAGTTCTTCAGAGGATTGGGAACCAAGCTTACAAGCTCGAACTACCAGAAGAACTGAATGGAATTCATAACACTTTCCATGTGTGTTATTTGAGGAAGTTCACGGGAGAAGTTCCCGACATAATTCCACTTTCAGAGTTGAGGATCGATGAGAACAAAAGGTTGATTGAGGAACCGGAGGCAATTGTTGACCGAAAGACTAAGAAATTGCGACGTAAGATGGTGGAGTTAGTGCTTGTCCGATGGAAACACACGAATGGGCCAAATCTCACCTGGGAGACGAAGAGTGACATGATGAGTCGCTATCCGCATTTGTTTGCTGGTGTGTGATTCCGGGGACGGAATCATTCTAAGGTGGAGAGAATTATAACGCCCGTGTTTCTAGGCTTGCCATTTTTAGCAATGTAATAGTCTAGGTTAACCTTGTAACTCAACTTGAAATAATAAGAATGTATTATTTGTGAATTATGTGATTTATGTGTGTATTTTCTTAATTTTTATAATTTAATGAATTAAGAATAAAATAAGCGTCAAAATTAAAATGTGAGATAAGCCCGATATCTTTGCATAAAGTTTTAGTGGTTGAAACAAGGATTCCGGAGATATAAGGAATGCCAAAATCCGAGTTATAACGAAGAAGTTATGACATGTCGAAGTTTCGCGATAGAACCGACATGACGCCGAGTGACGTAAAATATGAATTTAAGATAGAGCGATATTTAGCCTTAGCGATCTAAACGAAAGTCGTAGATTTCGTTAAACCGAGAGCGTGCATAAAAGGAACGCCCAAATCTGACTTCGTATGAGGAAGTTATGATTTTTCTAAGTTTCGACTTAGCAGTATACAGCCCGAATACTCGATTTGAGATCGAGCGGTTTTTAGCCGAAACAATCAAAATGAGAATCAAAGATCTTGTTGTTAGTAGCGAAGCAATGAAAAGATAGGCGAGAACGGACTTCGGACGAAGAAGTTATGATTTTATAACAAAGTTTTCCTGTCCGAGCCTTCTAAAAATAAATAATAAAAAAATAAAAGTCAAAATTAGCCGACGGAGTCTAAACGAAAGTTGTAGAGCGTAGTCTCACCTTCGCGTGGATATAAAGAACGTCGAAAATGGAGTTCGTATGAGGGAGATATGAATTTTTGAAGTTTTAATAAATATTTTATATTTATTTTAATTTAACTCCGATATTATCTGAAGAGAAGGAGAGGCGGTCTATCCGAAGTACGCAGCGCGTACCGCTGTACGCCCCGCGTACAGCATAGGGCACTCGAGTTCTACGGTAGTCCGAAGTCGTAAGCGATGACGAAGAGGGCCCGGTGACGTAAGCGCTGACGATCTGCGAAGCATTACGCCCCGCGTACCCCGAAGTTACGCCCCGCGTAACCCCGAGGATCAGCCTATAAAAGGAGGTCCGAAGCAGCTTCTTTTCTTTTGCAAATTTCATCATTCTCTCTGGTCCTTTGCCTCGATTTGCGTGCCGATTGTACCCCGAAGCCCCGGTAATATTCCCGAGCCCCGAAGTAAGATCCGAAGCCCCGAGGATCCCGAAGAGCGTTATTCCCGAGCCGAAACGCGGCCCGCGAGGAGCCCGGTTTTGTGAAGATCTTCCAGATCTACGGAGAAACACCTCTTCTGCAAGCCGTAGTGCTGCCCGATCATCTTCTGATCAAGTGAGTGTGTAGTTATTTTCATTCCAACGCAATATTATGAAGTATTTCCTATAAAATACGTGTTATGTGTATATACTTGGTTGTTATACGTGTGAGTGTATATTCACTCTCTTCTATCTTATAGATCTTATGTATTCTCTATGAAATACGTGTTATGTGTGTATGCCCCATCTGTTATGTGGAATATGTGTTGATTAAAACATGTTATATAGGTTTTTAAACTATGTATAAAAACGTATATTTTTATCTACTAATATGTTGGGTAGAACATGGGTAGGTAATTGGTGTGTAATAAACAGATGAGAGGCCTCGGTGTTATTGGTGTTATTGGTGTTATTCTAGTCATTCAGCAGAGTATGGATGACGACCACGGACTATTCTAGACTGTCCTGTGGAACACTAGCAGGCTCATTACCTGTAGGTGTTGTGAACGACGTGTTCACCGGTGTACTCTATCCCCCACATGGTTGCCTTTAGGACACTTATTGTTGAGGAAGCCCCTCTGCAGTAATGTCCGTCCCGATGAAAAATCCTGAAATAAGTTCCTTATAATAGACGTTATTTTTAGGAACGTAAGGTGAGGATAACGGGAATGGGTAATCGGGTTTATTGTTGATTGTTGAAATTAAATATAATTATTGTGGGTTGAAAACCCTATATGCTCACTAGGCTCCCAAGCCTGACCCACTCAGTTGATTTATTTTACAGGAAGTGGCGCAAGAGCTTAAGATGGGCGAACATCAAGTTGTTTTTGTTTACAAGTCTGTATATGTATATATTTGTTGAACGACTTGTAATGTTATCGTTTATGCTTTATGACCTGTATCGGAACATGACATCCCGACTTTTGATTATGAAATGAAATCATATTTCTTTGTGAAATGTTTTGATAAATATCTATTTTATCATGTTTTGTTTTTGGGAACAAATTCCGCATCTCTTTTAAAATTAAAAGGATTTACTCTGAAAATTATTTTAAAAAGCATAAATGAAATCGGTCTTTTCTGGCCGAGATTTTGGGGATGTCACACCAACTTACACTCTCTCACAAGGACTAGGGTTTGGGTACGTTTCTGGAAGATGGAGGCTGAGAAGGAGGAGAGGAAATGAGCCATAAGGATGTTTATATAGCATAGCCCCTAACCCGATATATTAGGGTTTCCTTCGTTTATGGGTACGCCCAACGTACACAATATTACGCCCAACGTACTAGGGCGCGCCCTAGTACACGCAACGTACCCTTATATACGCGTAGCGTACTCCTCTTGGTCCCAAAATTACAATCTAGCCCTTAAGCTCTTCATGGCTTTACCCTTCCATCCCCAAGTACTTCAAATGAAAAAACTTGGGATGTTACACACTTAGTCAAAAATTTAAATCATTCTAAGGGTAAAATGACCATTTTACTCCTGGTCAAAGTCAACATTCTTTTCAAAGTCAGCGTTCCGGGTTGACTTAATTTGCCGAGTTCTATAAATCAAAATCTTGAAATCACGATCTAACTCGTCGAGTCACCCCCTGACTCGCCGAGTTTCCTGGCTACTCATAGTCGCGATTTAGTGAGTCAACTCGTCGAGTTATCCTCAGACTCATCAAGTTCTACAATATTCAGCATCGGGACAAATCATCGATTTTCTCTATGAACTCGCCGAGTTCCTCTGTCTGTTTGGGTCATTTTAACGGATTAAGCCCTTACACTTCGGATCTAAGCTTATTGTTTCTCATACATACTGAACACGTCCTTTTAAGGGTTTGGACAATGGAAGCTGGAAATGAGGACAAACCCTAAGTCATAAAGTGTTTAAATAGGGTACAAAATCTCGGATTTACGGTTTCCCAAACCCAATCCAACTCGTCGAGTTGGCCCCCTTCGGCTCGTCGAGTTGGTCTTCCAACAACATGCGTGACCATCGTTCCTACTCGTCGAGTTCTCACCCTTGAACTCGACGATTTGCCTTCTGGTTTGGAGATTTTCTTCCTCATTTGCTCTTATGGTTTCCGGGTGTTACAATATGTGCTTACTTTCAAAGATGTTATGTGTTTGATAAAATTTTATAAAGATAAGTTTATATAATTTATATCATATATGTATTTTTATAAATATAATACATTGGGTAACAAAGGGTAATGAAAGATGTCATAGTATGATGAAAGATAGGATGCCATGGTATGAAAAAAGAAGTAGGCAATGATAAAATGTCACGACTTTGGAATTGTTAATTTATCAATGATGTAGTCACTTAGCAAAGTATATGTGACAACTACTAGACTAATTGATGATAGTCTAGTAGAACATTGGCAACTATGGACTTAGTGCATATTCAAGGCCAGCCCGAGCTTAGGGTGAGTTGGGCCATGGCCTAGGGCAACAAAATTTCATGAGCATCATATATTATAGGACTTTTATGGGTATATGTTATTTAGGGTACTAAAACTATTGATCCGCTGCAACTAAAGCAAGTCCGGTCCAAATGAAAAGTAGGCAGCCGACCACACGTTTTTTCTATATCTAAAAATTAGGCGTCAAATTGAAGTGTATTTGGAAGGCATGACTCTTCTGTCCCCTAAGTAACAGCGCATGCCAAGTAATTTTTGTTGAAGAATATGTGGCATTTCGATCGGTGTGCTCTAGAGAAAACGATTCAAACAATAACGGACATACCAGTTGATCTCTATAAAACTTACAGTGCTCTTTCTTCCCTCACTCTCAGCCTAAAAAAAAAAAAAAAAAAAAATCCTCATATTTTCCTTCTTAATTCTCCCTCTTAATATATTGTTCTGTGAAAATGTGATGACATTCATTCATTATCCCCGATTCCACATCAGTTTTCACCAATAATCACACTTCAAGAGGTGATATGGTGTACCAATCTTAGACAATTCATAAGTTACAAATACATATGATTATTTCAGATACGAAAAATCTCAACATTCAAGGATGTCTCTTCAGTCTCGTATATTTCTGTGTCTCTCTGATGAGCTCACCAGAATTTGGAAGCCTCATCATCTCAAATTCTCTCAGTTAAATGTTCATTAGATTAATTTGTGCCAGGTTTGTTGAATATACATACGGTGTTTGTTGTTAAATTTTTTACTATGGTTATATTGTTAAAAAGTTTATTAGTTAGTTTATGGCAGATTTTTTGAGGTGGAAATTTTAGTGCTCTATTTTGTCATAATTGGTGTTTCTCTAAATTTTGGTCTTATTTCTATATGTCTTTATAATCACATAGGTTGAAGATACTAAATGAAGGTGTTAATGTCAAGACTTGAGGGTGGATGCATTCAGATTTAGTTTAAAAATCAGTAAAGTTAGATTGCTTGATTTTTTTAGTCAGTTGTGTTTTCACAAAGTTCATTGCGATAATTAGTTTACCAAAGGAATTTCCTAAAACTTCGTTGTCATAATTGTGCTTCTCTCAATTTTGGTGTTATTCCCAAATCTCTTAATTTACTTATGTATAGCCTTTTTGTTGTTGTTTAGTGGTTCTAAGTGCTAATGTGCTCCCTATTTGTATAGCTTTGGCTCGTTTTCATATAATCTATTTTTGTTTCATCATGTACCACAAAGGTAATTGTAGAATCACATTTAATTGTCCAGTTTTAGATTTTCCCAACATTATCGTACGTTACATTTTTGTATTTGAAACCTATTTTGTTATGCCCCCATGTATATATAGTATATTTTAGGAGTATCATTATATATATATATATATATATATATATATATATATATATATATATATATATGAAAATAGTTTTTTTCTATTTTTACAATTATTTGTTTTTAAATACAGTAAGGGCGTCATAAAGTTTCTTTGCCTTGTTAAATTGGATTGCCTTGTTAAGTGTTAATAGACATACCTTGAATTGAAAGATTGTGGTGACAAAATCAACAAGAAGGAGGTGAGTATGTGATGGCAAGAAGAGTGAATCATGAGTATTTGATGTATACGAGAGTAGGGCAAACAAAGAAGAAGTACATTTGTCAATCGCATGAACTCCAATATGCAGGTTAATAAAATCCTTGAAAAAATCCATTCGATTATGAGCTTTGGGTTAAGTTTGTACGTAAAGGGGTTTGAACTACTTGAATTCTCTGGGTTTTTTATTATTATTCTATTTCTCTCTATTTTTCTCTATTTTTAATAGAGAATTGTTTTGATAGAAAAAGAATCGGTTTATTTCTGAAATTCTTATTTTTGTAATAACCAAACAAAAGAAAATGAATCAATTCATTTTTCCTAGTTTTATTTTTCAGTACCAAACACCCCCTTTTGTCTATGTCGTTTAAGTGTGTATAAATATGTGTTTGATGGATTCGTAAGAGATTGATGATATAATCTAAGTTTGTATGTTTTTTTTTTGTTGGGAATAGGACTAATTAAGGTAATTAACTTTTCGGTTTGTTCGCATGTAGGTAACTATCTTTTTTTTTGTACACATCTAGGTAACAAACTTTTTGAAACTGTTCACATATGACCATTATAACCTACTGTAGCAGGTTACATCCGACTACAGTAGGTCATAATGGTTACATGTGAACACTTTCAACAAGTTCGTTACCTAGATGTGTACAAAAGAAAAATAGTTACCCAAATATGAACAAAACCAAAAGTAAGAGTAAATTACAAGAATGGTCCCTGTGGTTTGGGGGAATTTATGCGTTTGGTCCCTAACTTATTTTTTTTTATTCGGATGGTCCCTATTGTTTAGTTTTGTTGTGTTTGGTCCCTGTCTTACCTAAAAAGATTAGTGTGTTCTTATTAATTTAATTTTTTAAATTAATTTTCTTATTTATGTGTTTTTATATGTTTAAAAAAATTAATAGACCCCACATATATGTATCTCCTCACCATCCCATTTTTCATCATCATCAACTTCTATTTCTTTTCCATTTTTAATAACATCAAAGCCTTTACCATCTATTCTTTTTCGATCCTTCAACTCCAGTGAACCAACACTACAACCCAATAAAGTGAAGAGACAGTGGGTTATGTTAATTGTTCGCCAGAGTTGAATGACCAAAAAAAAGGATGGTGAAGACTTTCATGTCACTAAAGATTGAAAGAAAATAGAGGTTGAAAAGGATGTGAGATGGGATGGTGACTGATGGGATACGGATTAAATTTCTCAAATGTGGTTTCAGGTTTACGGTGATGAGATACATATATGTGGGGTCTATTAACTTTTTTTAAACATATAAAAACAAAAAACATGAATAAGAAAATTAATTTAAAAAATAAATTAATAAGGGCACAATAGTCTTTTTAGGTAAGACAGAGATTAAGCGCGCAAGAAAAATAAACAGTAGGGATCATCCAAGTTAAAAAAATAAGTTAGGGATCAAAAGCACAAATACCCCCAAACCATAGGGACCATTCATGTAATTTACTCTTACTTTTTGTTTTGTTCATATTTAGGTAACTATTTTTTTTTATACGTCTAGGTAACGAACTTGATGAAAGTGTTCACGTATAACCATTATGATATGTTGTAGCTAGATGCAACCTGCTACAGCATGTCATAATGGTCATATGTGAACAGTTCCAAAAAGTTTGTTATCTAGATGTGTACAAAAAAAGATACTTACCTACATGTGAACAATCCGAAAAGTTAATTATTTTAACAAATCATATTTCTTTTATGTTTTTATGGTGATCTAACCATTTACTTTGTATTCTTCAACACGGACTACTTAAAAATAATAGATAGTGGAGAAGTTAATATGGACCTAGCAATTATATAACTATATATTAGGCCCCAATAAAGATAGAGTGCTAAAGAAGGGACACAATACTAACAAAATTGTGATGGATTTATGTTTCGGCACCAGCCCTATCGAATTCAAAACAAAACATATAGTAGTATTTGCGACAAACTGTTATAACTTGAAATTCATAACTACGTGGATAAATGGTTAAATTAATTACCAATGGGAATCCGAGAAATAAATTCGATTAAACATATGAAATTCCACGCAATTCTCACGTGCGAAGAGACAGTGATAGGATGTACTATTTGCATAGAAAAAGGTAAACAAAGTAAATACTGCCGAGAGTACACAATTATCACCTACACCACCAAACACAGTAACATTGTCATCCCTTATATAAATACAACGTCCCACCACCTTCGTTCCACTCTTTACCCATACACACACAAACTGTGACACTGTTTCGATCGACCTTACTCCATTAATGTATTGCAGAAAGAAAGCGTGAGTACCGCTAGCCTATATATATTTTAGGCTACAATTTGGCTCTGATTTTGAGGGGAGTTTTGTTTTGGGGTATAATTTGATAAGATCTCAATCTCCGAGAGAAAATGGCGATGGAGATCAGTAAAATTACGTTGGAGATATTTTCGAAGCTTGAGAAGAAATGGCTGTCGCACTGTGAAGGCAGTAAGAAGACAAGAGTGCTCAGCATTGATGGCGGTGGAACTACTGGCATAGTCTCAGGAGCCTCGTTGATCCATCTCGAAGACCAGATCCAAGCAAAAACCGGTGATTCGAATGCTCGAATAGTCGATTTTTTCGACATTATCGCCGGAACCGGTATTGGAGCGCTTCTCGCAGTATTGCTTAATGCCGACGACGGTAACGGCCGCCCGCTGTTTACCGCCAGGGACGCGGTTAAGTTTGTGAACGATAGACGGACGGAACTTTTCAAAGTAAAAACTGTAGGCGTTTTTCGTAGGAGACTGATGTTTTCCAGTAAGAGCATGGATAGGATTTTGAAAGAGGTGTTAACCAGAGACGATGGTAAGGTGTTGACGCTGAAGGATACATGTAAGCCTCTCCTTGTTCCCTGCTATGATCTCAATAGTTCTGCGCCATTTGTTTTCTCTCGAGCCGACGCTTCTGAATCGGCTAGCTACGACTTTGAGCTCTGGAAAGTTATCCGTGCCACCTCCGCTGATCCGTCCATGTTCAAGCCGTTTCCGCTTACCTCACTCGACGGAAAAACCTTGTGCTTAGCTATCGACGGCGGTTTAGTGATGAACAATCCTACCGCCATTGCTGTCACTCACGCATTGCACAACAAACGCCATTTTCCTTCACTCACCGGTGTTGAAAACCTCGTGGTTATTTCCATAGGAAACGGTCTATTGAGCATATCTCCGAAACGGAAACTCGATCGTCACGGCCGATGCCTTAATTCATCCGTCGTAGACATTGCTCTCGACGGTGTATCGGAGACCGTTGACCAAATGTTAGGCAACGCATTCTGCTGGAACGATAGTGATTACGTCAGAATTCAGGTAACTTTTCTGCGAATAGAAGAATCATTTTGAGTTTTTTGGTTATGGGTAACTGACGCCGTTGAAGTTTTTGCAGTCGAACTGCTACACGAAGGGAAGCGTGGGACCGACATTGGAGGAGGTGTTGATGGAGAGAGGAGTTGAATCATTGCCGTTTGGGGCTAAACGGTTACTGACGGAGACTAACGGAGAAAGAATCGAAAGCTTTGTTCAGCGACTCGTGTCTTCTCGAAGGAGTAGCTTGCCACCTAGTCCTTGTAAGGATGCCGCCGTTAGTGTTACTCCACTCGTTCACGGCCGGTAGGTGTTCCGATTGTTAGTTTTAAGGTTTAAGTTTTAACCCATCTCGGGTTAAATTTTACCATGGTCAATAAAGTAACCAGTCTGTCGCTATGTGTAATGTCGAAATTTTTGAAACTTTTTGGTCTGTATTTATTTTATTATTCATGATGCTAAGTAACATTTTTAATTATAAATTCTTCTTGTTTTCCGAACAAAATAAGTAAATAAATAATTAAGTAGCTTCTTGGCTAATAAATGGCATTAAAAGCCTAGCAGATGCCTTGTAAAAGTAAGATTCCAATATCTAATAATACTTAATTATGTTGATGGTCCTCTTTTATTAAAGAATCAGATCTCGATGTATTTGTGTTTTATCGATCCCCCTCATCTCAATTTACCAATTAGATATTATTTTTTGATAACGACAAACTAACATGTAAAGGCGAAGTTTGCTATGTACTCATGAGGTAAATAATCAACACTAATGAAGAAGATTAGTAAAAGTGTGCGACATTTTATCATGGAAAACATAGTAGAAATACCTCGTAACGATCACAATTGGCGGAAACAATGATTTTCAAGATTAATACCCTCTGTAATTATCGCACCAGTCTTACAAAAACGTAACAAATAAATTTTGTTCTCGATAATAATCAATTACATTATGCTTTTCCAAAACAAATAGACGTGATTATATATATTTACCACTTTGAACGACTGCCTATGGATAATATTTTTTACATAAATATTAAAAAAAAAAATCCATAAAATGTTCTCAATTGTCATGATATATTATTCCGTGTTTACCAATATGTTTATGTGTTTTACGTATCTACCAATATTTTGTGATGATATATTATTCTGCTATATCACACCCTATTTAACTATTATTAGTTGAGGCAAGCTCATAAGATGTTAGATTATTGAATGACAATGTCATGTTTACGACCGCTACATGCATGGTCATCTGGATTTTGGACAGGACATGTATTTGCTCTATACGTGGCATGAGCATTATATCCATGTCATTATATATTTATTTGATGATGTTATTTTATCAATGGTCATTGTATTACACAAGGATTTTATGGGAGTTTGGGATGGGTTATGTTTTCATGCATGTTGTGAGGCTAAACAAAGTGGTGTTAAACTCAACGGCTCCGTTTAACAACATCCACAGCATCTTGTCATGTTTTTGTCATACCTAAAATGTAACGCCCCAATTCTGGTATGATATTTAATTATGTATTTTTCTAGTTTGCAAGACGAACTCCACGAGTCAGTAGCCCGACTCGTCGAGTAGAGACGGGATAAGCACGTGTGTAGAGGCGGCTACTCGGCGAGTCCGCTAGTCTGTATGAAACCCTAAATCTGAGGGTTTGCACTATTTAAACGAATTTTTGTGCACTCATCAGCCTCCCTTACCCACAGAAAGCTCCATACTAAAACCCTAGTCGTCCCTTATCATTATTGGTGTGATTTCTCACCTTGTGAAGTTGTTGGTGCATTTGTGGATTAGAAGAAGAGAAGAGAAGATGAGGAATCAGGGGGGGGGGGGGGGGGGAAGCAAGTAGATTCGATTTCCTTGTTGCATTACAGTCTTCATTGAGGTATCAAGCTCCAACCTTTGTTCTTCTTCAAGTATAACCCTTATTTAGCTTGTTTTTGCCATTTTTGGCTTAATAGTGGTATTGAGATCATGTGGAGATGAATAACATTCAGATATGCCAATGGTTGACCTCTATAAGCTCAAATTTACTGCCTTTATGGGACCATTTTGTATGATAGTGTCACACCCCAAAACCGAGAACGGCGGAAACGTTCTGGGGCGGAGGACGTCATATAAAGTATCACAACACAGTATAATAGTAAACAAGTAAACAACATCATCCATTGCATTAAATATATAATTTTAATACAAGCGTGTTATGTACAGTTATAGACACCAAAAATGTAAATCAAAATAATAAGATGAGTCTTGAATGCGCTCCATCTTCTCAAAAGCTGGCCTCGGTACCTGTCTACTGATGACATGATAATACAAGTTATTTTGAAAGAGTTTATCAGCATTAAAGTTGGTGAGTTCATAAATATTTAGTATCGGTATTTGTATCAAAACATTTGAACGTGGTTTGAAGTACAAATTTTTAAACGTTTGTAATAACAGTATATGAATGTTTGTAAGTGTTTGTAAAAGTTTGTATCTCCTAGAAAACCCTATATTTCCTACTAAAAGTAGCCTTCTACCAAGGCATAACTGTTTTGTATGTTCGTTTCTTGTAAAAGTGTGTAATTTTCTCAAGTGTAACTATCATTATCAAAACATAGTTTGTAAATTAATGTTTAAGTGAAATGATCACTAAATATATGTAAAGGGTAAATTAATGTAGTACTGTAGGTTGTATTATAGGAACTACTGTTGTACTAACTACTTTAAACCGGATTTATATCAAGGTATTATGTGATTAATTGTACCATACTATCGACTATGAAACACGATAATGTAAGTCGTAAAAAGGTATGATGTTTGGCACCTGCAGACCTGCAGGTCCGGCTATAGCTAGCAGCAAGGTGTATGATAGTCAATCCAGTATAGATCTATACGCAAACTCACGCTCTCCCTCCAAGAGACTATGGCTACAACTCGGGCCATGACATTGAAGGCATGCTCCGATACAGTGGATCACATTTATGTTAATGTATTCATGTATATGTAATGTATTGTTACTCGTGCTAGTATCATTGTATATATTCTCTTTCTAGTATAGTTGTATATGTTCTCATATTAATATAATGTATATGTTCTCATAGTAATAAGTAATGACTCATGAATGAACTGACTCTTATATGATTCGTAGAACTGAAGTAGTAAGTAGTATAACCCTAAACTACACCTATTATAGTTTAGTAGTAAATTTGATGAATGACTGAATGTACTGAACTGAGATATAAATCTTTATGTCTACACATATATACATAATATATAAGTAAGGATTCAACGACACTCGGACAAACAACTGGGTACTTTAGAACCACAACCCAACGAGGACATGAAGCAAAGTGGGTTATCTCTCCTAAGTCCTTCAAACCTTATTTATATAACTATATATGTAGTAGACATGGTTTTAACAATATATAAGTTTAAAAACATGTAAAATAGTTTGATAACAATTTTAATTCATTTGCTTGATAAAACAGTTTAAAGTATGAAAAATCCATTTGCATGTTGGTTATTAATCACATGTGATTGATCTAATAACTAACATGGTTCAACTTGTATTCCCCCCCATAAAGCATTTAAAACATTTAAAAGTATTTCAAAGGTTAGTTAAAGGGGTACGAACTCACATGTAGTGAGTGGATTGGATTGAAGTGTCGAACACGGTGCTAGGTGACAAGTGAAGACTTGTGTACACACAATGAGCCTAGTTAACTTATAAATACACATACATGTATCCAGTTAGTCTATAAACAACTAATTAACAAAGTTAATACATCCTTAGACAAGTTAAACACCTTATATAAGTGTTAAAAGTCCCACGGATTGCATATAAGCGTTGTAGGGAAAGGCTAGTATGCTTGGGGTTCAAGGAAAACTCCATTAGGGAGTTTACGGTTTTGTGGTCACAACCAAAAGAGTTTACGATCGTAAACCCTTGAGTTTATGGCCGTAAGCTCACACACTTTTGACCATTTGTTGTTTGAAACCTTAAAAGGTCCCTATAAGTTTTTCTACTTGAAGTATGTGTCTAAAGAAGAAATTAGGGCACCATTTCACTCCTATTTGTAGTTAACGGTTCCTAAACCATTTTCCTTTGAGTTTACTACCGTAAAATCATAAGTTTTATGGTATTTTGGGGGTTTCAAGTCCTTAACTCATCAAGGAATGGATCTAATCAAGTTTCTAAAGCCTATGCAGGACTAAAGCACACTTTGGCACTTTTATTTGGGGTTTGCGGTCCAAGGACTTCTTGGACCGTGAACACCATGTTCTTGGTGTTCTTGGGACATTTTCTTGATGCATGGGAAGGTAAAAAGCTTAACAATACACTAGGGTAGGAGTACTTACTAGTTAGAAGCTTGAAAGGTGCTAAGGGCCCAAGAACACTAGTGTGTGTTCTTGGTGTTTTGGAAATTGAATCAAAACACAAAAATGGATGGATGAAAAGATGTAAAATCACTAGATTAAGTGATATACTAACTTGAAAGGGCTAGAAACACTTACTAGATTGGAGATCTTGAAGAAAAACTTGGATGATACTTGAGAGAGTTTTGGTGTTGTTCTTGAAAGTGAAAGTAAGAAATGATGAGTTTGGGGAGAAACTCATCCTTAAGGCATGAGTTTACGGTTTTGGGGGAGTTTACGGCCCAAACATAAAAGTTTGGACGTGAACTTCTTAACTACGTGATATTTGCGGCTTTGAAATTCCAAGAGCCGAGACGGTACTTCCTTTCACCCGTTCGTTTAAGAATAATTATTAAAATAATCAACCGAACTTTAAATTTGCTAAAAACAAATAATAATGAAATTGACTTATAAATTGAAGTGATTTACTTTTAGGGTTTGACCAAAAGAAAATTTCAGGTTGTCACATCATCCCCCCGTTAAAGGGAATTTCGTCCCGAAATTAAAGTCTAAGCAAATAAAGTATTTACAGATAACTAAGCGAATAGATGAGGATATTTCAATTTCATTTGATCCTCGCGCTCCCATGTGAATTTTGGTCCCCGCTTGGCGTACCAGCGAACCTTCGCAATCGGGATGCGACTTTGCTTCGTCTGCTTGACCTCACGGTCCATGATCTCTACAGGTTCTTCCACGAAGTTGAAGCTCTCGTTGATCTCGATCTCGTCACGTGGGATTACAAGAGTCTCGTAGGACATACACTTTTTCAAGTTAGAGACGTGGAATGTAGAATGTACGTTGCAAAGTTCGTTGGGCAGATTGAGTTTGTAAGCTACAGGGTCGATTCTTGCGTGAATCTCGAAAGGCCCTATGTATCTCGGATTGAGCTTCCCACGCTTACCGAAGCGTATCAAGCCCTTCTAGGGTGAGACTTTAAGAAGGAATCGGTCTCCCACCTGGAATTCCAAAGGTTTCCTTCGCTTGTCAGCGTAGCTTTTCTGTCGGTCTCTAGAGGCTTTCAATCGTTCACGGATCTAAACGATCTTCTCTGTCGTTTCCCGAATGATTTACGGTCCTGTAAGAGTACTATCAGAAACTTGCCCCTTAGCTAACTCGGTGTCACCCACTTTAGCCCAGCATAGTGGGGATCTGCACTTCCGGCCATAGAGGGTTTCAAAGGGAGCAGCCTTGATGCTCGTGTGATAACTGTTATTGTAGGAAAATTCGACAAGGGGTAAATGAGTATCCCATGCCTTCCCAAAGTCAATCACACAGGCTCTCAGCATAGCTTCCAATGTTTGGATGGTTCTCTCACTTTGTCTGTTGGTCTGAGGATGGTAGGTTGTGCTCATGTCTAGCCTTGTTCCTAGGGAATGTTGTAGCGATTGCCAGAATCTTGAAGTAAACCTACTAACTCTATCAGAGATAATAGATATAGGAACACCATGCAGTCGCACGATTTCCCTAATATATGTTCTAGTAAGCTTCTCCATCTTGTTGGTTTCTTTGATAAGCAGGAAGTGTGCAGACTTGGTCAATCTATCGACGATGACCCATATGGTATCAAGTCCACCCGTTGTCTTGGGCAACTTGGTTATGAAATCCATAGTGATCCGCTCCCGCTTCCATTCTGGAATCTCTGGTTGTTGTAGTAAACCAGAGGGCTTCTGGTACTCGACCTTAACCTTTGCGCAAGTAAGGCATTTACTTACGAAGGTAGCAATCTCTGCTTTCATGTTAGGCCACCAGTATAACTTTTTAAGATCCAGATACATCTTATCTGAACCAGGGTGGACGGAATACCAAGTGTTGTGCGCCTCGGTCATGACCAAGTCTCGGAACCCACCGTGTTTTGGGGCTTAAATCCGTTCCATGAAATATAGGGCTCCGCCACCCTTGGCTTCTAAGTTCTTATCCATTCCTCTGAGGGATTCACCTGCCACATGTTCAGGTTTCAAGGCTTTAAGTTGAGCCTCCTGAATTTTTGTAGACAAGTGTGAATGGATAGTCATCGTCAATGATTTGACTCTTCGACCAGAATATTCTTTCCGACTTAGGGCGTATGCTACTACGTTGGCTTTACTCGGATGATAACGAATATCGCATTCGTAGTCATTGAGTAGCTCGACCCACCGTCGTTGACACATGTTGAGCTCCTTCTGATCGAATATGAGTTGTAAACTCTTGTGGTCGGTAAAAATTGTGCTTTTCGTGCCATACAGGTAATGCCTCCAGATCTTCAGGGCAAACACAACTGCCCCCAGCTCAAGATCGTGTGTGGTGTAGTTGACTTCGTGTGTCTTCAGCTGTCTCGAGGCGTAGGCGATGACCTTGCCCCATTGCATCATAACACAACCGTGCCCTTAATTTGATGCATCGCAATAGACAACGAAGTCTTCTATCCCTTCGGGGAGGGATAGTATTGGCGCGGTGCACAAGGCTCGCTTGAGCGTTTGGAACGCTCTCTACTGTTTCTCTTCCTAGTCAAAGGACACGCCTTTCTGGGTCAGTGTTGTAAGAGGTTTCGCAATGTGGGAGAAGTTCTGTATGAACCTGCGGTAGTAGCCAGCGAGACCTAGAAATTGACGAATTTATGTAGGCGTCTTCGGTGCTGACCAGTTCTCAATGGCCTTAATTTTGGATGGGTCCACGTGGATTCCCTCTTCGCTTACCACGTGTCCTAAGAATTCGACTCTTTGGATCCAAAACTCACATTTAGAGAACTTCGCATAGAGCTTCTCCGTTCGTAAAGTTCCTAAAACTTGTCGCAGGTGATCGCCATGTTCTTCCTTACTTCGAGAGTAGATCATGATGTCATCAATGAAGACGATGACGAAGTGATCTAAGTGAGGTCGGCATACTCTATTCATCAAATCCATGAAAACTGCGGGCGCATTGGTCAATCTGAATGGCATCACCACGAACTCGTAGTGTCCGTAACGAGTTCGGAAGGCTGTCTTTGGAACATCCTCCTCTAGCACTCGTAACTGGTGATATCCGGATCTTTGATCAATTTTGGAAAAGTAATTCGCCCCTTGCAGTTGGTCAAATAAATCGTCTATGTGAGGTAGAGGGTAACGATTTTTGACTGTCAGCTTGTTGAGTTCTCTGTAGTCGATACACATACAGAATGATCCATCTTTCTTCTTAACGAACAAGACCAGTGCTCCCCAAGGTGAGAGACTTGGTCTTATAAATCCTTTGTTGAGTAGTTCGTTAAGTTGACCAGATAGTTCCTGCATCTCAGCTGGTGCTAATCGGTAGGGCGACTTGGCTACTGCGGTAGCTCCTGGGACTAAGTCGATCCTGAACTCGACCTGTCGTTGCGGAGGTAATCCTGGTAGCTCTTATGGAAAGATGTTGGGAAAGTCGCTCACTACTGGAATGTCCTTTAGTTCTTTTGTTTCTAGGCTCGTATCGACAATGTGAGCAAGGAATTCACGATATTCCTTTCGTAGATACTTCTGTGCTTGAATACTTGAGATAATACGAAGACTCGTACTGGGTTTGTCGCCGTAGACGACAAGAGTTTCGTTAGACGGAAGGTTTAGACGGACTGCTTTCTCGTAGCACATGATGTCGGCGTGATGAAGACTCAACCAATCCATGCCGATGATGACGTCGAAGCTTTTAATCGAAACTGGCATGAGGTCGATTGAAAATGAATGGTTATCTAGAGTTAGGGTACATCCTAAGTATATGCTATTTGTGCGCTCAGTTTTTCCATTAGCCATTTCTACCGTAAATTGTTCTTTAAGTGTGTGCGGTTGTTGTTTAAGTATGCGAGCAAATTTATGGTTCACGAAGCTTCGTTTCGCTCCACTATTGAACAATATGCATGCATAGGAGTTATCGAGGAGAAACGTACCAGTCACCACCGTCGGGTCAACAACCGCTTCCCCATGGCCTATCGCCAGTACTCTCCCCGCTCCACCAACATTCTTTGCTTTGGGGCAGTCCCTCTTGTAATGGCCCACATCGCCACATCCATAGCAAGCCTGGCTCACGCTAGTGTCGGGGACTTGGGTAATCGGCCTCGCCGGAGATTTGCAGAATCGGACAGTGTGTCCTTTCTTGTTGCAGTTTGAGCGCTGCATTTCTCGGCAAGGACCGTTGTGGTGGAAGTTGCATTTGTTGCACTTAGGCAAACTTCCAGCATACTGCCTCACCGGAGCAGTAGCAACAGCAGGGGTTATTGCGGCATGCACAACCACAATTTGCTGCTTTTTGGCAGCTCGTTGTTTCTTCTTGTCATCCCATAACTTCCGCTTAGTGTCAGCGGGTTTGGAGGGTTCCGAGATGGCTACGTTTGTTGTCGCTCATGGGGATTGGACTCCATGGTCAATGAGTCGCTGTGCCAGTCGCTCGACACTGTCGAAGGTAGCAGGGTTTGATGATAGGACATTTCCCTGATACGGAGGCACCAACCCCCATATGTACCTCTCGATCTTTTTCCCTTCAGTAGGAACCATATTGGGACAGAGGGCCACCAGTTCGCTGAATCTGGCGGTATATGCGACTATGTTGGAGCCCTTCATGTTTAGGCTCCACAACTCCTGCTCCAATTTATGGATCGCACCCCTCGGGTAGTACTCCTCAATCATAAGGTCTTTCATAGTATCCCAGCCCATGTCATTGGCCACTACGAGAGTTAGTGCCTTGACATGGTCGTTCCACCACGTCAGGGCTTTCTCCTCAAAGGTGCACGCGACAAATTTGACTTTGCTCGCATCAGGGCATGAACAAATTTCAAAGATCGATTCAGTCTTCTCGAACCATTACGAGAGGGCAATGACTCCGCCAGTCCCCTTGAAGGACTTCGGCTTGCAGTTTGTGAAATCTTTGTAGGAGCACTCTCTCGAGCGCACAGGGATTTCACCATGAGTGGAGTCAACAGGGGTCCCACCTCTGCTTGTATCAGTGGAGTGATATTGAGCCATGGTAGTTGCCACTATCGCAGCTACTGCAACATTCAGAGCTGCGGTATCGATGACCGGAGGAGGAGGCCGTGGTGGTGGAGGTGTAGGGTTATGTCTTGTTGACTTTCGAGGAGGCATCTTTCAGCTATAAGTTTATAAAGACAAACACAATGGTAAGAATCAATTGTAAGTAGGGTGAGAGTGACACATGGACTAAATAACCATAGTCCAACAGTTGAATGAGTGTATGTTTTGAAATCACAACATAGATGAATAGTAGGGAAACACAAGTGTACAGATTTTCCCACAGATTAGATAGCTGTCAATATTACTAGTATTATTGATGTAACAAGTTCAGGGGAAATTGACCTAAATGTAGGTCTTACATCATACCATACGGGAAAAGTTTGAAAATTCCTAGATCCTTAGTTAGAGTACCAAAAGTAAGGAATATTTTTCAGACAAGTGCTACTTAGAGCACAGATACGAAAAGCTATTCCTTAAACAAGAGACAAAGATGTGCTAGACATCTTCTAACGGCGATGGGAATTCCTCGGGTGAGCCCTGAGGTCTGCCACTTGACGAACCACCTCTTGAAGGTGTCGCTCATGAGCCCTCTGGCGAACTCGAAGTTCTATGACTTCGGCTCGGGAGGCATCCAGTTGTTGCTGTAGGGTCTCATTGGTTCTCCTGGTCCTTTCCATTTCTTCTTCAAGACGGCGGATGCGGACTATGTTGACACCAGAGTTGGCATCAATTTCCATAACCCGGTCGATGGTTGCTCGACCTTGTTCAACGTTCCGAGCAATTCTACGGATCATGACGGGTAGAGCTCGGTCTACAGAGCCACCTTCGCTAACGTTGTAAAAGCTTCTGTCCCTAAAGTAAGGTAAGGGTTGACCCTGCTCGTCGCTCCAGCGATTCAAGTTGGTTGCTCACAAGGGTGTGGGACATGGAAAAGCTGGTCGGGGGTTGTTGTTTGGGGCTTGACCTACTGGGGGTAGGTTGTTGACTTCGGGCTCAGAGTCAGATCCATCCGAGAAGCCTTCTGCTTGATGATCATCCAACGGGATTTGGTGCTCATCATCGGACTCTACTTCGAGCCATCCTGCGTTGCCTTCGTTTGGGAAGTACGGGTTGCCATGACGGAATCCAGCCATGATATCTACGCGAGAAAAGGGATATAAGAATCTTATATAAATAGACGTACTACTTAAGATAATTATAAGATGATCTATATCAATTATGTCAATACTTGTGTAGTGCAATATTCAAAATAAAGTCAAAACTAGCCAACGAAGTCTAAATGAAAGTTGTAAAGCATAGTCTCACCTACGCGTGGATATAAAGAACGTGAAAAACGGAGCCCGTACGCAAAAGTTACGGAATTTAGAATATTGAAGCCGGGATTACGCCCAACATAATTCGAGAGTACGCCCAGCGTACTCAGGTGTAGGGTCGAGTCCCATCGGCTGCAAACTCTACGCCTACCTAGACCCAAGTCGTAAGCCATGACGCAAAGTTACGCCCAACGTAACCTAAGTACGCCCAACGTACTCCGGTGGTACGCCTAGCGTACTCACGCCTTCAACCCTAAAACTAGAAGGCATGAACTTTGGATTTTGGCACACTTTTCTCAAACTCTCACTCACTCTCACACACTTTTAAGCACCAGAGACCATCCCGACACCCTCGCTTCCACACCCGAGCCCCCGACGAAGGTTCTACGCTACTGAGATCCCCGAGAAGCTCGAAGATGCAGCTTTCCGCAGTTGAAGTTCTGCTCGATTCTAGTCTCACTCTCTTCAACCGAACAAGTGGGTTCATACCCCTACTTTTCAAGTCTTTTCATGTTTTTTTTTTTTTTTTGGGGGGGGGGGGGGGGAATACAAGTACAATAAAAGAAAACGTATCGTTTATATAAATACAACATCTATCTTATTATTATCCGATACCAACATCTTACTTTACGTATAAAGTTTAGTATTTCACCAAGTTATTTTCACCAAATGGAACAATTTTCACCAAATGGAACATACTTTCTGAAAAGCTATAATGGGTATAGTTTTCGAGTTATTCATATATTCTTACGTATACATCTTGAAAACGAAATACTTTCGCCTAAAGTGTAATAAAGACTTTCTTATCGTAAATCTATTTATACTAAGTAATGTGAGATATTCAACTTCAACGTACTCGTAAGTATTCATTTCAAGTCCTGTATTATAAGCCATAATCTCTTAGAGGGAGAGCGTGATACTTGTGTACAGATCTATACGGGATTGACAATCCTGCACCTAAGCTGTTAGCTACAGTTAGACCGGCAGGTCTGGGGTGACAAATGTCATAACACTACAACACCTGAAGAATGTTGTTGCAGGCTGTCTGTGTCAATAGTATGGTTATAAGACTCACACGAAAGTATAAAAACAAGCTTGATTTACGAGACTCGTATATGCATTCAGTAATTACATTATTTTGAGTACAAAATTCATCTTTATCATTTAAGTACGAAAGATACTAACGCCCTCCAACTTTGGGAACTTTTCAAACTATATGTGGAAAATATTGGATTTTCTGAAAACTACATTCACCTACTTTCTTCCAAAAAGGACATACTTTTTCAGTACAAAAACACTTATGAACTCACCAACTTTATTGTTGACACTTTTTCGAAACCACTTGTATTTCTCAGGGAATCAGTAATACAGGTAACTACCAGCTTTTGAAGAAGGAACACTAAGGCGTTTATTATCAAACATTTTGAATCATCATATTGTAATATTCTTTTGGAAACATGTATGACGCAACAATGTACGTTTTTATTATATATATGATGGTTGTGTTACTTTCTTTACAATATTCAACTGTTATGGTACTACGTGAAGTCATCCACCCCCGAATGTTTCCGCCATTCTGGTTTGGGGGTGTGACAGATTGGTATCAGAGCATTGTTTATAGTGAACCAAGTATATTGAACCACATAAGATATACAAACTATAAATGCAAAGGAGACCGAAAACCCTCTGACAAAACGTTTTCATAAACAATATATATTTTTACACGCATGCATCGGTCTCGTATCATAACAAAGATTTCTAAAAAGTATTAAGACAAGTTGCGACACTATGATTGGGCCTCGAGGTATGTAATCAAATCAAGAATAAATATAGCCTGATCAACTATATTTATCCTGGATTTGACCAACGTACGTCAAGGAATGGTCATAGTGGACAACAAGTCAAAAACTTACCAAATAAAAATACTAAACTTGCAAATTCGAAATACTATAAGAGTATATTATGAAATATATAGGACAATAAATATCATGCACACCTCAAGATTTTGGTTAAACTTAGGATGCCGTCAAATAGAAATTTATTTTCTTATAAATCTTATACTTTTATCCTAGTACAGACAAACTGGTCGGATTCCATACACCAGGAGATCCCTACTACCCAAACCAAGGTAACGGTGGATGGATAGAAGATGATCCGGAAGAAGACCCCGAGGAAGTCGAAGAGGAGTTCGAAGTCGACGAGGAAGTCGAAGAGGAAGAAGAGACTATAGAGGAGGAAGAGGAAGTTACGGATGGAACAGACTCCGAGTCGAAAATAATCAACCCTCCCGCTCCTCGTCCTCCCAAAGTTAGAATGGGTTACCAAGGTCCCATTCCCATTTGGGGGATCCATCTCTACTATTGGAGCCGTCAACAAGGTGTACGCCCTCCCTTCGGCATGTGTCGGGGGTTTTACAATGTCAGTGGAGGAGGCTCAGCTGATCGAGCGCTTCTCGTTCTTGTAGGCCAAATAGCCACCCATACCTACCAATCTAGAACGCCTGCGTCTCCAGTCTAGGCATTATCATTGATGCAATAGTCTAGGTTAACCCTTGTAACTCTTTTTGAAGTATTAATGATGAAATATTTAAGTATTATGTGTTATTTGCTTAATTGTGTGACTTAATTTAATTAAGAATAAAAATAAGCATCAAAATGAAATGTTAGATAAAGCCGATATCTATGGATAATGTTTGTAGTGGTTGAAATGAGGTTTCCGAATATATAAAGAATGCCGAAATCCGAGTTCTAACGAAGAAGTTATGACCTGTCGAAGTTTCGCGACAGAACCGGCAACACTGAATGACGTAAAAAGTGAAATTTACATTAGTGCGATATTTAGCCTTAGTGATCTAAGCGAATGTTGTAGAGTTCTTTAAACCCAGAGCGTGCATAAAAAGAACGCCTAAATCTGACTTCGTATGAGGAAGTTATGATTTTTCGAAGTTTCGACTTAGCGGTATGCAACCCGAATACTCGAAATAGAGATCGAGTGATATTTAGCCAAAATTTTCTAAATGAAAATTGAAGATCTCATTGATAATAGTCCAACGATGAAAATACAGACGAAAACGGAGTTCAGATGAAGGAGTTATGAATTTCGAACACAGTTTTCCTATCCCGGCCTATTAAAAATAATATATAAGTAATACACTTATAATATATTAAAAATAAAGTCAAAATTAGCCAATGAAGTCTAAACGCGAGATGTAAAGAATAATCTCACCTTCGAGTCGATATAAAGAACGTCGAAAACGAAGTTCGTATGCGAAAGTTATGAATTTCTGAAGTTCGGGGCGCGAAACCCCAAACCTATCAGATACCACGACCTGGCAAGCAGTGCCACGACGTGGCAAGTCTTCTGACACCTCTGGGAGTCCCGCAGATGCAACTTGCAATGACGTTTACAGTGACGACCAAGCCCACGACGTGGAAAAAGGTTGCCACGACGTGGCAAGGGCCAAATTTTCCCTATAAATAGATTTGAAGGGCCAACCGTTTAGGGTTGCTATTTTCTCTCCTCTCTCTCCCGTTTTACCTCGATTTACGTGCAATAAATATCCCGAAGCAAGTGCCGAAGCCCCGAAGATCCCGAGAAGTGCGATTCCCGAGCCGAAGCTCTACCCGCGAGAAGTTCGATTTTTGTGAAGATCTTCCAGATCTGCTGAGGATTACTACTACTGTAAGCCGTAGTGCTGTCCGATCATCTTCTAATCAAGTGAGTGTGTAGTTATTTTCTTCCAATACAATATTATGAAGTATTTTATATAAAATACGTGCTCTGTGTATATCTTTTGTTGTTATATGTGTGAAGGTATATTCACTCTCTTCTATCTCATATATCTGATTTATTCTCTATGAAATATGTGTTATGTGCGTGTGCCTCATCTGTTATGTGGAGTATGTATTGATTAAAGCATGCTATACAGGTTTTTTAAACTATGTATAAAAATGTATATTTTTATCTACTAATATGTTGGGTAGAACATGGGTAGATAGTTGGTGTGTAATAAACAGATGAGAGACCTCATTGTTGTTTTGATTCAGTCATCTAGCGGAGTTTAGATGACGACCATGGACTTTTCTAGATAGTCTTGTGGAACACTAGCAGACTCACCACCTGTAGGTGTTAATGAACTTGGGTGTTCATTCGCTGTACTCCATCCCCCTCATGGTTGCCTTATTTGACTTATATTGCTGAGGAACCCCCGAATCATGTGTTGTCGCCACGATGAAATATTCTTAGACTAGGTCCCTTATGTTAGTTGTCTTAAGGTGTAAAGTGAGAATAACGAGAACGGGTAATTGGGTTATTGTTGGTTGGTGGAATTAAATATAATTATTTATTGTGGGTTGAAAACCCTATATGCTCACCAGGCTCCAAAGCCTGACCCACTCAGTTTCTTTGTATTATAGGTAGTGGCGCAAGAGCATAAGTTGGATGACTTGTCAAGTTATTTTTGGATTATAGACATGTTGTTGTAAATAACTGTTGTAAGGACTATATTTAAATGTTTATGTTTTTGGTCTGTTTATCGGAACATGACATCCCGAGTATTGTAATGTAATGAAAAATACATTTATTTAAGAAATGCTTTGGTAAATCTTATTTTATCATACTTTGTTTTTGGGAACAAATTCCGCAACTCTTTCAAATCAAATGGATTTACTATGAAATTATTTTAAAAGCATAAATAAAAATCGGTCTTTTCTGGCCGTGATTTTGGGGATGTCACACAATCAGACATGCAAGCGGCCAAAATCCGCGAGATCAATGTTGCTGCACAGGGTAACGCCGCAAACATCCGTCGTCTGGATGGACTACACGAAGATACCAACTCCACACAGGGGTGCTTCAAAACCAAATGGAGGTAGCACTTGCAGAAATAAGAGAAATGAAGGGACAACAAGCGGTCCTTGAGAGGCGTTTAATGGGAGTCAAGCAATCAGATGCAGAATCTAGCTCCAATCGCACAACACGCCGCAAGTAGGACTTGCCCAACCCCAACAATTAGGAACTCAGATAAAAGTTTTTCTTACCTTCTTCGAACTTGAAATCGGAGACCTTTAGATAGGTCAAATTTTCCTATTCACCAAGAAAAATGTAACATAACTATGTTTGACATATATATATATATATATATATATATATATATATATATATATATATATATATATGAAGTATTTCTTTAAATACCTCTCCAAAACTAATAGAATTAACTAAATTGATATGTCTACTTCGAAACCATCAACTAAAGTCAAAACAAATTACAAGATATAACTAACCCTCTAGTGCAGGATTGTCAAAACATTAGAAACTTATAGTCTTCATTATTATTTCTCTACCAGAACATGCCTCCTCGCAGATCACCACGCAGAAACCCAGCTCCAACACCACCTCCACCACCCCCTCCAATTATGGATACAACTATGTTCCAAGTTGCTGTAACGGCCGCTGTAACCGCAGCGATGGCACAAATGAGTAACAACGGGTCAGGAGGAGGAATGAATAGATTTACAAATAGCCAAAACCAAGGCCGTTCCGGGGAATGTACTTACAAAGACTTCACCAATGGCAAACCTATTCCCTTTAATGGGATTGGGGGGAGTAATGGCTCTATCTCAATGGATAGAGAAAACAGAAGCTGTGTTCAAAATATGCACATGCCCCGAAGAAAGCAAAGTAAAATTTGTCGTCTGTACTTTCTCCGAACGAGCCCTAACGTGGTGGAACAGCCATGTCAAGACACTAACCCTAGTAGTGGCAAACTCCATGGGTTGGGAAAACCTGAAACGAATGCTCTTATGAGAGTACTGCCCAAGAGGCGAGATTCAGAAGCTCGAACAGGAGCTGTGGGGACTTACGATGGCCCGGACATTGCAGGCTATACCAACAGATTTAGTGACCTGATAATACTTTGCCCAGGGATGATGATCCTGGAAAGCCAAAAGGTGGAAAAGTATATCTGGGGACTATCACCCCAACTTTGAGGGAGTGTGTTAGCCTCCAAACCCACAACGTTCGACAACGCCAAGGAACTGGCGCAATCTCTAGTTGATCATGGTGTCTGTCAGAGTGTCACGACCGTCGTCGCCGAACCAACCAAAGGAAGCGACAACAACGACTAAAATGCCAGCAACAACAGCAAGAAGAAGTTCTAGAACAAGAGAAAAGATCAAACTTCGCAAGAACCTTCAAAGAAACAGATGGTGGCGGTCCATGCCGCTACTGCCCCCACTACAATTCCTGCTACCCCTACACCAACGAAACAATATGCTGGGAACCTGCCAAAGTGCAACAAATGCAATTACCATCACCACGGTAATTGCAGAGAAATGCATTGTAAAAACTGTGACAGGAAAGGGCACACTGCCCGTTTCTATAAGGCACCAGCGCGACCAATCACTCAAGTTCCTGGTACTGGAGTAAGCCAGGCATGTTATGGGTGTGGAGAAACTGGGCACTTCAAGAGGGATTGCCCCAAAGTAAAGAATGCTAGCGGTGTTAGAAGAGTGTTGGCGATAGGACAAAATGAAGCAATAGATGACCCCACGGTGGTTACGGGTACGTTTCTCCTCGACAACATTTATGTATGCATACTCTTTGACTGCAGTGCGCAGAGAAGTTTTGTGAGTCATAAATTCAAACGCCTATTAAATCAAAAACCCCAACCACTCAATAAAATATTCACTGTAGAAATGGCAAACGGTAAAACGGAAAGCGCAAGTTATATATACATAGGGTGCACATTAAATTTAAACGAGCACTTGTTTCAAATCGATCTTATGCCCATTTCAATAAGAAGTTTTGATGTCATCATCGGTATGGACTGGTTAAGCCTTCACCATGCCGATATACTTTGTCACGAAAGGGCCGTTCGCCTCAATCTGCCAAACGGCGAAACTCTTGTCATTTATGGTGACAAACCTAGTACAAATTTACAAATCATCTCCTGTGTTAAAGCACAAAAATATATTCGCTAGGAATATCATGCCTTTCTAGCCCACGTAGCAGACAAGAAACGAGAATCAAGGAACATTAAAGACATTCCAGAAGTCTACAACTTCCCAGACGTCTTCCCATAAGATCTTTCAGGGATCCCACCAGAACGCCAAGTCGAGTTCAGAATTGACTTAATTCCCGGAGCTACTCCAGTAGCAAAATCGTCGTACCGTCTAGCCCCAGCCGAAATGCAGGAACTGTCTAGCCAACTAAACGAGCTGCTGAGCAAATGCTTCATCAGAACGAGCTTCTCACCATGGGGAGCACCGGTCCTATTTGTAAAGAAGAAGGACAGATCCTTTCACATGTGCATCGATTACCGAGAACTGAATAAACTCACGATTAAGAACCGATATCCCCTACCGCGCATAGACAATTTGTTCGATCAACTACAAGGAGCGAGCTACTTCTCAAAGATCGATCTAAGATCTGTTTATCACCAATTACGAGTACTGGAAGGAGACATCACCAAAATGGCATTCGAACACGCTATGATCACTACGAGTTTGTAGTGATGCCCTTTGGATTGACAAATGCACCAGCGGTGTTCATGGACTTGATGAACCGTGTATGTCGTCCCTTCCTGGATAAATTCGTGATCGTGTTCATAGATGATATACTCATCTATTCAAGAAGCAATGAAGAACACAGCCAACACCTCCGCCAAGTCTTGGAAACATTGAGGGCAAAAAAGTTATACGCAAAATTTTCAAAGTGCGAGTTTTGGATCCGGGAAGTAGATTTCCTAGGTAACGTAGTAAGCAAAGAGGGGATACACGTGGATCCTTCCAAGATCAAAGCAATAGAGAATTGGACAGCTCCAAGAACCCCAACAGAAATCCAGCAATTTTTAGGAATCGCCGGATATTACCGAAGGTTCATACAAAACTTTTCAAAGATTGCTAAGTCACTTACCACCCTAACTCAGAAGAGTGTGACCTTCGACTGGGGAGAAAAACAAGACATCGCGTTTTAAACACTAAAGCGAGCCTTATGTAGTGTGCCCATCCTAACCTTACCAAAAGGAACATAGGACTTCATGGTCTATTGTGATGTGTCAAACCAAGGACTTGGGTGTGTCCTGATGCAACGAGGGAAGGTCATCGCCTACGCTTCAAGACAACTAAAGATGCACGAAGTAAACTACACGATGCACGATCTTGAGCTAGGAGCAGTCGTTTTCGCTCTAAAGATATGGAGGCACTATCTCTACGGCACGAAATGTACAATATTCACCGATCATAAAAACCTCCAACATATCCTCAACCAGAAAGAACTTAACATGAGACAAAGACGATGGGTGGGACTACTAAGTGATTACGAATGCGAAATTCGATATCATCCCAGAAAGGCTAACGCAGTGGCTGATGCACTCAACCGAAAGGAATACTCGGGCCGCCGAGTTAAGTCTCTAACTATGACAATCCATTCACACCTGTCTACGCAAATCAAGGAAGCCCAAATAGAAGCCTTGAAATCCGAAAATGTGACAGGGGAAGCCTTAAGAATCTTGAAGTCAAGGATGACGGAGTTCGTTACTTCATGGATCGGATCTAGACACTGAAGTTTAACGGATTTAGAGAAGTCATCATGAACGAAGCCCATAAGACACGATACTCCATACATCCCGGATCCGATAAGATGTATTTGGACCTCAAGAAACTGTATTGGTGGCCGAACATAAAAGCCGAAATTGCTACCTACGTGAGCAAATGTCTGACGTGCGCCAAAGTCAAGGAGGAATACCAGAAGCCCTCATGATTGTTACAACAACCAGAAATACCTGAATGGAAGTGGGAGCAGATAACCATGGATTTTATAACCAAATTACCCAAGACGGCAAGCAGACTCAACACCATCTGGGTGATTGTCGATAGATTAACTATATCTGCGCACTTCCTACCAATCAAAGAAACAAATAAGTTGGAAAAGCAAACTAGAACTTACCTCAGGGAGATTGTACGATTGCATGGTGTGCCAATATCCATCATCTCGGACCGAGATATTAGATTCACCTCAAGGTTCTGGCAGTCGCTGCAAAGATCTCTAGTCACGAGACTAGACATGAGTATTGCGTATCACCCACAAACCGACGGCCAGAGCGAAAGAACCATACAAACCCTAGAAGATATGCTGAGAGCTTGCGTAATCGATTTTGGCAAGGCATGGGACACCCATTTACCATTAGTCGAGTTTTTGTACAACAATAGCTACCACACTAGCATCAAGGCTGCCCCGTTCAAAGCCCTCTACGACCGTAAGTGCAGATCATCTCTGTGTTCGGTTGAAGTGGGTGACACACAGCTAGCAAGAGGACAAGCAACAGACAACACTCTCACTGGGCCATAAATCATAAGGGAAACCACGGAGAAGATTGTTCAGATCCGGGAACGACTGAAGGAATCAACGGACAGACAAAAGAGTTATGCGGATAAAAGACGGAAACCCTTGGAATTCCAGGTTGGAGACCGTGTCCTACTAAAAGTCTCGTCCTGGAAAGGATTAATATGTTTTGGAAAACGTGGGAAACTGAACCCAAGGTACATCGGACCATTCGAGATCCTTGCCAGGATCGGTCCGGTGGCTTACAAACTTCGATTACCTCAGGAACTCCACAACGTACACCCTACCTTCCACGTATCAAACCTAAAGAAGTGCTTGTTCGATGAGACCCTCGTCGTCCCTCTAGACAAAATTGCAATAAATGAGAATCTCCAATTCATAGAAGAACCAGTAGAGGTCATGGATCGGGAAATTAAAAGAACTAAACAAAGCCGCATACCTATTGTAAAGGTCCGCTGGAACGCTAAGCGAGGACCTGAGTACACCTGGGAACGCGAGGATCAGATGAAACAAAAATACCCGCATCTTTTTCCTAACTCGTAAACTCTATCTTAGACTAAATTTCGGGACGAAATTCTTCTAACAGGGGGATGATGTGACAACCCTATATTTATCCAAAGCATTGTTAACACTCAAAAGCCAAGTACAACGAAACTATTTGGAATCAACGAAATTAACCTCAAAAATAAAGTGTTCAAAACTCTAAATTTGGGATGCATCAAATGTTAGATATCGTGCCGAGATTTCAAAAAACATAAAGAACATTCGAAACCGAGTTATAATGAAGGAATTATGACCGCTCAAATATTCACGACACACCGGTAAAGCATTATGTAACGTGAAAAGTGAAATTCCAATAAAATGCATTTTAGCCATAGGTATCTAAACAAAAGTCATAGATTTCATTAAACCGTGAACGTGCATAAAAAGATCGCCCAAATTGACCTCGTATGAAGAAGTTACGAATTTTCAAAGTTTCGTAACAGTAGTAGAGAGCTAAAAACTCGAATTGAAGATCGAACGATATTTAGCTAACGGAACCTAAACGAGAGTTGAAGGTCTCCACATTAGGAGTAAGATGATAAAAAGACAAACGAAAACAGACGTCGGATAAAGAAACTATGAATTTTTAACGGACTTTAGCAGTCTCGGCCTATTAAAAACATAGTATGAAAAATAAAGTCAAAACTAGCCAACGGAGTCTAAATGAAAGTTGTAGATCATAGTCTCACCTACGCGTGGATATAAAGAACGCAAAAAACGGAGCCCGTACGCAAAAGTTACGGAATTTAGAAGATTGAATTCGCGATTACGCCCAGCGTAATTCAAGAGTATGCCGACCGTACTCAGGTGCAGGGTCGAGTCCCATAGGCTGCAAACTCTACGCCTAGCTAGACCCGAGTCATAAGCCATGATGCAAAGTTATGCCCAGTGTAACCGAAGTACGCCCAACGTAACGCGTACGCCCAGCGTACTCACGCCTTCAACCCTATAAATAGAAGGCATGAACTCCGGATTTTGGCACGCTTTTCTCAAACTCTCACACACTTTTAAGCACCAGAGACCATCCCAAAACCCTCGGTTCCACACCCGAGCCCCCGACGAAGGTTCTACGCTACTGAGATCCCCGAGAAGCTCGAAGACGCAACTTTCCGCAGTTGAAGTTCTGCTCGATTCTAGTCTCACTCTCTTCAACCGAACAAGTGAGTTCATACCCCTACTTTTCAAGTGTTTTCATGTTTTAGGGGGGGAATACAAGTACAATACAAGAAAACGTCTCGTTTTATATAAATATAACATTTATCTTATTATTATCCGATGCCAACATCTTACTTTACGTATAGAGTTTAGTATTTCACCAAGTTATTTTCACCAAATGGAACATACTTTCTGAAAAACTATAATGGGTATAGTTTGCGAGTTATTCATACATTCTTACATATACATTTTGAAAACGAAATACTTTCGCCTAAAGTGTAATAAAGACTTTCTTATCGTAAATCTATTTATACTAAGTGATGTGAGATATTCAAGTTCAACGTACTCTTAAGTATGTATTTCAAGTCCTGTATTATAAGCCATAATCTCCTAGAGGAAGATCGTGATACTTGTGTATAGATCTATACGAGATTGACAATCCCGCACCTAAGTTGTTAGCTACATTTAGACCGACATGTCTGGGGTGACAAATGTCATAACACTACAACACCTGAAGAATGTTGTTACAGGCAGTATGTGTCAATAATATGGTTATAAGACTCACATGAAAGTATAAAAACATGTTTGATTTACGAGACTCATATATGCATTCAGTAATCACATTATTTTGAGTACAAAATTCATCTTTATCATTTAAGTACGAAAGATACTAACACCCTCCAACTTTGGGAACTTTTCAAACTATATGTGGAAAATATTGGATTTTCTGAAAACTACGTTCACCTACCTTCTTCCAAAAAGGACATACTTTTTCAGTACAAAAACACTTATGAACTCACCAACTTTATTGTTGACACTTTTTCGAAACCACTTGTATTTCTCAGGAAATCAGTAATACAGGTAACTACCAGCTTTTGAAGAAGGAACACTAAGGCGTTTATTATCAAACATTTTGAATCATCATATTTTAATATTCTTTTGGAAACATGTATGACGCAACAATGTACGTTTTATATATATATATATATATATATATATATATATATATATATATATATATATATATGATGGTTGTGTTACTTTCTTTACAATATTCAATTGTTATGGTACTACGTGGAGTCATCCACCCCCGAATGTTTCCGCCATTCTGGTTTGAGGGTGTGACAGAAAACCATCACATGTGATGAGGCTCAGATAATCCTTCGAGTAACAGACTCGTCCCTACAAAAGTTAGACTCAAACAAGAGCTACGCAATACGGCCAAATCCAACACTCTAAGATTATTCAACCTTGATCACATGTCACGTGACGTATTCACCTAATGGCTAACTCCCATCACTCAGAGTCCCATGAAGCACAAAGCAAGCAACATTCAGAAAAAAGGACACAATCTCAATCAAATCCGTTCTCACATGGAGAACTGCACTAGCATGCAATGCTAAACTCGTACTATCAGGCATAACCTAAATAGGCTATCCTACTGCTGTCTACTCAATTCTAACATGCAATTCTCATACACTGAAGCACATAAAGTAGGCACATAAGGCATCACTCCTAGATCCTTAGTCCTATTCTAGCATGTTGTTCTACTGAAACTGATAAACATAACATAAACTTGTATGGGTACTTTGGGGAATACTTACTTGAGTTCGGCCGGTCGCGCACATCACACACTTCGTGCTTTCTCAAAACTCTTTACTTAACTTTGAGAAAACATTTTCTTTTTCAAAATCTTTTAATCCCTCGATTTGAGTTCAGACACCCCCGAAGGTGTGTCCGAATCCCTCAAACCAGGGCTCTGATACCAACTTGTAACGACCCATTTTTCACGTCCAAAAAATTCATTTTTCAATCAATATTTAGTAAAATCATTTGTAAATAAACCTTGTCTGATCAATCCATTTCATAAACATATACTATGTCTAAAAACCAAAACATGTAATCAATCCAAAATGTCAGAGTATAAATCTCAGAACAATCCCATAAATGCGGAAAACTGTGTGTGTGTATGATGTGTCGTTACCGCGCCAACTCCTTCCCCTTCGACGAAGAGGTACCTGAAACCAAAACTGTAAACCGTAAGCACGAAGCTTAGTGAGTTCCCCTACTATACCACATACCATATATCCACATAGCATACATACTACCAGACAATTCTGGGGTGCTCGACCTACCCGGTACGGCCATTCTGGGGTGCCGACCTACCTGTGCAACCATTATGGGGTGCCGTTCTGCCCGTGTCAAGCCATTCTGGGGTGCTGACTACCCATGTCAAGCCGTTCTGGGGTGCTGACTACCCTTCGGTCCTAACGACCGAACCTCGGGGACTGCTCCCCTCCTACTACCACTAACACATATAACAGATCATACTGGCATATAAACATATCATCACATACTGTCAGGCATAGCTGGGGTGCCTGACCTACCCTTCGGTCCTAACAACCGAACTATACTACTATCACATATAACATACCATGCCAGCACATAACATATCAGGTAGTAGCAAACCTAGATGATATCACAAAGACAATCATCTAACATACCACTCCTACTGGTGGGCCGACATTGTGGTTGTAGACCTACCGCTACTAGAAGGTAACTCACCTCAAAGTAGCTGCTGATTTGAGCGGGAACTGACTGTCTACTACTGTTGTTGCTGTTCCAGAAGTCCTCCGGCTATAATTCCCACAAAACGTTTAGTCAAACACTGCTAGATGTACTTAGGGTAAAATGACCATTTTACCCTTGACCAGGTCAAAGTCCAAGTCAAAGTCAACTTCCAGTTGACCCGACTCGCCGAGTTGGCTTACCAACTCGTTGAGTCCCTACCCATTCGATTGTCCTTAATCCCGTCTCTACTCGTCGAGTTAGGCATTGACTCGATGAGTTCTAATTCTAAACTGATATCCAAAGGTCCTTCATTCTACCCGCCGAGTTGTATGAACAGCTCGTCGAGTTCATCTTCATCCGATGAACACTCTATGCTGCGACTCGCCGAGTTGTATGAACAACTCGGCGAGTCTGTTCTTGAGGTAAGAAGATTGCCTTGGACTCGCCGAGTCATGGCATTGACTCGCCGAGTCCCTCCATGGATGAGTCTGGCTTCCAACTCACTAAGTTCACCCATGACTCGCAACTCCACTCAGCAAACACGAAAAAGGGGAAAACTCGGGGACTCGCGACTCGACTCGCCGAGTCGTTCACATGCAATTACCATATACTCGATTCTGCTTGAATCCAGCTCATACCATACATAGATCTGGGCTCTTAGGGTAGTTTCCAACTTTACATGTATACATGCATAGGATGGGGATTTAAGGCTTAATAAAGGCTAAAACGGTAGATCTAGGACATTCAAGCAATTTACTTCCATAAAGGTCATGGATCTGAGCTTCTGGAGCTCAAACATGCATAGATCTAGAGGTTGATCAACTCATTACGATCCCTAATCCACAATCAAGCTTGGAAATGGTTCAAGAAGGACTTTAATGGTGCTTCAAGGGACTTTAACCATAAAAACAGAAGGAAACTGAGTTATACCTCAATGAATCTTTGAAATAACACCAAGATATTTGGCCTCCTTCTTATCCTCTTGAACTACTCTCCTTATTCTCTCAAAATCTTCAAGAAATCACACCAAAACACTTCAATCTCACAAGAAAAGGGGGTTAGGTCGATATAGGGAGCTCTGAAGGTGAAGGAGTCGGGCTTGGGGCGCATAAGGTTGATTTAAATAAGGTGCAAACCCTTGAAATTAGGGTTTCATCCAGACAGGGGGGACTCGCTGAGTCGCCAACTTAAACGTGCTCAATATCCCGACTCTACTCGGCGAGTCGGGCCTACAACCCGCCGAGTCCAAGGCTAAAAATGTAAATTACTTAGATAGGTCATACATACCAGAAACCAGGTACTACATGTATATTGTAGAGTATTTCTATATTTTCACAAGAATGATGCTTGGTATGCAATGAAAAAGTGAAATATGATGATTCAAAAAATTCAATCACTCAGTAAACAATTTGAAAAAAAATAAAAAATACCAAAATCTTGTTCGCTTTAGGTGGATTCCAAGATGATGTAAATAACGGAAATGTGGATATTCCATCACATGTATCAAGTATCAACACATGGTCAACCATAAAGCTCATGTTAAACAATTTGTGCCAAAATCCACGACAACAATATGCAATCCTCTCATCATCCATAGCCACCACTGCAACAAAGATTAAAGCTAAGGACAGTTTAGTAATTTTAAATTTATCTCAATAATTAATTTTCTTACTGGTTATCCTTGATTAACTGTTGAATTGTTTCTACGGATATCTTCATTTTAATCCTAAATAATCATAATCGCTTGAATCAAACATGCAATTGATTAAATGTTTGTTTTGATGGTGGATGTATAAAGATTTATTCTTTTATTTGATCTTTATCATGCTCTTTTCCATTGGAAAAGTTAGGTATAATTGTCTTTTGGTGGTTTTTGAGGTTGTTTTCCTAGCTTAAAAAGAAGATATTTGGCTATATAGTCAAACATAAATGTTTGGCATAGCAACATACTTTCAAAATCAAGCATCTAAATAGGTAAAACATTATAACTTTTACACAATGACACATTACAAACATACATCCACAAGCACACACACCTGTACATATAAATATATAGACATTGAACCCAATGACAAACATTATCAAGCCAAGATATCATAATAGCAATCAAGATTAATAGATGAATATAGATTCCTTTATGGAGTGGAATACTTGCTTCCTGAACTTTAAAAAAGAAAAAAATAATAAAATAAAAAATCCGTTTGTGCATACAAAGTTAAATACTTATTGAAAGAATCAATCATATACTAATAAACTACAGTGGTATTGAGATTTAATAGACAAATAAGATTGAATAATAAAGCAATACATACCTTGAAAACTATATAGCGATGATGTCAAAAACGAGGGGAGTTTTCAATCCGTTACACACGTTTTTTTACTTTATATTCACAATAAACAAATTCATTAGATAGATGTATGAATGATGATTGATGAACACTTAACATGGATTTTGAGAAAACGATTTGCAATGCAAGGTGGATTTTGAGAAACGATTTTGTCATTGTTGTCGTCGACTGCTTTGCTTTTGATGGGTTTTGCTTATTTAGAAGAACATTTTCTGATAAAAACATTTGTCAATTATAAAAATTGATTCGGTTTCCAAAAGCAAGAAAGAGAAATCATGGTAGATAGACTGAGGGGTACCAATGAACATACAGAAGCTGTAGAATTGATAAGAATGCATTCCCCATTTAAAACGGGATTGAAGAAAATAAGAACCAAATCAAGGCCGAATTTAATGCAGTTTAATGAGTAAAAGGGCAAGATAGGCATATTAGTTTGTAAAATTATGAGCGGGAAAAATCGTTTGGGGGAGCTAAGAGAATGACATGTATCAATGAAAATACTTATTTATTAGGAGATGAGAGGAGATATGGTAAACATATGATACAAGTGTATCAAATGGTTAACATTAACCAAGTAAATGAAAATTAATTGTATTATTTAAGTTGCCAAAAAATGCAGCGCGCAGATTAGCATCTTATTCGGCAACATATTTAGAGCGGGAGTGCACGTTAGCACGAAAATCTCAAAAAAGAGAGGGGAAAACAATTATTCAAGGGCGGGCGTTGAATTTCTAATTCATTTATTTTAACCTCCGAAATTGCTTTCTCCCCATTTCATTTTCACTTTCACACACTCCTTTTGTAAAACGTAACTTCTCTTTCCCCAATTTACCCCTACATTCAATCTCTCATGGCGGAGGATCGGAGACGCCATGAACAACCTACTAACTCAGGTAGAAGGAGCCTGAAGAGGAAGCTGGAGGATGAATTAATCGTAGATCATAAGTTTTCTTCTACGGACGACGTTTCTCAACAAGATCTATTATATGAAATTCGTGCTCAGGTTGAAGTACTCGATTCTACTTTCTCATCGAGTGAAGCAGATCGTGCCCTAGTCAAACGCTCACTTCACATCCTCTCCGAGTTCGCAAAGAATGGTTTGGATTTTTCTTATTGAGTTTGTTTTCAACTTTACGCAGCGTAATTTGATTCGATTTCGTTTGCTTATAATTTAGTAATTATTGTGCGAGTTTTAGATTTGTAGTTTTGTTTTAACGCGCGGACGAATTTTTAATATCTTTCATTTCACCTACTCTTAGTTTTCGTTTTTTAGATTTTATTCATACCTCGTGTGATATATATTTACACATATAGGTATGCTTATCCGTTCTTATCACCTTTTAATATCGTGTTGCTCAACGAAAATTTCTTTTCGGCGACTAGGTAGCTGCTGATGCTTTGTGTTATTACTGCAAATAAATTGAATACTTTGCCGACGAGATCTTAATATATTTATTACATGTTCTCTTAAATTTCGTTTTTAGATTTTGTTCTTACTTCGTGTGATTACTGATCCGTCTATATTTAATTTTGCATTTCTTGATTGTTTTGATTTTTTGTTGAGTAACTGCTAATGATTTGTGTTAGCACAGCTGCTAAGTTGAATAGTTAATGGTACCCCTGCTTTTATTTATTATTCGCTAAGATTTTTTATGTTGTTTTCAGAGGATATTGTGAACTTGATCGTCGAATCTGGTGCTGTTCCAGCCCTAGTACGACATCTTCAAGCGCCACAGTCACCAGAAGAGGTTGTTACTGACACAATACCGTATGAACATGAGGTGGAAAAAGGAAGTGCTTTTACTCTTGGACTTCTTGCAATTAAGGTAGGTACTCATTTGAATTGCATAACCTTGTCAATTAAAATAAAGGAGAATCCTAAAGATTATATTTGATAAGATTACTGTTATTAATGGTGATAGATTGTTTCCTCTTGAATCTGTTCACAAACAATTTCTGAACACTTTCAAAAAACCTTCCTATTGTTTTAACAGCCTGAGCATCAAAAACGCATAGTGGATGCTGGAGCCTTACCTCATCTGGTTGGTCTTCTTAAGAGACACGTGGGTGGCCAAAGTTCTCGAGCACTGAACGGTGCCATAAGGAAAGCAGCTGATGCAATCACCAACCTTGCTCATGAAAATAGCAGCATCAAGACCCTTGTTAGGTTTGTTTCTCTCCATCCTTTTCAGCTGCTATTCATGTATTTAGTACCTTTAGTTCCATCACATGTTTTCATGTTTAGGGTTGAAGGTGGCATTCCTCCACTTGTTGAACTGTTAGAATCCAGTGATGCTAAAGTGCAAAGAGCTGCAGCAGGGGCCTTGCGTACACTAGCTTTCAAAAATGATGAAAACAAAAACCAGGTTGATGCTTTTATAATTTAGTGAAGCTTGTTTTTGGGATCAAGAACTAAAATTTTTCTAATATATCCATGAAACATTTGCAGATAGTGGAATGTAATGCTCTGCCCACCCTTGTTCTAATGCTTCATTCAGAAGATGCTGCTATACACTATGAAGCGGTTAGTTTCTGTACCATTTCTTAAATACCAATTAGTGTGCATACATATATTGCATTAGATATTTCAGTATGTTTTTGACTATCTATTGACTTTTGAATGGTCTCTTAGGTTGGTGTGATTGGCAACCTTGTGCACTCATCCCCAAATATAAAGAAGGAAGTTCTTCTTGCTGGAGCATTGCAGCCTGTAATTGAATTGCTTAGGTACCATAATACCCCTCTATTGACTAATGCAACCTCTGATCACTTTCTTTTGGCCTTGTTTAATTTTATCTTTTGTCAACAGTTCAACTTGTTCAGAGAGCCAAAGAGAAGCTGCATTACTACTTGGACAGTTTGCTGCTGCTGATACAGACTGCAAGGTTTCTCAACATTTTATCATTTATCAAATGATGCTATTGTGTTGTAACTGTATATCCAACAATAAAAAAAATTGTTTTTTATGCTTAAATTTAGTTGTCACCATAGCCCACATAACCAAAAGCTTTACATTTTCAGGTACATATAGTTCAAAGAGGCGCTGTTGGTCCCCTAATTGATATGCTGCAGTCTCCAGAAGCTCAACTGAAGGAAATGTCAGCTTTTGCACTCGGGAGGTTGGCACAGGTAAATCATGAATTTAGTTATTTTCTTTTATATTTATTGCTATAACATTTTTGATAAAAAAAATCTGTTTTTTAAAATGATGCTTTTATTGTCATCTACAGGACACTCACAATCAAGCTGGTATTGCACATAGTGGTGGCATTGTTCCATTATTGAAACTTTTAGATTCCAGAAATGGTACTGTTATGAACTGGATTCTAAGAACAGATTCAATAACATAAAATCAACCAAATGGTTCTAATATTGATTGAAAACACTCTAGAATACCCAAACGATTACAAAAACTAAAGATAGGTTAGCTGATTCGAGATAGCTACTCTCCCAAGGAATAAATTCCAGATTTCACAAAAGGATTGATACCTCACTCCTCATTCCCACTACCCTCTTATACTATGTGATCTAACAAACTAAATAATATAAAATACCTAAATTGCCCCTGAACTAATGAGATTCTCTTTATTTATTGAATTTCCCATATTGCCCTTATCTAGCCTATGTGACATAAGTTGATGCATAACAGGTACCCTGCAACACAATGCTGCATTTGCTTTGTATGGACTTGCAGATAATGAGGTAAAACCTTGAACACTGTAAAAAGTTAGAGCAATATAATCTCTGTAGCCAATAGTTACCTTTCAACTTATGGTAAAATCTTTTTTGTAGGATAATGTTGCTGATCTGATTAGAGTTGGTGGTGTTCAAAAGCTGCTGGATGGTGTATTCGTTGTTCAAGTAATTACTTTACTTATCAATTATCATCAGTCATCACCAATGTCTTTCCACACCCTTTAAAATAATAAACCTGACTTTTGTGACAGATTACTTGGTTGGTTGAATTCATGAGTTTATATTTTATTTGTGCAGCCAACACGGGAATGTGTAGCAAAGACATTGAAGAGGTTGGAGGAGAAGATTCATGGAAGGGTAATTATTAGTTGAAAATTTGTAGGATTCTTAATTGAAAATTTCAATCACATGACATGGTATGTATTACTATTTGTTGTGTCAGGTGTTGAGTCATTTGCTGTACATAATGCGTAGTTCTGAGAGAAATGTTCAAAGACGAGTCACCTTGGCTCTTGCACATCTCTGTTCGCCTGATGACCAGAAATCAATATTTGTGGATAGCATTGGTAAAAACACCCTGTTGTTTGTTAAAATTTGAGTGACATGTTGGTAGTTACACATTTTCTTTCAGGATTGGATATACTTTTGGAGCTTTTCCAATCAAGCAATTCAAAACATCAAGAAGATAGTTGTGTTGCTTTGCGAAAGCTGGCTGAAAAAGCTACTTCACTTAATCCTGTGGATGCAGCAGGACCATCATCTCCAATATCTCAGGTTGGCTTTCAATTTTGATCATTGCTTGTGGTTCTTACTGTTCCAAGTAAAATGACTGTCTTTGGCCTCTGAGAATAACTGAATTTTGCATAATTGGTCCCAAAACAAGTCATTTTACTTGAAACAGGTATGGACCAAAATTGTAATACAACCTTTTGGGAACAATTTTTTTAAAAAAAAGCTACATGCTTGGACAAAAAATTGCAATTTACTCTTCTACTTGTTAAATTCTCTAAGTTAGAAGCATAATAATTGTAATTTTGCTTTGCAGGTATATTTGGGTGAGCAGTATGTGAACAACCCTACACTTTCTGATGTAATTTTCCTGATTGAAGGTACACATTACATATGATATGATATGTTTTTTGAAAAAGTAAAAATTAAGTAATGAATGTGGCTGAGAATGTTTGTTTGGTATGATATCAATCAGGCAAACGGTTTTATGCTCACAGAATCTGCCTGCTTGCTTCCTCTGATGCGTTTCGGGCAATGTTTGATGGTGGTTACAGGGTTAGTCTCAAACTAGAAACATATAATAGTATCATATGTGTTTAGTGTTTATAAATGTGGTTTGGTTGCATTGTAGGAGAGAGATGCAAAAGATATTGAGATACCAAATATAAGTTGGGAGACATTTGAGAAAATGATGAGGTACATTTACACTGGATCAGTGGAGGTGGATCTGAGAATAGCCCAGGATCTCCTTAGAGCTGCCGACCAATATCTTCTAGATGGGCTCAAGCGTCTTTGTGAATACACCATTGCACAGGTAACCTTTTCATATCACTATCCATCAGTTATGGATTTTGTTGGCTAACATGTTGTTTCTGTATCCTTGGTTAATTAGGATATTACGGTTGACAAAGTGGCATTTATGTATGACTTATCAGAGGCCTTCAATGCCGTCTCCTTAAAGGATGCTTGCATTCTGTTTATTTTGGAACACTTTGACAAATTAAATTCAAAACCATGGTAACATATAGTAATTAACCAATTTAACATTTAAAAAATAAAAATAAATAATACTTGCGATGGTTAGTTAAAAACTTACAATGGAAATTTCAATTTCAGGTATGGTGGTTTGATGAAGCGGATATTGCCAGACATGTGTGATTACTTTATGAAGATACTTGGCAAACCACTGAAATGAAATTTGAGAGATATGGTTTAGATTTAGGTTTGTTTTTTTCAAGGGAAAATGTACAAAAAGTAATCAGTTTATGTTGTCTTTTTCAAGGGAAATGAATCATGCATCACAGCTATAGTTCTTGAACAGAAACAATGTGTATTTCCGAACATGATTAATGCCCTTATTGCTAATTTGCTATAAAAGAGTCGACAGGGGACTTAGATCCCTAACTAATTACTCTAACGGAACACTCTTCTGGTAAAAACTTAACGTGCACACATTAACGTCACGGTAAATCCGCTTCTCAATCCATATATATTTTATACATTATTTAATCACGATATATATATATACACTAAGTGAAAACCCGTGGAATTCATGGATGTTAATAATAAATAGAATTAAAAAAATTTATTTAATTATGTAATAAAGTAATATATCATTAATTTAGAAAATTTATAAATTGTAATATCATTTAAAAGATAACATTTAAAAAGAAAATACCTTTGTAAGCAGAAATTTTAACAGTTGTAATGCTTGAAGATTAATGGTTTAATGTAGTATGCAAATTAATGTTACTTGTATTAAATAGAAACTATTTAATTTTGCATTATTTTTAGACTTAAATGAATGCATTATATGTCTGCAAGGTAAATGTATAACAATAATTAGTTTATAAACTAAGCTGCATAAAAGATAACAATAATAAATTCATAATCTTTGTATTTTGAACAGATGTGTTGTACTATAATTTTAAACCACAATAGTTATTTTTTTCAAGAATATATCAATTGTATTTATATTGTAAGGATACATGATAATTTCGATGATAACAAGAGAATAAGTTTATGTATTAAATATTAAAAAAATAAATGATTTAATGTGGTAAAATTTTCGGGGAAAAAAAAGCATTAAACAAAATAACCTATACTCATATTAATGCATTTCCAATTTTGTCCTACAAATGAATTGTATCATACATTGAGAATATATATCTATATTATAATTTAATATTATATTTTATTTTACTTTTGTTTCTAAATTGAAACTATACGATTTCCGTATGGGTAATCTTAACCCACGGATCAAATTATAGTATTATACAATTGCAACTTGGCATGGAAGTAAAGATGAATAAAGTGTCGTATAAAAAAATCATTCAAGGATTAAACAATTTTGTTTTATTTATTATTATTTAAAAAATATATCTACTTTTTTAAATATGTTTGTCAAAGATTAACATAATAGTAATAACATTTTTGGTTATGAAACTTTGTATTAAAATATACATATAAAATAAAATTTTGTTTATACATATATATTTTTTTTATCAAAAAAGTAAATTATTAAGTATCTGACGTTTTTAAAAAACGTAACGTTAAAAAAATTATATATATTTTTTTATATTGTACAACTGTGACAACAGAAATAATATGGTACTTTATTAATTTAAAAATGTAAAATTTTTGTTAAATGAAAGTACATTGCTATTTGTTCTTAGTTTGAGATGGATATCTTTGTTTTGAAGAAACATAAGGGATTAAATCCAATTAACATAATATTGAAACAATGAAGATCCACCAAAGGTTTAAGTCTAAATAGTTTGTGTAACTGAATAGGCATAAAACGTAAACAGTGTAACAAAATAAGCAGAAAATGAAAAACAGTTTTTTGTATACAAAAAAGTTAAGTACAACACTATTAGAGATAAACAATTGAATGTATATTACTATTTGTTCTTAGTTAAGTACAAGAAAACCTTTTACCTTTTTGTGTAATTATGCAAAATAGGTATGTGGTTAGACAAAACAGCCCCATAAGTTAGAAAAATTTGTCAAAACAGCCATGAATCTGTAATAGGGGCAAAGACATAAATCTTAACATGGTTACATTATAGTCAAACAGTAAAGTGTTAAATTATAAACTTTGTGTAACAAAATAAGCAAAAAAAAAAAAAAAAAAAAAACAGTGTAACAGATTAAGCAGAAAAATAAAAATAGTTTTTGTATACAGAAAAGTTATGTATTTTATTGATATTATTGGTACTTTAAACAATATAAAGAAAGAACCTGTAAACAAAGAAGAATAGAGTAAAGAAAGCACATACACACACAAAGTTAAATGAGTATAAGATAAACAATATATGTTTCAATTTTAATTGTGTTACATTATTTAGCCCATATCCGATTGTACTTTAGAAAGTCTCCAAAAAAAGCATTTTCATCCAAATCCAAAACTTTTTTCAAATCCATTAATATGTTAATAAAAGTTCTTACCTTTGATGAGATAAAGAAATAACCTGTAAACAAAGAAGAATAGAGTAAAAAAACACATACACAGCACATAAATTTTTGAAACACATATATGAACTAATAAGTATAAGATACACGAAAAGTAGGATGTTATTATATTAAGATGACGATTTTGACATTTTTAACGATTGTTTATTGAAAGATTTTTAACTTACAGGTATTAAAGGGATTGCTAATAGAACGTTTTTTTTTTCTCTGCTCCTGCAATGGGTCTGTGAAAGCATGGAAGTGTGAAGATGATATGGAGAAATGTAAGAATATTTATCCAAGAAAACCGATCAAAAATATATAAACTTCTTAATATTACGGTTGTGAATTTTAAAAAGAGATATGCTCACCTTATTTAAAGGGATTTTTTTAGTATAAATTATTTTGAATTTTAAAATAGGATATGCTCACCTTATTCCATGCATTTTCTCATTGTTAAAACTAATCAAATACACCATTTTAACCCTAGAATTGCAAAAGCAAACTTCTTCTACTTACAAGGGTATTTTGGTAATTTAATATATAAAAAAGGTATATTGCAAGGATTCCGATGGAATTGAATTTTGTCCAATTGGAAACCATGGAATGGAATCTTGAATTCAATCTCAAACCAAACACACACCCAATTTCAATTCCTTCCAAAACATTTTGCGGACCAAAACGCCCTTTTAGAAGACAGATCAGCATTTAAGTTTAAACACTCACCCCAGATATGGAATCCCATAGAGGGCTAAATCATTCATAAGGATATTTCAAAATAACAGGAAGAGCATGAGCTTTTGCCAAAAATGCACTATTTTTAAATGGAAGTATATAATCCCCATTTGTAGTTGTCCCTTTGTATAAACAAAAACAAAGATAAATAAACTAAATTATATACAGGTAGGTGGGGTCAAAAATTAATAATTTGCAGCTAATATACGAATAAAAAATCCTACACTCTTCAAATATACAGAAGAAATTATACATCTTTTACTTGATATAAATTTGAAAATAAGAAACAATAATGACATATATAAAATAATAATCTGGAAAAAGCATCATCATAGGTGCAGATTTATTTTCATGGGCTTCCTGAATTCTCTCGTTCACCACAGATGTCAAGTAACAAAGAAACATCAAACATTTAGATATACCTGAAACGCCCTTTGTATTCGATGATTTTGACTCCCTCTGAACATATACACAACCAAGACACTTGCTGAAAAAACAAAAAATTGTAATTATATAGCAACGGATAACATATTTATAAACTATACAAGAATAATACAAGAAGCTAGAAAACAACTTCAAAAGTGTCTTTCTGATCTATGAAAGTAGATTTGGGTAAATTTTATCTTCATTCACAATTTTTTTTTGGATAATTGTTCTTAAAAGAAATTAGATACTCAAATCTTTCCTTGCTTATCAATTTTTTTTAAACAACATTAAGGAGAATTGCAAACGAAAAATCAGCATTGAAGGAATATTTTTTAACAGATAAGAAATGAAAATTAGGATAAAGAACGAAACGAAACCATTTTTATTTAGAGCCTCTTTTTTTTCTTTTAATTTTTTTTCTTCCATTGAAGTGTTATATGGACGTGATTAAAACCAACCTTATAAGGCCAACCAGAGGAAGCTTACCCACTGATTCCTAAACATCCAGTACTAATTTTTTTTTCTTCCATTGTTGTTAAATCGCTCGACAATTCTATCTCTACGATGATTGAGCTTGCCGGAATAATCCATTGAAGCTACGGTTATTGCTGCATTAATGATTCCTAAACATCTAGTCCTAAAGTCGATAAAATCATCCATCTGAGGCTATTGATTTGAAAGTTTGAATTCATTGAAAGAAAACAGCGAGAAAAAGAATTAGGATTTAATAGAAAATCTACCTTTAAGAATTGGTGATTAAGATTCCTTATTTGTTGCTATGAAATTCCTGATATCTTGCAATCGAATTCGAAACTGATTGCCGATAATTTCGTATATCAATTCAAACGTCAATATATTATAGTTGAAGCAGAGGGCACTTGGGAAAATCACATTTGTATTTTGAGCGGGAAAAATCGATTGGAGAGGGGCTTGGAGAATGACACGTGGTAAAATTCTACTTTTATATATATATATATATATATATATATATATATATATATATATATATATATATATATATATATATATATATATATATATATATATCTTATTTACCACATGGACCATTTTTGTAATTCACCCTATAAAATATAAAGGCCACCGACACCCACCGGCTTTCATGTTCCTTGATTCACCAAAATGCAACTCCATTCTATTCCATTATTGCAAACCAACAAATCATTCAATCAATAAAAAAGAAAACCTTTTTTTCAACGTGAATTGACCTAAAATTAGACAGCCAATCTCGAGGGAGAAAGAGAAAGTGACCAAACTTATTATAAGAAGATAAAAGGGGTTTATGCTTATGCTTGCTTCAAGTAAAGGATTACTCATATGCATCATCATCATACATGGAACATCAAGATGTATAGGTGATCGATGATTTGACTTTTGGTTAGTGGGCGTGGTAACCATGGATGCTTCAAGGACCTCCTCTGTATGTTCTTTGATTTCTCTCTTGTTTTTCATTTTTGGGTATTTCTTGTAACATGTTGACGTTTATAAATATCTATGTGGGTTTTGCTTTTTTAATCAATCTGGGTTCATTTAGTGGTGTTTGGATGTGTTTTTATTTGATGATCATTGTGACTTTAATTGTGTTGAGTAACCTACCTCCTTCCATTAGGGTTAGATGATTGGTTGGTATTAAGTCTCAATAGTCATAGTAGTTGCAACGAATCTTATAATCCAAGACTACGAGTAAAATTACTTATTTACTTGCTTAAATGGTCACGATTATCTCTCGTCTTCCTTTCTATATGTTTTTTGCAACACATTGCCGAATTTTTATGCAATTTTAATTGTGTGTTTTGCTTTTAATCATCAGTTTATGGTTTGTTACAACATATATGGGTCAAGCTAATCTTGTTTTTTCTTCTAAATATGAAATCGTTTCTTGACATGACATTGCTTTGTTGTCATAAACGAATTTCCCTCGGCTCTTTTAGAAGGCTTTAATTTTTCTTCCATATATGGTAACAGATTTCGCTTTCATAAATGCAGGAAGCAGCTTTAACACTTGAAAACGACATCATTGGCTCAAAAGTCTGCCATTTTTTAGGCCTCAAACAAAAATATGGAAACCCAAAAGTTGTATCCCTTGTTTCTTCATGTCTTGAGAAATCGGTTGAAAAGAACGGGCAAAGTACTAAAAAAGACATTGATATTACAGTTTTTCATGGCTCAAGAGCACCTACACTCACCATTCAACAATACATGGATCGCATCTTTAAATACTCTCGCTGCAGTCCTTCTTGCTTCATTGTTGCACATATATACATGGATAGATTCATCCAATCTCAAAATATCATTTTGACGTCTCTTAATGTTCATCGTCTTTTGATCACAAGCATATTGGTAGCTACAAAGTTCATTGATGAAGCGTAAGTCCCTAATCGATCTTCTTAATTCTTCTTCCCAAATCCCTAATCGACCTTCTTAATAATCCAATTATTACAGATTTTTTAATAATGCGTATTATGCGAAAGTGGGAGGAGTTACAACAGCAGAATTGAACAGACTGGAGATGAAATTTCTGTTTGGAATTGATTTTCGACTGTATGTTGACATTTCTACATTTGGAAGGTATTGTTCGGCGTTGATGAATGTGGCTCCAGCTCCAGGCGAGGAGGAGGTTCAGGTACAACGGCCATTGCATGTGATCAACGGTGCATGCGGATTAATCAAAGACAACTGGTCGAAGAACAGTAATGACTCCAGTTATCATACCACTATTGGAATACATATCGAATGATTTTTTTTTTTTTTTTTTTTTAACAGGTGAAACCAGAACACTTATCGAACCATTTAGAAAATTGTTTGTAGCTGTTGTATCAAGATGGTTTGATCTATTTATCAACCATTATGTTATATATTATTGTTTAGTTAATATAACTAATAATGAATATTAGTTGCATTTTATTCGGCAAAAGATTGCATCTTTGTTTCTCCGTGATGTCAAAATTCAAAAAGATTTTAGAGTTTGATTTCCATATTTTATTACTGTTGTACTCCCAAAAATTAGCCGTAAAAGTATTGACCGATGTTGCCTTTTAAGAGCAGACTTTGACGATTAAATCAGATATGTACAGTACATAAACGAAGATGGTTTCTCCAGACTAAAGCGAACCATCTTGATAAGTGTATGTGGGAGGGAGAGTTGAGTATGGACGAATATGATGTCCCTCCTAATGGCGGAGATGTGTTTTTTTATTTATAGGCCAGGTTATGAGTCAAAGAGGGGACAATGAGAGAGAATAAACTATAAAGAGACAAGGAGGCATGCGCGTGCTCCAAAGTCCAAACCTTATCTCTGAATGAGGATGATGATATGAATCGATATCTCAATAAACTCAATAAACAAGAACCATGACAAAAGCTTCTCCGTATTGAATTAAAACACTCGAATATTTTGCTAGAGATTCGAGAGCCTTAACCTCTCCCAAGGGTTCTAAGACCAGAATTTGACAAAACCTTCCAACCATCCTCTTATAATACTTTGGCATAACAAACTTAATAAGTAAAATACCTAAATTACCCATCTACAAATAAGATGCTCCTTATTTATGATTTTCCCAAAATACCCTTATCTCAAATAGATGCTTAAAGTGTATGCGTAGCAGGGGACAAAACATGGGTATCAAGGGATCCAAGAGAAGTGACTAGTTATGGTGACCACTCCAGCTAAATGAGCCATGGACATAAAAAGTACATGGAACTTTCACCGTTACGGCAAATTTACATAAACAAACACTTTCTTTAGAATCGGACCGGGATAAAAAGGGAATCAAATTTACATAAACAAACACTTTCTTTAGAAATATTATATTAATAAATAATGAAAACAAGCAGCAACACCCTAGTGGTAGTGGAGTGTTTTTCTGAGTTGGATAGCCCATGGGCCATATCTAAAAAATGAAATGGGCTTGTAAGACAGCAGCCTGGCCTAGAGAAGAAATCGTATTCGTATCGGCGTATCGCTTCTTCTGCAAGTCCATTAGGGCCCACGTGCCTTCTTCCATACAAAAACATAATCACGGGGGAAACAATCACAGTCCCCCACTTTGCAGTTCGAATTGCCCTCTTCATACTTCAAAGGGTTTTCGTCTTTGCCGGCGGAGCAAAGAGCCGCTCCGGACGGTTTTCAACAGGAGAAAGTTTCTCTTTCACATCCACGAGCACCACCACCACCACCGGTAAAGTTTTTCTTCATATTTCTTTTGCCCTATTACACTGAAAAGAGCATTTATTTCTTTCAGATCTTGTTTGTGTTTAATGAATTTAATGACCGGATCCTTTTACTACACGACCGTTGACGCTGGAAACTAGGGCACTTTGTATCGGATTTGTTTTTCTTTTTATCTTATCCATTGATTTTGCTGTTTTAGTTTAATCTGTTGCTAACCGAAGAATCTTAACTTAATCCTTTATGCAATGGATGAAAGTTCAGCTAATCGTAAGATATCAGTAAATGTAATCGATGTTGAATTTATGCATTACAGAAAATATATATCATTTGTTTCAGATAAACGACATTGACGGCTTATGTATCGAGGTTACAGCGCTACCGTTTGTTCGAAAGTGTTATCATTTAAGCTATTTCGCTAGTTCATTTCCTTTATTTTAGAGATTAGGGTGTGTGATATATTAGTTGTGATAACTTTCTTAAGTAAGTCGTGCTACGAGCGCAAGATTTATATCTTCTGTATTTTATCGTGTTGTTGCAGGTTCGTTTGATATGGAGTCTACTGCACCAAATCAACTGCGCTCAATTAAACTGTGGCCTCCAAGCCATGGCACCAGGCTTGTTCTTGTGCAACGTATAGTTAAAAATCTCACAACTCCATCTATTCTATCTAGAAAATATGGTATTTTAAGCAAGGAAGAAGCAGAAGAAGAGGCAAAGCAAATAGAGGCATCAGCCTTTGCCATTGCAAACCAACACTTTGAAAAGGAACCCGATGGTGATGGAGGATCTGCTGTACAAACTTATGCTAAAGAATCCAGTAAACTCATGGTGGAAGCCGTCAAAAGAGGCCCTAAACCAAAAACAGATCAAGAACCTGAACCCATGCCAGATTCAGTTACACCACACCATGAAACCTTCTTTGACATTTCTGGAGGAAAGCGAGCCTTCATTGAGGCAGATGAAGCTCAAGAACTTCTAAAACCTTTATCTGAACCTGGAAACAAATACACAAAGATATGTTTTAGCAATAGAAGTTTCGGTCTGGATGCTGCCCGAATTGCTGGACCCATTTTGTCATCTCTGAAAGAACAGTTGACTGAAGCTGACTTATCCGATTTTATCGCCGGGAGGCCAGAAGCTGATGCTCTTGAAGTCATGACCATTTTTGCCTCAGCTCTTGAAGGGTCAAATCTTAGGTATTTAAACCTTTCAAATAATGCTTTAGGTGAAAAAGGTGTAAGGGCATTTGAAAAGCTTTTAGCTTCACAAAGTAACCTTGAAGAGTTGTATTTGATGAATGATGGTATCTCAGAGGAAGCTGCAAAGGCAGTATGTGAATTAATCCCATCAACAAATAAACTCAAAGTCCTTCATTTTCATAACAACATGACCGGAGACGAAGGGGCCATTGCCATTTCCGGACTTGTGAAGGAATCACCAATTCTGGAGGACTTCCGGTGTTCCTCCACGAGGGTTGATTCCGAAGGTGGGGTTGCATTATCTAAAGCACTCGGAACTTGTCCCAATCTGAAAAAGATCGATCTTCGTGACAATATGTTTGGAATCGAAGCCGGAATCGCATTAAGCAAAGCCATTCCGGTGTTTACTAGTCTCACCGAGGTGTATTTTAGCTACTTGAACTTGGAAGACGAGGGGACTTTGGCACTTGTGAATGCAATCAAGGATTCCGATTCCCCTCTTGAAGTTCTTGAGATGGCCGGAAACGATATTACGTCGGAATCGGCTTCGGCTTTGGCGGCTGTTATAACCGCAAAGAAAAATACTTTGATTAAATTGGTTTTATCTGAGAATGAATTGAAGGATGAAGGTGCGATAGTGATTGCTAACTCGCTTAAAGAAGAGTTTGGACAGTTGACCGAAGTTGACCTGAGCACAAACGGAATCAGAACGGTTGGAGCTAGAGCATTGTCTCAGGCTGTTGTGGGTAAACCAGGGTTTAAATTACTGAACATTAATGGTAACTTTTTATCGGATGAAGGGGTTGATAACGTGAAAGAGATATTCAAGAGTTTTCCTAGTGTTCTTGGTCCATTGGACGAAAATGACCCCGAAGGAGAAGAATATAATGATGATGATGATGATGAAGATGGTGATGATGCTAATGAAGATGAGTTGCAGTCTAAGCTTAAGGATCTTGAAATCAAGCAGGAAGAGTAGGAGAAGACGGATTCAGTATATTTAGAATCTAATCAAGAGTTAGGATGAATGATATGTTTTCTATCTATATATTATTCAAACCTATAAAGTTGGGTGCTTGTATTATTATTATTATTATTACAACTCTACTGTGACTTTTGTTGTCGTTTTATAATTTGAAATTTTGTTCTAGAAATGAAATTTGTCAGACCCATCCTAAAGTCATTGGTTCAGGCTTGTTGTGCTAAAAGAAAACAGGGTCACCGATTTTCTTTCAAAAGTCAAAAAGCTAAAATGACTGTATTATAAAAATAATTAAATGGTTTTTTGCGGTTTTACCCTTTACTTTTCTTTGTTCAAAACTGTTATGCTGAATTTTTTTTTTGGGTGTAGAATTTGACACATACAAGCATAGACCTGATGAAATATTAGACAAAAAACAATGTGATGACATTTATAAGAATGGGAAATTTGAACATAAACTGTTAGAATTTTGGGTGATCAGACAGGAACCGGGATTTTAAGGGATTCTAATATCTTATCATCGATATCAAATTTGATGGTCTTCTTGTCTCTCCCAATCTTGACATACTCTTGGAATCTCTCTTTCAAATCCTCCGGTAAGTTGGTGCTGCTTTCCCATCCTAAAATGTCCTTTGCAGCTCTGGGTTCCGCATAAAAATGCTGCAAAAGAAATAGTAAATCATGAATTAGACAAATGGAGTTGTACCTTGTGCATTAAAAAATGGAATGGTTACCATGTTACGAAAAGGAAAAGCTTTCTTTGCATCACTCCCAATGGATTTTGGGTCGTAGTGCACAATCTCAACAGGCAATCCTGCTGCTTTAGCACATAGTTTAGCCATTCCGTCTAGAGTCACGGCTCGATCGCTAACACAGTTGAAGATATTCCCACTTGCAGCACTTGGATTCTCGACCGCTTTTGTTAGCATAGACGATAAATCCCTTACGTGTGAGATGTTTGTTAGCTGCATTCCCGACCCTGGAATCGGAATCGGCCTCCCCCTCACAATACCTGTGGAAATTCCATGACATGACAACACAAAACAGATGTCAATAGGACAAACACGAGACTAGCCCTCAACCTCTGGTTAGAGGTTTGTTTGTCCAAAATACGCAAATGCCCAGAAATCTGAGTAGGCAAGGTAAGAGGTTTTACGATCAAAGAACCACTCTTCACAGTCTTTGTTGTTGCCGGAACCAATCATGTATTGTGGGCGAAAGCTGGCCCAGTTTTCGAAAACCTCCGACAGGTATTTTTCTACCAAAACGTGACCGGCATCGGATTTCACCGCATCCTGTAATATTTATTCATCATTATAAACTTATCAGACTAAACACTTCTGCATAACATGTGTTATTCTGACAAATGGAACAAAAACTACTTTTTTTTTTTTTTTTTTTTGGGTACAAAAACCCATGTTGTGTAAAAACTAAAAACGAAACAGTATATGCAATGATTCAAGGTTGAGGAATGAGGATGTGTGTACCCACCCCTTCCACATGTGGTGGCTCTTCGGTTTGCTTATAAATTCCGGCACTGCTTATGAACAAAAACTGTCCTACGCCTGCACTCTTAGCCCAATCTGCCACTGGCCTGCAAGTAATCATTTCCATCATCATTGAATTCCAGTAGAATCGAATTTGATTGATTGGTTGTATGTTTTACTCGGAAATCCATATAGTTTGTGTTAATTGACTTTAAGCCTGAATTATTATTTGTGTATGTTGGAAAAACAAACCTCACGGCATCCAAATCTTTGCCATTGTTATCCAAAACAACATCAAATGTCAATCCCTCCAAAACTGTCCCAATTGCACCAACATCACCCCATACCGTCTTACCACCACCATCCACAATTTCCTGTAAATAAATATCTCTCACTTTATTGACTAATGCTACAAAAGGATGAATTTTTTTATATATAAATAAACACAATGGAGTTAAAATTAACAGAGAATCTGGTGAATGGAGGCTTCTTCATCTTATCAGAGCTCTCATCACCAACGGTAACAATGGTAACATCATGCCCGGAACTCAAAAGCTGCTTAGCGAAATAGAAGCCAATCACAGCATGCCCACCGCTATTTGTGTTAACAATCACAACTTTCTTCTTCTCTGAAGCAATAGCCTTCACTGTGAAGGTAGAAAGAGAGGGTTTTTTTCTCCATGAAGATGACAGAGTGTGAGGAGCGACAGAGATGGAGGAAGATAGAGAAAACGAGGAGGAAAATGAGGAGGATAGAGCTAGGGAGGAGATAGAGGGAGAGAGAGAAGGCCGACAGAGATTGGAGAAGACGAGAGAAGATGAAAGAAGAGTGGCCATTGATACTCGCCCTTCTTCACAACCAGCAGTTTTTCATCTAATATACAATCAATTGAGAGAGAGAGAGAGCCAACACTATTCTTTTATTTTTATTTGTTATGGATTAAAAGATTAATTTTAAAAATTATTTTGTCCGATATATATATATATATATATATATATATATATATATATATATATATATATATATATATATATAGGTTTATTTGAGACCATGCTAATTTTGTGAGACCGTGAGACCAAATCTAAAAATAATTTTAAAATACAAAATAAATGAAAAAATCCAAAAATTCTTTTTTTTTTTAAATATTATTTTCGGAACATGAATTAACTAAAAAAAATAAAAAAAATCCCGTTTTTTTTTTCAAAAATACGTGAAATATTCTAAATAAAATATTACACTGACATATTTTAAAAAATAATTTTAAATGCAAAATAAATGGAAAAATCTAAAAATTCTTTTTTTAAATATTATTTTCGGAACTTGAATTAACTAAAAAAAATAAAAAAAATCCTATTTTTTTGAAAAATACGTGAAATATTCTAAATAGAATATTACACTGTACATATTCTAAAAATAATTTTAAAATGCAAAATAAATGGAAAAATAAAAAAAATCTTTTTTTAAATATTATTTTCGGAACTTCAATTAACTAAAAAAAATTAAAAATAAAATAAAAATAAAATAAAAAAAATAAAAAAATGCGTCTCACGGTCTCACGAAATTAGCATCGTCTCACATGAACCTGAACCTATATATATATATATATATATATATATATATATATATATATATATATATATATATATATATACCTAACAACCTTATATAAGCTTAGGCACCTAACTCCATAATTCTACATCGGTTTGTATCATATCTACATTGTAATTGCCTAAGGTTGTTAAACTTCAACCCCATAACTTGATTACTTCCGAAATCTTTGGACTTTCACAAATATCTTTCTTTTACATCATGTATTTCTATCGAACACCACTTAATGGACTTCATATCCTACCGCTACAAATGAAAGGATGTAGGAGAAATATAATGATGAATTTCCAAATTTTTTTGAAATAAATCAAGTTTAGGGATGAAGTTTAAGAACCTTGGATGATTGCAATGAAAATTTAATGCAAAATGATGTAGTTTGATGAGGTTAGGTACCTAAACTTATATAAGGTTATTAGGTATATTCACTTTACCCATATATATATATATATATATATATATATATATATATATATATATATATATATATAGGAAACAATTTTCCTTTTACCATATTCATTTGAAACTCCTATGACTTTTTAATTTCTTTATAATAATAATTATAAGTTGGTTAATAAGGTTAAATAAATATCAAATCTAAAGTGTAATCATATATAAATTAAATTTCCATATTAAAATAATATATTTACTTCTACTTATTAAGTGATTTTTTTTATTTTAAATTTTAACATATTATACTTAATTTATTAGTTTTAATTATTGTTGGATGTAAACTATTATCATTTTAAAGATATAATTTTGGAACAATTTGTATAAAATACTTAAATTATTAATTTGAATATAACATTACAGGGTCAAGTTAAATATAAATTTTAGTTTAACTTAAACAACTCAAAAAATATTTTATAAATTTGATTTTGACAATATATTGATAAATGTTACTCAATTGAAAAGTATTGTGATACTTGGGCATCTGCTTTTTCTCCACTTCCTCATGAATCGTATTGGCCACAATCATTGTTTAAGGAATTGCTTCCAAATTTTAAGCTTTTACGGAATAAAAAAGGTTGTTCGCGCTCAACAAGACTTCGAAATGGAATGGATATTAAAGAAGGAAGAAAAACGAAGCTTTGTGGAATTTGTAAGCAAAGTGGTCATAATCGAAAAAATATCCATCTAAACCATGGTAAATGAAGACATTCAATATTTTTTTGGTTCATTCGAATAAAACTTTATATCTTATTATTTCTATCTTTTTTCTTTGTAAATAATGGTTATCAAATCAAAGTTATTTCAAATGTTTTGTATTTTCTTTTTGTTTTTTCTAACAAACAATTGTTGCTTTGTACTTTAAAGATTTTCCTTATGAAATTTTTTAGTTTACTATGATGTTTGTTGGTTTAGATTTAAAAAATTGTTTGTTGTTTTAAATTTAAAAAGTTTTTTCTTGGATTTTTAAGAAGATTTGTTAGGAATAATGTTGCTTGTAAAAACAATTAATAAGCACTAAAAGCAAAATCTAAAAAAAAAAGCCAAAAGAAAAAATATTAAAAAAAAACAAACAATAAGTTACAGTGAATGGGTTTTGTGTGGTTTATTATGTGCTTTATGTTTTGGTTTATATATCATGCGGCAGAAGAAAAAACTGGAGCATATGACACATCTCTAATATCTAAATATTATTAAAAGAGAACCTTTAATTCACCAATGAAGCAATCAGAACCTTTGATTGCATTTTAATCCTATGTTTTCTACCATTAGATTAGATTGCTGACATAATTTTCTTCAAATTAAATCAAACTCAATTATATTTAATTATAATTTTTTTAATAATTATAGAATTTTTAAATTCAATAATTGCATTATCAATTACAACATATTATTCTATTTATATACAAGATATTAGTTTCTCTAATTAATATTGTTCATAATTTAACTCTCTTATTTATAGCTCGTGGCTTCAAAATTCAAACCCGCTTAATTTTTTTTTTTTTTTTTTTTTTTTTTTTTTTTTTTTTTTTGTAAAAACTCATTAAATAATCATATCAATAATTTGCTCATTAAACTATAAAATCTAATCTAATCCTATTAAATTAGCAAAATATTTAAGAGTCTATTTATAATTTATCTCCCGGTATATCTCACGTAAAATAAATCAATTTGAGATTATGGTTTTGAATTGAAAACTCATTAATTAAGCAAGTCAATTAATTTGAAATTTTGATTCAATATAAAGGATATAATTTTTTGTAGATAAATAACCGAAAATCTCTAAGATAATATTTAGGATCCCATTTTTTTTTAAGATAATAATTTCCTTATTGAAAAACATCCTATATAAAAGATTACATTGAAGTTGTTCTTCTTACGATTTTAGATTGAGCCCTATGATTTACAGTGTTCATTTTCAACGGTTTTATTCTATAATTCTTTTTTCTAGGTTCTTTCTTTACCCAATTCTCCTTCTTCTTCTACAATTTCTTGTATTTACTTTGTTCTTATTACTTGTTATTATTGTATTCATGTTAAGAGGTCATGAAAAAAATTAATCAATCTACTCTAAGTATATTAGTTTCATTCATTTAGTTATAGAAACAAAATTATATCATTTATATTAATTTTTTTAATATGGTAACCTATGTTTGTCAAAAGAAAGCCATAAAAGTCGTTTTTAACGTATGATGACAAAACTCATGGAACGGACCAAAAGCAATATGAAGAAGTTTTTTGTTGTTACACTTCAACTTGCAAGAACAAATACATATATCTTATTCTAAGTTTTTCAATAATTCTTTTAGACATATTATTATACTCTTGCGGAGTTGTTATATTTATTTCTATGAAAAATATGTTGTTTGATTGCTAGGTAATATATCTGGGTTTTTTTGTAATTTGATTTTGATAAATTTGGTCTAAATTTAATAATTGAAGTAGGCAAGAAAGATATGTGCTAACAATTTTGAGTTTCTATTGCCCTCCAGAAACAAGATGTAGCCTCATAGACTGTTCCTTCATATCTTGGTAGGTCTTAGCATTTCCCCAAATTTAGCTACAAGAAGTCATGGATGCACTTCTTGAATCAATCCTTTAAACTGAATTTCATTTGTTCGTTGGATGCAGTAACCAAAATACAAGATTTGTGAAAATTCATTATTATTTATTAGTGTTAACTTTTAGCAAATTATGAAACTAATATTATATTTTGGTTCATAACATTTTTTTTCTTGTAATAACTTCTTTGATCAGAAGGTATGTATATGTGATTGGGTGTAGCCTGAAAAATCATATTTTAATTCTTATAAGGAAAAAATACTTTATAAATTTACCAAATTAAAATATATGAATTTGATGTTTATGGTTATGACAATGCACTTAAACTGTAATGTTTATCGAATTTCTTTACAGAATTTAATGTTGCTGGTACATATAACAACTTATTGTTGCTTTTGGTTTTTACAAGGCCAATATGAAAAGAGTCATGTGAGCCTCCATGGAGGTTGGTACACCAGACAAAATCAATTCAAAATGCTACTACACAACATGTTATAATTAAGAAGTCGCATCATGTTGTGATAAAACGAAGATCATGTGGATCATTTATGTTAAAAATTATAGTATTAAAAAACAAATTGCTCTAATATAAATATTAAATATTTTTATTTAATTAGTTTGGTTCAAAACGTCTAAAAATGAATCTAACTAACATTTTTTATTAAAATTTCACCTAAGATATTGCCACCTATTAATGTATTATGAATTTAATTTATTTTCTCCGCGTTCAACGTGGATCATAATCTAGTTTTAAAAAATAAAGGAAAATAGTAAATAACCCGTAAATATGTTAAAAACTATACTATTGGATAAATAAGTTTTTTAAAAACATTATAGGGTCAAAAACTCTAATTTAGAGTTGAATTTCTAAATAAAAGAAAACAATATAATTTAGAGCCGTTAGATTCTTTAGGGGGTATCCAAGCTCCAAAACACGAAGTCCAATCTCCTTCCATTAATAACGTTACAACCCTCTTATTTAAAACCACTCCCCACTTTTACATCTCATAAACCTAGCCGTTACTTCTTCTCTTTCTCTCTGTTCTTCACTTTCTCACAACAAAAGCTTCAATTCAATGGCAGCTGCGTCAATGGAATCCCCATCTCCAGATCCCCTCTTTAAGGTTTGTTTTAATCGAATTGTCATCTTTTTTTTTTTTTTTTTTCACAAAACCAACCCACTAATTAATGTCCTTTGTTTTTCGAATAGCAGGGATCAACTAACATCACGGGTTCGTCCCCGATCATCAGTCCGATCTCTGATAAGCATTTCTGGAGCATTCTTCGAAATCGGATCGATACGCTTCTTGAGAACCAGAAAGGTCCATCTTTGGTAAGAGGGTTAGGTCGAATTTGATAGATTTTGTGTTTTTGTTTCTGCGTTTTGATTTTTTGTTGGTTTTGGGAAATTTGGTTGTAGAATTACGAAGGGAAGAATCGTGCGAAAAGATTAAAGGAAGACTCGTTGCTTTTATTAAGGGGATTTGATTCTGTTGCTAGTTCCCTTTCTCAGCTTTCTAACAATCTTGACAATGCACTTCAGGTACGAACTTAATACATCCAAATCATGTCGTCTTTACTTCATTTCTTTTCGGAATCTGAAAATTGGGGAAAAAAGGACTCTTTTATCTGTCCGAATAATTGTTTTCGGTTTTCAAAAGCCAAAAAAGAATCAGCCTAAATCTTGTCTCTTGTGAGTTATCTATTTCGCTTATGGAATTCATCTTCTAAGTGGGTCGTAAGAACATATTGAAATTGAGTCACTTCTGAAAAATTTACAGGGAGCAAAAGATCTTGCCAGACCACCAACACTATCTGATGTTCTTCATAGTTCTTTAGAACAAGCAAAAAGAGCTCAAAGTTCATCAAAGGACGAAGAGGAAGAAGATGATAATGAGAGTTTAGATCCCAACAGAAGAGGGATGAAAAGGAAGCTGGATTCCGAGGAAATTTCTGATGAAAACCACAATGACACGAAAGAATTTGGGAAACTCAACCGAGCCAAAAATGTGAGTAAACTAAACTCCTGAGTCTTGAATAATTATATTAAGCGCAAACTTTTTTGAGTCTCTGATGGTTATCTTTGATTCATCAAGATTGCAATTTCGATGGCAAAAAGAGCAGGATTCTTGGCTAGAGAAATGAAATCAATGAAATCGGATCTTTGTTTTATGCAAGAACGATGCAGCATTCTTGAAGAAGAAAACCGGCGGCTTCGTGACGGATTTGTGAAGGGAGTTCCACCGGAGGAAGATGATTTGGTACGTTATAATAATATATATGCGCACATTATTGGGTGAAAATTTTGTGGAACAAATAAAATAAATTTGTCGATTGTCCAGGTGAGGCTTCAATTAGAGGCATTGTTGGGTGAAAAATCGAGATTGGCTAATGATAACGCAAACCTATCGAGAGAAAACCAATGCCTCCGACAGCTTGTGGAGTATCATCAACTTACTTCGCGACAGGATGAAGAGGAGGAGGAGGAGGACTACGAAAAGGTGATTAAGGGTGTGTGTTTGGACTTCTCGGAGCTTGAGGAGGATCTCGCCGGAGATGATGCCTCAGAATTACCGGAAACAGGGAGATATGGGATCTCCGACAATTATGAGGAGGACGAAAGATAGAATGGGGTTGTTGACCAAAAATGGTTTTCTTGTTATAAACGAAAAAAGTGCTTTTGAATTTTGATCAAAATGATCAATGAATCAATCATTCATATGTTATTTTAACCAGCTGGTGCATATTCCTGTGAAATACTATATGTCAGTTTTATCAATTTAAAATAACCTATTCCAGTTGAAAATAATTTTTTTAGTTCCACAATGAGTTTTCTTTTATAATTTTCAAGAATACAAATGTAAAATAAACTTCAAAACGGAACATAACTAGTTCTGGTCCGAATTTAATTATTTAGTTTGGGATAAATTATTTAAAAATCATTTCGGATCTACAATATTTCTTTTTGAAAATAATTAATTCATGTTCATTCGATCATACTAAAAGAATGTAGTGAATGCAACATATTTAGTACATAAATATGCACATAGTACAATATAACATATAAAAAAGTAATGCTATAATTGTAGATGAATATGAAGGGTTGTAGATGCATTGTAGATGAATATGAAGGGTTGTAGATGCATTGTAGATGAATATGAAGGGTTGTAGATGCATTGTAGATTGATATTAACAACCTTTTTTTTTTTTTTTTTTCAAATATGTCATACACATTTTTACTATGTTATTTATAATAGGTCAGTTACACGACCGTACGACGTGCAAACAACCCTTAACCTCCAAAAACAACAACGAAACTCATCCAACTCAATTATAACACTTTGAAATCGATTTGTAATGCCTTAAAATGGATTAGTAGAGTTCAAAACATTTTTCAAGCATCAAAAATCCATCCTAATTAACACTATTAATGTGATTTATTCAACAATGAAGAAGGTCATCATCCTCAACTTCAATTCAAGCTTTAACACATCGTTAATGACCTTTAAGTTGGATTTCCTTCAATGATTTGAACATATAACACTTTAATATATCCAAATCATATCACACCCTCCATTTTATAATATTTTTCAAATGGATCAAAAGATGATCCATCATTGCTATAAGTCTATAACTCAATTTGTAATTCAACGTTTCATAACTTCATGATTCACCACCATTTGAACGAATTTTACTTCAATCAAATGGATATGGAGCAATCAAATCCATGTGCAAACGATATAAAATTAGTGATTATTCCACTTTTTTGTAATATATGAATAATTTGGGCGACACCCCATTGTTGGAACTTAAAAATACAACACACAACTTATAATGGATAATGATATACCTCAATTGTTTCTTTTCATGAAATTGATGTTGAAACTTGAAAGAAAACATTAATCATACTCCAATTTTGAATTCTCCTCATGAATTGAATCCTATTCCCCTCTCTATTTCTCTAGATTGTCAAATACTCAAATGAAGAAGAAAAACAAGTCCAACGCTTAATTATCCATAGCTATCCCTTGGACAAGACTAGTCCCTCTACTCCGACTATATTATGTAAAATATACCCTAGATGGGACATACTTAACATTAGTGGTACCTAAATGAATAGGTTAATGTTCGTTTAGTCCGTAAGTTTAAATACTAAAGGCATATGGGTCCAACATTTAAAAGAGATAAGCCTAGAATAAACCCAATAATAAGCCCAATACAATTAGACGCATCCAACACAAGAGAATAAACCTAACATTAGAGTAAACTCGATCAATGATGCAAGCTAAACCAATTACCAAAGACCATTCAAAATATTTAGGCTAAGTAATTTAATGGCCAAAATCCAAGATACGGCCAATTCATAAGATTGTCACAAACCTTCATAAGATTGACGCAAACCACAAAGTAAGCCCAAACTTAAGATGAATGACAAATTCGTCACTTATCAAAATATTTTATTCCTTTAAATCAATTTATACAAATTAATCTCACGTATATTAACACAAAGTTTTCAACTTAAATCACCAAAATTCATAAAATATTATGGTACTTCTAATTTTCATAAATTCTAAAATACTATCACCTCAAATAAAATTTCATCCAAAAGTCAATTCTTATCTTTAAAACTTTCAATATTATTTACAAAAAAATCTAATTTATTTGCTAAAATTTTACACTTAAAGGGTAAAACGTTTAACCCAAATTGTGGATTTACACATGAGACCATTATTAATTTCAAACATAAAGATTACGAGAATTTTTTGACTCGATCTTTTGTGTTCCATGAGTTATGTTAACTCAACTTCTACACCTCTATATAGTTGTAGATTTCAATAAGATATACATGTTTTACAAAAAATAAACCTTTGAGAAATAATTCAAGGTATAAAGTTTTATAAACTCCATAATTATGAGGTAAGCAATTGAAAATGTTTGAATTTAAGACTTATTGTTGTAGTCTATGTTTTGCTCAAGTAAAAATTGCAACGATCATATGTCTGGAAAAAAATAAAGACCTAACAACCTTGGCTCCTAAATCATATGCTTGAATTGATAAAGAAGTCATGGTATGAAGAATGTCGACCGATTAATGAAAAAAAGGCGAAACTAAATTAGTATACAAGTTTTTGTATACGTAGGACGTATATTTGCTAAGATAGAAGCTGTTTTAATGATGTTTGTTCATGTAAACTTGTAAAAAGCTGCTAACCAATTTCAAAGCTGCTAACCAATTTCATCCGGTAAAAGATTTGCTTTTCTATAACATTTTTGTAATATAAATGATTTTTAAGAAAACTTTTTGTAAATATGAATGATTTTAAATCTTTTTTAGTAAAATGGTGGTTTTTCATGTAATAAAATTTCTGAAAATTTATCCTAAATTTAGTTACATGATAAATGAAAAGACACTAGACATTTAATATCAGAAAACCATTTAATTGGGGTTTGGTTTGATTAAGAAACCAAATTGAACTCACAGCTAACTAGATCTATGATTTGTATATTTTATTATCAAAAAACACGTGAAATTAGTGGCGGGAATGGAGGGTTTCTACTAACGACAAATCTACAGAAAGATAAGAAAAACAGAGATCTCAGACCACCTCCACATAAATCTCAAGATAACACACACTTTATCTCTGTATGCACATCTTCTTCAACCTTTTGATCCGAAAACCCAAATGGTATCCCTCCTCCACCGTTCAGTTTCAATTTCATTCTACACCCCATCCCACCTCCCTCTCTTCACCCACTTCAACCACCACCACCGCCACCGTACCCCCTCTCTTTTGAATCTCCACCATCGTCACCCCGCCGCTTCCCTCATAACCTGCATCGAGAAGAACGGCTCCTTTATCTCAAGCAACAATGACCAACAGCCCCAAAGAACGTTGTTCCCTGGTGGGTACAAGCGCCCGGAAATAAAAATCCCCAATGTTGTGCTTCAATTGAATCCCGAAGACGTGCTGGATGACGGAAAGCTTGTTCTTGATGCTGTTGATCAGGCGGTTTCGGGGCTTGTTGGGGTTGTGGTGTTGAATTGTGGTAATGGAAGTGGGAGGAATTTGTATGATGCTGCCTGTTTGTTGAAATCGGTGATTAGGGATCGGGCTTACTTTTTGATTGCAGAGAGGGTTGATATTGCTACTGCCGTTAATGCCAGTGGTGTTGTGGTTTCTGATCAAGGTTAGAAGTTTTTGATGCATTTAGTCACTGATTTTACCCTAATTTTGAAATGATGCCTATCTATGTGTAGCTTTAGACAACTGAAATAATTTAATTTATGTATGTTGCAATTCAAAAACAGGTTTACCTGCCATTGTTGCAAGGAATACAATTATGGATTCAAAATCAGATTCGGTATTTCTTCCTCTGATTGGAAGAAAAGTGCAAAGTTTAGATGCTGCCATGAATGCCTCTAGCTTTGAAGGTGCGGATTTTCTAATGTACGATAACAATGGAGAAGAAAGCATTGAAGAACCATCGGTTTCCATTATCAATCAGACAAAAATTCCAACATTTTTCAGTGTCAACCCCGATAACAAGGATAAACTATCCAACGAAATGTTATATTTGTTACAATCTGGAGCAAGTGGATTAGTTGTTTCATTAGAAGGACTAAAGTTGCTAGGCAACGATGCCTTGAACAAGATCTATAGCATGCAGGCATCTGATAAAAGAACAGAAGCTTTACGCGATGGTTTGGTGTTGGAGTCAGAAAATGGTGTTTCGGGTGAAAAGGGGTTCACAGGGTTTGTGAATTTGGAGGATAGAGAAGTAGAGTTGATAGAAAGCGAGAGATCGATGCTGCTTGAAGCCATTGATCTTATCCAGAGAGCTTCGCCTCTGGTGATCTTTTTAATCTTATAATTTGGTAGCCAAATTGGTTTTGGTGATATTTTTTGAGTTATATATAATACTTTTTCATTGGTTTTTAATAAATGTCAGATGGAGGAAGTTTCACTTCTCAGGGATGCTGTTTCACACCTCAGTGAGCCATTCTTACTGGTTATAGTGGTAATTGTGTGCTGAACTTCAACAACTTCTGATTCCGCGGGTATAAATTGGTATTAGCTCTGAATTTCAAATGATTTTTTTTTTTTTTTTTGTTACAAAATCACCTTCAAATACTCATTTAAAACCGGGGAATTTGCAACGTAGTAAATTTCTAAATTTTTTTTTGTTGTTTAAGTTTAACCACAGAGTTGTATTATGATGTATGTAGACTTAAGTAAGTAGTATTAACAGTTTGGTACGATTTTCACTAAGATTTCTTTCATCTTGTCATGATTTGATAGGGTGAATTCAATTCTGGAAAATCAACTTTCATAAATGCTCTTCTTGGGAGAAAGTACTTAAAAGACGGAGTTGTCCCTACAACAAATGAGATAACCTTTTTACGATATTCAGAGCTTGATTCTAACGAACAGCAGCGCTGTGAAAGGCATCCAGATGGGCAATACATATGCTATTTACCTGCACCAATACTTGAGCATGTGAGACACTAATTATATATATTTAATTGCAATTTATTGGAAAATATTAATGTAATTTTGGTGAAACAGATGATCATTGTTGATACGCCAGGGACCAATGTGATTCTTCAAAGACAGCAGCGCCTGACCGAAGAATTTGTGCCCCGGGCAGATTTGCTTCTTTTTCTTCTTTCTGCTGATCGTCCATTGACTGAAAGCGAGGTAATTTTTTTTTTTCTGAAACTAACTAGAAAATATATTTATTATTATCTTACTTGAGATATTCTCGTTATGTTTTAATTTATTCTTTTGTAAATCAAATTGTATATTTTGTATCGAACTCTTACGCTTTTATCATTCCGTTCCTTTTTCAGGTTTCTTTTCTGCGTTACACACAACAATGGAAGAAAAAGGTCGTGTTTGTACTCAACAAATCCGATATATACCAAACTCCCATTGAGGTATCATACGTCCGTTTTGTCTCATTTAGAAGCGTATATTGATAAACTCCAAACCTAATCAACCATTCACATTCTGTTTCTTCAACTCGCAATTTTAAATCATTCTGAAACATTTACGTGATCTGCTGCAGCTTCAGGAAGCAATTGGATTCATCAAAGAGAACACACAAAAGCTGTTAAGCACCGATGTAACGTTGTTTCCTGTATCTGCCCGATCTGCCCTTAAACGAAAACTGTCAACCATATCTGAAGGGCATGAAGATAAGGATTCTTATTGGGAAACAACTAGTTTCTATGAGCTTGAAAAGTTTTTATACAGCTTCTTAGATGTGTCAACAAGCACAGGAACCGAAAGAATTAAACTCAAACTGGAAACACCAATTGCAATTGCAGAACAACTTCTTTCAGCATCACAAAAGCTTGTGGAAAGAGAATGCTTACAGGCGAAAAAAGACTTGGTTTCAATTAATGAGTTAATAAGCAGTGTAAAAGACTATGCATCCAAGATGGAAACCGAAAGCATATCTTGGAAGAAACAATCTTCATCGCTGGTATATTTATTATTTTATTTTCTTTGAAATGAATGAAGTTTATATTTTGGAATCTGTTTGATGTGTTGAAATAAATGCAGATAGATAAAACGCAAGCACGCGTTGTGCAGCTTATTATGTCAACTCTGCGGTTATCAAATCTTGATATTGTGGTGTCGTATGTTTTTAGAGGAGGTAATACTGCCCCAATGCCTGCTGCTACAACCATTAGAAATGACATCATTGCTCCAGCACTATTGGAATCACAGGTATGCACTTCCTTTTTTTTTTTTCTCTTCATAAAGGGTGAAAATAGTCGTTTTGCATGGAACAAGGTCCGAAATCATTAAGAAACATCAAAATAAGGACCAAGATTGCAAAAATCAGCTTTACTCAAGGACCAAAACTGAAATTTAATCTATTGACACATCATGATCTAAAAATGCTGGCTCTTGTTTTTTGAATCCAGTTTTAGATGAGTTTGAACGAAAAGAATAAGGTTTTAGAAATTGGCATTTTATTCAGATTTCTTGATTTTATGTTTTTTTTTGCAGAAATTACTAGGGGAATATGGTGAATGGCTCCGATCAAATAATGCGCGTGAAGTAAAATTTTATGAGGAAAGTTTTGAGAAAAGATGGGCATCATTTATGAAGTCGGGCAATCGATATTTGTTTGAGACTCGAAAATTGGTTGAGAGTAAAAATGAATTCAGTGTCCAACAATTAGATGACTTCAGTGCTGCTGCTGCTTCCAAACTATTTGAGCAAGAAATCCGTGAAGTGGTCAGCTTCCTTTTATAAATTTAAAACTCTTATTTAAATAAATATCCGGTTATAATGAATAAAGCAATTTAGGAATTTATTTGTAAACACTTAAAAAACACTATCATTTTACTCATGTCTCTGTACAAGTGGTTTGGTTTGGTGGTAATTAATCTTTTTATTTTTTGGGTTAATAAAGTTCTTAGGGACATTTGGTGGAATAGGAACAGCTAGTTTATTAGCTTCACTTTTGACATCTGTCCTACCAACCACTTTGGAAGATCTTCTTGCTCTTGGTCTTTGCTCTGCTGGCGGGTATTATATTTTTCAATAATAGCAACATACTTTCATTCATTTGCTTATTAGCATCCTACTTTGCTACTTGTTGATGTAATACTAGAAAGAAATGAAAAATAAATAAAAGTAGATTGCTATTTCTTGCATTTTGCCCAATGTAAAATCACCTGACCAAAATAATAATAATTTTTTTTTATTTTTTTCTTGGGTCATGTGATAGTTACATAGCGATTGCGAATTTTCCGTTTCGAAGGCAAAAAGTGGTGGAAAAAGTGAAGAGGACTGCGGATAACTTGGCACGTAAAATTGAAGAAGCAATGGAGAGAGATTTGTTGGAGACAAGTGAGAGTCTTGAAAGCTATGTTAAGCTTGTTGGTAAACCATATCAGGATTCAGCACAAACTAGATTAGATGAACTTGTGATGATTCAACAAGAATTGATAAAAATGGAGGAAAGAATCAAAGGGTTACAGATTGATGTCCAAAACCTCCATATGCCATTATGATATCATAGGCAATGCTATTCTTGAATCTTTATAAGTTTGCATTTGAGGCGTGTGTTGTGAGATGCAATTGAACAAGCTTTGGTATAGCTAATAAATTTGATTAATTTTAATGGTAATTTCTGTTAGTCAGAGTAATCTGAGATATATAGATATATAGAGTTTGAGAAGCTCGATAAGAGCTTGAGTTGAGATGGATTGAAAGCTCGTTTCACGTTTTCTTGACAAGCTTATATAGTTATACATATTGAAATATAAACATGATCGCCATGTTCTCGACCTTAACTTTTCAAGCCAAACGAGTTTGACATGCTTATATAATTTACACATATATAAATATAAACGTTATCCTTATCGCCATGTTATTAAGTTTTTTAATAAAGGTAAGGGAGGGGAAGGGAAGAAAGGAATTGGAAGGGAAATAGAAGTAAATAATTGTGTTCTTGAGTTGAAGTAAAAATAGAAGAAAATTTGTGTTCTTAAGCTGCTAGAAAAGAGAAGGAAATCAACATTCTTATAGTTTTGCCCTTCATTTGAGAGAAAAGAGATTTGTTACATGGGTAAAAATGTAACTTATGAACATTCCTCTATCTTCCCCTTCTAATTCACTCAAAACTTGAAGGATAGATTTCAATGCTATTTTGTCCTTGGGAAAATGACTTACGAAGGTAACTAACTATTTCGATTGTCCACATATAGATAATGTTTTTTTTTTTTTTTTTTTTTTTTTTTTTTTTTTTTTTTTGTTGTTCTTATTAATGAAACCAACTTGTTATTTATGTTCATACTTAGGTAATATGACCGACTATTACCTGTTTTTGCCCGTTTTAATCGGTTGCATCAATTTTACTCGGTTAAAGCTAATTACGTGGATTCTTACGTGACCATTACTCCCATTTCTTATTTAATTAGGGTTCGATACTTTCATTTTCACCATAATCATCTCCTGATTTTAGATTCAATTCACCAAATTGAAGATTAGAGTTTGGAGTTGAAGTTACGTGTTGAAGTCGACTGTAAGATGGCGTCCCAATCATCTACAGGTAAGTATTTAACTGTAGATGTTCATTACAATGGAGTATTTGCCCGAAATCCGTTGAAATACTTAGATCTCGAAAAGATAACAGTGCGTGATGTCGATTTTGGAGGATTTACGTACAAAGAGTTTCTTTTGTGGCTTAGGAATTTAACCAATGGAAGTTGTGATAGTGTGTACTACTGTAGTAGAAAGGAAACATTGGGTGAGGGTATTATAAGAATCGACAGTGATGCTGATTATTGAGAGTTTGTTAAAGCTACTTATACTCCTGAAGCTCAGTTGGATGTCTACATTGACCTCCAAAATGATCCAATCCTTGATTAGGCTGAAAATGAGGTGTTATCAGATGGTAATTGGTATGACTTGGATGACAACGAAGAAGAGGACGGCAATGAAGAAGAGGATCACAAGGAAGAAGAGGATGACAATAATGAAGATGATAACTTGGATGATATTATGGCATATGAGCATGAAGTTGATGAAGAAGTCCATACCTTTAACAAAATTGTTGGTGACAATTTTTTAAACAAACTTTCAGGTAAGCTTAGTGATGATGATCAACCTAATGATGGAAAAGATGATAAGGTTGTATTCCATGTCCATGATGAGAATCAAGAATGGGATAAGATGGTGCCAATTCTAGGTATGAAGTTTGCAAACCCAATGTAATTGAAGCTATGTCTAACCAATTATGCGGTAAAGAATGGGTATGATTTGTGGTGTTTCTGAGAGTTTTAACTCAATCATTGGAGCTACCAGGAAGAGACCTCTAATCACTATGTTAAAGGAAATTAGAATTTGTGATGGAGAGACTTTGTAGACAAAAAAGTAAGGGAAGTTCTTGGGGAGACTTAAACATATGTCCTGCCATTAGACTGAAATTGTCCAAGATTAAGGAACTTCAAAGGTTAGTTGTTGAATACCTTATATATATATATATATATATATATATATATATATATATATATATGTGTGTCTGACATTCAATTGTATATACTTACATTTAAGTGTGTGTGGACAGATTTTGGAGAGTTGTACCATCTGGTTATCAACAATTTGAATTGAGACTTTTACAAGATGCATATGTTGTAGACCTTGGTAAGAAAACATGTGGATGTAGAGGCTGACAATTAACTGGTTACCCTTGTGTACATGCATCTGCTGCAATTTCAAACCTCAATAGGGATCTAGAGGACTATGTATCACCATGGCTGACCACAACAATGTTTTGTAATGCCTACATGTACACCATTAAGTCACTAAATGGTAGTGATATGTGGCCTGATGTGGATTACATCAAGCCATTGCCTCCCAAAAAGAGAAGGATGCCAGGAAGACCATCAACAAACAGGAAATGGGATCAGATTGAGAGTAAACTAAAGGGCAATAAGCATACAGTCTCAAAAAGGGGAATTGTTATGAGATGCAACATATGCAGAGAATCAGGGCATAATAAAGCAAAATGTCATCAAAAACCAATTGAGAATCATCTAATCCAAAGCCAAAGTCAAAAAATAAAAAAGGCAACAAAAAGGGTATTTCTCCTCCTTTACCTTTTGATTACAATATAACAGCTTCTAATTCTAACATTTGAATTATTTCATAACAGGTAAAGTGAAGGTTGAATGGAATCAAGAAGTTGATGTGGAAAGTGATAGTGACAGTGAAGTTCAAAGGGAGCCTGACAGTGAGGTGGAGTCTTATGAAGTTGATTTTGAAGAGGGTAATCATACATATGAAGATGTAGACCAACCTGAGGTTGAAGCTGAAGAATAAGTTGAAGTTAGAGGGGTTGAAGAACAAGTTGAAGCACTTGTTGAAGTTGAAGTTGAAGAAGGTGAATACCAGGCTGCAGTTGTAGATCAAGTAGAAGTTGAAGCTGAAGGACAGGGTGATGGTCAAGAAGGTGAAGAACTTGAAGTACTTCAAGATCCAGTTGGACAAGATGACCAAGGACAGGCTGCAGTTCAAGATCCAGTGGAAGACGAGCATATGATGGAACTACCAGCATTTCAAGTTCTACAGGGAAAGAGAAGAAGTAAACCTTCAGAAAGAATCACAAAAATTCAAATAAGAAAGAAGTGAGATGGGAAACAGGGGAGTAGTGGTGAAAATCCAATGGAATTGGAATAGAATTTGACAATTGGTTATTTTATGGCATCATTGACCGGGAATCTTTTGTCTAGTAATATGTGTAACTTTTGGACTTATGTCTAGTTATATATGTTACTTTTGGAATCTTGTGTGTACCTTTTGGCAGTAATGCATGTGTAACTGTGTTAAATTCCAATGTTTTGTAAACAATGTTTCTTGGGAATACAATGTTACATTCCCATGTTAGATTATATTACATCCCAATGTTTCAATGTATACCATTTCAGTGTTTAATTGTTTTTCATTTTAAACATGTAACAAAAACATCAGAAGCAAAAACATGTAACAAAAGTTCCATCCATTCATTACATACATAAGCATACCAATCAAGTTTTAATCATGAAATACATCATTCAACCCTAATACATCATGAACAACAATCAAGCCAACATTTTCACATACAATACAAATAACAAAATCAGTGCCAATTTGTGAGTAAACAACTTCCACTTGACTTTGTACAATTCTTGTCTATTAACCAAATTGGTGTTGTTTTCTTGTTCGATCTTCATCCTACATATGCTGATTTCATTCTTCAAAGTGCAAAATTTCAAGATTAAATTACAGCTTTCTTCTGGTTTCATCCAGTATAGCTTTCTTCCATCTGTCCTCCCTTCATCCTCATCCAGCCATTGCCAGAATTTACAGCTTGAACTTTTTCCATTCTTGAAGAAAATTTAAAAAAAAAAGTTAAATTAAAGGATGAAGAAGAAGAAAGTTGCAACGTATTCAACAATACTGATTACCATCGAGTTTTGACAAACTCCAAATTTTCTTCCAGGGTTGTTAGGGGTTCTTAAACTCTTCACACGAGATGGTAAGTTGCAATCACATGGATGATCAACTTGAAATTCATCTTGTCGTTTGAAGAATAAGATGAGGAAGAAGAAGCCCTCGTCGATCTAGGGTTCAAAATCAGGGGTGTAATTGAATGACTTCTTATACTGTAAATGAAGAGAATATATGCACAATGCCACATAGGTGCAACGTATTCTAGTCACGTGCCAGATGGCTGCCACATAAGCAAAAACAGGTAATAGCCGGTCATATTACCTAAATATGAACATAAATAACAAGTTGGTTTCATTAATGAGAACAAAAAAAGAACATTACCTATATGTGGACAATCAAAATAGTTAGTTACCTACATAAGTCATTTTCCCTTTATCTTTCATTTCCCTTCCATTCTATCCTTAAAAATAAACCAATAACATGTTGGATTTTTTTTCCCTTTTACTCCCCTCCTAAAATGAACTCGAAAACAATTAAATGTGTGGGCCATAAGTTCCAAACATTGGACTACCTTGATTATCCATTTTTTCAACATTGGTTATAATCACTTTCCATTTTTTTCATTGGAAACCGACTATTTGTCTCGATAACTAATTTAATAAATGTCAAATCTTTTGACTGTGTTTTTTGGTAACTCAATTAACTATTTATGTATCAATTAGTTGTTATTTGATCGTTTTTTAGCAAATTTTATTTAGCTATACATCAGAATTAGTTATACAAATAGAAAACATATTTACATTACAAATTTATAATCTATAATTTTTAATTGTAATGAAAATTATGATTAAATGGCAAATCATAGCAAAAATATTTTATCATGTTTGTCAAATCATAACAATAGTTATTGTATCCTATGAGATGATATGATTCAAATTACAACAACAACAAAAAAAAATATTGGTGTATTACTATTTTAATAAAAATAAAATCTTGCTTATAATCAAATAAATTTTGTTGGAAAAGAAGGTTTTAAACTACTCAATGCCTTATTTGTTATTTGTTACAAATCTACCCATATTATTATAGTATAACCTTATATAAATGAGAACAAACTTTTCCTGTGAATTCCATATTCAACTGAAATAGGGACCAAAATCTACCACTCACTTACCGTTTGTGGTCACGGTCAAGCTAAGAGGTATGATCACTACATGTTTATTAAAAAAGTGATGCCTCGTCTATACATCATTTTCACTAATCCTTATTACAACACCACAAACTTTTAGAAATGATCAACACTCTACGTTATTAATATTTTTTTTACTCCATCATATATTACATTATTATATATAGTATGGAAATTGTTTCTTATGAATAGTGAATTTCCACAATTTTTGTCTATTTTAGTCCCTGGACTGTATGTTTATTTTTTTGGCAGAATTGGTCCCTATACTTTGGCAACTTTGGTCCTCATTTTTTAGTCATTTTGACACTTTTGGTTCTTGTAATCGATATTTTTATATTTTTTAGGAACCTTTTAATATTTAAAGTTTGGCCACACTTTAACGGTTTGACAACTTTGATCCCTTTTCTATTTAGGAACCTTTTAATATTTAAGCTTTGGCCACAAAACTTTAACGGTTTGACAACTTTGGTCCTCATTTTTAGCCATTTTGACACTTTTGATCCTTGTAATCGATATTTTTACATTTTTTAGGAACCTTTTAATATTTAAAGTTTGGCCACAAAAATTTAGCGGTTTGACAACTTTGATCCATTTTCTACAATTTTTGTCTATTTTAGTCCCTGGACTTTATGTTGTTTTTTTAGCAAATTTGGTCCCTGTACTTTGGCAACTTTGGTCCTCATTTTTTAGCCATTTTGACACTTTTGGTTCTTGTAATCGATATTTTTACATTTTTTAGGAACCTTTTAATACTTAAAGTGTAGCAGCCCGAAATCCAGGTAAGCTTTATGGTCCTTCTATTTTGGAGAGTTGTCAAATTAGGCCCTTAAAGTTGTATGTGAGATTGGTGAGTACGTTGGGCATACTGAGATGTACGTCGCGCGCACTCGCGCTCTTAATTTGAATGCGGACTCGCCCGAGTACGCTGGGCGTAGTGAGCCCAGATGTAAACCCTAAATTTCTGGCTTGTGAATTATAAAAGGAACATGTAGTCCTTTGCCCTAGCCACCATAAACCCCCCCCCCCCCTCCTTGAGTGAGTCCTTAGAGAGTTGAGATCCGTGCTTTAGCTTGTGTGTGTGTTTTTGAGCTTGAAGTTACCTTTTCAAGGTAAAGAAGGAGAAGAAGGAGCCATTATTGGAGCTAGAAGTTGAAGAACAAGTGTAGATCCGAGTTCTACATTGGTTGGAGATCACTTCTGAGGTAAAAAGCTCAAAGCTTTCCTGGTTCTTCATAAGTTTTGCTTTTTGGACCATTTTTAGGGTTTTTGGTTCAAAGTTGGAGACTTTATGTGCAAAGAGTCTCCATGAGTTTAGATCTGGCCTTTTCTAGTGTATATTGTGTTAAGGATTCATAAAAATCCAGTCTTGGATGTGGATCTCGTGCCATGCATGAGTTATAGCCTCATTATGGAAAGAGGAAAGGTGTTTTGAGAGCAAAATGACCTTTACAGCCATGCAAAGGCTTAAAGGTTTCAACTTTATGGATTAAGTCATGTTAGAGGAGTCAGATCTGAATTTTGGATGCAAGTCTTAACCATTTAAGACCTGAATGAGATGGATGAGGAAGTTGGGTATTACGTTGGGCGTAATCCCAATACGCGCTGCGTAATACGCGCGGCGTAAGGGGCCGCGTACCCCGATTATGTGAAGGCTCCGGGTACGCCCAACGTACACGTTTGGTACGCGCAGCATAACCCTGAGTGTTGACTTTTGTTGACTTTTAGGGTTTGGTCAACTTTAGTGTATTTGAGCCAAGGGGTAAAATGGTCTTTTACCTCTCCTGAGAGTGATTAAAGGAAATGGTCTACCCTTGGGAATTATGTTGATGATAAGTGATTATTTCATATGATTAGGCGAAGGCTAGGTCTTATTTCTTTGAGTTCGAGATTTCCGAGTTACCGAGTTACACGAGGTGAGTCTTCTCACTATACATTACCTAGAGTGGTATTATGTGTTGACCAGGGGGTCTTATGTGCTATGTATGAGATTATGTGTTATGTGATATATGTATGTTGTATGATTTTATAGACCGGACCGGAGGGTCCAACGATACAGAACGGTCTGGAGGGTCCAACGAGCTATGACCGAACCAAAGGGTCGAACTAGCTACGGGACTGGAGGGTCCCGCTGAGACACATCGACCGGAGGGTCATGCTATAACCTCGAGTGGCGTATGTGTTGTATGCGGTATTTTGGGGAGCTCACTAAGCATTTGTGCTTACAGTTGTTGTGTTATGTGTTTCAGGTACTAGCGAGGACCGTGGAAAGGCGCCTACGTGACCCGTACACACTAGAGAGAGGATTTGATTTTAGTGATCTTCGGATATGTTATGATTCGATAACTATTATTGGATGCTTTTGAGAATATTTTTATATGAACTTGGTTGTTGAAAAATGAAAAATTTGTTTTGAAAATTCGTTGTTACATAAAGTTTGGCCACAAAATTTTAACAGTTTGACAACTTTGATCCATTTTTTATTTAGGAACCTTTTAATATTTAAAGTTTGGCCACAAAACTTTAACGGTTTGACAACTTTAACGCACTTTATGTTGTTTACTTTGGCAGAATTGGTCCCTGTACTTTGGCAACTTTGATCCTTATTTTTTAGCCATTTTGACACTTTTGTTTCTTGTAATCGATATTTTTACATTTTTTAGGAATCTTTTAATATTTAAAGTTTGACCACAAAACTTTAACGGTTTGACAACTTTGATCCCTTTTCTATTTAGGAGCCTTTTAATATTTAAAGTTTGGCCACAAAACTTTAACGATTTGACAACTTTGGTCCTCATTTTTTAGCCATTTTGACACTTTTGGTCCTTGTAATCGATATTTTCTTACATTTTTAGGAACCTTTTAACATTTCAAGTTTGGCCACAAAACTTTAACGGTTTGAGAACTTTGATCCATTTTCTATTTAGGAACCTTTTAATATTTAAAGTTTGGCTACAAAACTTTAACGGTTTGACAACTTTGGTCCTCATTATTTAGCCATTTTGACAATTTTGGTCCTTATAATCGATATTTTTACATTTTTAGAAACCTTTTAATATTTAAAGTTTGGCCACAAAACGTTAATGGTTTGACAACTTTGATCCCTTTTCTATTTATGAACCTTTTAATATTTAAAGTTTGGCCACAAAACTTTAACGGTTTGACAACTTTGATCCTTTTCTAAAAACTTGCTAATTCCTACCGCTTTAATTTTTTAGTCATTTTGACACTTCTGGTCCTTACAGTCAAAACTTTTACATTTTTTCATAAAAACATGAACAAAACGGTCAGTGGCAAAGACCGGGCTTGTCATTCTTGCGCTTTCTACGTCTGTCATATTTATCGATTCGGAAACAACATTGAAAGCTTCTGGCCAACCTTTCTAGTTATAATTAATATTATACAACTTAAAATTAAATTAATTTGATTCAGCCTAACTGTTAGCACACGAAGATTATAGTTTTATATACTTTGGAGCCAAAAGCACACTTCTTTTCTTTTTCTTTGTTCAAGATTTAAAAATGGGTCTTGGTGGGTTAGAGAGGGTTTGGCTAAGCTTAAAAAATATATATTTTTTTAACTTATTATCGGTTTCATACCTATATAGCCTATATAAGTTAAAAATAATGTTTAGGTATCATTTAAAAAAAAAAAGTTTATAGGTGTTTGAGACTTCTAGCAAATCATTTTACAAAAAAGGTTTATTACCCTTCTTATCAAAAGCTCTTTAGGGTGGAAGGAGTTGTGTCACACTCCCTCATGTTATCACACTGCCATGTAGGCGTCACCCCAGTATTTACCAAAAAAAATATGGTTTGGTACCACACCCAAGTAGTGTTGCCACACTTATTTTTTAAGAATCTATTTTTTTATAAAAAAAACTAAATTTTAAACAATAAAAACTTCATTTCATTACTTCAAAAAAAAAACATTACACTGCATTACCTATAAAAAATATACCATGACGTTAAAAAACACTCATCAAATGATTAAAATAACTAAAAATATATCTGGTGCGGGGTCTTGCTTTGTGTTATAGGCCAACATACCTGGTGCGGGCCAGCTGTAAGCCGTAGGTACGGAGGCTCAGGACCAGCAGTTGGCTTGAGGCGGTAAGCCAACAAACTTTGGGTATTCTAGTCTGATGACTAATTGGACCCGTTGCATGTTCGCATTCAAGTCCGGTGACTTATGGGGCCTGAGCATTCCAATCCGATGATTGGGGACCGTTGTGCATGCCTGTATGTTTATCGTATGAGTACTTTGGGGGAAACTCACTAAGGTTTGTGTTTACCTAGTTGTTTATTGTTTCAGGTATTATCGGTTATCATGGGAGGACGAATGCGTGAATGTAAACATTCATTAGCAACAATGAAGATTTTGCGCTTTAATATTACTATGATTTTCAATAAATGTATTTTATAATAAACGGTTTTCTTTATAATGGATTTATATTTGGTAAGTTTTACTTTAATAAAATAAAAAATTTTTGGTTGTGAAAATGAAACATTACAAAATTGAAGTCAATATATTATATCCGGATGTTCCACCAAATCAATGCTAAAAATAGTCAAATGTGCATTGGACATATCCTAATTATCCATTTTTTTTTGGAACTCGATGACTAATCTCGACCACTAATTTAATAAATATCAGATCGTAAGTCAGTTAATTATTATGCATAATTAGTGGTTGGTTTAACGATTTTTTAGCAAATTTTATTTAGTTATACAATATTATTCTTATTAAGATAACTAAATACATCAAAATTTGTATTTGAACTTTCTATACAAATAGTCAAATAGAGACGATATAAATTCTAAATTTATAATTTTGAATCATAACAAAATTTATGATTAACCTACATAACATAACAAAAATATTTAATCATAATATTTGTTATGATTAAATATTTCATGTATTATGATTGAGTAGTAAATCATATCATATTGGATGATATAATAATAATAATAATAATAATAATAATAATAATAATAATAAATATTGGTGTACTACTTATTTTATTTTTTAACAAACTAAAGAAAACCAACTTTTTCTTTCGAAGCCCATATTCAATTGAAATGGGGGCCCAAAATTTACCCCTGATTCACCGTTTCTTGGTCATGGTCATGGAACCCAGAAGGCTGCAGCCGCACCACTCTGCCTGGGTCTGTTGACGGTGTAAGCCATGCTCCGTCTTGGTCGACGATCACTCGCCGCTGTCCGATATTTCTCGGCCACAGCGGTTGCGGAGGCTTCGAAAGTTCCAGTTCCATCCCCTGCTTCTGGTGCCATCACCATCGCCCCTAGGAAAAACACCGGTGCCGGGAAGGACACCTTAGGTCGAAGGCTTCTTAGCCTGGTTTACACGAAACGCAGCGCCGTTATCACCATAAAGAAATGGAAGGAGGAAGGGCACGTAGTTCGTAAGTACGAGCTTAATCGCATAGTACGAGAGCTCCGGAAGCTAAAGCGTTACAAACACGCCCTCGAGGTACTCATATCTCTCGTCTACATTACGAAAATTTTGCAACAGTTCGAATAAATCTATTTGAAGTTTTCACTGTCAATTTAGTAAGAATTATCTTGTATGTCTTTACATTATGATTGATTAAATGGTTATCAGCTTCAGATAGAAGTATATCTGACTTTTTGTAAAGAATAATAGCTTTAATTCTACTGTCGATGTGCTGGTTTTGAAAATTATTTGTATTAAGTTTTTCTTTTAACATTAATTTGAATATTCTGAAGGTTTGTGAATGGATGACTTTACAACAAGATATCAAGTTAGTAGAAGGAGATTACGCTGTTCACTTGGACTTAATTGCAAAAATTCGTGGTGTAAACAGCGCAGAGAAGTTTTTTGAAGATCTTCCAGATCAAATGAAAGGGCAGCCAACCTGTACATCTCTTCTCCATACTTACGTCCAGCATAAAGATTCTTCCAAAGCCGAAGCTTTAATGGCAAAAATGTCAGAATGTGGTTTCTTGAAATACCCTCTTCCTTTTAACCATATGATGTCACTCTACATCTCCAATGGCCAATTACAAAAGCTTCCTGGAATTCTTCAGGAGCTGAAAAAGAATACCTCACCAGATATAGTAACTTACAATCTATGGTTAACAGCATGTAACTCCCAGAATGACATCATTACTGCTGAAAAGATTATTCTTGAGCTCAAGAAGAGAAAGGTGGATCCAGATTGGGTAACATTTAGTCTTTTAACCAGTTTGTATCTTAAAAACTCACGACATGAAGATGCTTCCTTGAGTGTTAAGGAAATGGAGAAAAGGGTTTCTAAAAAAGTCCGTGTTGCTTATTCTTCAATTATCAGTCTTTATACAAGTCTTGGGAAAAAAGAAGATGTTGATCGCATATGGAAGAAGATGAAATCAACCTTTCGGAAGCTAAATGATGCGGAATATAATTGCATGATATCTTCTATGATAAAACTTAACGAGCTTAAAGAAGCAGAGAATATATATACAGAATGGGAGTCTGTATCTATAACTGGCGATTCTAGGGTTCCAAATTTGATCCTTGCAGCTTACATCAACAAAAACGAAATGAAAATGGCTGAAAACTTTTTTGAAAAAAGGATGGTTGAAAAAGGAATTGTACCTAGTTACACATCATGGGAGCTTCTTACATATGGTTATGTACATGAAAAGGAAATGGATAAAGTTTTGGAATGTTTCAAGAAAGCTATAGGGTCAGTGAAAAAGTGGGACCCGGATGAAAAGATTGTTAGAAAAGTGTATGGAATGCTTGAAGAATATGGTAATGTTGAGGGTGCTGAACAAGTGTTGGCGACTCTTCGTGATGCTGGCTATGTGAGCACAGAGATATATAATTTGGTTCTTAAGACGTATGTGAAAGCTGGAAAAATGCCATTAATTGTAGGTGAGAGGATGAAGAAAGATAAAGTGGAATTGAATGATGAAACATATCAACTTATAAAGGTGACAAGTAAAATGTGCGTAAGTGAAGTTTCAACGCATCTTTAGTAGAAAAAAAAGGTCTTGCAAATTGGCCTTTTTCTTTTTTTCCAGTCAAGTTACTAATTTGTATGGCTTAGATTATTTTCATGTAGTCGCTTTAATCCTTTGAAAGAAAGGATATGTTTGTGCTCCAAATGTGTATGCATTGAGTTACTCAGGGACTACTTTTTGGAATTTATATGGTGTTTATTATGTGAGAGTTATCTGTATTGACAGCAGATTTACGTGTAATATATATATTTTTTGTGAGTAGGAGTAAAACTTACTGTGAGACTTAGTAAAGTTTGGAAGCGTGTTTGGTAGAATAAAATAGGTTTTATTTTCAGAGTTGCTCTAAGCATATGAAGAAATGGTAGGTGCTCCAGTCCAAATGTGTATGCAATTGAGTAGATGTGATACTTATGTTGCAGTGTTTATGTGTTGGGAGCCACATGATAAACGTAAAATTAAGTACTAAATATAATTTAACAATCCCACCAATTGTCAACAGGATTTTTCCCCATTCCACATGATCAAAAGACTTACTGGAGAAGGCTTTACGATTGATCTAAACCAAAAAGTTCAATCGCTTGAAACCATACGCAAATAATAAATATTAAAGAAACCACTTTAACCAACATGATCATCGACATAAAGGGATTACCAACTTATGAGCTTACTTTTACCTAAATATGCAAACGTGATAAGACTTTTGATCTTTTATACTTGACAAGGGAAATCATACAACTCGAGGGGTGATTGTGGGTCAAAACAAGCACAAAGAAAAAAAAACAAGGAAAAACTTATGTTTCTATTGTTATAACCATAAACTTATAATATTTAATATTGTAAAGTACAAACGAGTACGGATTTGGGATCCCATATTTTTTTTTTCGGTCATCAACTTGGGATTGAGATTTTCAGTTAAGGTCATATATTCATGCTGACAAACCAACTTATAAGCTAAGTTATCAATAAACTCTTTTAAATTAGTTTATCAATAAGTTATTTTATAATATGCTTTATAAACCGTAATAATTATTTTTATAATTTTACCAAATACTAAATTACAATAAAGTATATTTTTATTTTCCAAATATGACCTAAACCTAAGTTGGATGTTGAGTTTTCAAGTAGGTATATATATTTTTTTCTACCAAGCCAAACTAGTCCAGTAAAATCCATGATTTGGTTTGGAACATTATAAACTAAACTTACCTAATTGGGCAACGTTTTACTGTTAAAACAAAAACAAACCAAATCATTATGACATAGACCTTGTATGTTAGTTATTTTGTATTGGGACCGGAGTTTGGTAATTCTATTGAACTTTGATAAACGTTCTGTGGCAAAACTATGAAAAATATAAGTACTGGACCAACAATATAAATATCACAATCGTCTTAAAACCCCAATACTGTCGAAGCAAAACCCCAGGCCCCAGGTACGACCAACGTCCACAATCCGTCCACTTCCTTGTGTAATCTTTTCGCCGCCGGTCTAAGCCGTCAATAGTTAATTAACGAGATATAGCTATTACTGAACTATTTATAAGGACTAGGGTTTACATTTCAAAGAATTTGCAAATGCAGAGCATCAACCCATGTTTTAGCGACGTTAAATCACTATCCGCTAATTGCTTTTCTCTACAACGTGGATTACGCGTATCAGGTAATTTTGATAATTCCTATTTCTTAATCGACTTTTGTCATATAATCATGTTCTTGAATTTATATGAATTGTGTTGGGTAAGTGGTATGAATAGAAGACTTATCCTGAGTAGAGGCTCTGATTATGTGACAAAGATCAAATTTTTAGAATCGTAAGAACTTAGGATAATTGTCCGAGCATTTTCATCATTAAAAAATGTTGAAGATTACTCATGGGGATTTATAAAGTGATGCATAAGTTCTCAGCTTTCTAGTGATTGGGAAAACTGAATATAATTAGGATTTGCTGATTTTTGTGATCAAAATAAACTGATTATTAAAATAATTCTAAAATTATCTAACTACTGAGTTTAAATTAAATTGTTATCTTATTCTTATGGGTGTAATATGTAATTCCTTTTCTCTGATGAACAGGCAGACATGCACGTAGCCTCCAGTTATGGCATGTACCATATGATAGAAAAAGATTTTCCCTCAAGACCACGAATTCAGAAGTTTACAAACTACATTTTGTAAATTTAGCAAAACCTTTTCATTCAAGTGAATGCCACAATTCACCAATGTCCATATACAATCAGCCCAAAAGAAGCCATATGAGAATCCATTCAGCATCTGCGGAGTCTCTAAGCCACGAACTTATCGAGCAAGCTTCTGAACACGAGTTTGAAGTTAGTTCATATAATCCTGAGAAATCACAACCAAAACCCAAATATGAAAACAGATTCCTTATTTTTGCACGCGTAGGTTCAGTCATCAATAATGCTGCTGAATCATTTTTCAAGAGTGAGATAAGAAGGAGATTATTTGTTACTGCTGCATTACTTGTGATTAGTCGTGTAGGATATTTTATTCCTCTTCCTGGTTTTGATAGAAGATTAGTACCAGAGAATTACCTTAGTTTTGTCTCGGGTTCAGTTGGTATGTTAATGACATTTTAATCATCATTATCTTTTCTTTTCATTTCTTATTATAATTTCATTGTCTGAAATGGCAGAGGAGCTTGGTGAGCTGGCACCAGAACTTAAGCTTTCCCTATTCCAACTTGGAATCAGTCCCCAAATTGCAGCATCTATTGTTATGCAGGTTGATTGTGATTGAAATTGAATTTGATTTCATATATTTAAGCTAATTATAGAGAGTGATTATGGGATCAGGTACTTTGCTATGTTCTTCCTTCATTGGTCAAGCTAAGGAAAGAAGGGTTGGATGCTAATGAGAAAATAAAGGGTTATATGTATGTTTACTCACGTTCTCTTAAAAATGGTTCTATACTATTATTATAGAAAGGTTAATAATCCCATGTTTTTCTTACTTGATTCCAGATGGTGGATGTCGCTTGGGTTTGCAATAGTAGAGGCACTGATCATTTCTTATTTTTCACTTTCGTATTCGATTTATGCAGCAAATGCAAGTCAAAGGTAATTTCTAGTATTGATTTACACACCTTGGAAGTTGCTTATTATTAATATTTTACTTGCAGATTGAAGCACATCATGCTGACAACAATTTTGTTGGTTTCTGGTGCAATGACTACAACATGGATCTGTGACAAAATATCAGACTCTGGTTTTGGTATGTGAATTTATTGTGTGTGTGTGTGTGTGTGTTGGGTTCTCATTTTTCAGGTGTTTGATGATATAGAATGTATGTCATGACTCATGATGTAGGTCATGGATCATCTTTGCTGATATGTGTGAATATCTTGAATGGCTACATAGAGACATTACATAAAATGTTGTCTCAGCTGTCAGGTGAGTGCAACATGTTGTTTGTGTTTGTAGTAATTGAAATGCATGAAAAATTAAATAAAAATTTGTGGTGTAGGTGGCAGTGGATGGTGGCAATATATATTTGGAGTGTCGGGTGTGTTTGTTGTTGTGACTATGTGGGCGGTTGTTGTAACTCAGGGTTGCAGAAAAATCAAGCTGCAATACTATGGCTTCAAACTTGCATCTTCCACAAGGTCATATTGTGTGTTTTTCTTTTTAATACTTTGATTTGAGTAGTAGTACAAGTAAAGAATGAAGATTAGTAATTTGTGAAATTATTTATGTTGTGGACAGAGAAGATTCCCCAGTTACAGAGGTGGAGCAATATATTCCATTCAATATCAATCCATCTGGAATGCAACCTGTCCTCACTACCAGCTACCTATTAGGCTTTCCTGCAATTGTTGCCAGGTTTGATCATATTTATGTATGATTATAAATATCCTAACATCTTGATTGTTATTGGATGTGTTTGATGTTTGGTTTGGTTTGGTTTGTTTTGTTTTTGTGGTGATTTTAATTTAAAATTTGATCCATCTCCATCAGTTGGACGATATTGATACATACCCCTGTTGTTGGCAGCTTTTTTAGTTCAAGATTTTGGAGAAATGTGAGAGAGATTCTAAATCCTGAATCATCTCTTGGAGCAGCACCATGGGTGTACTATACAATCTATGCATTCTTTGTTTTCCTTTTCAACATATTTGATATTGTAAGTACTCATGTTTTAGCAATGAATATGATAGATACAAGGGTGTTTAAAGTTTAAACATATACCGTATATATTTGTAATTAATTGACTAATTGTGTTATTGTCAGGCGAACATGCCAAAGGAAATTGCAGAGTACTTGAATAAAATGGGGGCAAGGATACCAAATATAAAGCCTGGAAAGGCGACTGTTGAATATTTGACCAAGATTCAAGCTTCAACCCGTTTCTGGGGTATTCTCTCTCTCTCTCTCTCTCTCTCTCCACAACACAAACAAATCTTTCCAGCTAAAATTATGTTATGTGTTTTGTTGCATAGCATGATTAATTAACTGAAACTTTTTTTTGTTTGTTTTTTCAGGTGGTTTGCTGTTGAGTATATTGGCGACATCATCAACAATTCTTGATCATTATCTGCGAAAAACAAATGAAGGATTTTCGATAGGGTTTACATCTGTTCTAATCATCGTAAGTCTTAATTATATACCACTTTCAATTTTTAGCTCTTAATTCCACATCTTGTTTGTGCAAAATGGAAGACAAGACAATGACATGACATGTTGTTGGTGACTTGGTGCAGGTGGGTTCAATCATCGAACTAAAAAGATCTTATGAAGCCTACAATGTCATGCCAAGTTTAACCAAAGCTTTAAAGCGATACGGTGTATGATACACACATACATTGATACATACTCTACCAATCGAAACACACAAAAAGGGAAGCAGCATGCATATTGTCTTATTGTCTTATTGTCTTATTGTCTTATTGCATGATGGATGATGATGTGTTGCAACAAAGGGCTCCACTCTGAGCAGACAATAAAAAAAACAAAGTTTCACGTCTGTCTGGGATATGAACCATTTGTGGAGGCAAACACACTCTCTGGTTATATTATATGCTGGTATATGTATTGTTGTCCCAGTATCTCATCGGGTCATCAACATTATTACTATTCTTCCTTTTTTGTGTTTTGGGGATTTTCTTGTGTATAAATGAATTTCTTGTCATAGGTATGTATGACCATTTTGGATCTACATCAATGTTTGTCTTTATTTAGGAGATTCTTATAATAAAAAACAAAATGTGCAGACATGTAATCAAGTTAAATAGGTCATTCGAAAAAACTAAACGCCGTGTTAACATGTGTTTTGATAGGATAAACTATTATCTTTACGTATAGTAATGATTATTATTTTTTTTTTTTTTAACCTAATCAACAATATCACGATATTTGATAATTTCTAGAATATAAAAATATACTTAGAATTTTGGTCATAGAAATGATTACATTTGTTATAACAATGTTTATTTACTTTTCTATTCAAATAGTTTAAATGATCATCGACGTATTACGTCTTTTTATAATTAATAAATAAATAATATATTTAAAAAATCATGTTAGAAACGTAAGGCTTTTATAATTAATAAATAAATGATATATTTTAAAAAAATCATGTTAGAAACGTTAGTCTAACGGTCTAAAATATAATTTTTTTTTTTAATATCATTACCAAAAAAAGAAAATATTATATTTTTTAAAATAACCTAAAAGAGAAAAAAAGAAAAAATCTTTTCAGAAGATATGAAGAAATAAAATACCTCATTTCACTTTTTTTTTTTTTTTTTTTTTTTTTTTTTTTTTTTTTTTTAAATCTTAAAAGTATAATAAGTTTCTCATAATATATATTTTTCATTTTGGAAAGTTCTGATTCAAAATTACATTTACCATTTAGTAATTATAATAAGATAATGATATAGTTAGCAAAAATAACAAGATTATATTTTACAGATTGGCTAAAAAACTGCTACCTAATAATAGTTGATAAAAATTATGTTATGTAACTAAAAATTTTATTTGTTAAATGGAAAATGATATAAACAAGCATTTAAAAATCATAAAAAATGATTTATCATTATAAGGGAAATATGTAATACATGTGAGGGAATTTTTATAATTAATTCAAACTAAGCAAACACATAATCAAATTAAATACGTCATTTGAAGTATCATACAATTTTATGAAAATATGATAGCATATGAATTCACTAATTAGACATGTCGTTAATCTCGATCAATAATGTCACCTTCATATATTTTGATAACTGACATACTTATAAAAAATACTATCTTTATATATTTTATATATAATGATTATTCTTTTATTTATATTAACTTCAATAAATAATATAAATATATTTTGTGAATTTCAGAATATAGAAGATATTTAGATTTTAAGGAACAATCATGAAAATGATTACAATTGTTATTTACTTATTTAATGTTTTAATTATTTCATATTCAAATAGTTTACGTTATCATCAATTAAGATAGGTAATGATTTTTTATAATTAATAAACGATGTCTTAATTCTTTTTAAAATTTTATAAACTCGTTTCATTGATATATTAAAAAAAAAAAAACAAGTTAAAATGCCGAATATAACCTTATTCTAAAAATGTCGTTACAAAAACTATAGTATTACGTTGAAAATCAAAGCTTGATCTTGATTCACGAATGTTTACCCGCCTCTTGGCTTTTTCAAAATTAGGAGCAGAGCATTGAGCACGCAAGTGTCAACCGATGGAAGGAGGAGGTAGCTCGGAGATGGAGTTCGCCGACCTCGAAGTTGCGGCGGACTCTATCGACGCCTCTGTGATGTTTCATCTCGTTATGGATATCCTAGGGTTTGTCCTTTACATGCACCAACAGATCCCTTCGTAAGTTCCATATCAATTCCACTTTCCTTATCACATATCAGTTTTTATTTCATGATTTCTGACATTTGATTGAGTTGTTGAACATCCGTGCTTGAATAACCTAAATATTGAGATTATATGTTAGGCATGTGTCTCAGGAAGTCGAAAATTAGATGTATGTGTGAAAGGATAATGTATCTCGACTCTTATTTGCATAATTAAAAGGAAGATTATCTGTTATGAGAGTAATTTGTCCCGAATTTTGTAATTGGTCGTGTGGAGCTGCAACAATGTGAATATTTCTGGTTCCAGTTCCATCTCTATTTTGCAACTTTATGTTTGTCATAAAGTTTGTTAATTTTGTGTATTGGGAGAGAAATATAGATATTGAAAGTAAAAGATGACAATAATAATCTTGTTTAAATTGTTCTCTCTCAAGCTGGAAGAAAGAAAGTGATATGTTTTAGGTATCAGCTCGTTCCTAGGACCTGTGAAAAAAGACAAAGAAAGCTGATAGTTTCTCAAGTATAAGCTTCCTGTTTATATTAGATTAAAAAGAAAAGTTAAAAAGTTAATTCTCTCTTTCTCCACTCACATCAAATAAGACTTTTGAAGCATGAAAAAACGTTCTTTTGTTTGCTTGAAGCTGTATGAAGGAAAATCATGATGATTCTTGTTACAACTGCACTTGTTTTAATCTGTTAGTTACTATAAATTCAATCTTCAGTTCCTATTAAACTTGTAATGGTGCTCTTTTGTATGCTAGAAATGGTCAACCTTTATACCTTTTTTCTTTGCAGGATCTTACAAGATGTCAATCTTGAGTTTGATGCACTGCATACGGAGTATAAAGATCTGGTATGCTAAGCTTGCACAATTTTCTTAAAGATAATGATTTCATTTAAGAATTCCTTTTCAGGAGGTAGTTCTTGCAGAGACAGAAATGAAAGCATCTCAACGTAGAGTTCAAAATGGAAGAAAGAGAGAAGTAAAACATGGCATAAAAAGGCTCCAAAAGCTGATGAACAATATTGGTAATGCCCAAACTGCCCTCAAGCTGGTCTTCAGTGAGATCCCACATGTTGAGGCTGTCATTTTGGTTCTTGGAGGTAGTCCTGCTCGACCTCAACATGTATATGAGCTCTGCTTTTCACATGGACAGGATACCCTCTCTGATGCTTGTGATTTTACCAAAACTAAAGCAGGAGAAGGGATTTCAAGAAAGGTATGTTATCTCAGCTCCATATAATATAGAGTAAATTACACGAATGGTCCCTATGTTTAGGGGTAATTTGCGCGCTTAGTTCCTAACTTATTTTTTTAACTCGGAAGGTCCTTACTGTTTGTTTTTGTTACGCACTTGGTCCCTATTGTTCGTTTTTATTACGCGTTTGGTCCCTATTTTACCTAAAAATACTATAATTTAAATAGGGAAAAATGGTGGGGTGGATAAGGTAAGGTGAAGGGGATGGGTTTGGGGGTGTATTTAGTTAAATAAGTTAAAAATCAAGGGTAAAATAGTCTTTTTGGGTAAGACAGGGACCAAGCGTGTAACAAAAACAAACAGTAAGGATCTTCCGAGTTAGAAAAATAAGTTAGGGACCAAACGCGCAAATTACCCTAAACCATAGGGACCATTCGTGTAATTTACTCAATAATATATTCCCAGCATTCTAGGGGGGGTAATATAGTAATATTTTACATTTGCAACAGGCCATCAGGACACTTGTATCCAAAGGTGCTGGATCTGCTTCTTATGGAGGTATTTTTTTGGATCAGCTTTTGTCATTAAAAAAAAAAACTTGAGTTTCTTGGAAATGGTGAGAGTTGAAGCTTTGCCATTTCAGGCCCTTCCAAGTTGTTCTTGTTGGTCAAAGCTCATTCTTCTTTCAATATGCCTCTGCATTTTCTACCCAAACGTGACTTTAGATACAATAAAAAGGTAATATTTCATAAAGAAGCATGCAGATCATATTTTATATTCCTCTGTCTGTCTGTCCGTGAAGTCTTTGCTGACTAAACCTACATGGCTACAAGTATAAAATATTGTTCTTCTCTTCATTTGCAGATAGTGCCTATGAGATTAAGAATCAGGTGTAGAAACCAAGATCACCAAATTCCTGCTCTAAACTCTGACCCTCAACCTGCAGACTCCAATAATATGATGCCTTCTTCTTCTTCAAATGATTACATCTGGTAACACTCCTTTCAAATTGAGAAATTTATTAGTTGATTATAATTGTCTTCATTTAATATATGCTTTATAGAAATACTTTAAACATCTTTACTAATTACAAGTATCTTCTCATTACTTGTTCCCAAATGAAAAAAAAAAAATTGTTATTATTTTTTTTTGTAGGTTTCAATGTCGGCATGTTATCAAGGGTTTGGTTTGCAAGACATCACCAGAAGAATGAACAATATGCCATGACAGAGGTTGATGTTGCCCACATTCTGACAAAACCAAACCTACTTTAAGAAACATGACATGGAACTGACAGAAGTAATCAATTCATTCAACTTCAAAACCATTGTTGTTGGGGTTGTTCTGAAGCTGAAGAACAACAGGTTTAGTATTCATCATATGTTTAAATCAGTAAATTGAAGCATGATATGTTTGGCATCTTTGCTTATAATCCAATATATCTTTCAGAGTGTAGACTTATTTCATGGTAAAAACAGTGCATGGATATGCGTACAGTTTGATGGCGTAATTGGTTTGCAATATTCATTTATCTATTTTCCTTATATTCCCTCTTTGATGGATGTGACGTTTGATTGTTAGTCAATTAATTTTGTAAGTTGTATTAATCCAACAAATACTAGGAAAGTTATAGTTGTGTTTGTGGATCAGAATTATGTTGTTTGTTTATTAAACATGGATATGTCTTTTAAAAAGGGCAAATAGCAGGAAATCACAATGCACTTTAATCTTTTTACCTATACAAACGATATACTTTACTTTTTACCATAATAGCAATATGTGAATTAGTTCTTTACTATAATAGAAATGTAATTATATTTCCCTGTACCCATAATATCAATTTACTTACTGATATTAGTATTATGTACTAAATAGAGTATATTGCACATATTGGTAGTGAATATGTAAATGATAATTTTATTTACCATTTGATAGACAATTATGTGAAATTGTGAATGCTTAATATAAAATGATACTCTTGGTAGAAGATGAGAGTATATGGGTTAATTAGTTAAAAAAAATGTAAATAAGTTTTCATTGTACGATTTGACTATCATATTTGTAAGAAAATAGTTATTAGTTACCACACCCTTCCGAAACAAAATCTAAGGTTTTGTTTGTTTGCTACGCGATACATTACATACATTTATTTACATTGTATTTTATATGAAGTAGACTGAATCAATATTAATGTGACAAAATACAATATTTTATCAATTCAAAATACGAAATTTTGTCTATTTTGGATATTTGAATGACTTGCTCAACCTCTTATTAATGTTTATCAAACAACTAATAGACAAAGTCTAATAATAAATATTAAGTGTACAAGAATTAGAAAACATATTTTCAACCAATTAATTTACATCCAATGTCGTGTCTAATTTCAAAAAAATTCTGTAAGTAATTTATATTAGTCAATTTCTTGATTTTTCCTCTAAAAATAATATTATTTTTCCACAATATTTTCACAAAAGATGTAAAAACTCGCAACCTTTTTTCCCAAAAAAAACACCATGCGCTCAAACTATAAAAATTTACGCTTGCGGCTACTCTTTCATTATCCCCTGGCGCCGTCAGACATTCTCAGTCCGTCGCCATTTCCGGCAATCTTCGTTTTCTCTCGCCGATCGCACTCTCAAACAGTCACAATAGAATCATTATCATATCAAAGAACACTAGTGTGAATATAGGGGGAAGATGAAGTTCCAAATCGAAGATGTAACAGTGTACTTCCCCTACGATCACATATACCCCGAACAGTACTCCTACATGATCGAGCTCAAACGAGCCCTAGACGCCAAAGGCCATTGCCTCCTTGAAATGCCCACCGGTACCGGAAAAACTATCGCCCTTCTCTCATTAATCACCAGCTACACTCTTTCTAAACCATCTAATCCCGTTAAACTACTCTACTGTACTCGCACGGTTCACGAAATGGAAAAAACCCTAGCCGAGCTCAAGCTCCTTCACAAGTACCAGCTCGAGAATATCGGTCCTTCTGCTCGGATGCTTGCCCTTGGGCTTTCGTCGAGAAAGAATTTGTGTATAAATCCCAATGTGGTTTCTGCGGAGAATCGGGATTCCGTTGATGCGGGATGTCGGAAACTTACCGCTAGTTGGGTTAGGGCGCTTGCTATTGAAAACCCTAATATTCCAACTTGTTCGTTCTTTGAGACCTACGAGAAGGCTGGTTCTGATGCTGTTTTGCCTCCTGGAGTGTATACTTTACAGGTTTGTAGTTTTTTTTTCATAAGAGATGCAGGCATTTTCATAGTCCTGTGTGTCACTTATGTACTGAAATTGGAATAACTAAGCTTGTAATTTGCTAAGATTAAACATTGAATTACCTTTAACACATGAATGCACTGCAATGACGATATCTTAACCTTGGTGTGATTTGAGGATGTTATGATGATGATTTAAACTGGTGGCAGGATCTGAGGATGTTTGGGAAGGAGAAAGGGTGGTGCCCATACTTTCTAGCCCGCCACATGATCCAATTTGCAAATGTGGTGGTTTATAGCTACCAATACTTGCTTGATCCGAAAGTAGCTGGCTTCATATCAAAGGAGATGCAAAGAGAGTCTGTAGTCGTGTTTGATGAGGCTCACAATATTGATAATGTCTGCATTGAAGCCCTAAGTGTGAGTGTACGCAAACAAACACTTGAAGGGGCGACTAGAAACCTTAATAAAATGTCTCAAGAGATCGAAAGGTAATCCTTTTATTACTTTCAAATCATTTAGGCAGCAGTTCTCATTGATAATTGTTTTGTTTGATAATCTTTATTTTAACTTTGTTCAACTTGGTAGGAAGGTTTAAGGCCACTGATGCTGGTAGGTTGCGTGCTGAATACAACCGACTTGTTGATGGTTTAGCACAAAGAGGGAACTTACCCCGTATGTACACACCAACTTTTTTACATAACACTTTTCCATTTTTTTTTACATAAAAAAATCTTGAGCTTTACAGTTGGTGACACGTGGCTTGCAAATCCTGCGTTGCCTGATGATATCTTGAAGGAGGCAGTGCCTGGAAATATAAGGAGAGCAGAGCATTTCTTGTCTGTTTTGCGCAGATTGGTGCAGTATTTGAAAGGGCGTTTGGATACTGACAATGTTGAAAAGGAGGGCCCACTTACGTTTGTTAATGCTGTGAATTCACATGTTGGGATTGACCAAAAAATGCTGAAATTCTGCTACGATCGTCTGCATTCGCTTATGCTGACTTTGGAAATAACTGATACGGATGAGTTTCTGCACATTCAAACAATTTGCGACTTTGCAACACTTGTGGGGACATACACCAGAGGGTTTTCAATCATAATTGAACCTTATGATGAGAGAATGCCCCATATTCCTGATCCGGTTTTGCAGGTATTTATACAAGTTTCCAACATCAGGAAATCAAAAATCTGTTGCATCATAGTTTTTTATTATTTTCAGCTTAGCTGCCATGATGCTTCTCTTGCAATAAAGCCGGTGTTTGAGAGATTTCAATCGGTTGTGATCACATCTGGAACACTAAGCCCCATTGATCTGTATCCTCGGCTTCTTAATTTCAATCCAGTGGTTAGTAGGAGTTTTACCATGTCTTTGACAAGGGATTGCATATGCCCCATGGTTCTCACACGTGGAAGGTAAATGTGTGTATTTATTTTGATTGAGATCTCAGTTGTTTATTACTTTTGTTGACTTGTGAACGACAGCGATCAGCTTCCAGTTAGCACAAAATTTGATTTGAGAAGTGACCCTGGAGTGGAAAGAAATTACGGAAGGCTTTTATTGGAGATGGTGTCAGTGGTTCCTGATGGAATTGTTTGTTTCTTTGTGAGTTACTCGTATATGGATGCCATTGTCAACAGTTGGAATGAAACAGGGATCTTAAAGGTACAAAACAAAACCCTCTTCTCTTTCAGTTATTGGTATTATTTGAAATTAATTTTGTTATGGTCCAGGAAATAATGCAACGTAAACTGGTGTTCATTGAGACACAAGATGTGGTTGAAACTACTTTAGCACTGGACAATTATCGTAAAGCCTGTGATTGCGGGAGAGGTGCTGTGTTTTTCTCTGTTGCCAGGTAACTGATAGAATTCCCATTGATAATCAAACTATGAACTGATAAGATAGATCAGATCAGGGAGGGTTTTCCCTCCCATTCATTTGAGAGGAATGGACTCTCCATGAAGAACAAAGTTCTTAACTATATAATTTCTTAGCTCCCTCATTCTACCTTCTAACTACTACTAAAGAAAAGGACAAAAGGGAATAACATAACAGCTTAGCGAGGTGATATCCCCACTAACGTTGTTTTCCACCTAGTGTAGACTCACTAATAGGAAAATAAATAGATAAAAGACAGAAATACCCCTATGCTATATAAACCAGTAAAGTTGGGGCTTATCAACAACAGCATTCTACTTACATTACATTATTGTTAACTAGTACTACTATTAAGGAGGAATCAAACATCATACCTAAGTTTGTTCAATCTACCTAGTTAATACTTATAGCATTGCAGTTTGAATCCATGTATGATTATTTGTATCGACAATGTTGTGTTGCAGGGGAAAAGTTGCAGAAGGTATAGACTTTGACCGACATTATGGGAGACTTGTAATCATGTTTGGCATTCCTTTCCAGTACACATTAAGCAGGTGAGGGAGTAATCAAGATTAACTGAGGGGCTATGCTATAGTTATACCCTATACACAATACATATACATATACATGGCTGTATCATGTATCATTTTGACTTAATAAGCCAAGAAACCTATTAAGACACAACGCCAACCCTTTCCCAACATTCAAGTCAATGAATTTTGTGAAAATTTGTTTGTTGCATTTTATCAAAGGTAAAATGATCATTTAAACGGTTTATTCAATCTAGAAAAGAAATATGCTCTAATAATAGAAACAAATGAAAGTAGGACATGCTATAATAAATGAAAGTGTGTTTGTAAATAAAAGGTGGGGGATTCTGATTGATATATATATATATATATATATATATATATATATATATATATATATATATATATATATATATATATATATATATATATATATATATATATATATATATATATATATATATGCGGTTGCAGGATATTACTTGCTCGGTTGGAGTACCTGCGAGAGACTTTTCAGATAAAAGAAGGGGACTTTTTGACTTTCGATGCCTTGGTACTTTTACTTTTATACCTTTATTATTATTATTATTATTTTGAATCATGAATTGTTTGTAAGGAAAAAAAATAATAATATATATTGTCTAAATCTAAACAGAGACAAGCTGCTCAATGTGTGGGACGAGTTATCCGTTCAAAGGCAGATTATGGAATGATGATATTTGCTGACAAGAGGTGGTTCCCTCCCTTGTTTTTTTTTTTTTTTTTTATAGTTAATTATTTATATTTATTTCTTCCATATTTTTTGATTTCATAAATATATGTAAAAAAATGTAGATATACCCGACATGACAAACGGTCAAAATTGCCTGGGTGGATTCTGTCTCATCTGCGTGATGCCCACCTCAACTTGAGTACAGATATGGCTGTCCATATAGCAAGAGAGGTACACACACACACACACATCTTGTAGTTGCAGTTGATTTATTTGTTACACAGAACGTAAACTTGCATTGGACTTGGGTTGATATCAGTGAGACAATTAATGCAATTGTTTGTCTCGCCCAAAAAGACACACACGTCCTCCTTTGAAGTTATGGTGTGTGTACTCCACTCCATTAAAGTTGTATTTTAAATGCAGTTTTTGAGGAAAATGGCACAGCCTTATGATAAAACGGGTGGTAGTGGAAAGAAAACACTCCTCTCACAACAAGACTTGGAAAAGATGAATGCTACTGAAGGGATCATGTTCTGACTCTGACTGTAACTAACTGCAAAAACAATAAAAGTTTTGCCCACTTTATTGCCATCCGCTTTTCAAAGTCTCATTTTCTGTCTTGGTTGCTAATTTATTATTATTATTATTATTATTATGGATATGGATGGACTTCTCTTACATTTTTTGCTTTATCTACTATATTACTATCTACAATATCTTCAACACAACTCACCTCACATTAAGTTTTCAAGATTCCTAATAAACCAGATTGCAAGGAAAATAATACACTCGCTTCTAATTTATGATTTATACTATACTCTTTCAAAATCATCATCTTAAGATCCACTCTTCTTGGTCCCTGGTGCTTCCATTTATTAAGGCTTCATTTCAACTTAAATTCTAAACTAAAGTATCGGACACTAAACATTATGAAATTTTTTACAGTTTCATTCCTAATCCTAGACCATTTAACCTTTCTTGATATTGCTCCCCCATATGTTGTTGGTAACTTTAAAAAACTGTATCCATGCCATCATACCCTGGTGACCTGCTATAGCATTTTCACATGTTACATCACCTTTTTTTACAAATTTGTCCCAAGTTTTTTTTTTTTTATTATTATGAATTTAGTCCCAAACTTTTTTTAAAGGTTGATTTTTACATATTCAACCTTAAACATTCTTATATACACGTGCCCAATTGAGAAGGGCAATGTGAGTCTGGGGCTTTGGATACAAGTGAAGTGAAGTGCGCTCGTTATGATTTAGGGTAATTCTGTTCCATCATATATATTCCTATGAAGTTATTGTACATCATTATATTAATATTAAAAATCTGGCTTCATTGGGATGGGTGAGAAACCATACACTCTTCACAAACCATAAATATAGATGCTCTTGTCTCTGTGTGTAAGCCTCATCCCAATTCCTACACAAACTACTCTTCTAGGTCGAGTCAGGGCCGTCTCAAAGGGTGGGCGATAGAGGCGATCGTACAGGGCCTATCTTTCAAAAGGACCCAAATTTTTTATGGAAATTGTTATATTTAAAAGATCTTATAAGTAATTTTCTTTAAATTATTGAGTTATTATAAAAAACTTGATGACATTTATGTGTTTTAAGGGTTTATTTTTTTCTTTCGTCCTAGGTCCAAAATATGTTTGGAACGGCCCTGGGTCAAGTTAATGTGTTCTACGTGTCTTCTATGGAGCCATAGGGTTTCCAGAAGCATTAACAAACTTCTAAAAAAACCCTGTAAAGCCGAAAACGTTTTATTAAAACAAAGTAAAAAAAACATGTAAACATAAAGTTGTAAAAGCAACTTATGAAAAAATATGTAAAATCTGATTTAAGGAAAAACATGTAAAAATAGATTTGGCAAAACGAAATTAAAAAAAAAAAAAAAGTTGGCTGAATGAGAGAGGTAATTAGGTAAACTGTAAATCTGTTGTAGTAGTTCACTACTTTACACATGTTCAGATTTTTGCACTTGTTTACGTTGTTTTGGGATTATATATATATATATATATATATATATATATATATATATATATATATATATATATATATATATATATATATATATATATATATATATATAAAAAGACCAAATGAGTACAAACGCAAAAGTTAATTGCCCTCAAGATTCATTTTCCCATATATACATATATATATATGTGTGTGTGTATATATATATATATATATATATATATATATATATATATATATATATATATATATATATATATATATATATGGGAAAATGAATCTTGAGGGCAATTAACTTTTGCGTTTGTACTCATTTGGTCTTTTTTTTTTTTTTTGTATTCAATATACCATTGAACTTGTTATTTGTGTTCACCATAACCCATTTGACCGACTTTTGATCTATGATAGCCAATCAAAGGGTTATGGTGAACACAAACAACAAGTTCGATGGTATATAGACAACTATACAAACGAGTGGAATCACGAGTACTGTGATTTTTGAGTTTACTTAGCTTTAAGATCGAATTTATGAGATAAGATACAACAACAATACGTACAATATCATGATGCTTTTGTAGACACATCATCATTATATACCTTGAGGTAAACGTTTATGCTGATAAATATACCTCTTATACACAATCATATCCTTTTGATGAGAGATGTTGACAGCTAACCACAGTAAGCATAACATAGACCATGTTTTAATAAGATTACCCCTTTGAAACGCTCTTCAGATACATTATAGCCAAAGAAGGTTGCAGTCTTTGATAATTTTGCTACTTAATTTCATTTAACTTTTCGGGGAAAATGACTCATGAGGGTAACCAACTATTGAGTTCGTTCTCAATTTGTCCTTTTCCTTTTTTTTATACTCAATGTACCATCGAACTTGTTGTTTGTGTTCATTATAACCCTTTGACCGGCTGTCACAAGTCAAAAGCCGATCAAAAGGGTTATGGTGAATGCAAACAACAAGTTCGATGGTATATTGAATACAAAAAAGAAGGAAAGGGACCAAATGAGTACAAACGCAAAAGTTGATTACCCTCAAGAGTTATTTTCCATATATATATATATATATATATATATATATATATATATATATATATATATATATATATATATATATATATAGAGAGAGAGAGAGAGATATATAGAGAGAGATAGGTTCAAATGTTTTACTTTTAAGTAAGTATTGTGTTATTGTATGCATAAATGTGAGCCAAATAAAATTTAAAATAAAAATAAATAAATAAATAAATAAATAAATAAATAAATAAAAGTAAATATGTAATTTGATAATTAGTTTCCATAAATAATATCCTATAATTATGGTAACCATTGACTTCAACTACTAGGCTTTTTAAAACCACCGTATCCCTAATCAAACCATCTCCAGCCGTCACCTCCATCCTTATGCCTCCCACCACCGGCCGCCACCTTACCCTCTCCTTCTCTCGATTCCAGTCACACGCAAAACACACACTCAATCCACCCACACCCATTTCATTTTCACTTTCACACACTCCTTTTGTAAAACGTAACTTCTCTTTCCCCAATTTACCCCTACATTCAATCTCTCATGGCGGAGAATCGGAGACGCCATGAACAACCTACTAAATCCAGTAGAAGGAGCCTGAAGAGGAAGTTGGAGGACGAATATAATTGAAAATACCGAACGACGTGCTCCGATGGTCGTCTAGATCGAAGAAGGACGTGGGGCGAAGCAGCGAGCCTGCTTTCGTCCTCTGTGGCTTTGAAGTGCGAAGCAGGGAGGGTTAGATGAAGAAGTCAGAAAAGTTCTCGGTTAGAACAAGGAATCAAATAGGGGTCTTGGTAGTGTTTGCTCGACAATCCCAGTGTTTCCCCCTTGTTTTGGCAGTCCCGATCAACGACAGGTAAAAAAACCAAAGCTTGATCATTTTTCTGCACTGTTAACCAACCTCAAGTCATGATTCTTTAGTCCAAAGAAAACCCTAAATTCCCATTTTTTTTTATCCATTCACAATTTGATCTTGCAGACAGTTTCATCCCAAAAGAAAGTTGTTTTTTGTACCCCTTTAACTTCTGTTTATTGCTGCAAATTGGAAGTTGGTTTTTCTTGGATTCAAAATGATGATTCTTGGTGAAAATGTGAATACCCTTAAAGTTATAGATTCCTCGTTAAGGTTGTTTGTGGTTCCTCTAAGTCTTGGTTCTATGTGGTTGACTTTGACCAATCATAAGAATAACAAAATGTATGGCAAAATAGAGTTCAGTAATATCAAGGGTCTCAAGTAATTATCCATCTCTTTCACATGTTTCAAATTACACCCATCAAGATTTCTTGAAATATTTTGTTTATTTTATGAGATTTTGTGTTTTTTTGACAGATTCTTGGTCAGCATTAGTGCAATTTCTGCTGGGTATGATGTGGTTGTTGTTATTTCTTCATGGGTCAAGAACTTGATGAACAAAGCTTGGATCTTTTTTTGTTTGCGATCAAGTTATATCTACTTTTAGTATTTTATTTAAAATTTCGAATTACCCAATTGAGTTTGTCCAAGTGGTTAAAAGTTATCTAATAGAAGTAATAGAAGTTCTAGATCAATATATTTTATTCATAAAAGGTAATATCTATCAAATTAAAGGAAAAGTTATCAATATATTTATCCATTTCTAGATGCTCTTCTGATGTTCTAAAAACATTAAATCGGTTTGTTTATTTTTTACCATTCCAATTCTATCGGAGTAGAATCACAAATTCAAATTTTATCGGAATGTAAACACGAATTCTAATTCTGTTGGAAAGGAATATGGATTTTTTCTCATTGATTATACATGTTCTACAATTTTTGGTTATTGGTTTTGGTGCAGTTAACAAGTCCACTTATTTTTCTAAAGGAATATAGTTTTTTATTTATCATTTGCTAATGCATTATTGGATTCTAAACTACCATTGGATTTGTTTTCACAGAAGTTGATGCTTGAAGAAGTTGATGCTTGAAAAACGGTCTAACAAAATTAAAAGTGTTTCTTAGCAACATTATTCTTTTAGAATGAATTAGTGTATTTGTTAGTTTTTGATGTTTTTTTTCCCAATTTGAAAGTTTTTTAGTTTTATTCTTTAACAATAAATGTAATTCTTAACAATTGTTATATGTATTCTATAATGCTTTAAATAAAAGGTTATAAATCATGTTTTATTTTTTTTCATGTGTAATGGTAATTTAACACATGGGATGATTATAAGTCCAGCTCCACCATGGCTAGGCTAGGCTAGATATAATGGTATGAATCAGCCATTATGACTACTTAGTTTCAGGTGATTATTGGCTTATGATGATGGATGTGCCAAGTGCCTTCATGGGACTATCTTATCCCTAGTTGAATATTTATTCAAGGGTTTGTGGTGGAAATTAATGTTGTGTCAAAACCTAAAAGGAATGTTGACTTTTGCACTTACCTATATATATATATATATATATATATATATATATATATATATATATATATATATATATATATATATATATATATATATATATACATTACAACCCCACCTAAGCTTAGGTACTAAACCTCTAAAATATGTCGTTTTAACTTGCTAAATATACCCGGTTTGGTTTCACTTGGTAAATATATCATTCTCCATAACATTTCTTTCTTTCATTATCGTTTTACCAACTCCGTTTTCTTTCCTCCATTATCGTTTATTACTTCACCCAAGTGAACATTAGTAAACCCTAAACCCTAAACCTTAAACCTAAACCATAAACCCTAAACCCTAAACCCTAAATCCTAAACCCTAAACACTAAACCCTATTGTGTCGATCTTGAATTTACATCTTAAAGTATTAATCGTGAATCCATTAACCGTAATCTTTAGTACCTAATCTTTATATATATATATATATATATATATATATATATATATATATATATATATATATATATATATATATATATATATATATATATATATATATATATATATATATAGAGAGAGAGAGAGAGAGAGAGAGAGAGAGAGAGAAATTTTATTTTTTTAATTATTTAAATACCAAAATAAATATATAAAAAAATAGTAATATCAACTTTTCCACTAAAAACAGACAAATAAATAAATAAATAAATAAAAATAAAATAAAAAACTTTGATTTTGAAATTCCTTGAAAACTTTTGGACAATATCCAAATTTTATCTTAGAACACTTTATTCGCACTTATCTGTAAAGGCATTTTCTACATGATTGTTAACAACCAAAACTCACAAGTGCATAATATTCTTTCAACACAAATTTGTTGTAAGAGAAAATGATTTGTAAGGGTAACAAAGTATTAGACTTGTATAAAAATATCATTCAATTTTATTTTTGTACACATATCACCAATCAACTATAGTTTTTGTACACATATGATCATTAAACTTCACCTTTGTTCAAAAAATACCATTATGTTACTGGTAATAGTAAGTCACCATCCACGTAACATGCTACGTGGCATACCATGTGGCTGCTGACGTGGATTTTATTGTATATTATGTACACATTATATCATTAAACTATTTTTTATACACATTATACCATTAAACTTTTTTTTGTGTACATTTTACCATTAAACTTTTTGTACACATTTTACCATTAATCTTATATAATTTATTCAAAAAATATCAACTCAAAAAATACATATTTTTACATAAGATGAGTTTTCCATCATCTATTGTGACTCCCTGATTTTGTAAGGTTTGGGGGAAACGGTTTGTTTTTTACAATGATAATAAAGACTTTCTTTTACAACTACATTACGAATTTATGTTTGTCATACATCAATTGAAACCCACAAAGTTTGAACTTGAGACTTTTATCTGAGCAGCGAATAAATACTCAATTGTTCATTATTTTAGCTAATATCTAGTAAACATATTCTTATAAGTCATTTTCTTAGGAAACTACGTTTGAAGCACACTTATAAACTCATGAAATATTTTATACATGTTACCTTATTATAATCCCCCTTCTTCTTGATTATGGGTGATGATTAATTGGTAAATATTTAAACTAGCCGTTTACAGAAAAGGACAAAATGTTCTAGCACCTCACTAGTCATTATCGACTATCGAACTTCTTGTTTTTTTTCCCAAAAAATTTCCCTAAAAAGTTAAAACATGTTTTGGCCCAATCGAAACGGCCTAACCATCCTCCAAAAAAGGTTACATGTCACGTGAACTTAATTTTATAACTTTCGGTTCGTACTGCATGCAAATATAAGTTGTACCTTTAGTCCTTTACAGTAAAAAAAAAAAAACATTAAATTGCAAACGAGTCCCCCACATTTACAAAACACCCAAATATTGCCCCCAACTATGTATATTATATATTTTGTTATTCAATTCAATTTCGGTATTTACCCGCCCCCCCACTATGTATATTCAAAAATCTCCCCCTCAATCTTTAGTTCTTTACACATCAATCTTCTCATCAATGCAATTTGCACTGAATCCCAAAAACAATTCCGCCTTCAACCGCTCGTCTCAGCCCATTCAACCACCACCACAATCTTCATCATAGAATCCTGCCACCGGCAATCAGAAACCGCCATGTCCACTGCCTCCTCCGCAAGCCCATTTCACTATCACCTCAAAGCTTCGATTTTTAAATTCATAAGAGGCAACATTGGTTTCCCCACCATTGATCATATCAAAGACGGGGTGGTGAAATTCCCAGCAAGGGAGTATTCTCGTTTGAGAAAGACTGCATAGAGAAGCTCGTTCCAAGAATCCGGGACACCAGGTAAGCACCAATGGCTGCAGTCTTGCTTACGTAAAGGTGCGGGTCCACCGTATTTTGGGCCCAAATAATATAGAGATGCATGACCATCTTTTCGCTTTGATGACATGTATGTCACATTCAATAACTCTAATGACTCATTCCCGTGTTTGTGTTCCGATAACACCGAACCGAAAATATTTGTGAAAAACATGGTGCCCGATGAAGCCGGGGATGAACTCAAGTCCGGCAGTGTCTCGAGGTGGCAGCTACCACCGGATTTCCAATCACCGCCCCTAAAAGTAAGTTAAGCATTAACCAAAAATCTTATAATAAAGTTTTTCAAGGAAAATGAAAATGAAAATGAAAATGAACCTGAAATGCACCGGAGAAAACCCCCGGAAGACGACTTGTGTCTTGTTCGTGTCTACTTCTTTACTAATAAAATTCAAAACCGTTTCAATCGATTTTTTGTATGCGGTTTCTATGGTCATGTTCATTTTCACATCTCCGGATTCTTGATAGTAGCACCCCCTACAAATTTCAAATTTGTCACGTTATTTTCCCAAATACGTAATTTTTAAATAAACATCATGACAAGACTTAGACAAGAAACAGGGTCTTACTCGCGTGTAGTTTTCTCAATATTCCACCAATGGCCACTGTTGAATACAATCACATCCGCGTTTTTCCATTTTGCAGCACTCCAATCCATTTTATCAAGCTTCAAAGTGGTTCTCACCTGTTTTGGTGATCCAGGAGGTGGTCTGCTCTGTAACACCAGATATGGAGCTCTGTAATACTCGATTGTGCAATTGAAATCCAAAAATTTGAACACCAAAAACCCCATGTGTTTCGTGATTGGTCTCCCGTTGACTTCATATATTGAAGATGCGTTTGTAACAGCAGAAGATAACAAACACAGAAGGGATTCCCATTGATTTCTCCCGATCGAATCACCAACGAATGCTAGCCTTCGGTTTCTTAGCCTTTCCAACATAGTTTTTGCATCGAATCTGTATTCAAAACCAGAAATTCATACACTGAATCATCAAATCAACAAAAATCCATTTGGAAGATTCAAAATCATCACCCAAAAACACAAAATCTCCATCAACTTCCTTATTAATCTGGTGCTTGGATGTTGTTATGTTTATGATTATTTTAGGGTGGATTGTAGCGGCAATGAAAATGATTACAAAAAAGTCTAGTCTAGGTACAATTACTTATATACCCTCGGTTATAGCACACACAACTTCAACCTCAAAAACATGTCCAACCATTATCTCATGTACCACGTTTATAAAGGCTAATTCAATTCAATTGATTAGTATCTCGTCATCAAGTTAAGGCTTAAACAATAAGCAACCGATTATTTTAATCTAATTCTTCCCCTTAGCAGTAGATGGTTAAAGAAACTGCATATACAAACACACCCGATTAACATATGTGATGAAAAAACCTAAAATTTGCAAAAATGAACTTGAACCATCATCTAAATCACGCCAGCTAATTATAACTTAAAATTGAATAACACCCGATTATTTTTTCACACAAAAAGACACAGTAGAGTCAGAGATAGATAGATAGATAGAAATTAGAACCTGGGTAAGTTACAATCTTTGGGTTGCCATCGCCACTTGGTGTAGAAACTATCAACTCTTCCATTTTCAGAACACCTAAAACCATCATCTAATAACAGACAATCTTTAGAATCATAAAGTGGATAACTCTCGTCCCACACCCAATTACCATCAAATATGTTACAGTTTTCACCATGACCCATTTCAAGAAACCCAGAAAGATCTCGTCTCGAAGAACTAGACGCACTTAACCCAGACCACAGACCCAACCCATGGTGCCCACGAACCCTGAACCCTTTGCTCAAGGACCGATAATCCAAGAAAAAGAGGCACACGATGAAGCAAAGACTGATGCAGAAACAGCCAAGTTCAGAAGGCTTCAATTTCTTGAACTTCTTCAACAATTCCAAATGGGTCATTTTATTCGGACCCTTTTTCGGAGTCTAGAACAAAAACTGAGTTTGAAAAGAAGGGTATATGTCTATTTGGGTTTTGGATTGGCAAAACTCAAAAGGGGATTTCTTATAAGAGCGAAATAAAGACCAGCAACACACTGGTTAACTGTTATCAAAGGGAATTTGCAATGGAACGAAGAGAGAGGTGGGGCTTTTGTTTTGGGAGGAGAGAGAAAGAGAATGGAGAAAAGAAAGGACAGAATTAGATGGGTGGGGCCAATGGAGGAGAGACAAACATTCATGGTTTTCACACCCTAGTGTGTGTTTTCTTCATTTTTTTTCTTTATAATATATAATCAATCCTCTTGATGATTAGTGATGAACCTGTAACCTGTAATTATGTGAATTATTGCAAACATATAAAGAATCAAGAAAAATGGGAAATGTTCAAAGAAAGCAATTTTTGACTTGAGAAAGTGGAGAGAGATGTTGTCGGAGGTGGATTTCGTGGGGTTTAGTGGGGAGAGGGAATAGTGGGAATAATTTTGAAGAGTCTCCGCGCAATTGGTGCTTAATCATAAATGTCGACAATTGTCCTATGGCATAATATCAAACTGAAATCTAGGGTATTTGTAAATACCATTAAAAATTGCATGTAAATTACAGAAACGGTCTATGGTTTTTTCAAATTTTCATTTTCATTCTAAATTTTGAAATATTAATAGTTCGTATCTTTGTGGTTTTTAAAATTTACAGTTTTGATCCCTGATCAAGGTGTTCACAATTGGATGTTACCATGTTTTCTATAAAATCGATCCAATTAGGCATACGAGCAACGGCACCAACTTTTAAAACTAAAACCGTCACCGGACCGAAACTGTAACTGCCTTATGCGGTTTCGGTTCTCATTTTTTTGGAACCGCTACCGCCAAAACCAGAACATATATATATATATATGATTTTCTAATATGTATCCTAATAACACATATAAAAAAAACATTAATTAATGACAAATATTATCATAATTAAATGTAAAATACATTAATTATAAAAATATTACAATAATAAAATATAAAATGCATTAATAATCTTCGTAATAAATGTATGTTTAATTTAATTATAGTAATATTTTTCATAATTAATATATATATATATATATATATATATATATATATATATATATATATATATATATATATAGGGTAAAGTGAATATACCTAACAACCTTATATAAGCTTAGGTACCTAACCACATTATACTACATCGTTTTGCATTATATTTCCATTGCAATTATCTAAGGTTCTTAAACTTCAACCCTTAACTTGATTTACTTCCAAGATTTTCAAAGATTCACCATTATATTCCTCCTATACCATTTGATTTGTAACGGTAGTATATAAGCCCACCAGGAGGTCTCCGATAGAAAGACGTCATTTGAAAGAATATAATGGTAAAAGTCCAAAGATTTTGGAAGCAATCAAGTTATGAGGTTGAATTTTAAGAACTTTGGGTGATTACAATGCAGATATGATACAAAATTACGTAGTATGATGTGGTTAGGTACCTAAGCTTATATAAGGTTGTTAGGTATATTCACTTTACTCATATATATATATATATATATATATATATATATATATATATATATATATATATATATATATATATATATATATATATATATATATATATATATATATCAGTGTTGCAAATATCAGCCTAGGCGGCCGATTAATCGACGCCTAGACACTTGGCGGTCCTCGATTGATTACGATTATAGCTAATCAGATGTGGTCGATATTGGTCAAAGCCGGAGATTATAGCAGCTAGGCGGGTCTAGGCGCTCTAATCGGTCAACGATGATCAACACAAATTAAAAACTTTCAGGGGCTAAAATGTCAAATTGAAAAAATTGAAGGTAAGGTTCCTTCCGATTACCCCATTCCATCGCATTCAATTTTTTTTTGTTTTGAAATTCTCTCTATCGGACTTAAAGAAGGAACGAACAAACGCCGCCATGTTCTTCTCTATTCATGACATCGTTATCTTCTTCTCTGTTCGCGACACCGCCGTCTTCCTTATCTAAAGTTCGTCTGAAGCACACCGGTAACGTCTGAAGTTCGTCGTCTTCTGATGAAGCTTTTGTGTGAGGCTCCGACGCGTTCCGCTCCTCGTCTAGCGTCTTCTGTTCATCCTCCGACTTCTCCTTCAGGTTAGTCTCCAGTCTCCACTTCTCATTCTTCTATTTGCTGTACGTATTGCAATTTCTAGAAATTATTTGGGGAAAAAAATAGGTTTAATGGTTTTTTTAGAATCTGTTTAAGCATTTTCTAGAAATTATTTCAAATTAGTCTCCTTCTTCTGTTCCTCGTCTACCAATTTCTAGAGTCTGTTTAAGCATTTTTTTTAATCTAATATGTTTCCAGTTCAAATTTACAGTTCTAATCTGTTTAATCTGTCATGTTATATACCAATTATTAACTGATAGTTCTTGAAATGCTATGACCGATCCTTGTTGAACCTTGGGAATGCGCAGAAGGTGAACTTTTTTTTTCTTGTCTGGTTTTTATAAATATAAATAACTTAGTAATCATATTCATGTTCCTGACTATTTGAGTTATGTATTCATCAGTTATGACATTAAAGTAAGGGATTTATCAAATCGATTGTACGCGTCTTATGAAGATATACAGTATACTTCAGAAAGAGCAAAAGAACTATAGTCCAAATTGCAGCCTGATTTTTCTAGCTTCTTAAAACCAACGCTTATATCTCATGTTTCAAGTGGGTTTTGGTTGGTAAGTTCAACAAAGTACCTCACTAAGAAAACAGGACGTAGTGGAGTATGGAAAACATTTGTTGAAGTTCATAAACTAGTTGATGGTGATGCACTAGTTTTCCAACTCATAAAGCCCATATTTGTTTAAGGTTATTTAGATGTGTAATAATAGTTTCATGTTATAATGTTATCTTAATATATTTTTTAATTGATATAATTTTATATTTATAAATGTTATAGTCTTAGGATTAATGTTATATTTATTATTTTTTTATTAATTTTTCAATAATTAATGGTCTCCGATTAATCTCCGTTTAACCTGTTAATCCCTTGACCCCGATATATATATATATATATATATATATATATATATATATATATATATAGAGAGAGAGAGAGAGAGAGAGAGAGAGAATTAGGTTCAAGTATTCTAACTAATTATTATGCTAATATCGAATGCTATGAGAATGATAAAGAAAAATATGTTGTTTGATAATATAAATACATTCAATCTTATATAACTATTGTTATTAACACAAATTCTCACTAATTAAATCATCTATAAGGTTATTATACACTTTATTATTATTATTCTTATTTTTGTCCAAATTTTTATTGGGTCATATTCTGTTAAAATGAAAATGAGTGAAAAATGATGTGTTAGAACAAAAATAAATAATAATTAGCGTGTAACATCCCAAATCAAGGTATATCTTGTAAAACCTTGATCTTTTGAGCTCTTGTCCATTTTAGCTCTTATTTGTAACATCCAAAAAATACATGCTAAAAATTTCATTTTTAAATACGTTATTATAAAACCAACAGTATAATAAAACATTCATAATATTATGTCATGTCAAAACCAAAGTAGAAATAATCAAAACATGTTATCATAAAACAATATCAGAGTGTAATCCCAAAGATCTCATGTGCAAAAAACCATAGTGTGATGTGTTGCGATCAAGCCGACTCCTTTCCTTTAAAAATGAGCACCTTAAACCAAAACTATAAACCGTAAGCATGAACCTTAGTGAGTTCCCCCATTATACCATATACCATACAATGACATATTGTCAGACATATATGGGTGCCCGACCTACCCTGTTGAGCATATCGGGGTGCTCAACCTACCCCATGTCAGGCATATATGGGTGGCCGACCTACCTTGCTGAGCATACCAAGGTGCTCAACCTACCCCATGTCAGGCATATATGGGTGCCCGACCTACCCCTTCGGTATCTTTCAACTGGTAACCGGGAGCTTGTCTCCCATTCGGTATCTTTCAACCGGTAACCGGGGACTATTTCACCCCTACCAATACCACATAAAAGCATAGCATAAACATATAAATCACATACTGTCTACCATATCTGGGTGTTGGCCTACCCTTAGGTCTTGTCGACCGGTAACCGGGGACTATTTCACCCCTACTACTACCACATAATATCATATCACATATATCATAATCTGTCTAGCATAGTTGGGTACTAATATACCCTTTCGGTCCTATCGACCGGTAACCTGTGACTATTTCACCCCTACTACCACTATCACATAACATCATATTATGCTAGCACATAAACATAACAGGTAGCAGCAACCTAGATAAATATCACAAAGACAATCATCTAACATACAAATCCTACTGGTGGGCTGACATTATGGTTGTAGTCCCACCGCTACTGGAAGGTTAGTCACCTCACACTCCTGAAGTCCCGCAGACGTAATCCCAGCTGTTAAATGATAGATTCCCGAACTGTCAATGTCAAAACATCACCCAATTAATAATTGGGTCCCAACACATAACCATAAATACATACTTGGGGGTAAATACTACTTTACCCCTAACTTAGCTTTATTAAAGCCCAAGGCCCAATCCAAAGGCCCAAAAGTCAATTATGAGTCAAAGCCCAACATATGGCCCAATTTTCCAAATTGGGCACAAACCTTTACATGGTCTTAATCAAAGGCTCATCCATTTAGTCCAGTCCAACATTTGACATTCTAATGGCCTAATATCATATAATCATTAAGGTCCAAACTATGACCCATCTATGGCCTAATTTTCCAAATTAGGTCAAACTCCTCATATAAGCCTTACCTCAAAGCCCATTAATTATTCTAGTCCATTTGCTTGCTCTTGGATGGCCCATTAATAATCCAGTTACCAAAGCTCAATGGAAAGGCCCAACTCAAGGCCCAAGTGGAATTAGGGTTTTCACATAAAATGATGATTAGGGTTAAGTTTTCATACTTAACCCATAAAGGACTTAATCCATTAAGTCCCACATGGCCTTAGGTTAATTTGCTATGATTATTAATATTTTAAATTCATTAAATAATTTCGATGTGGTCCCAATAAGTCCAAGCCCAAAAAATCCACTATTAGGGTTTTCTAAACCCTAATTAGGGTTTCCAACCCCATCTTAGCCTAATAGGCCCAATAGCTAGGTCCTTTGACCAATTAAGGTTCTTTAGGCCCATTAGGGTTTCATTAGGCCCATTAGTCACATGTTTGGGCTTTTAGGCCATTTTAGGCTTTATTGGGCCCATTAGTTCGTCATTACTTTGTTGAAATAAACACCTCAAATTTTCTCTTCTTGCCAACTCTAACCTTGTTGGCGATCCTATCTTTGATCATTTCTTCGACAGACTTAGCAACACAGATGGTTGCCTCAAGAGTGGGTGTTTGGCGTACTAGCACAGTAAGTTCGTCCTTACTTTGCTGAAATAAACGGCTGTTGATTTCAATGAATATTATTGCTCAAAATAATAGAGATTTTATATATATATATATATATATATATATATATATATATATATATATATATATATATATATATATATATATTAGTGAAAAAATATTATCTTAAAGTTAATGTCAATAACATAACCATTTTAAACATATATTTTTTAATATTTTAACAATACATTTTTAGTCTTCGATGCGCAACGCGCAGGATTTCGTCTAGTTATATTTTATATATAAACGTGTCAATATATTGAATGATTTGCTTTGGACCCATTTGTGATAGGAAAGGTCGGCTAACCAATTAAATTGTTTGATATGGTTTTTACATGTTCAATAAGAAGCTCCTAAAACTCATTTATGTTATGGTTTGATTAGTCTTTCTCCTCATCTATATATATATATATATATATATATATATATATATATATATATATATATATATATATATATATATATATATATATATATATATGTTAACATTCATTTTATATATATTACAATATTTCATGTATTTTTCAAAAAAAAAAAAAAAACGGGATTTTTTTTATTTATTTTTTATTTTTTTTGTTAATTCAAGTTCCGAAAATAATATTTTAAAAAAAGAATTTTTAGATTTTTCCATTTATTTTGCATTTTAAAATTATTTTTTAGAATATGTCAGGGTAATATTTTATTAGAATATTTCACGTATTTAAAAAAAAAACTAGATTTTTTTTATTTTGTTTAGTTAATTCAAACTTCAAAAATAATATTTAAAAAAAGAATTTTTGGATTTTTTTCATTTATTTTGCATTTTAAAATTATTTTTAGATTTGGTCTCACAAAATTAAAATAGTCTAAAATGAATCTTAACATATATATATATATATATATATATATATATATATATATATATATATATATATATATATATATATATATCATTCTTAATAAATGAAGGTTTTTTTTACCACTATTCAATCTCTCATGAGTTTTGACACTTTTCATTTTGTGGTAATTTTGAAATAAATATTATCCACTTGTCAATTTTTTGTTTGTTTTAATTTTTAATTAAAATCATATATTTATATATGTAAATTATTAAAAATCATAAATATAATATTAAATTATAATAAATACGTTTCTTTCTTTCTTATTTTAAAGTTCTATATTAAAAAATATTTCATTTTTATATATTTTAAGTTTAATTATTTTTTAAATCAACCCGTATAATATACAGGTCTAACACATAGTGTATATATATATATATGCATGATTAATTATCTTTTTATGTCAGTTTTTGTGGGGTTTTAGAATCATAATCTTGTAAACTTGAAAATGATCTTATGTTTGATCATAATTTTGACAACATTAACAGAAAGATACAATTTGTAACTACTAAAATCTAAAATGATTTGGTGATTTAATGTTATATTCGGTTCTCATATACTCTCTCAAAAATTGATGGTTAGGTTTGATATTTTTTATAATTTTGTTTATTTTTTGAAAGATGATTAATTAGATTTACTTATTCTGCCATGTACTATAAGTTTTGTCATTCATTCTTAATTTGATATGTTTGTTGTATAAAACTTTATTTATTCTGTTACATAATATTATGATCAAATTTCTTATTTTTCTTTAATATAAAATAAGTAATAATTTTTTTTACTCTTAACATGTTATATCCTTTGTTTCACAAGTTTCGTGCAAAATGTTTCCTCTTTTGAATTGGTCATTAAAAATAATGTTTTATTCAACGGTCAAACATATTTATTTTATATATAAATGTGTAAACATATTGAATGATTTGCTTTGGACCCATTTGCTAGAGGAAAGGTGGGTTATCCAATTAAATTGTTTGATATGGTTTTCACATGTACAATAAGAAGCTTCCAAAACTCATTTATGTTGCTCTTTACTTGGTCTTTCTCCTCATCCATCAACAACAATACCCCCCTACACACACCCGTTCATATGCGAAAAATTATATATATATATATATATATATATATATATATATATATATATATATATATATATATATATATATATCAATAATACCCCCCTCCCCCCTACACACACCCGTTCATATGCCAAAAATTATATATATAGGGAAAAGTGAATATACCCTTAAAGGTATATAAGCTTAGGTACCAAAACTAACCATAATACGTCGTTTTGTTTGATATATTTATTATAATGTTCTTCAACCTGAATCCTTAACTTGATTTACTTTAAAGATTTTCAAAATTTCATTATTATCTTACTCTTACATTACATCTTTTCGACGAACATCAATTAGGCTATATATATTATAGTTCAAAGTGAAAATTATGTAAAAAGAAAATAAATGTGAAATTTATAAATTTTTTTTGAATGAAATCAAGTTACAAGTTGAATTATAAGAAATTAGACAATTACAATGTATATATATGATACAAAACGACGTACTATGGTGAGTTTGGGTACCTAAGTTTATATACCCTGAAGGGTATATTCACTTTTCCCATATATATATATATATATATATATATATATATATATATATATATATATATATATATATATATATATATATATATATATATATATATATATATATATATATAATAGTTAAAATAAAAACCATAAATATTATGAAAACGTAAAAACATTATTTTTATGTTATTATTTTGCAATGAATTCTATATGCACAATTTTATGTTATTATTTAACATTGAATAAATGAATACTCACGTGTTAAAACCAAAATTAGAATTTACTACAAAAATATACACACATAAATTTATAATAGAATAATAACATTATAATAAATATACGAATAATCAAACTTCGTTGCAGAATAATAATATAAACATAATATTTTTACGTTTTTTCTATTATTTACTGTTTTTATTTGAATTTACTTATATATATAGGGGAGGGTTTATGCGAAAATGCAAATAATTTGCGAAAACGTAAAAATAAGAAAAAAACTATAATATTGTGTCACCTCAACATTATATTGTGGAAAATAATTCATCTAAACTTTGAAATACATGATGATAATCGATGATAGATGAGAAATTGTTTCATATTAGCAAAGTATAATTTTTAACATTTTTTTTATGAAAACATGAATTTAAAAATGATTAAGGACGTGGAAAAAAATGTATTAAAACCGTCTATAAATCTATATTACCGTAACACATCCAATACAAACTTATTATCTTTAATTTATTAGTAATAAATTTATTTTTTTATACTACATTTGTTTGATTTTTATAAGATAAAATCTATTTTTGCGTTTTCGCAATATATTTATATTTTCGCATGAGCCTACTTTTCTCTCTCTCTCTCTCTCTCTCTCTCTCTCTCTATATATATATATATATATATATATATATATATATATATATATATATATATATATATATATATATATATATATATATATATATAGGGTTAGGTTCATTTGAGATCACCTATATTTTGTGAGACCGTGAGACGTATTTTTTTATTTTTTTTAGTTAATTCATGTTCCGAAAATAATATTTAAAAAAAGAATTTTTTGATTTTTCCATTTATTTTGCATTTTAAAATTATTTTTAGAATATGTCCAGTGTAATATTCTATTTAGAATATTTCACGTATTTTAAAAAAAAATAGAATTATTTATTTATTTATTTATTTATTTTTTAGTTAATTCAAATTCCGAAAATAATATTTAAAAAAATAATTTTTAGATTTTTCCATTTATTTTGCATTTTAAAATTATTTTTTAGAATATGTCAGTGTAATATTCTATTTAGAATATTTCACGTATTTTTCAAAAAAAAAAAACGGATTTTTTTAATTTTTTTTTAAATTTTTTTATATATGTTTTAGTTAATTCAAGTTCCGAAAATAATATTTAAAAAAAATATTTTTGGATTTTTTCATTTATTTTGCATTTTAAAATTATTTTTAGAATGGTCTCACGGTCTCATAAAATTAAAATGGTCTCAAATGAACTTGAACATATATATATATATATATATATATATATATATATATATATATATATATATATATATATATATATATATATATATATATATATATATATATATATAAAAGACAGTTGTAAACTAAAGTAAAAGTTTGGAATAAAAAATTTAAAATGAACAACTATAAATTATAAAAAAAAAATGAAAGCAAAATTAAAACAAAAAAGTTAGTAAACTGTTAAATGAGTTTTAACCGAATTCATATTAAAAGTATGTCTAATTTTTTTAAAAATAAATGTTTAGTACGAGAAAGACACACACGGAGCGATGGACTTTGGTTAGGATCTGGGAGTAAGCTGGGTTATGAATCATATGTAATAAAAAAACCTTTAAGTTTGAATTGAAGAGCCACAAATTAGGTTGAATTACGTTTCGTGGGTATGATTATTAGTCATATATTTTACATTACTGTGAACCAAATTGGTATATCATTCTTCATATCATTTTATTTTGAGTAAATTACACGAATGGTCCGTATCGTTTGGGGTAATTTATACGTTCGGTCTCTAACTTATTTTTTTAACTCTGAAGGTCCCTACTGTTTGTTTTTGTTACGCGCTTGATCCTTATCTTGCCTAAAAAAACTATTATTTAAATAGAAAAAAATGATGGGGTGAGTAAGGTAAGATGAGGGTGGCGGGGTTGGGGGTGTGTTTATTTAAATAAATAAAAAAATTCAGGGCAAAGTAGTAGTTTTAGGTAAGATAGGGACCAAATGCGTAACAAAATCAAACAATAGAGACCTTTCGAATTAAAAAAATAATTTAATGGTCAAACGTACAAATTACGCTAAACCATAGGGACCTTTCGTGAAATTTACTCCTTTATTTTCTTTCATAAGAAACGATAGTTAGTCACAACTCACGATACATCAATATTTATAGGTTAAAATATTTATAAAAAAATAGACTCTCCTCGACCCGGCGTGGTTTCCGTTGCAATTTCATCATCCTCAAACGAGGTGTTAAGAGGGCGGTGTTCCCAGGAATGGCTACGGCGTGAAAATCCGTCATCTTAACATCTCCCCTGCATTGAAAACCCATATCTAACAATATTAAATCATACATTAAAGATTGAATTGGTTTTAAATACGACGTAAAATAGTTATAGACATGAACTAATGAAAATAATTATTAGTTAAAATCATTGTTCATGCGTTACGATTATATTTTGATGGAAGCCTTTGTTTGGCTCCAATTTATAAGTCTCATTTTTCATTTTTGAACCATCTCATATCTATAATTGTTAACTTTGACTCTATCATTGATCAATTATTTATTTATTTTTTATCGAACACGGAAATAAAGAAGAAACTACCGGTCGTAATTCATTTAATTCGTTGACTAATGAAAATGAGAAATAATAGTATAATGTATCTTGAAATGTCAATGAAATTCGATATTCTTGTTGACATACGAAACTCAAATCGCATTTCAAAATAATACAAAAATAATGATAGAATCGTTATACTTCTACGGTTCTACCAACCTATAAAAATAATACAATACAGATAGCATTAGCATATTCAAGTCTGCTTATTATTAATTTAATAAGAACAAATTATAAACAATAACAAACTAAAGGAGAAGGGGCATCAATCAATTTGGAGGCTTTAAATTTTGGGCATTTTGGTATTTACTATATTTAATTTTAAAAAGGGTAAATTACACGAATGATCCCTATGGTCTAGGGTAACTTGCGCGTTTGGTCCCTAACTTATTTTAATCTAACTCGGAAGGTCCATACTGCTTGTTTTTGTTACACGCTTGGTCCATGTCTTACATAAAAAGTCTACTTTTCCCTTGATTTTTTAATTTATTTAAATAAATACACCTTCAATCTCATCCTCTCTCATTACCTTACCTACTCTATCATTTTTCTCTATTTAAATAATTATCTTTTTACGTAAGATAGGGACCAAACGCGTAACTAAAACAAATAATAGGGACCAAATGTGTAATAATAACAAATAGTAGGAACCTTCCGAGTTAAAAAAATAAGTTAGGGACCAAACGTGCAAATTAACCCAAACTATAGGGACCATTCGCGTAATTTACTCTTTTAAAAATTCTCCTCATTTATCCGGGTTTGACATTTACTATACTCAATATTAGTTTGTTCTTTATAATTTTCAATATTAAGTTGTTCTTTATTATTTTCAATATTAATTTGTTCGTTATCATTTTCGATATTTGTTTGTTCACTATCAACTAATTATCATATTTGTGTACTACACGTGTTTATTATTAAAAAAAAAAAAAGATCAACAAAATTAGGTGGTATTTGTTTTTTGTCTGCAGATCTGCGTGACCTCTTCTGTCTGCGCTGCGCAGACCACGCGTAGACATTAGCTTTCGCAGACTGTTTGATTTTTTGTAGACTGTAGACCTAAAAATGTTTGCGCGCCCTCTTCTTGGGGCAGATGTGGACTAGAGTCTTCTAATATCTTCAGACATCTTCTAGTCTAAAAAAAAGCATATATATCTTTACTTTTTTTAAGTTTTTTTTAATATATAATTTTTCTAACTTTATTAATGATAAACAGTTTGAAAAAAAAATTATAAAACTTAAAAAAAAAAAAAAAAAAACGTTCGACGTTACAAAAATGATCTTTTTAACAAATTTATAAATAAAAATTTTATTACAATAATAGTCGTTTGGAGTTGTTTATAGAAATATAAAAAAAAAATCATAATATATTCTTATATTTTTTTGCCAAATTTTATAAAACATTATTTAGTACAATATCGTCAATTTCTCGAGAACATATTTATGATACGTTTTTAATGGATTTAACTGAAAAAAATCGAAATTTATTTCCATCCATTTATGAATCAAAATTTTTATCACTAATTATAATGTTTAGTTATAACGTTGCAACCAAAGTTGTTGTTTTTTATCAAATATATACGTTAATTCATACCATTTTTATTTTTATTTTTTATATAATAATACATAAAAGTTGTTCAAAATTTGTTAATTATTTTTAACAAAGTTATAAAAATATTAAAAAATCACTTTAAAGTTTAAAAAAATCATCTTATTTAGATTTCAGTTTATTTTAATAGCCCGCAGATGTTAAAAAAAACAAACAGTCTTCTTTTTTCAGACTGCAGACGTTTGGTCCACCTCTTCTACTGCAGATGTCTACAGATGTGGTCCGCAGACTGCAAACATTTTGCTTCAGAAAAAAACAAACAACACCGTAGAAATTTTGAATTTATAACTAATATATATATATATATATATATATATATATATATATATATATATATAGAGTTATTAAAATATAATGTTCAATTTGTTATTTTGATTTTTTTTTTATTCAAACAAATAATTTAAATAAACAAGCAAACGAAATAATTAGATTAAATTAAGAAAACTTAAAAATTAAACGGAAACTTGCATTGATTAAATTGATATGTATTATGTTAAAATCTATAAAAACCACGGTTGATGTAATTAAATATTTTGTATGGACAAAAAAATGAATAACCATAAAAATAAAAAAAAAGCAATGAAATTAATTCAAAATTTTAAATAAGATAGGATTTGTATTTTGGGATTAACTGACATCCTGAAAGATTTAAAATGTTATTATTTTAATAATTTTAAAATTCAAAATAAAATAGGATTTGAATTTCAAAAATTAATGGCATTTTCTTTTGTTACCACAAAAGCTTTTGAATGTATTTCGAGTATTTTTATATAATTTCGGGGTCACTATTAATAATTCTCGATTTATGATTTTGAAATAGATAAATTAAAGAAATTTCAAAAAATGGTAGGATTTGTATTTTAAAAAAATGAACCCCGTTGATATTGTTTCCAAAGAAAGGGGACATATATATAGAGGAATTAAAAGTACTCTTTTAATACAATTGTGGATTTATTATTTTCTTTTTTGGGAAATAAAAGAATTTTTTAGAAGTGTACCATGTGTCAATATGTAATGGTAGAATAGAGGCATGTGACATATTACAGTTCTTTTTTATTAGGAGAGGGAGATTTATTATTATATTTATAACAATTAAGACATGTAAAATTTAATAAAATGAAAAAAACCGTAGAATGATAATTAGATAAACAATAAATCAAAAAATCTTAGTAAATGATATATGTCAAATTCAACGAGAATATGACATTTGGAAAAAAATGATTTTTATTTATTATGATAATTTCAAGGAAATCCGTAGAAAAATCTCAAATTTTTGGGAAAAGTTTCAATAAATTCTTAAAGTTTTTTTTGAACAAAAGAGTCCATATTATTTAACATTTTGTCCAAATTAACAAAAAGTTCTTTTTTTTTTTTTATATATTTAAACAACAAATGATAAATTATATGATTTTCTCAAAATAATGAGATTTTTCTTTTAAAAAAAATTATGATTTTTTTAAATTTTTTTCCAAAAATTTGAGATTTTTCTGTAGATTTCTTTAGATTTCAATATTAGTTTGTTCATGAATATTATTATTAAGATTCGTTTGTTCTTATTCATTATCAATAGTTTTGTTTGTAGGTAAAAATGATAAGAATGATATTTTCTGTTATTCTATGAAAACTTCTTGTATTTTTCTTTTCTTTTTATAAAGCCCTTGATTCGTATTTCCTTTTAGACATGATTATTGATTATTTGATTAATAATAATAATCACAAGACAACTACAAATGAACAAATAGTAAATGGAAGTAATGGATTATGGATTGATGGAAAAACCTGTTGCTTGCCTGCTTGACACAATGAGTTGGCGATACTTGAGTTCTTGACAACCTTGAGTATAGAAGATAATGAAAACTCAAAACTAAAAATCCAAATGTGTTCCAAGTTCCAACCATAAATATCTAAAACTGAAAGAATAAATAAATAAATAAATCGAGTCCAACTAGAATCAATGTATATGCATGAATCAATGTAGCGAATATGCATTATGTATGTGACATTTGAATAGAGTGCATTATGTATGTGAAAGTTAAGTCCGCTCCAACTAGAATCAAGAAATAATAATTATCAGATGAGGTGTGTTATGTATGTGACATTTGGTAATAATTTTCTCTTTAAATAGATATGATAAGGTGCACAAAAGTACGAGGTCTTAATCTATCACAATCACAGATGAGGAGATAATAGAAAACATGAAAACTCAAAACTAGAAGATAATTAGATAATGGAAATCGAAAAACTTAAAACTAGAAAAGTGGAAAACAGTCAAACACATGTCGTTTCAGTTGAGGTCCCACCGCCCCTAAACAATCGGGATTCAGAGAATGAAGAAGTGTGACATCCCCCAATTTCACGATCCGAAAAAACATTTTATTTATGCTTATTTTAAAATAGATTATTCTTTATAAGTGTAGAATTTGTCTAATAAAAGTATTTACGAAAAAATAATTTCTAGTGATTATTAAAACTTGGGATGTCATAACTTATACAAAACATAAGCATGAATATAGTCTTTACATGCGTTACATTAACTTATTGTGCTAATAGCCTAGACTCCTAGAACCTCTCAGTGGATTATACCTTCATACCACTACCTATGGTAAAAAGAAACTGAGTGGGTCGGACATGGGAACCTCGTGAGCACATAGGTTTTTCAACCTAAAATAATATTATTTATTTTTCTCAAAAAAAAAAATTAACCCGATTACTTATTTATGTTATTCTCCCTCTCTAATATAAAATGTTAATCTGGAGATACCTACCCTACATGATCTTTGTGAGTAGACAATACTGCTTCGGGGAATCGGTAACAATATGTGTCAATAAGGCAACCCTGAGGGGGATAGAGTACCCAAATAAACAACTTTCATTTTTCCCTAATGTTGGATTTCAAAGTACTCCATGGATTATGGCAATGGACTCCCTTAATTAAGTGTAGGTTAAAAACCCAAGACTTGTCTTTTCCCTATAAATAGTCATGTATTATTCATAATTAGTGTTAAGATAGGCAAAATGTAGCCGCCAAACATTGTGAGGTTTCTTATGTAGAGTTAGATTCTTTAGTCTATTCTGAAAGTGTAATTTATTCTTCATATATTGAATAAATCGAGTGATCATTTGACATATCTTCTTTATTGTGTTTGTTCTTATTTTTCGCATCTTGTTCATCAAATCACAATCACGGTTTTAATCCCAACACCTAAAAAGTATGATCATTACCCCTACAAGTGTTGAACCTGCTAGCTTTCCAGTGGGTTACCTAGAATAGTCAGTGGTTATCATATATACTCTGTTAGATGGTTGGTCTCGATAGTACATATAGTACAATGTTTGGCCTCTCACTCTTATTTTATCTTCCCAAACCCTTTTACAACCCAATTCCAGTTTAAATATGATAAAGTAATTTATACAGTAACATCATATAATATTATTACATATAGCATGTATATCAAGAACAAAGATAAAAAGCACATATAGCATATAAAGATCTTCATATCTATGTGTAAGTTGAAAGTAACTATGTCTTAGAAATTTAAGCAACGTTTCACCTAGCACATTGACGTTTCCCTTTGTAACATTAATTATAGGTATTCGATTTTTCAATGTTTAGGATAATAAAGAATGAAAAACCCGAAGCTTGAAGGTCACGATGTGATAGATAGGGTCTCACGATGTGAATTCAGTCTGAGACATGTGGCCATTTTAAGGCTCACGATGTGAGATCAGGTAAAACCATAATCCCATGTTTTTATCCCTATTTAAGAGAAGTGGGAGGCTAGGTTTTCACACCCTCAGCCTCCATCACTTCATTCCTACCCAAATTGTTCTTAGCCCCCATTGTTGATCTTTAAAGCTATTTTGGTGGTTTTTGGCTCTTAGAAGAAAATAAGACTTGGTGGGTGCATCCTTTTGGCCATCAAGCATCTACCTATTCATCTTATAGTGCTTTTAGACCTTTATAAGTCCTAAATCTATTGCATTTATCTCTTATGCATGCTAGATCTAAGTTTTATGCTTCTCTTTTCATATTTTGGTGGGATAGCATGCATGAGATCCATAAAGTTAGCAACTTTATGGATCATAGGGGCATTTTCTCTAGGATATGTTTCAAATATATGAGGTTTGGTGTTGGTTCTAGACTCCAATCATGAGTCTTGATCCCATTTTCCTTCTTATTGACCTAACTAGTGTCCAAGTCATGCATTGGAATTACATGACTGAAAATCCATGAATTTTATAGTCTCTAGGGTTGGGGAAGAACCTCTAGAAAGCCTCAAAGAGTAGCCTAAGGGATTAAGAGCTTAATGCTCAAAACTATCCAGATAAGTTCTCATAACGTGAGCATTAGCATGTCATGCCATGAGATTAGTTGGTCACAACTATTTTGTCTTTCACTGGTCACAACGTGATATGTTTTTGGTCACGACGTGATGGCAGCCTGGAGTTGACCAATATTGACTTTTTGACCAGGGTTGAATTTTGTACCATGGTTAAGTTTTGGTTCAAGTTGGGGTTTAAGGGTGTAGGCTGAAAGGGGTATGTTTCTACTGTTGTTAAGTATCTTGTTGCACCTGTCTATCATGTATGATACCTGCTTTAGTTCTAAATGTTATTCGCAAGGTGAGTCTCCTAGCTATATTACATGTGTAGTAGTGTATGCATGTTGACTACCTAGGTCTTATTTGTTGACTGATATTATTTTTGAAATTGTGTTGCTGATATCTCTTGGATTGTTGCGAGTCCATGGGACTGCTGATAACCCTGAAATGTATTGCCAATCCACAGGGTTGTTGATAACCTATAATTGTTTATATTGTTGAGCTGTATGTAATATTCTAAGAACTCATTAAGCCTTGTGCATATAGTTGTGGATTAAATGTGTTTCAGGTACTTCAGAAGATTGCAAAAAGGAGAAGGCTTAATTGTACACTCAAACTTGCAGATTTTATGATTTTCATGATTTTGATACTCTGATATTAGATTACTGTATTGATGTACCTAGGATTTTTATGACACGGTCCCTATGATATTGGTGGTCTTATTATTATAAAAATGAACAATTTTATGGTAAAAATCAGTCTGTTACACCTTTGACGTTACCTAGGATATTCCTCATGACTAACGACAATCTAGATTCCTCAACAGTCCCAATGTCTACATCAAGATCTATAAAGTAAGGAATAACCATGTAAGATTATAAATAAGGTAGGGTCTGTTTGGTATATAGAGTATACTGTTTCGAAATGCCACTTTAAACACCTTACAAAATCCAGCCTATACTCCACTCCCGTAAGTAGATCAATCAATTTAATGTCTTGGTATCACTGATAAATCTTGTTTATAGGTTCATAATAACAATTATAAATATAAATATAAGTTACACTGAAAGTGATATAAGTGTAGCTTGACTAGCGGAGATTTTCCTCACAAAAATCCGAAAATTATACTAGCGGAACTCTGACCTGATAACTTCTATTTGTTGGATTTTCCAACCCTTAAGACCCTAAAACTTCGGAACTTTCATAGAAATTCTCTAGAGAAAGAGATCGGATAATATTGTGAGTGAAATGGCCGGCATGCGCTTCAATTCATAGGAATTCCTAGGAGGCATGTCACACACATTGTCGAGGAAGTGTGACGTAGCTTCATATGGATGCTGACACATGGCAGTTTTTAGGGCAGTTTGCATAGGGCTGTCTGTGAGCGTTGCGCACCTTATCTGTGCACGAAAACTTAATATTATTCAAAAATTCGTATATTCTTCATACGAGCTCCATTCTCGGCGTTTTTATATCCATACGTATCCATCGATGATGTAACACCCATAAAAATCATGCCTTATTTAAACTTTTAAAAACATTTCAAAACCATTAATCATTACAAAACTTGTTTTTAAAATGTATAATATCAGAGTATCCTATAAACATAAACATAAATATGAAGAGATGTACAATCATGCCTTTGCCTTCCCACGATCACCTAATGTACCTGAAACAATAAACTGAATCTGTAAGCCTGAGGCTTAGTGAGTTCCTCCAAAATACTGATACATTGCACATAACACATATACAAATAACAGCTTGTACTGGGTCCACAACTTTACATACTGGATTACCCCTGGGCCCACAATGTGAGTCTGGATTGCCTTCTGGGCTCACAGCTCACCCCTGGATTGCCATCGAGCCCACAGTATGAGTCTGGTATCCCCCACCTGGCCCTCAGCTCGTATCTGGAATGCTCCCAAGCCCTTAGTACGAGTCTAACATGCCCCACCTGGCCCTCAGCTCATATCTAGAATACTCTAGGGTTTGTTGGCTACCGCCCGATGCAATAAAACCTCAACCCAACCCACATAATATGTCGACATATAACACCACTAATGCACATACAAATAATCACATAATAATACAGGTAGTCCTACAGATCTACCTAACTGACATAGAAACTAGCATGAAACACTAACTCATACTTAACATACTACCAACTGCAAGGATATCATATCCAATGGGTCCGCCTTGGTGCCTTAGACCCCTAAGTATAGTGAGGATAACTTACCTCGCAAGTAGTGCCGAAGTACTAAAAATCTCTGATCGCTGTCTCACCGGAAATCCCAAACTATCACATAATAAATACCAAGTCAATACACAAAATAACAGTCTTGACTAAGGGTCCACACAATCCATCATATCCTTTCTCTTTATTGGGCCTAGTCCCAATGCCAAATCCATAATCTTGAAAGTCCTTATGCAAAGCCCATTTGTAACGACCCAATTTTTACGTCCGAAAATTTCATTTTAAAATATTACTTTAGAAAACATTAATAAATAAATACATTGTTTGATCACACCATAACACATCGTAACCATGTTCTAAAAGGCCAAACCATACATCCCATCAAAATATCAGAGTACAATCCCAGGAAATCTCGTAAATGCGGAAACCGAAGAGTGTGTGTATGACGTGCCGCTACCGCGCCGGCTCCTTCCCCTTCGGTGCAGAGGTACCTGAAAACAAAACTGTAAACGTAAGCACAAAGCTTAGTGAGTTCCCCCAACATACCACATACCATACAAACACATAACATACGTACTGCCAGGCTATTCTGGGGTGCCTGACTACCCGGTGCGGCCATTCTGGGGTGCCGACCTACCCATACGGCCATTCTGGGGTGCCGTCTTACCCGGGTCAAGCCATTCTGGGGTGCTGACTACCCATGTCAAGCCATTCTGGGGTGCTGACTACCCATCGGTCCTAACAACCGATCCTCGGGGACTGGTCCCCTCCCGCTACCTCTATCGCATAACATAACAGACCAACATACAAGCATACCATCACATACAGTCAGATAATTCTGGGGTGTCTGACTACCCAGCGGTCCTAACAACCGAACTCTACTACTATTGCATATAACGTATCATGATAGCATATAACATAACAGGTAATAGCAAACCTAGATGATTTCACAAAGACAATCATCTATCATACGTCTCCTACTGGTGGACCGGCATTGTGGCCTTAGACCCACCGCTACTGGAAGGTAACTCACCTCAAAGTAGCTGCTGAACTGATCGGGAACTAACTGACTGCTGTTGCTCCGGGAGTCCTCCGGCTGCAATTCCCACAACATACTCAATCAAACACTGCTAACTGTCCTTTAGGTAAAATGACTATTTTACCCCCGGTCTAGCTCTAAGCCAAAGCTAGAGTCAACTTTCAGTTGACCCGACTCGCCGAGTGGATCTCCACTCGCCGAGTCCCTAGCAAACTATTGTCATGGGTCCCTGGTTCTACTCGTCGAGTCGGGCTATGACTCGACGAGTTCACCTTCTTACTGTCATTCAACTCCTTCATCCTACTCGCCGAGTTGTATGAACAACTCGTTGAGTTCATCTTCATCCGAAGAACACTTTATGCTAAGACTCGCCGAGTTGTATGAACAACTCGCCGAGTCTGTTCTTGATCTATGAAGATTGCCTTGGACTCGCCGAGTCAGGGCATTGACTCGCCGAGTCCTAACGTGGGTGAGTTCAGCTCCCAACTCACCGAGTCACCCCCTGTGACTCACAGCTCAACTCGACACATCATGAAGGGACCAAATCGGTGACTCGCGACCAGACTCGCCGAGTCACCTATACGACTCGCCGAGTCGTCGCCATGCATCCACCAAATACACCGATTTACTCGATTTCAGTCCATGCCATTCATAGATCTGGACTTCTAGGACACAAATCACACGTAAAGTTTCCAACTTTACGTGTGGATATTCACTAATGTGGATTTTAGGGTGCAAAATGCCTCAAAAGGGTAGATCTAGGATGAACAAGCCACATGGGGCCATAAAGCCAACAGATCTGAGCTCCTGGAGCTCAATCCTGCCTAGATCTAAAGGTTAATCCACTTATTACGAATCATTAAGCACAAACAAGCTTGGAGAATTGCTCAAGAGTGTCCCCAATGAAATCCTAAGCATAGAAACAGGGGAAAAACGAGATATACCTCAAGGAAAATGTTGAAATGACACAAGGATGGCTGATCTCCTTCTCCTCTTCTTGATCTACTCCTCTTTCTCCTCAAAACCTTCAAGAACACACCAAGAACACTTCAATCTCTCAAGGAAATAAGGGAAAACGATGTTGGGGGAGTTCTGGGGGTGAATGGGGACGAGTTGGGTCGGAATGAGGGTTTAAATAGGGTGCAAACCCTTGAAACTTAGGGTTTCATCCAGCAGCGGTGACTCGCCGAGTCCAGGATATGGACTCGCCGAGTCGCCCACTTAAACGTGTCCTGAGTCTCGTCCCTACTCGGCGAGTCGGACCTTATGGCTCGCCGAGTCCAAGGCTAAAATAGGGCAATGCTCAAACAAAATTCACATACCGGAAACCAGGTGCTACACCATTATTGGCCTAATTTTCCAAATTGGGCCCAACTCCCTAATTGGGCCTCATTCCAAGCTCCATATTCAAAACTTCCCCAAAACACCATATTCATAAAGTCCAGAAAAGGCCCAAATCCAACTAGTCTATAAACAACCCAAATCCCGAAGCCGATTGTCAAAAGCCTAACAGAGGACGTATGATGGGCGTACTCGTCCTAGTGTTGACCACCATCGGGGTGGTTAACCCAGTGCACTGGGCATACTGGATATATGTTGGGTGTACGTAATGATTTGCTAAAACCTTAATAAGTGCTTAATGGCTTAAGCACTTAAGCCCAAATTTCAGATCCAGTGACCAAATGTGCCTAGGACCCATAAAGTCACGAACTTTATCACTTTGGACTTCCAGAAAGTTTTTAATACATGGTATTAATCCATTAAGACCTTCCTAGTCCATGCATGAGACATCTTAAGCGATTGGGACCTCATTTTTATCACTCAAAACCTCTTTATGAGTCTAGAAGGGCATTTTATTTTGTCCAAATCACATCATGCACCATGTTGGGAATTTTGGGACAAGAAATGGTTCCTTAAAGCCAAAATAGCAAAATCTACAAAATACATGTATAAAGTTTGAAGCTTTTTTACCTTCTGGAGCTTCTAGGGCACCAACAAACTTCATATCTACAAGCTTGATATTCTTCTCCAACTCCTTGATGCAACACCTTCTTCTCAAAACACTGAAAATACACTCTATAAGCTCACACACTCAAGAAAATGGCTTGGGTTTGGGGAAAACGACTCTAAGTAGTGTAGGCTAAGGTAAGGGAGGGTTATGTGCTCATAATGTTGCTTATATAGCCGCTAAACCCTAAATATTAGGGTTTCATCCTGAAATAAGTACGCCCAGCGTACTAAGGCGGACCTTAGTACGCTTAGCTTACTCTTATGCATGCTCAACGTACTCCCTCTTGATCCAAGGTTGCAACCTTAGCCCTTAAACCTATCTTGGCTCTACACTTCCAACCCCAAGGACTACAAATGACCAATAATGATAGTAAAGAGGGTTCAGAATATATGCAAAATCTCGGGATGTTACAATTCTCCCCTAATTGATCTAGACCTCATCCTTGAAGTCTGCTGCAATAAATAGATCCGGGTAATGCTCCCGCATCTCGGAATCGGGCTCCCACGTCCACTCGGATCCCCTCCGATACTCCCACTGTACCTTTACAAAATGTATCTCCTTGTTCCGTAGAACCTTTATCTTCCTCTCCAGTATGGCCACAAGCCTCTCCACCTAATTCAGATGCTCATCGACCTGAATATCATCCAACGATACTACTGACTCCTGATCCACAACGCACTTTCGCAATTGTGAAACGTGAAAAGTGTTTTGGATCCGACTAAGCTCCTCTGGTAGCTCTAACATGTATGCCACCTTGCCAACCTTGGCAACGATCCTGAATAGCCCAATGTATTAGGGACCCAATTTTTCTCTCTTCCTGAAGCGAATCACACCCTTCCAGGGCGAGACCTTCAGGAGTACCACGTCACCGACCTGGAACTCTAACTTAGATCGGCGTCTTTCGACGTAACTCTTTTGCCGAATCTAAGCGGTTTGCATTCGTTGTCTAATCTTTTGAATCTTCTCGGTAGTTTGCAAGACTACCTCGGTCTGTCCCATCACCTTATGTCTAACCTCACCCCAACAGATCGGGGTGCGACATCTCTGCCCATACAACAATTCAAAAGGTGGAGGGCAAATGCTGGAATGATAGTTGTTGTTGTAGGCAAACTATGCAAGGGGTATGTGGGAGTCCCAGCTCCCTCCGAAGTCAATGACACACGCCCTCAACATGTCCTCGAGGGTCTGAATGGTCCGCTCGCTCTGAACGTTGGTCTACGGATGATATACTGTGCTAAAATGCAGCCACGTGCCCAGTTCCTCGTGGAGCTTGTTCCAGAAACAGGAGGTGTTGGATCAAAATTATGGTTTATACTTTGCTTTTCTAGGCAACTGTATTTGTCTATAGTGGAATATGTGTTTGGGGTTGTGTTCATGGACAGGTTGGTGTGTACGGCCATAAACGGGTTTACGGCCGTAAACCCGTTCACGGCCGTGAACTCGTGTTTGGCCCATGTTCCATATAAATATAGGTGTAAGGGTGAGGAGAGAAGATAAGTGTGGAGAGTACAGACAAGGAGCTTAAGTGTGTGTATTCTAAGGTGTGTTCTAGAGAGAGAAACAAGACAGAAGGAGAGAATGTGTGTGAATATATTATAAGGATCTTCATTCATATTTTCAATACATCATAGATTCCAGTTATTGTTCTTCTCGTTCTCTTCTATTTTGATCTGGCATCATCTGTTTGATTGGGATTCAGCACCATCAAACGAATCTGATTGATACAAAAGCAAATTTGGGGACTTACAAATGGTATCAGAGCTTGGATTGTATCAGTTAATTTTGTCAGATCTGGAGCTTATTTGATCTTTTTTTGGAAGGATTCTTGCGTTTTTGGATAGATTTTGGAAAAATAGGGGGGTGTTTGTTCTTCGTGTTTTTGATAAAAAATGAGTTTTTGATCGAGTTTTGAAGCAAAAAGGGGGTAATCTGCGAAGAGTTTACGACCCGGTAAGTTTACAGCTCGCACGTGTACGGTCAGAGTTTGCGGTCCAACAGCGTTTCCGGTTCGCACCTCGTCTCGCTCTCAGTGTCGCATCGCATCGCTTCGTTCTCGTCCTCGCATCTCAGCGTCTTCGCAAACAAGCTTCCCAGCAACATCTTATTAAAAAAAGGGAAGCGAAATTAGGGGTGTCGGGGTTCGAACCCGTGTCTACTCTCTATTGATGACCACATGTTACCACTTGGGCCAAGCTACCTTTTGATTTAATCCTTCTGATTTTAATTTAAACCATTCCAATTCGCACCTAATTTCGCAAATTTGACACTTCTAGCCCAAAATTCAAATTTCTTTTATTTTTAAATTCCATTTTCTAAACAAAATTAGTTTTTAATTTTTGACTTTTAATTTTGACTTTTTACTTAAAATTTTAACTTTGACTTTCAAGATTGACCTTTGACTTTAAACTTTGACTTTCTCATTTAACTTTCAAATTTCATTTAGCTTTTCGGTTTGACTTTTCAAGTTTGACTTTTTAAATTTGACTTTTAAGGTTGACTTTTGAGTTTTTAGTCAAAGGGCATATTTTTTTTATAAAAATGAGTTCCTCATCTATTCCGGTAAATGAAGTTTCATGTACTCTATCTTGTGAAGCTACGATTAAATTTCTTCGCGAACAAATTGATTTGCTAAAAAGGGAAAATGAGGACCTAAAATACGAAAGATATCAACTTATGAAATGTCAAAAACCATTAAAAGCTCAATTAGAAGCCAAAATCAAGGATTTCCGAAAGCTTCAGGAAGATTACAACAATAAGTGTAAAAATTACGATCTCATTAAAAGCAAACTTGCTGCTGTAACTGAAGAAGTTAACACTTTGAAAATTAAGTGGGGAAAAATAGATGTTAGTTTCAAAAATTATACCGTGTCAAGTAAGACATTCGAGTCCTTCGTAGAAAAACAATTGAGTTTTAAAGATAATCAAACCAAGGGTTTAGGGTATGACAGTGTGCCACCTCCTTTTAATGAAAACTAGAACCCACCCCTTGAGACCAATGAGGAAGAAATGTCTGCTCAGTATGGCCAAACCCTTGCTCCAGCTTCAGTTAAGACAGAACAATTAGGGCCAACTGAGGATGTTGAGATGAAAGATACTAATGTTTCTACTTCCTGGTGGGACTCCTGGAAGATGTCAGGGAAATTGCAGACTTCCGAAATGTCTTTAATGTCTTTCGATTCTCATTTCTTGTCTACCACGTGGGCTAGAAAGGCATGATATTCTTTGAGAAGGTATTTTTGGGCTTTGACGCAGGAGATGATTTGTAAATTTGTACTGGGTTTGTCACCATAAATGACAAGAGTTTTGCCGCTTGGTAGATTGAGGCGAACAACTCGTTCGTGACAAAGTATATCGGTTTGTACTGGGTTTGTCACCATAAATGATTTGTAAATTTGTACTGGGTTTGTCTACCGTTGTTCCGAAACTTAGAAAAATTGTAACTTCTTCATACGAAGTCAGATTTGGGTGTTATTTTTATGCATGCTCACGGTTTAACGTAATCTACGATTTTCGTTTAGGTGTCTAGGGCTAAAAAGTATTTTATTGAAGTTTCACTTTTTACGTTTATCAGTGTTTTACTAGGTGTGTCGTGGATTTTCGATTGATCATAACTTTTTTGTTATAACTCAGGTTTGAGTGTTCTTTATATTTTTGGAAACCTTGGCACGATATCTAACACTTTATGCATCCCAATTTAGATTTTAGAACACTTCATTTTTATGTTGATTTCTTTGATTCTAAATAGTTCATTATGTTTGACTTTTTGAATGTTACATTGGTTTGAAAAATATCAAGTTGTCACGACATTATGCAGGCTACAAAGTAGTAGTCAAAGTCTATGAAACCGTAGTCAAATAATGTCAAAGAGTAGTCTGATTGTCAAATACCTTACACGGAGATACTGTTTGAAACGAAAAATATATTGTTCGAAAAGACAATACATTATGCAGGCTACAAAGTATTAGTCAAAGTCTATGAAACCGTAGTCAAATAATGTCAAAGACTAGTACGATTGTCAGATACCTTACACGGAGATACTGTTTGAAACGACAAATATATTGTTCGAAAAGACAATAAATTACGCAGGCTACAAAGTATTAGTCAAAGTCTGAAACCGTAGTCAAATAATGTCAAAGAGTAGTCCGATTGTCAAATACCTTACACGGAGATACTGTTTGAAACGACAAATATATTGTTCGAAAAGACAATACATTATGCAGGCTATAAAGTATTAGTTAAAGTCTATGAAACCGTAGTCAAATAATGTCAAAGAGTAGTCCGATTGTCAGATACCTTACACGGAGATACTGTTTGAAACGACAAATATACTGTTCAAAAGACAATACATTATGCAGGCTACAAAGTATTAGTCAAAGTCTATGAAACCGTAGTCAAATAATGTCAAAGAGTAGTCCGATTGTCAGATACCTTACACGGAGACACTTTTTGAAACGAAAAATATATTGTTCGAAAAGACAATACATTATGCAGGCTACAAAGTATTAGTCGAAGTCTATGAAACCGTAGTCAAATAATGTCAAAGAGTAGTCTGATTGTTAGATACCTTACACGGAGATATTGTTTGAAACGACACATATATTGTTCGAAAAGACAATACATTATGCAGGCTACAAAGTATTAGTCAAAGTCTATGAAACGTAGTAAAATAATGTCAAAGAGTAGTCCGATTGTCAGATACCTTACACGGAGATACTTTTTGAAACGACAAATATGTTGTTCAAAAAGACGATACATTATTGACCTTGCCTTTACAGCTCCTGCTTATTTAGGTGTCCGCATGTGGAAAGCCCCTAACCCACACAACCTTACGCACACTAAGTAATTGCTAATTGTCTCTTACAATTCTTACGAAATGAGTTTCTCAGACACTGACCATGAAGAAAGCTTCAACAACTTGCCTGTTTACCTTCATAACCTAAGGCGAACCAACCTGCATACTCACACTCACATCAAAACGAATTTGATGGATCGTCTCCAATCTTATTTTGTGGCTATTGGATGGGTGGTATAATTATTTTCCAAATCCGTTTTGTGTTTTTACATTTGATAATGATTGTACATTTAAAGTAATTGGTGTGCACTAATAAAAATTACAGGTCCATCCCTTCGTGCATTATTTCTTACATGTCCTCTACATAGGTACCGTCCCTCTTAGAGGGGACTACCTAAAAACAATGTTTGTAGCTATTGCTAAAGATGGGAACAATCTGACTTTCCCTATAGCGTTTGGTATGGCGGTTGAAAATAATGTGGTAAATTCTACCTAGTTCCTGATGAGGTTAAAAGAATGTCTCGGAGAGGGTAGGGAAATAGCGTTCATATCCAATATGTACAATGGCGTTAGCTCTTGCGTAGATAATGTTTTCAGTGATTCTTATCGTGGTTACACTTGTAAGAGCGTGCAAAACTATTTACGCACAAGAGTAGGCTCTGAAAAATCATTGGAAACTTTGTTCTGGATAACATTAAAATCCTACACGTTGTCAAATTTTGCACAAATTTTTCTAGACTAAGCATTGATGTTCGTGAAGTGCTTACGAATATCGATAAAAGAAACGGGGGGTGGTGGTTCATTGCGTATTACCCCACCGGACGATATCGGGGAGCATTTTGAACATACAGTATACACGTAGTCAATAAGTATCCATATATTTTAAAAAAAAATTTATAGTAAATATTATTTTAAACAAACTTACAGAAACATATGGAGAGCAAAGATATTGAGAAGGTTTCAATACCCTAACCGGACGACCTAGTTTTGCAACAGGAGGCACGAGTATATGATTTTCCGCATCCACGATGTTGGCAACAATCTTCTTTTTCTTCTTCTACAAAATACATATTAATTTATTTAATATACTTTGAAAAAAATATAAAAATTAATATACAAAAAAGAAATTATAACCTCCTTCACGGGTTGTTTTTGTTTTCTACAACCAACATCATCATCCTTGTTTACTCGATTTGAATTCGATGGACTACCGAATTGTTTGTTCACCGGGTTTGTCATCCGATAACTACCTCCCACATCTTCATTCCCCTACATTCAAAAGAAAAATAAGTTAACAAATAATTGTTTTACCTTGAAACCTTCGTTAAGAATTGATAGTAAATTTATAAAATGAAATATTTTACCCTAAACGTTGCGTCAAAAAATTCATTATTGTCATCCCTTTTCAATACCCTAACCGGACAACGTGGTTTTGCAACAGGAGGCATGGGTATATGATTTTCCGCATCCACGATGTTGTTGGCAACAATCTTCTTTTTCTTCTTCTACAAAATACATATTAATTTATTTAATATACTTTGAAAAAATATAAAAAGTAATATACAAAAAAAATTATAACCTCCTTCACGTGTTGTTTTTGTTTTCTACGACCAACATCATTATCCTCGTTTACTCGATTTGAATTCGGTGGACTACCGAATTGTTCGTTCACCAGGCTTGTCATCCAATAACTACCTCCCACATCTTCATTCCCCAACATTTAAAGGAAAAATAATTTAACAAATAATTATTTTACCTCGAAACCTTCGTTAAGAATTAATAGTAAATTTATAAAATGAAATATTTTACCCCAAACGTTGCGTCAAAAAATTCATTATTGTCATCCCAGTTTTCAAATCGCTCTTTACATTTTATTCCTCGGATTTCTTCCTCCAAGCTTTGAAGTCTTGCCATTATTTCTCGGGCTGTTCTCCTATTAATTCCCACCGTATGAGTTTGAAGTCTTGCCATTATTTCTCGGGCTGTTCTCCTATTAATTCCCACCGTATGAGTTTGAAGTCTTGCCATTATTTCTCGGGCTGTTCTCCTATTAATTCCCACCGTATGAGTTTCTCCGGTGGACTGGGTAGATCGGCTGTTTCCACATGATGGATCAGATGAAGATGCTCCCTATATAAATTTTTTTATATATCAACAATAGTTGAAAATTTTTAATATAGTAGATACTACTTTTAGTATTTTACTTACATATTTTCTAAAGTTGTAGCGTACAAACTTCTGGATTCAGACTAGTAATATATGTCAAGTAATGTGGAGTAGATGACTCGACCTCAGAGGCAATCATCTTTCTTTTCGGTTGATGTGCCTCGTCCTGGTCAACGTCGAAAAGATTGCAAACATTCTCCCATGCTAACCTCCTAAGGTGAAACCACCGCAACATACGAGGATATAAATTGTTTCGTCGTAACGCAGCATTCCCCCGAGCTAGTGGGAACATCTCTCATATCCATATCATGTAATAAATATAAATATACATTAATATATAAGAGTTAGCAATAACTAACAGGGATTATGAAAAAATAAAAACAAAAAAATTTAAAATTATATTATTACCTTCAACGGAATAACAAAATTGGATAGTGTATACACGCAAGGTTTTGTTGGATGTTTGGACATATGATCCTCAAATTTCTTAAACATACCCGACAATCTAGGGTATGTTTTACTCCATAGGTAACTCCCCCACGAGAACCTATATTATGTGCAAAACTATTAGTTAAACGTATAAAAAATAGTATTTTTTTTATAAGATTAAATTGATAAATACATGTTCCATTTATCCAGGTTCTCCACCACCCACAAAATTTTCTTCGTGACTTTGTCTTTGGGTTCTTTTTCCAAAAAACCTTGATTGAGGATATATAGCAAAATCGCACGGACAACATCGTCAGTCGATATCTCATTGAACCGTCGGTTCAAGATAAGTAGCTCTAAATGTTTTACAAGTAACGTAGTGGCCGTGCGACACGGGAAGACTTTGGACCGAAATGTATTATCACCGTATCTGTGATTATAAATGGTTGAAAATTCGATCCTTGAAATAGGAAAATGGCCCATGTAAAGTCCCGAGACAATACAAAACTCTTCCGGCCCAAATGATAAATAACGTCTAGAAAACATGAAATGTAGATGCTCAGCAGCATCACTTTCAGGGGTAGGACGCAACATGTGAAGTAATAGGTCATGAATAAGTAGTCTGTCTTCGGACTGAGTTAGTAGATCCAAGAGATAACCAAAGCTAGTCCTTGAAAATATCTCTCGAACCGGCCCATTCAACAGATTCAAAACTTCATGCAACTTGTGACATGAAGCTTTCACATATATTTTGCATGTCATCTTTTTTTAGGAAGCTACAAAATAAATAAAAAATAAAGTTAAATAAGGTTATATATATATATATATATATATATATATATATATATATATATATATATATATATATATATATATAAACAGTGTTGGAGTATCACACAATAAAACAGTTAAACATTTCATATAATTTATTTACTTTCTATAAAATACCAAAGTAAATTATTTCACACAAATTTTTGTCTTTTCTATTCTACTTGTATAAGTGACAATAACATATTTTATAATAAACCCAAAACTATCAAAACACAATGTTATTTTATCAATACAGTATGCTATAATTGAGACATAGATAGTACATTGCTATTGTATGCTATAATTGAGACATAGAAAATAACATCATTTTTAACAACATGCAAAACATTGAATCATACGATACATATAAGGGGATACAATCGTTACAAATACATTTAAATAATTTTTTTTTAAGAAAATTGAATATATATATATATATATATATATATATATATATATATATATATATATATATATATATATATATGTAGGAGTAGGATCAAATGAGAACACCAAAAAGGTTGAGAAAGCGAGAACAAAGTATATTCTTTTGTGATTCCATGTATTCATTTGTGGAGGAGGAATGATAAATTTTTACGGCTTCAATTCAATTGAAAAGAAAAAGCATATTCATATTGATTGTGCATAAAAATTTATCATTTTGCCACAAATAAATACATGGAATCATAAATGAATATACTTGTTCTCGCGTTCTCAACCTTTTAGGTGTACTCATTTGATCCTTTCCCTATATATATATATATATATATATATATATATATATATATATATATATATATATATATATATATAACCATACATTTTAGGAAACTTATGATTTTTTTCCAAACAAAAATTATAAGATACACACAAGGGGATACAAATGTTTATTGGCTATTAAATTTTAAAAAAAAAATGGTTTTGTTGTGAAACCTACGGTTTCCCCTTTTTTTTGATAAAAAAATTATACCACAAAAAAATACATCCAATTCCTATTCTATTGATACATTTTTTTTTAAAAAAAAAAAAAAAAAAAACATCCGTACGGTTTCATATGAAACCTACGTTGTACAAGTCGACACTGCACAAACAGTGCATTGGGCACTTGTACACCGTAGGTTTCATATGAAACCTACGGTTTTATATTTTTTTTTCAAAAAAAAAATTATCCCCATAAACACAACCTACTCCTAATGACCTAATCACAGACATGGTAAAAATTTTAAAAAGAATTGATAAACGTGGTTGTTCTTCGGATGCTTCATTGAAAGAAAAATGTAGCCAAACAAAAAAAAAAACAATATGAAAATGACCTAATTTAAAAAGAAAAAAAATCATTATATACTTTGGATTAATAGGCCACGAAAAAGTAAACGATCCCTTGAAACAGTAGCCCATTAGGGCAAAAGAATAGTCATCCTCTGTAGTCAACCTAAAGTTGACTATTCTTTTGTGGGCTATTTTTGGCTAAGTGAGTTTTTTTTTTCTTTTTTTGCTATTTTTGGATAAGTAATTAGGAAAAATGATTAGTTTTGTATTTTTCTCTATTTTCTATCGGTTACTATGCTTACGTGTTAAAACATACGCCACATCATAAGTCGCCAATGGACATCATAAGTCGCCAATGGACGGCGTCCAATCAGGATTTAAAAGTCGGTGATTGTTATAGGATTATCCGTTTATAGCATTTGAAGAAATTAAAGTAGGTTGCTAGTTTAAGTAAACATAAAACATATTATGATAGTTAAGAATTTTGTGTTCATGTAAAAAAGTCACCTTTTATAACCACGCTAAACTTAGAATTTTGTATTTATCCAAAAAGTCATGTTTTATAACCATTTTAATAATTTCAATCTTTTCAAATTAGTTTTAGACAAAACTTCAAAAATGGTCCCTGTGGTTTCCAGAAATATCAAGTTTAGTCCCTAAGTTCAAAAAACCTCACAGATGGTCCCTGTGGTTTCAAAACTTTTAACAAATGGTCCCTCCGGCTCACTCCGTTAGCATTTCACCGTTAACTCATTTTTTAATAAAATATTGCAGGGGTAATTTCGTCATTTCAGTTGTAACCTCCTCTCTTTAATATGAAATGATTACTTGCTTGCACATCACTACCCGTCCCTCTCCCAAGAAGATAACCAGTTACAGGTTTAGTCATCGGGTTCATTCCCATCGTAGAAGCAAGAACAGAAATTGGGATTTAGGGTTTTAAGCTGCAGAAATTGCAATGGTGCTATCAATATGGTGTTTTCGAGAAAAATTTGTAACCGTGGAGGACTTAGGAAAAACATACGGTACAATACTACAACAAAACTTGTTTTTTCTTGGTCTATTGTGTTGACGTAAGGAAATCATTGATTTTACTCTTTCTTTTTTTTTGTGTTTACAGAAGGTTATGAGAACTATTTCACGTTGAAGATACACTACAGTAGTGTCTTCACCAAAGCACCTGGAAGGAAATACGTTGATGGTGTTGTAGCATATGTAGATTATGTTGACACTGATTTATTTTCAGTTCATGAGCTTGACGACATGGTTCGAGAACTAGGGTACAAAACTGAGCAAACCCTTTACTACCATTTCTGTATCCCTGAATACCCTTTGGACTATGGCTTAATGCCTTTAGGTAATGATCAAGATGTACTTAAAATGGTATCATATGTCCCTAAAGACAGACTTATTAGGGTGTATATTGAAACTGGTCAGACAAGGGTAGGTAGTTATTACAAGTCTCCTTCTAAAGTTGTTATTGAAGAGTTGGAGCCTGATAGTGTGTCACCTGAAATGAATAGAAAGAAACCTTGTAGGAGAGAAGCAGGCTCATGTAGTAGAAAGCTTGATCTAAACAAGTCTATGAACCCTGATTATGAGCAGTCACAAGTGTTAGATGTTGATGAAGGCCATGATTACTCAAAGAGTATTGTACCATTTATAAGGTCACAAGGTAAACAAAGTCATGTCATTCAAAAGGAAGTGGTGAATCATGAAATTGAAACTCAAGAAGAAGTGATCACTAGTGCAGTTGAAACTGAAGAACAATTGGGAACTTACCATGTACAGGAACCAAGCTGCCAAGCTGATAATGGAGCTAATACTACAACAGTTGATGACTATGAACCATTTGTAGAGGATTACTCACTTTATGCTGATTATGATGCTGAGTTTAATGTTCAAACTTCATTTGAAAAACAACCAGAAGTGGATTATCTAGAGGGTATGGTGAGTGATGATAGTGGAGATGCTTTTTACTCTGAGAGTGGCCATGGTTCTGAGGATAGTGGAGATGATTCTGATGACAGTGAATACAATGTGGATGAGTCTAACATACAATTTGATGTAGATGTAGACATGAGTGAATTCCATAATGCTGTTGATGTAGATGAACATGGAATCTTGAACAATCATTCAAAAGATGATGGGATTGGTGTGGTTGACTTTGATAATGAGTTGGAAGTTATTGCCACTGATGATTATCAATTTGCAGGATTTCATGAAGATGATAGGAAGAGACTGCTAAAAGAGTTGAGTAAGTCAAGTACATGCTCACATGGAGAGGTTCATGTTAAACCATTTCAGATTGGTCAGGTCTTCAAAACCAAGGTTGATGTTAAAAACTACATGAACTCACATGCTGTAGCAACAAGGAGGTCTTTATACCTAGCCAAAAATGACAAAATCCGGATTAGGGTGAAATGTAAAGGTGTTGTAAGTAAGCCTTCTACAGGAGTTGATAGTGGTGGGCCCTCAACCAGAAGTAGGGCAAAGTGCAAGGGTAAAGATGTAATTGCCAATAAAGGTACATGTCCATGGGCAGTCCAAATATCGAGGGCTAATGAAAATCAGGATTGGTTGGTGAAAACAGTACAGGATGAGCATAAATGTTTGCAAACAAGGGCGGTTAAAGCTTGCACTTCCAGATACGTAGCAAACTTAATTGTTCAACAAATACAGAGTAACCCTAAAATTCCAGTGAAAGCTTTACACGAAGAGTTGTGCAAGAAACTGGAGGTAGGAATGTCATTGCAAAAGGTCACTAGGGCAAAGTCAATGGCTGAGCGTATCATTAGTGGGGACTACCAAGTACAGTATGGATTTTTGAGGGATTATGTGTTGGAGCTACTCAACACTAATCCTGGTACAACAGTTAGGATTGATGTGTATCCAGAAACCTCCATGTCTGTTACCACAAGAACTTTTAGAAGAATATATGTCTGTTTAGGTGCATTGAAGTTAGGATTCAAATCTGGATTAAGAGATTTTCTAGGTCTGGATGGTACTTTCATGAAGGGCCCTTACCCTGGGCAAGTGTTAACTGCTGTAGGGTTGGACTCAAACAATGGCATATACCCTGTAGCATATGCAGTGGTAGAGACAGAATCAACAAGTAGCTGGACCTGGTTCTTGGAACTGTTAGGAGAAGATCTGGATCTGGGACCAAATTCAAACTTTACCTTCATTTCAGATAGACAAAAGGTGTGTACCACCTAACTTTTTTATTACCTTTACTAAATACATTTGGTTAACTAATGTTGATTACATTGACTTTTGTTTAGGGAATAATACCAGCAATGGAGAAAGTATTCCCTAGTGCAGAACACAGGTTCTGTTTGAGGCATATCCAGGAAAACATGAAGAAGCAATGGAAAGGAAAAGACTTAAGTGACCAGCTTTGGGAGTGTGGTAGAGCAACAACAGTCAATCATTTTAACAGAGCAATGGATGAGTTGAAGAAGATCAATGCAGAGGCTCATGCTTGGGTGTTTAAGATCCCAGCAAACACTTGGGCTAAATCTCACTTTAGTGGTAAGTTTCTAGAAATTTATTGAGAATTTTTAATCTTCCCTTTTGTGTGTTTACTATATGTGTAATTGTCTTCTGTTAATATATATTATTCAGGAAGGGTACATACTGATTGTTTGTTGAATAACCTTTGTGAGGTATTCAATTCAAAGCTAGATGAAGGTAGGGATAAACCTATTATCACTTGCTTAGAGTATATTAGAGAGTATCTCATGAAGAGGTTATGTGTGGTGCAAAAGGAAATAGATAAGTGTGAAGGACTTCTAACCCCTACTGCAACTACACTGTTTGAAAAGATTAAGGTTGATGCATCAAAGTATGTGGCTAAATACAATGGGGCAGGGAAGTACCAAGTGGCAAGCACATGGCAAGACCAATATGTGGTAAATTTGAATGATCACAGTTGCAGTTGTAGGTTTTGGGAGATTACAGGTTTCCCATGTAGACATGCTGTTTGTGCTATATGGGACAAAATTGAAAATGGTGAAAATGCCCCACATGTTGATGAATGGGTCCATCCTTGCTATAGGTTATCAACATGGAAAGCCATGTATTTCAACAAAATTGATCCATTGAATGGACGTACAATGTGGCCTAAAAGTGACTGCCCATTCACTTTACTTCCACCAAAACATAAGACACAGGTTTGTATTTAAAGTACACAAAATATATAGTATACATGTGAACATGGAATGAATTCAATTTTAACTATAGTATATCAACATGTGTAGGTTGGGAGGCCTAAGAAGAAGAGAAGAAGGGGTGTTGATGAGCCAAACAGCCAAGCTGGTAGATTGAGCAGGAAATATTTGGCAGTCACTTGTTCAAAGTGTCATAACAAAGGGCACAATTCCAGAACATGTAAAGGGCAGGGAGGCAGTGGTGAAGTTGGAGGAGGCTGAAAATTGACTTTTTAGTGGTTATTAGGATGTTGGTGTTGTAGGTATTTAGAAACTTATGTAATGTGTACTTGTTTGAAGATGTGTTAAGAACTTGAAAACTTTGCATGTAATGGTGTGTATGCACTTTTTGGATCATGGTTGTGTTAAGAACTTTATAACTTTGAATGTAATGGTGTGTATGCACTTTTTGGTGATGAATTAATATGTTTTGTGTACTACCCTTCACTTCACAGATCAATTAATAACAATGTACATTTCAATTGCAAATGAAAACCATCTTCAAGATGCAATTACAATACACTTAACAATTACATTTCAAAAACATTCAAGAAATTGAACAATGAACTATAACAAACTACATTCCATTACCATTACCATTACCACTGCATTACACATTAATCTGATACATAAACCAAATACAACACCACCAATTCCAAAACCACCTACATAAACTGAAAGCAAAAAAACCCCTATCCGATTAAAATTAAAAAAAACCCTGCAATGGTTACAAACCAAAAACCAAAACTCCATTACCATCCAAACCTTCAGAAGATATTTAGAGATTAAAATAATACCAAAAAAAAAACACCCATGAACAAAACAACATCAGCTGGTAGTTCCACAATTCTGCAGTTAAAGTGGCGACCCTCTCCTCCAATCGATTCATTGATCTTATCAAACCTGGAATCACCACCAATGCCCTAGCACACATAGGGGGATCAGACCATCGAATGAAACCACATCTTTTACAGTTCCAAAATTGCCTTCCAGGGTTACGATCCGTCCATGAAGTGATCTTCGTTGCTTCATTCCCACATCTGCAAGTCACCATCTTTGAATCAGAAGCGATTGGATGTCGTGAAGGGTGCAACGGTCGAGCAACAGTGGAAAGGAGGAGAGATGATCGACTGATGAAGCTAAAGGATTTGCCCAAAAATCGGACATGCAATTTCTTTTAAAGAGTGGAAGTTACAACTGAAATGACGAAATTACCCCTGCAATATTTTATTAAAAAATGAGTTAACGGTGAAATGCTAACGGAGTGAGCCGGAGGGCCCATTTGTTAAAAGTTTTGAAACCACAGGGACCATCTGTGAGGTTTTTTGAACTTAGGGACTAAACTTGATATTTCTGGAAACCACAGGGACCATTTTTGAAGTTTTGTCTTAGTTTTATAATTTTTTAAAAATTCATATTTTTTCTAAATTCTTTTTGCAAACGAATTCATAAAACAAATTTGTAGAAACGTTTTTTTAGTTCTAAAGATGGTTATAAGAAAAGATAAAAAGTTATAAAAACATTTATTTAAAAAATGAATTTGTAAAAAAAAAAAAAAAAAAAAAAAAAGGAAGTTATACACTGCGAATTTTCAGAAAAAAGTTGTATAAACATTAAACAAAAACAAATTCATAACAAAAAATTGAACTTATCGGCTATCGCATGCAAAAAGGAATAATTTTTTGGATACATACAAAATAGTTGGTCCTATATAAGCGACATTATCCCTTTATATAAGCGACATTATCCCTTTTGATGAAGGTAATATATATATATATATATATATATATATATATATATATATAAAAGAAATCTAACTATTTCTATAAATAGATTGAATATAATAATATTATTTTTTTAAGACGTCCAAACTATTAAGCTTGAAGTACAACCCATTTATAATATAATAATATTAAAACTTTAACCCTATCTTTTATCCCCTAAAAATCTGGTATCAAATTAATATAAGAATTCATTTGTAAATTGAACCCGTCAATCTCAACACTTCAGCCATTTAAAGCGGTCAATGTCAACAATTTATAGAGGATCTCTTCTCTCACATTGGTAACAAGCCATCTCATAATATCTATCTTTATAATCCCTTCAAAGTAAGAAATATACACACACTCTCTGGAAGAACCCTAACCAGTAATCAAGACAATATAACCACCACCACCACAGCCGCTCTGCCTCCTTCCGCCTTCAACTAACAACTATCATGACTACCGCCCTTCCTCTCACCCACGACATGAACTTTCTTTTGGAACATAACATTTTTCTTTAAAAAAAATATCGTTGAAAGAAGCTATTTGTCCCCGCTGCTGTGCGCGGGTAACGGCTAGTATATATATATATATTATCTTTCTTACAATAAACCCCAAAAACATGTTAAAAAGCGGGATAAATCGTATGAAAAAGAATAAAATTTTGAAATTTACAACAAAAAGAAATCCCAATCAACAAACCTCGGAGTTCACATGAAATAGCAACATAAGAAGGCGAAAAACGTGGTGATGCCACCAAAAATCCACAATCGATCCAACCAACTTTCATATCGCAGCTTTTCTTCTTTAATCTCACTCTGCGCTTTGGAATACAAATAGCAAGACTCAAGCGCCAAGCTATAATTCTTGCTTCTATCACACCTCAACCCTTGTTTAAGCACAAGCAAACTGTTCCTCCCATTAACATGCGCACCTTCCATGTCTTCTAACTGCATACAAAGTTCAGTCAGTTTCAGGGTCGTGTGGGCCCCAGCGGTGGTGGCTTCGGTCACCTGAAACTTCATGGCGAGGATGCATTCCACCATCTGACATGGAAGAATGTCTTTGGCTGGGAGGATCGACCCGAATCTTAGCATGAAATCTTTGTCTGTGGGCCAGTGTCTTTGACCGGTCAACGGACTCCAGCTTGATAAATTGGCTGCTTGTTTGACTTTTGTGTTGACCACTATCCAACTCAGCCTGATTCCATCGCAAAGCTGTTTCCAAAGTTTCCCGTCTTTTCTCTCTCTTTCCATTGAGGTCACCACAGGCAAACCATCCGTAACAGAAAGAGTAACTCCACCTGATTCATTCATTTCAAGTTCATAATATTCATCACGGGTTAAATTTAAAAATAAATAAATAAATAAGAAGATTTGGGTGGTGTATATGTATACTGTCTATATGGTATGAGGGAAGAAGGAATGAAATGATTGCAATTATATTGGTAGCAAAATGCAAGTACATTGCAATTATAATTTACAGGTGAGAAATAAAGCAGATAAGCATTATCGGTAAAGAAAGAAATGTAAGTATGTTGCAAGCATACCCGTGTGGTCATCGCCTTGACCCGTGAAGTCAAACAAATCGATCCGAAACGGACAATTAGAAAACCAGCCATCAAAACCATTTGCATTCGGTATGCCCCAAATAACCTTGGAGCAGATTATTTTATCTTTATATTTAATATCCACCATCGAAACAAAATCAGAAGGCGAAACATTTTCAAATTCATCAAAATCCCCATAATATTCGGCTTCAGTCAGTTCTTCTGTATACTCGGGATAATCACTCCATCTAAATTCGGGAACCTCCTTGTTTACAATAAGAGGGAAACAATCTCCATAGAATTTTTTAAACCCTCCAATTGATAATATCAGGTTTTTCACATCATCTCTTTTTGTTGAAGGCCACATTGAAGAACATACATCTTCCCATAACCTTTCTTCTTTTGACATGGAACTAAATGCTGCACATGCACATGATGCACTTGCTAGGGTCGCACCATCGAGGCGTCTTAGTATGTCGTAGAAGAGATCACTGCTTAATGTGCCCATATTTTCAATTTGTGCCACTGACATTTTTGTAGTTCATCTATCAAAAATAATCAGATTCTAAAAAACCAATAACAAGTCGTAAGAAAGCTAATTGATTCTAATTCTTCAAGTACCAACAATCACTATTCACTTCAACAATGCACATATAAACACCCGTTTTTGTTTAAGTGTGGTGTATTGATAAAAAAAAAATGTTTCTAATTGAAATAAACATAATGATAATACATATATCATATATGAATTGTGTATTTGTAGTGGTATGCCCGAAGTACTACCACTCCAAAATTTGAAAGAAGTACTACATTTATCAAGAAAAGGTTTCACATGGCATTCCAACAAATTCATACCAAGTCTTGTGCATTCATCCTTTGATATGAAATGTACTTCAATTTTTGCAAACTCAAACCAATCACTGAGACCTCAATTTGGTTAAAACTGATTATGATTATAATTTTCAGCTCATTTAGGATCAAAATAATAGCAATTTTAACCACACACAGCAAGTCTACAATCACGCGAATTACACCTCTAGAACACAGTTAGCACTAGAATCTTGACAACGAAAACGATCTACAAACAACAATACAGTCATGGGAACTGAAAGTAGTTACAAATCCACACCCAAATCTCAAAAAAGATCAAAGCTTAACAAAATTATAACAGAACGCACCTTCAGAAGGAACCCATGTGAGCCTTGATCGGAATATCAAGAGGGTCGAGAGGGGGACAAAAAAAAAAACAAAAATAGCACCACTCCGGGGATCTGATGATCAAATTTGGACCCAAGTCCGAAAATTTAGGTCACCCAATTTGGGAGTAAGAATTTGGGAGTGAGAAGAGTGATGAGTGAGGCTTTTATCGAGTTTGAGCCAACGACGAACGGTGTTATTGGTGTTTGGACATTCAAGACGATTGATACTTGACGGCAACAAAGATAGAAACACTGACCAGGATGTACGTATACATACCGCCTACCGGCACCTCTGTGGAGCCCCGCAGACAAAGCTTCTAGAAGATTTTGTGGCTTCATGGTTATTGGTGATTCCGTTATACTCACCACACACACATGATATTTACCACTAAACACACCACTTCATCTCAATTTTTTTATTTAAATTTAATTCAAAAATACATTAAAATCATTTTTTAATACTAATTTTTCCACTAAATTAAAATATAAAATTACATTAAATAAAAATTACATTAATTGAAATTAAAAAAAAAGATAAAAATAACAATCAAAATAAAAATTACATTAGTTAAATTAAAAAAAACTAAAAATTCCAACCATAAATAAAATAAGCTACCCCTACGCCTACATCGGACTCGAACCAACTCTTTCATTACTTGGAAAAGTTCCAAGTCTTCACCCTCAAGATCGTCCGCTTTCATTTTCAAGATTTTCATATCGGTTTTTGTTTGGAGTGTCTCTTGTGCTTCTTGAAATGATGTTTGTGCTTCGATCATTTTTTGTTCCATCCGAGTCATCACCTCGGCCTTCGTTTCTTGAAGTTGCACATATCGATCAAATTTATTGTCAAACATATCCATAACACTAGAATTCGAAGATGTTGACACCGCTTTTTTTTGCTTTATTTCTTCCAACGGACCGACGAAGAGGTTGATCGTTTTCAAGATCTATCGGATCGTCGTTGATGTCGATGTGTGTTCGGCCGTCCGATTGTTGAGAAGTTCCATCCGGGTTTCTCGAACGCTTTGAACCGGAAGATTGGGAAGTTCCTTCCGTTTGCTCTTTCCATTTTGGGGCGTCTTTCAATTTTAGCCACGGTATCATATACGGAAAAGCTTTGCGTGTTGGCGTTGTTTTTTTCAAATTGGTCCATGGCCGCCTTGAAAACATCTGAAAACATCAAAATCGTTCGAGCCGCTTTTGCGTGTGTTTAGGAGGTTGTTGTAGATTCCTCCAAACTTGGTGCATTTTAGTCGAATATCTCGCCATTTCGACGTATTTGATCGGCATTTTGAGTTTCACTTTCCATTAACTCGTAAAAAATGGTTCGAACTTTTTCCTAATAACTTCCGTAAGGCTGGCTATCTCCTACAATTGGATCTTCGGAAGCCGCCACCCATACATCTGCTAACTTTTCTTCTTCTTTTGTCCATGGGACCCTTTCTTGGGTGGTAGTGGGTTGGACCGGTTTTTTTTTCCTTTTTTCTTTTTTGGTTGCGGTGGTGGTGAAGGTTGCGTTTCTGGAACAAAATCCGATGAAAGTGGTGGTTGTGAAATTGGTGGTTGTTGTTGTTGTGACGATTATTGTTGGAGTTATTGTATTTGTTGGAATTGTTGAAATTGTTGGTATTGTTGTTGCATTTGTTGTTGTTGGAAAGCCGGAAAAGGTTGATATTGTTGTTGGAAAGGTGGTGTTTGTTTGATAGGGGAACCACTTTGAAGTAGATTGATAAAACCGCCTTGAGGTGACTCCATAGCCAGGACTTGGCGAGGTGTCGTATCTAACGTAAAAGCGTTATCGGGTTTACGATTTCTGTAGTTTGGAGTGGTGTTTTGGTTGGGATCCATGACTTTTGGTTGTGAAGATGTAGTATGTAAATTATGTATAGAGATTAAAAAGAATGGTGTGAAAAATAAGAAGTAAAAGTGTTGTATTTATAGGTAAAAATTAAGAAGTTAATTGGTAAATTTTTTTTAAACAAATGTAGCCGTTGAACAGCTATAAAAAATGGATGCAATTTTATTGGTCGTGCGAGTCCGTTGTCCTAAACACGAATGACCACGAAAACGAGCCACCACGAAACAACGGGGTGGTGTGCACGCCCGTTGTTCGTGGCCAGCTCGACCACGAACCCACTCGTTATATGTATATCATTTGGCCTAACAAAGTAAAAACCGTTGTGGTGATTGGTTTAAGATGTTGTTTGAGAATGCTTTAAAAACAATTTTTTATTTTTTACTTTTCAGAAAACTAAAAAAATGCAAAACATGTTTGTCTAAGTTAAAAAGTTTTTTTTAAACAACTTTTAAGCAAAAGAAAAAAAAGGTTGGTTTCAAAAGTCACAAAAACATGATTTTTGGGATTTTTGGAACTTTTATACTTCTTAAAATCAATTTTCTGTCTTTTTACCATTCAAATACATTTTAAACCATAACTTTTGGAAAGAAACATATTACAAATAGTCTTTTTATATAAATGACTTTTGAGCTGAAAAAGTTATCACAAACATACCCTAAACCTCGGTTTAATTTAGTTTCTATGATCCGAATAATTTATATATATATATATATATATAGGTATGTATGTATATATGTATGTATGTATGTATATATATATATATGTGTGTGTGTGTGTGTTTTATAAAATTATACAATATAATTTTTAAAATATAATGTATAATTTTATAAAACATAAATTGTTGTATATAAAAAAAAATATTGTGTACAAATCAGCTTTCAGATTTTAGGATTTGTATATATTGTTTATTAGTTGTGATACTCATGTATTACATGAGTTTATTGAAAAAAATAAACAAACATGAAAATCTAATAATTTAGAAAATTTAAATTTATAAGAATAAAGTAAAATATTTAATTATTAAAATTAAAATGATTATTTATCTTTTAAATTTAAATTAATAATTTAAATAAATAAGCAACTAAAACAATTGAATTTAATTTAGAAAATTAAAAATTATAAGGAAAGTGATATTAATGAGTTGGATTTATATTTATTATTACATTTAATTATTATACGGAATTTAATAATGAAAAAAAAAAACACAAAATAACACATGAATATAATTTAGTTTAAACTTACCACAAAATAACATGTGACATAATGAATAAGAGAATGACAAGTGGCAAACTTATTTTCATTTATTAGGTTTTATATATATATATATATATATATATATATATATATATATATATATATATATATATATATATATATATATATATATATATATATATATTAAAATTCAAGAATTTGACATCCACAAGTTCAAACATTAAAAATATAAATAACAAGTGGTATATCAATTAAATACATTTAAAAAAAAATACAAGTATAAGTTTCACGTCGATTGAGCAATTCGATTTGTTTTGCAAATGAATTGTTTTAAGGTGTTAAGTGAAATCCAAAAAATAAGTCCAATAAAACGGTTTGATCCGACCTAAAAATCGGCATAAAACCGATGATAATTAAATCGCTCATATACCCTGGTCTCGGTAAATCAGTGGTTCAGTGGTTAATTCATCAACATATGTGGATCCAATCTGGTAAATGCTAATCAACAAAATGGTAATATTTCTTTCAAAATAATTAGACAAATTTATGCGGTGTGATGTGCCAATTCAAGTTGATTCGATACAACTATATATATATATATATATATATATATATATATATATATATATATATATTGTTGGATTAGTGTTTAAGTCCATAACTATTTTGGTATGTACTTGACCCGATTATGAGCATGGTCCTTTTGGGTTGCCTTCACCATAGCAATATGTAGGATGATTTAAGGAGAGAAAGGTTTAAATATGATTTATTAATATATTATGAGAATAATATATTAAAGGAGAAATCATATTGTTTAATTAATATTAGTCAATAATTAATTAAGAATTAATTTTGTGGCTAAAAGAGATTAATTAAATATACGGGACTGGACTGCAATTATTGGATAATTGAGTTATTGGGCTAAGGAATGCTAAAGGAATAATGGGTGAACGAAATTATGATGGAAGCCCATCATATTTTCGTCCATAGCCTTGTTGAGAAGGTTCCATGGACTGCTTAGAGTTTAAGTTGTCCATTAGGGTTTTGACTGAAACCCTAGCAGCCCACACTAGTATATAAAGGACCCCTTAGGCCCCAAAAACGTGGACAACTGATTCTCTAGGGTTTCTAGTCGTTTTTGGGCAGCCTCCTTTCTTCTCCTCTTCATCCAAGTTGTATATGGTGTTTGTGACTCCATTAGAGGTGCAGCACTTGAGGCACTAAGCTTTTGAAGCCAATCCAAGAAAGGAATTGATTGTTATTACTATATAACAATTAAAGGTAATTCTCTAAACCCTAATTCAGTTTATAATATGTTAGATCTAAGTTTATTAGTCTTGGATTCAAAGCATGCACAATAGAGAAACCTAGATCCAAGCATTAGGGTTTGTATGAGCACATAGGATTGTTCTTATGCCTAAAACCCATCAGTGGTATCAGAGCCTTGATTGGTTTCAATTGTATGTGATGCTATGTTAAATTATTTACTGAAAAACGAGTTTTTTTTCCTCTGCCCGACTCAACTCGGCGAGTCAGTATCTGGACTCGGTGAGTTGGCCCTACTCGGCGAGTCCATGTTTGACTCGGCGAGTCAGTGCGTCAGGCAGAGGGTATTTCGGGATTTAGCTGCTGTTTTGACTTGGATTTGATGCTTAAATTGTTTTATGAAGTTAAAATCCGAATTTTATCTTAATTATATGTTTATCCTTGCCAAAACAATAGATAATTTCAAATCTTTTAAATATTGATTGTTTATGTGATAAATATGGATTATTTAAAGTTATTTGGTAATTATCTAATGACTAAAATAAGATTAGGTCAAATATAGTTAATTATGAAATTAATTGTTTAATTTGAATTATTTGTTGTTTGATCCCTAATGTTTTGAAATGTTTCAAAACTTGCCCTCAAGTTTTTGGAATTTAAAATTTTGATTAAAAGTTTAATTTTGAAATGTTAAATTCTAAAACCCTAGTAATTTGAAAAGTTCAAATTACACCCTTATGGTTTTATTAATTAATTAAAGTGTATAATTAAAAGTAATTTAATAAACCCATAAAGTTTTGGTTTACATTTAATTAAATTAAAAGTATAATTTACTAAGATAAACCACCTAGTATTTTAAAAGTGTAATATACACTCTATACTATATATAACATTAAAAGTCTAATATTATATATGTATGAGTAAAAAGTCAGTCTTACCATTAGTAGGCCTCATTCACGAAGCTGGTCTATAAGGGGTGTTTAAGGAAATTGCCTATAAAATGGCGATTGAATGGGTATCCACTCTTACCCACCGCACTCTTGACTAGTGGAGGGTCGTTAGCCGAACGGGTAGGATAGGACAGAAACCTTCCATTATAAGTATAATGAAGTACAAAGTAAACTAAATGCTTATACAAATTCCCAAATCATAGTTACTTTAGGCAAAATGTGAAATTGTATGCTAACCCATGGAATTACACTTCGTACCCTTGTCAAATGTTAGTGGAGCGTGTGTGGTTAACCGGCACACTAATTTGGGGATGACATTGGTAGCGAAGGGTGACTCGATGTTTGTCATAGATCAATGGAGCGTGTGTGGCTAACCGGCGCATTGATTAGGTGATAGTAGCATTGGGTGCACCACGTGATTCGTATGGTTATTCACACCTTGTTTGTGATCCTCGGCATCCCAGTCACAAATAGTAGGGCATAAAAAAGATTAAACATGCCATTGAAAAGTTCAATGAATCTCAAAAGATCTAGGAGTTTCAATTCATTTAAAACTTAAACTTCTTTTTCGTTTTTCATGGTGGAAATTGGTAAATCGTCATTTACCTACCTTCAGATATTCTGCAACTAGATTACGGCATCCCTCTTCTAGGTTGTAGAGTATTGTGTTGGATCCTAGCTTGATGTTTCATTTGGGTGTTACATCAAGAATTCTAATCAACATAACTTGAATTTTCTCCTGTTTTATAGATGTCTGAATCTTACAATGGTCTTCCCAAATCCTTTGGAACAAGCTTTCCAAATGAAGATGACGTTCCGAGATACGATCAAGGAAATGAGAGTCACGCTTCACTTCCTCCACCTCCTCCAATTATTCTCCCTGACCCACAAGTTCAAAGGCTTGAAAAGTTCAAGCTCACTCAATCCCTTTTGGCGAGTAAACACGAAGATGGGAAACCTATGTGTGCACACGTCTTAGAGATGAAGTCACACATTGATAGGTTAAGCATGTTGGGTGTCGAGATTTCCAGCGAGTTGGCTGTTGACCGGGTTCTTCAGTCACTTCCTGAATCATATAGTGAGTTCGTTAGAGAGTACTATATGATGGACCACGACGTGACCCTAATTGATCTCACCTATTTGCTTATAGCTGCTGAATCAGCAATAATTTGGCGTGCTGGTCAAGCAAATTTGTCTAGTGAATCAAACTCCCAAACTTCAATGGACACTGGCAACATTGGAAGTCCAGAAAGAACTAAGTCTGTGATTGTCTGATGTGCTGTGCCAAAGGAGTCCATCTGCTTTTATTGCCAAGAGAAGGGGCATTGGAGACGAAGCTTCCCTAACTACCTGAAAGATCTAAGAGATGGGAGAGTCAGGACGTATGGCTCTACTTCAGGTAAAATCCATTATCTAACTTTTTTGAGTTCCTATTCTAGATTCTTAATACATGATGTGATAAGATTACATTTTGATGTTTTGTAGGATCGAAGAAAAGAGAGGAAGCTTGAGAAAAGAAGTGAGCTGAATCTAATCATGAAGAAACGGATTTCGATCGCATTACTTGAAGAATGGATTCTTGAGCTACTACTTGGAGTTAGAATAGATTGTTAAGAAATATGTAATAACATAGTTTTTCAATTGAATTACATTGTAAGGACAAATTTTTTACGCAATAAAATGAATTTTGATTTTATCTTATTTATTTATCCTTGCGATGGCATGTATGAAAAATTGATGTTTGAATGTTTCTATTATTAGCAATAATGGATTTGATTCTTAATTGTATTATTTGTGGAAGTGTCAAGAGTTTACCAAGTAAGGAGAGTTTCTCATCACCCAAGTGTCAATTGGACAGAAATTTGGAATCATGCAATGTGTATTGTATGATGAATGAAAAACTTTCACATTTGGGAAACTTAGACTAATTCTTTGACAAAGTGTCAATTGAAGGACTAGGAGATCAAGTACACTAGGTTGTGCGTTGATCAAGTCCACCACAAGAGTGACAAAGATATTCGTCATGATTTACTAAAGTTTAGTAAATATGATTATACTTATAAGATTAAGTGTAATTCTAAGTTGATAGAAAGAGTTTCAATGAATAGTAGAACGAATAAAGAAGAATCAAGTAGGCAGAAAGATAAAAGTTTCTCTTTTCTAAGAAGAAGGGAGAGTACCTTTTACTGTGTTTTATGATAAGTCTTAAAGATTAAGAACCGTGTCTCAATAGATCATCTAAGTGAGTCTTAGTGCAATTGCATGTCTAAGAAGAGGTATCAAGTATTGTAGAAATGGTTAAATCAATAAGTCAATCATACTTTGTTCCAATATCAAGTCTTAGAGTCAAGATTGTGACATTGAGTGAAAAGTCTTAAGTAGGTTTATAACACTCATCAAATGTGGAATTTGGAAAAGTTTTCTTATTCTTGCACATTTGAAATTGGTAAGTTGTGCCGTCTTGGATAAGACAAAGACCAACTGGGACTAATTGTGTGAAGTGTTTTGTCTTGATAAGAACTACACTAACTCTTGAATATTTGGTTTGTCAAGAAATGTTTCTTGACAGGAGAATCTTATATGTCAAAGAGTCAGTGGGAGTCTTAATGGTCTTGAAAGGTTTCAAGAACAAATCAAGAATAAACCCTATCATCACTAGCACACGACTTGAGGTTTACAACCTATCGTGTTGACATTATTTTGTTTTTTGTGTCGTTCCAATTGAGTTAATTGTGCATGTGAGTTCTATGAGTTCTCATTTGAATGCATAAAGACAAAGTAACTTGATCAATGGATAGTACATTGATATATAACGATAAGTTACTAAACTACTTGGAAGACATGGTGGGAACTCGTGTTACCATAAGGCAAGAAATCAAGATTAAGAAAGTTCAGTCCATATGAGTTTGGATTTGTCGCAAACCTTGGTTTTTGGCAAATTCACATGGATATTAACTCATATACCATAAAATCTAAGTGTCATAAGATTCCCTCCTTCATGAAAATGACTGTGAGGAAATGCTTTCACTAAGAGAGATTTTAAGAAGATAGCGATTGTGAAAATTGTATTCTTAAATTCGATTATGGTTACGGCATCCCTTTCCATAGTTCGAATTCTGAGATTTGGCAATTAGTTTGAACATTTGGAACTTAGTAACATAAGTTCTAAATTGTTTAAGCACACATATAAGCTATCTAAGGCAAAGGTGTATAAGTTTAAGAAGCTTAAATAAAGGCTTATCGAAGCATCTGGTATTAAAAAATATGAATTTCAGAAATTCAATAGGCATTGTTTTTCTGGAAGCTCATTTGTTTTCTGAATACATGCCAAAGCTAGTGGGAGCATAAGTGTTATGCTTATATGATAATAATCATCATGATAGTGGGAGCATAAGTGTTATGATTGTATGATTATTATGGCGAGTATTGCAAGTTAGCAATATTAATTATAGAAAAACAAAGATTCAATTTGCAAAGTTGCATGGGTTGAAAAATTGTTTTTGCTATAATGAAGGGAGAGAATATTATACTTCGTTTTAAAATCTAAAGCTTAGATTGAGAAGTTTTAATATTTTCAGTCAAAGGATACATTGTGTGTTCTTAAAATTCGATTATGATTACGGCATCCCTCTTCATAGTTCGAATTGTGAGAACATGACACATAAAATATTATGGCAAAAGATTGGTAAAGTATCATATCTTTATGTATGACATTATGCATCGTGTTCCATACGCTTCGGGTATAAGATCGTTGCAAATGCTATAACATTTACCATTCTAAAATTTTTCCAAATGTCTAGCGCATTAAGAGGGAAAAAGGACTAGAATTGGTTTTGACTAAAATAATTAAACAACTATCAAAGGATGATCCAAAGTTCGCTGAGGAATGGTCGCTTGTGAGTAGTTGGAAGTATGGTATTGGATGGACCATATCGACATTATTATGAATAGATAAGATTCTATTAAGAATGAGTTGTCATATGGCAAATGTGGAAATGTTTCCATATTGGGAGTTGGATATTGAGAGTCTATGCCTAGATTAGAAACTTTTATGCAAGAAGGATGTTCAAAGGAATGTACTTTGAATGTGAGACTTCACATCTATGGAATTGTCTTGTAACAATTTCTAAGAAGGTACTTTGTAATTTCATTAGCTAAGTCCTGGTGACTTTTATGCTATGATTTTGCAAAGGGATCGTTGCATAAAATGTTAGAATCTAGCATATTCTAGTAGTGGAAAGAACCTTGTGTTCTTACACTAATAATTATGATTAAGGAATTGTGAAATGAGCATCATTGGAAAAGTTTTCAGGTGATCTATTTCACAAATCATGGACCATAGGAAACAAAGTGTGCATGTTTAGAGCATGGGACAATTGTTGTTGTAATTCAAGTAATAAGTTGATTATCCCAAACATTAAATGATAAATAATGAGTAATCAATATGGTGGATAAATAGAAGGGTTTTATTTACTCTCACAAGTTTGGGGCCATATAGGATTAAGTATTGTTGTTATGTTTCAGTTTGCATGTTTTGACTTCCAGAATAACTAGGTTATTCAAACATCCACAGTCGGTCATACGTTGGGAGTAGGTATGAAGAAAGACTGTCATGAATCTGTCTGTAGATTGTCTGAAGTGTTTAGACATGGCACAAGGTTGCTGCAGAGTTCATGAGTGCTTTGATAAGATTAGAGCATTGGATTAAACCCACGCTCACTTGGATCACTTCATGGTTTTATCACGAGTGATTAGTGAGACGATAATATTGTATATTCTTGAAGCCGAGACGTGTGAGTTGTTATTTGTTGGTCAGTTACACATTGATAATAAGTAAACGCACCAGTAACTTGGTGTTATAAAACTTATTGTTGTGTGTGATTCGATCAGTAAATGCAAGCGAGCATTTGAGTCGAAGTTTATCCATTCCTTTTACCCAAAGTGGGATAAAAGCGATATTTGTGGGCCTCTCGATGATTTAGTGATGACACCTAAGCGCTTGGCCAAGCCGGGACTAAGTTGATGTGTTCAATTGTAGTCTGTTATCAATCGTCATGAATCGGAAGTCGGGAAACAGTATAGAGAGAATGATTGAAATTCATGTCTTTTGTCTATACGATATCTTGAGAATGGAGGAATATATAATCCCTTATCTAGAGGACACGCTATCTGATAAGATCAGAGTTGACAGCGGCTTTTGAAAGCTACGATTGCTGATCAGGTTCTAAAGTCATACGGAAAATAGTTATTAGACTTATCCAAGTGGGAGACTGTTGGATTAGTGTCTAAGTCCATAACTATTTTGGTATGTACTTGACCCGATTATGAGCATGGTCCTTTTGGGTTGCCTCCACCATAGCAATATGTAGGATGATTTAAGGAGAGAAAGGTTTAAATATGATTTATTAATATTTATGAGAATAATATATTAAAGGAGAAATCATATTGTTTAATTAATATTAGTCAATAATTAATTAAGAATTAATTTTGTGGCTAAAAGAGATTAATTAAATATACGGGACTGGACTGCAATTATTGGATAATTGAGTTATTGGGCTAAGGAATGCTAAAGGAATAATGGGTGAACGAAATTATGATGGAAGCCCATCATATTTTCGTCCATAGCCTTGTCGAGAAGGTTCCATGGACTGCTTAGAGTTTAAGTTGTCCATTAGGGTTTTGACTGAAACCCTAGCAGCCCACACTAGTATATAAAGGACCCCTTAGGCCCCAAAAACGTGGACAACTGATTCTCTAGGGTTTCTAGTCGTTTTTGGGCAGCCTCCTTTCTTCTCCTCTTCATCCAAGTTGTATATGGTGTTTGTGACTCCATTAGAGGTGCAGCACTTGAGGCACTAAGCTTTTGAAGCCAATCCAAGCAAGGAATTGATTGTTATTACTATATAACAATTAAAGGTAATTCTCTAAACCCTAATTCAGTTTATAATATGTTAGATCTAAGTTTATTAGTCTTGGATTCAAAGCATGTACAATAGAGAAACCTAGATCCAAGCATTAGGGTTTGTATGAGCACATAGGATTGTTCTTATGCCTAAAATCCATCATATATATATATATATATATATATATATATATATATATATATATATATATATGTATGTATGTATGTATGTATGTATGTATGTATGTATGTATGTATGTACGTATGTATGTGTGTACGTATGTATGTATGTGTGTGTGTCTTTGTTCTATATGGTTTTATTTCTTATGTAGTTAACTCATATGGTTTTATTTTTCTTCAACATTCAACTAAAATTACTATTATATCCCTTATTAACTTGTTTATTAATTGGTATTTTTTCTATTTTAAATTAATGTTTTAATTAGATAACCCACCGACCGAATTTGGGAACGACCTTATTATGGATCAGGTAAGAATAAACCTAGATAGTGAAGAGAGAAATGTGTTCGATTTTAATAGAGAATTTGGGAACGACTTGAAAGTCAAAGGTAGGTTTGTTCTTAACACTTCCAACAATGAACACATCAAGAACTCCGATGAATACCCATATCTAAAGTAGTCAACAATGAATTTGAAACAAAACAAACACACACTACACATATAATATTTTAGATTTGTAACCTGTTATGGAAACCATATGACACTTTTCAAGAATTAGAACAAATTTGATGCAACTTTCCAAGATCAGATGATCCTTGTTAGGAAGTAATGCGGATAACACACAAAACCAAAGCCCATAAAGACACAATATTTACATGGTTCAGTCAAGGTGACCTATGTCCATGGGCAGAAGGGGAATATGCTTTATTCACAGAGTTCTCAAACATAGGTTACAAGTAAAATTTAACAAAGTTTCGTCATATTCACTAAGGAAACAAAAGGCACTTACGAAATAACTAGCAAGCATCCCTATTTCTAGACTAGGGATCAAACCTAAAACCCTAATGGGCCAAGCCCACTAATATATAGATGCCTACGAAAGGTGTCAACCAATCACAATCCACCATGTAGGTGCTTATGTAACCTTTATCCTTGAGATACATCGCATTGACATCAACATCCACCAATGACACATTAGCTATTATTGCATGGCACACCTTGTCACTTAGTGACACCTCTGGTGCATGGCATATCTTCTAGGTGCCATTTAGTAGCATCTCGTGTCCCTTTGTGACACTTCTTGTGCATGGTACTTCTTCGATTATCTAGTCTTCTGTCAAATGCTTCATCCCAAAGAGTGTCGTCATATTCAAGGAGTGTCGTTGTATCCAATTGTGGCATCGCATCTAAGTATGTCACCTCATATGCATTATACATGTGTCACCTCCAATGCATGACACATTGTCGAGGTGTCATGATGTCACATCAATGTGACATTGATTGACACCTCCACACTTGGTGGCACCTCTTGTGCATTGAACATCTTCGAGGTGTCATTGATTTGCACCTCCTGTCACTTCGTGACACCTCCTATATATGACACTTCTTCAATGTGCCATTAACTAGAACCTCCAATGCATGTCACTTCCTTTGATACTCCAATCTTATGTCAGATGCTCCATCCCAAAGATTGTCATTATATTCGATGAGTGTCATCATATCCAAGTGGAAATGGGAGGACATTACTATGGATTTTATCACTAAGCTTCCCAGGACCGCAAGTGGGGTTGATGCGATTTGGGTCATCGTGTTTCGGTTGACCAAGAACGCCCAATTTATATCGATCTAGGAGAGTGGCTGAGAAACTATCTAATGGCTGCATCTTGACGTGAGGCCTCTGGTGCTCTACGTTGACCTTCCTATAGGTTAAGCATCTCTCCACGTACCAAGCTACGTCCCACTTCATGCAAGGCCACCAGTAATCGGGTCGAAGATCTCTGTACATCTTCGTCGCCCCAGGATGGATAGAGAACCTAGACTTGTGGGTCTCATCCAACAGTATATGCCATATTCCACCCCACTATAATACCCATACCTTCCCATGTAGGTTGAACAACCTACAACTGTCATAATCAAAAGAGGCCACTTGGCCTATAATCCGCTCGCACTTTCAGTGCTCCTCCTTTAGGCCATCGACCTGTGCCTCTCAGATATTCTCTAGCAATAGAGTAATGACTGTCATCCTCAGACAGATGTCTCGGATCGGAGCCACTGCCTCCTTGCAGCTCAGGGCGTCAGCCACTACGTTGGCCTTGCTCGGGTGGTAAAGGATCTCACAATCGTAATCATTCACCACATCTAACCACCGATACTGCATCATGTTCAGATTTGGTTGATCTATGAGGTACCTCAAACTATTATGATCCGTGTAAACGGTACAACCAACCCCATAGAGGTAGTGTCTCCAAATCTTGAAGGCGAATACCACAACCCCCAGCTCTAAATTGTGCGTCGGATAGTTAGCCTCGCGGGGTTTCAGCTGTCTCAAGGCATAAGCTATCACATGACCTCGCTACATTAACACTGCTTCCATGCCTGTAATCGAACCATCACAGTAGAATACGAAGTCATCTACTCCCTTTAGCAGAGTGAGAATCTGTGCCTCGCACAACCGCTGCCTGAGTGTCTTAAAGGTTGCCTACTGCTCAGGTCCCCAGCAAAAAACCACCAACTTCTTGGTCAGTCGTGTCAATGGAACTGCAATCTTGGAGAATTCCTTAATAAATCTCCTATAATACCCTGCCAAACCTAGGAAACTCCAAATCTCAGTTGGGGACCTCGGAATGTCCCACTGCATCACAACCTCTATCTTGGCCGGATCGACCATAATACCCTTCTCGTTGATGAGATACCCAAGGAATTGCACCTCGTGCAACCAGAACTCACACTTGTATAACATCGCAAAAAGTCTCTCCCTCCTCAGTGTCTCCAGCACCTTTCTTGGTTCTCCTCATGGTGCTCCTAAGTCTTGGAGTAAACCAAGATGTCATCAATGAATACTATTATAGACCGATCCAACATCGGTCTACACACGCGGTTCATGATGTGTATGAACGCGGTTGGAGCATTGGTGAGCCCAAACGACACCACCATAAACTCATAATGACCATAGCGAGTCCTAAAAGCGGTTTTCTTCACATCATCATCCTTGACTCGTATCTGGTAATACCCTGACCGTAAATCAATCTTAGAGAACCAAGATGCTCCTTGAAGCTGGTCAAACAAATCATCCATCCTCGGAAGTGGGTAACAGTTCTTCACCGTTACCTTGTTCAGCTCCCGGTAGTCTATGCGCATGCGATGTGACCCGTTCTTCTTCTTCACAAACAATATCGGGGAACCCATGGTGAACTGCTCAGCCTGATATAACCCTTGGGTAGCAGCTCTTGCAGTTGCGTAGACAACTCCTACATCTCGGGAGGAGCCAACTGATATGGTGCCTTGGCTATCGGAGTCGTGACAGGGACCAGGTCAATTCTAAACTCAACTTATCTCTCCGGAGGTATCCCAAGTAAATACTTCGGGAATACATCTGGGTACTCTCGCACTATCGGTACATCATCAACTGTCGCCTTACCCTTATCCTGGGTATCCATGACATAGGTGACGTACCCTGCGCAACCGTGCTGAAGGTGGCGCCTCACCCTCACTGCTGAATAGAGAACCGGTCCGCGTTGTGGCCTCTTACCCTAGATCACTAAGCCTCCCCCACTAGGAGTACAGACCCTTACTAGTTGCTGCTCACAATAATTCACTGCCCTATTGGGGCTCAACCATTTCATGCCCACTATAACCTTATTCCCAGGAAATGGAATAAGAACTAGGTCTACTAAAAACTGTTGATCGAATAGTGTTAGCATACATCCTCTATAAACCCTCGTGACACTGACAGTTCTGTCATCTGCTATCTCCACATCCAATGGACAACCCAAATCCCCTGGATTTCCTACAAATTGCTTGCTGAGTGTGTGCGACATAAAAGATCGGGTGGCACCCGAGTCAAACAATACCAATGCTGATATACCATTCACTAGGAACGATCCTATAATTGTAACACACCAAATCAGGTACTACCTTGTAACCCTTGAAGTATTTAAATATATCATAAGAAGCCCTTAAGCACACTGGGCGTACTACCTTGTAACCCTTGAAGTATTTAAATATGTCATAAGAAGCCCTTAAGCACACTGTTACCTTGTTCAACCTCTGGTGGGTCTTCTGCTGTGGCGGAGATCTGCTAGTCACAATCAGAGAGATGCGTTAGAGCCGGGAGCGCGCTCCGACGGTCAAGTTAGATCAACTAGAAGATATGAGATGGTCCTCCATAACTGGAGAGAACCATCTTGGTGCTGGTGGTGGTGTATGGTGGCTGATGGCGGCGGGTGGCGGCTGAGCCACCCGGCCGAAGTATAGTGGCGGCTGAGCCATGAGGGAATCTCCCTCTCCATGGAGGAGGTATTGTTCATTATATAGGGGATAATTAGGTCAATGGGAATTAGGTCAGGCCTTGGGCCAGCCAAATTCAGACCCAACTAGCAAGGAGTTGGGTGAGGCCGCCCGGAGGCGCCGGGCGGGACTGGTGGATGCGCCCCATGCAAGGCTGGCGGACGCGCACCAGGAAAGACTATCAAGGGAGCGCCAGGAAAAGGAGCACCGGGAAAGGCTGGCAAAAGAGTCCCCAACATGGCTGGCAAGGGAGCACCAGGCAAGGCTGGCAAGGGGATGCCGGTCAAGGCTGGCAGGAGCACGCCAGGCCAGGCTGATGCTCTAGAGTGGTCTAGGCCATACTAATGGACCATATATCATCATTGGGCGTACATGCTGGATGTCCAAACCCTAATTTTCGGACTTGAGACCTATATAATCACCCTTAACTCATTTGAGCCTCACCCTAAACAACCTCCTTCACCTTCAAATGTCTCTCAAAACCCTAATACCATTTGTGAGTGCATTTTGAGTTTTAAGAGTGCATATGTGGTCCTTATAGTGTTTATTCAAGAAGGAGAAGTTGTCAAGGAAGCTTGGAGTGTCATTTGGCTTCAAGAATCTGTATATAGTCGACCTTGAGAAGCTTCTGGAGGTATAAAGCTTGGACATTTCCACCTTAATCACTAGATCTAGCTAGGATTTTCTAGTTTGGTCCCCTTTGTTGAATTTGGACCTTCTCTTGTGAGTTGAGCAACTCCAGAGGATGTAAATGTTAGATCTGAGGTCCCTTGGTCAGTTTGCAACATAAAAATGGAGTCTTGGTGGGTGTTTTGACCTCATGCATGGGTTAAGAACCTTAGAAAGGTCTTAATGGGGTGTTGGGAACATATGAAACATGCAAAGGCATAAAGTTTCCAAATTTATGCCCTAGGTCATCTTAATAAGCTTAGATTTGACTTTTGGACGTAAAGGAATCGAGTATTAAGCACTTAATGTAGAAAGTGCTTAATCTGTTAGTACGTTGGACGTAACATAGCGTACGTTGCGCGTACCAAGGTGGTATGCTAAGCATACACACCATGGATGAGCTTCGATCTGTTTGGACCTTTGAGTTGTTGGGCATCATTTGGTTATCGGACCTTGTTGCATTTTGGGAATAGTGGTCCGTTTTATCTGTTTTGGGCCATTGATGTTATGGTAGGGCCTTATTGGGCCAAGAGGCCCATTAATGATTTTTGGACATGGAATTTGGGCCTATTATCAAAGAAAGGATATTTGGGCCTTCATGGAAGGACTTGGGTTTTGGGTTTCCCTTTGATTATGTGATGTCCTAACATGGGTTAACACTATTATTCAACACGGGAGGTTACGGACAGTTAGGAGAGCGGTTTCAGATTCTTCGGGTAGAGGTGAGTTTTCTCACCATACCTATGGGTCTAAGGCACCAAGTCTGGCCCATTATGTGATTATGGTATATGTGTTAGTCATTTCTGTGATTTGGTATGATATGTGATTGTGTGTTATTGCATGAAAGACCCCGAGGGAGCCCGTTGCAGTTGGATGTAAGACCATGTGGAGTAGTTCATGGCATTCCAAGGTAAAGACCAAGTGGGTTAGCCCATGGCATGTTGTATGTAAGACCATGTAGGGTAGCCCGTGGCAATCCTAGGTAAAGACCATGTGGGGTAGCTTATGATATGAAGGTGTAAGACCCTGGGGGGAGCCCATGACATCCTTACAGGTTTTATCTATGCATGACTTATGTGTTATAGGTAGCTTTATAGCAAACAGGATATGTGATATGTGTATTGTGTGTGTGGTATGCTCTGGGAAACTCACTAAGCATTTTGCTTACAGGTTGTGGATTTGTTTCAGGTACTTCAAATCCCAAGGGCAAAGTCAAGGCGTGATGACGTGGCATGAACTCTTTCCCATGCGTTTTTATGGACACTCTGATGTTTGGAATAAAAGCTGTATCTGACATGTGTTTTGAAAACAATTATGATTGGATTTCTTAAATTATGGAAATGTATTTGACTATTCAAAAATGAAAATTTTCTTTGAAAAATTGATTCGTTACAAGTTGGTATCAGAGTCTTGCTTTGAGGGATCCGGGCACACTCTCGGGTGTATCAGGACTCAAACTAAGGAAATGGTAAAATTGTTTTCAAAAATAACATAAAAGGTTTTTGAAAGAAAGGAAAAGATGAGAGTGCAATGCGCGTGATCAGCCGAGCCAAGTAAGTAGTTCCCTAATATGTTAGCCATGTTATACTGATATTTGAGGTTTATTGATCATATGGAACTTGCTATGTGTATGTTTTTAAATTTGTATACGGTTAGGAGCTTATAGCCTCAGAATGATTGTTTTGGCCTTATTTCTTGTTCCTTGTTTGATTGCGGTCCTAGGGTAGAATCTTTTATTCGAAAGTCTATTTGATCCTTTTTTGTGTACAATTTGCAAGCATAAAGGCAACCTGTTATGATTGGGCAGGTTGTTATGAGTAGAGCAATTCGTAGGACAACCTGAGATTTGATGTATGGGGTAGTTGTGGGATATGGGTTAGTTTTGGGACGAATTGAAGTTATCAGTTAGAGAATTGGGGAAAGGTACAAATAGGTGTGGAAGGTAGTATTGGGCCCGTACTACTGAAAGCACATGACCAGTACCCGAACCAATGTTAGATCTAACGACTTCAAAGAGGAATGGTGTGGGTAGATCCCTTATATGGAAATCCTGATCATTGTGATTTATGACATTTCAGTTCAGCATGGTGGTGACACGATTTGGAGCAAGGGGTCCCGGGGCAGGATTAGGAGACACTATCGATGTCATTGATAAGAGGTTGCGCGAGCTTATCACAACTGAGCTTACCAGGGGAATCCCTGACACTACCCCAGTCATCCTTGGGACGTTCAAGGAGCGTATGATGAAGATTATGGAGGAGAGACTCAGGGAATTCAGGGCTGAGATTGTTGAGGGTCAGGTTGGGGCTCGAACTCCCTCATTCCGAGAGTTCAACGCGTTCGGGGCGTCGGAGTTTTTTGGGGTCAGGGGCCCCATTGTTAGCCGATGCTGAGTGGTGGATATCAAAAACGCCAAGCGCACGAGTTCTTGCCCGGATACGGAAAAGGTTGGATTTGCTTCTTGCATGCTGAGAGATAGGGCCCGGGATTGGTGGGGCAAGGTTACTAGCCAGGTAGGAGAAGCCAGGGTGGCTGAGATGACGTGGGCCAAGTTTGTCCGACGATTTGATTTGGATTTTTCACTAACCATTGAGGTGCAGAGGATGGTGAGGGAGTTCCAAGAACTCCAGTAGACCACCGAGACTATGGCGGAGATCACTGCCAAGTTTCCTGAGCGAGCTTTGTTGATTCCTCAGTATACTACTGACGAGGATATGCGTAGGATGAGATATCATTCCATGCTGAGGGATGATATCCGGGAGTTTGTGAGCTTTACCGGGTGCAAAACCCTTAATGAGATGGTGGAGAAGGCCCGAGAACGGGAGATGGAGTTAGACTTCCACACCAAGCGGAAGACGGAGCAGGCACATGTAGTAGTGGGTCAGGCTAAGAAGCCTAAGATTTCAGACACTTCCAGCAGGGCCGGGGACGGTGTGCCAGGTGCAGGAGATTTCACAGTGGGGCTTGTCGGACAGCAGGGGTAGCAGGATGTTACTCTTGTGGTCATTAGGGCCACTAGAGCAAAGATTGCCCCAAGAAGGGCTTGATATGTTTCCACTGCAACCAGACTGGCCATAAAAAGGCCAATTATCCAAGGTTGCAGGGAGGGGGAGGAGCAGTGGTGGTGCCTGCACCTGCCATATTGAGGATCAACGATGGCCGCCCTGTTAAGGCGAAAGCTCCGGCGGTGAAGCGCCATGCATTTCAGCTGACTACCAAGGAGGGTCGAGCAGCACCGGACTTCGTGACTGGTACGTGTCTCATATTCTATGTTCTTATTATTTGTATGACTTATGATTACTTTATGCTTGTATAGGGACCTTTTTGGTCAATGGTGTGTCTGCTCATGTTTTGTTTGATTCGGGTGCTACCCGATCCTTCATGTCGCTTGTGCTTAGCAAGAGGTTCCAGGATGCGCCAGAAACTTTGGTTTCCCCGCTCGAGGTAGAGATTACAGATGACCGAACTGTGAGTGTTGCGAGGGTGTATCAGGGTTGCGTCCTGAATGTGTTGGGCGAGAGGTTTTGCGTAGATCTGGTCCCGATACCATTGTGAGGGTTGAAAGTGATCTTCGGGATGGACTGGTTAGAGGCCAACGCGGCCATGATTGATTGCGAGCGCCAGCTAGTTAGGGTTCGAACCCCAATTGGTGGAGAACTGGTTATTCATGGTGAGAGAGCCTCAGAGGGGCCAACTCTCTATTCGGCTACGAGGGCTAGGAGGTTTCTGCAGCAGGGTTGTACGAGATTTCTAGCTTATATCTTGGATACGAGGGTAGAGACCACGCCAGGTGTGGGCAGTGTACCAGTTGTGTAGGAATTTCAGGATATTTTCCCCTGAGAGTTACCGGGAGTGCCTCCGGAGAGGCAGGTGGAGTTTCGCAACAACTTGGTGCCTGGTTTCGTTTCGATAGCAAAGGCACCATATTGGTTGGCACCAACTAAGATGCAAGAGTTATCTACGCAGCTTCAGGAGCTGCTAGACCGAGGGTTCATACGACCAAGCAGTTCCATGTGGGGAGCATCAATCCTTTTTGTGAAAAAGAAAGATCGATCACACAGGATGTGCATCGATTATAAAGATTTAAACAAACTGACGGTGAAGAACCGTTATCCGTTGCCACGGATCAATGATTTGTTTGATCATTTGTAGGGTGCGTCTTGGTTTTCCAATATTGATCTTCGATCTGGATCCCATTAGATGAGGATTTGGGATGAGGATATACCGAAGACAGCTTTCAGGACTCGGTATGTGATTATGAGTTTGTGGTGATGCCGTTTGGGCTCACCAATGCCCCAACAACATTCATAGATCTCATGAACAGGGTGTGTCGACCGATGTTGGATCAGTCGACGATCATTTCTATTGATGATATACTGGTCTATTCTAAGACCATGGAGCAGCATTTGAGGGACGTACTTGAGACCCTGAGGGCGGAGAAGCTTTATGCAAAGTTCTCCAAGTGTGATTTTTGGTTGTAGGAGGTATACTTTTTGGGGCATATCATCAATCAGGAGGGCATTTCGGTCGATCCAGCCAAGGTCGAGGCTGTGATACGGTGGGAAGTACCAAAAAACGCATCAGAAATTCGTAGCTTCTTGGGTTTAGCGGGCTATTATCAGAGATTTATCCAGGATTTCTCCAAAATTGTTGTGCCATTGACCCGCTTAACCAAGAAGAATGTGACCATTCGGTGGGGGACATATCAGCAGATGACTTTTGAGACCCTAAGGCGGAGGTTATGTGAGGTTCCGATCCTAGTGCTACCCGATGGGTTAGATGATTTGGTGGTGTATTGTGACGCATCGATTTCAGGGTTGGATGCGATACTTATGTAGATGGGTCACGTGATAGCTTACGCCTCGAGGCAGTTAAAGCCTCACGAGGCAAATTACCCCACTCACGACCTGGAACTGAGGGGCAGTGGTGTTTGCTCTCAAGATTTGGAGGCACTATTTGTATGGTGTGAGGTGCACCATTTATACCGATCACAAGAGTTTGAAGTATTTGATGGATCATCAGAACCTAAATGGAAGGCCAACATGGTGGTCGATGCTTTGAGCCGCAAGACGGCAGGGTCCCCGATTAGGAACATTTGTATGAGGATGTCAGTGATCCTCCTTTGTTGGATATGATCAAATATGCCTAGGTTGTGGGAGTGAAGAAAGAGAAGTGGAAGATAGAGAAAATCCGGGGACAGTATCCTTTGTTTGTTAAGGATAGTCATGGCCTCTTGACACAGTGTGGTTGGGGTGGTGACTGGGGGAGTGAGACAGAGGATATTAGAGGAGGCATATAAGTCTAAGTTCTCTATACATCCAAGGGCTATGAAAATGTATAGGGACTTGAGACCGAGTTATTGGTGGCCCTGCATGAAGCAGGAGATCGCCTCGTTCATGGAGCGGTGCTTGACCTGTAGGAAGGTCAAGGCCGAGCATCAGCGGCCTCGTGACAGGGTACAACCACTACCCATTCCCATGTGGAAGTGGGAAGAGATCCTTATGGACTTCGTCACAAAGTTACCGAGGACGGCTAGGGGCGTGGGCGCCATATGGGTGATCGTAGACAGACTGACGAAGAGTGCCCACTTCATTCCGATTTCTGAGAGTATATTCGTGGAGAAGTTGATAGATATTTATGTACGAGAGGTGGTGGCTAGGCACGGGGTGCCAATGTCGGTAGTCTCTGACAGGGATGTCCGGTTTACATCCAGGTTCTGGAAGAAGTTCCAGAAGAAACGGGTAACTCAGCTACATTTTAGTACGCCGTATCACCCCCAGACTGATGGCTAGAGTGAGAGGACGATCCGAATGCTGGAGGACATGCTTCGAGCATGAGTGTTGGATTTTGGAGGTAGTTGGGACATGTACCTCCCACTGGCAGAGTTTTCGTACAATGATAGTTACCATACCAGTATTGACCGAGCTCCATTCGAGATTTTATATGGTCGGAGGTGCCGGACCCCGATTTGTTGGGAAGAGGTTATGCATCGGGTCATGGGGAGCACTGAAGTAGTGCTCAAGACCACCAGGCTGATTCAGCAGGTGCACGACTGGACGCGGGTGGGCAAGGTGGCATATCGCTTGGATGAGTGGATCTGCCAGAGGATCTTAGCCAGATTCACAACACCTTCCACGTGTCTCAACTTTGGAAGTGTGTCACTGACGAGTCCGCAGTCATTTCATTGGATGACATTCAGTTGGATGAGGGTCTGATCTACATCGAGAGGTCGGTCGCCATCTTAGATAGGAAGACGAAGGGTCTTCGGAACAAGGAGGTGAAGCTGGTAGAGTTGCAATGGCAGCACTGTAGTGGCTCTGAGTGGACTTGAGTGCCGGAGGAGGAGATGCGGGAGCATCATCCCAATCTATTCGCAACTACGGACTTTGAGGATGAAGTCTAGTTCAAGTGGGGGAGAGTTGTAACACTCCAAATCAGGTACTACCTTGTAACCCTTGAAGTATTTCAATATGTCATAAGAAGCCCTTAAGTATGTTGGCATACTTATGAGTACGCTTAGTGTACTTGGCAAAAAGGATCGCGAAGGGGCAGTAAGTACGTTGGGCGTACCAGAAGTATGATGGCCATACATGTCGGATGTCCAAACCCTAATTTTCGGACTTGTGACCTATATAAACACCCTTAACTCATTTGATCCTCACCTTAAACAACCTCCTTCACCTTCAAACGTCTCTGAAAATCCTAATACCATTTGTGAGTGCATTTCGAGCTTTAAGAGTGCATTTATGGTCCTTATAGTGTTCATTCAAGAAAGGTAAATTATCAGGGAACCTTGGAGTGTCATTTGGCTTAAAGAATCTGCATATAGTCGACCTTGAGAAGCTTCTGGAGGTATAAAGCTTGGACCTTTCCACCTTAATCACTAGATCTAGCTAGGGTTTTCTAGTTTGGTCCCCCTTGTTGACTTTGGACCTTCTCTTGTGAGTTTAGCAACTCCAGAGGATGGAAATGTTAGATCTGAGGTCCCTTGGTCTGTTTGCAACATAAAAATGGAGTCTTAGTGGTTGTTTTGACCTCATGCATGGGTTATGAACCTTAGAAAGGTCTTAATGGGGGTGTTAGGAACATATGAGACATGAAAAGGCATAAAGTTGCCAACTTTATGCCCTAGGTCGTTTAATAAGCTTAGATCTGACTTTTGGACGTAAGGGAATCGAGTATTAAGCACTTAATGGAGAAAGTGCTTAATTTGTTAGTACGTTGGGCGTAACCTAGCGTACGCAGCTCGTAAGTCCTAGAGACTCAGTACGTTGTGCGTACCAACGTGGTACGCTAAGCGTACGCACCACAACTAGGCTTGGATCTGTTTGGGCCTTTAAGCTGTTGGGCCTCATTTGGTTATCGGACCTTGTTGCATTTGGGGAATAATTGACCATTTTATATGTTTTGTGCCATTGATGTTATGGTAGGGCCTTATTGGTCCAAGAGGCCCATTAATGATTTTTGGACATGGACTTTGGGCCTATTATCAAAGAAAGGATATTTGGGCCTTCATGGAAGGACTTGGGGTTTGGGTTTCCCTTTGATTATGTGATGTCCTAACATGGGTTAATACTATTATTTAGCACGGGAAGTTACAGACAGTTAGGAGAGCGGTTTCAGATTCTTCAAACGGAGGTGACTTGTCACCATATCCATGGGTCTAAGTCACCAAGGCCGGACCATTATGTGATTATGGTATATGTGTTAGTCAATTTTGTGATTTGGTATGCTATGTGATTGTGTGTTATTGCATGAAAGACCGCGGGGGAGCCCGTGGCAATTGGATGTAAGACCATGTAGGATAGCCCATGGCATTCCCGGGTAAACACCATGTGGGGTAGCCCATGGCACATTGGATGTAAGACCATGTAGGGTAGCCCGTGGCATTCCTACGTAATGACCATGTGGGGTAGCCCATGGCACGAAGGTGTAAGACCCTTGGGGGAGCCCATGACATCCTCACAGGTTTTATCTATGCATGACTTATGTGTTACAGGTAGCTTTATAACTAACTGGATATGTGATATGTGTATTGTGTGTGTGGTATGCTCTGGGAAACTCACTAAGCATTTTGCTTACAGGTTGTGGATTTGTTTCAGGTACTTCAGATCCCAAGGGCAAAGTCAAGGCGTGATGACGTGGCATGAACTCTTTCCCACGCGTTTATATGGACACTCTGATGTTTAGGATAAAAGTTGTATCTGACATGTGTTTTAAAAACAATTATGATTGGATTTCTTAAATTATGTAAATGTATTTGACTATTCAAAAATGAGATTTTTCTTTGAAAAAATGGATTGTTACAGTAATAAAACACATAAAACATCTGCGACAATCAAGATAAATAAAGAGATAAGGAGAGAATACAAACCATTCACAACATCGAGAGCCGCACATGCCTCCTCAACAGTCAGCTGAAAAGCTCTGATCCTCACTGTGGGCGCCTCAGCTCGGCCCTGACGGCCATCTGTAATCCTCAATGTGGTAGGAGCAGGTGTCGCCACCTGTCCTGCTGCAGCTAAACTCGGGCACTAGGACCGCTCGTGTCCCCTCTAATTGCACTGAAAGCAAATCAGATATGATCTTGTCATAGTGGTAGCAACTGTATAATCCCTGTTCATATGACCAGTCCGGCTGCACTTGAAGCAGCCCGAACTCCCTACCTTGCACGCCCCCTCGTGCATCTTGTCGCATCTGCCACACCGGCTACGGCCCTGCTGGCTCCTCGATCTGTGATCTGACACCTTGGGGTTCTTGCTCGCACTCACTATCTGCACCCCCTCGGGTTTCTTCTTCCTTTCCATCTCCAAATCTAGCTCCGTCTCCCGAAACAAGAAGGACCCTCTCCCTGTGGAACAAGAAGGGCCCTCTCCCTAAACTTGATAGTGATCTTAGTCACAGTCTCAGTGGTCTGTTGTAAATTATGTAACTCTCTCTCTCTCTCTCTCTCTCTCTCTCTATCTATCTATCTAGTTGTTGCACCTCAATCACAGGTGCGAACTCAACCTTCGTTAATAATTTTAAATACTACTACTGTTTCACAATTGAACTCACTCTTGAGCTTTAGGATACGTCGACTTGGATTGCTCAGATGGTTATTAGTGGTGTTTCACAATTAACCTCACACTTGAGTTTTAGGATAGATTGACGAGACTATTCAGACGGTATAGTTTATCTTTATTTATTTTTTTTTATTTTATTTATTTTTTATTTTTTAACTAAAAAAAGCTCTTAATTTACATAAAATGATTAGCATTGAAGTTTAAAGAATTGTCAAAACTAAAGTTAATTGCAAAAGCTTTAAGTTACTAGTTTAAAGATATAATTTATGACCTAGATAAATAATAAGGATATAACTGATGACCTAGATAAATAATAAGGATATTGTCTAAATCATTTAACAATGGATTTTTATTTAATTAAAATTTACTATTACAAATTATTATTATTTTTCTTTATTTATCAGTTTGATTCAGTTTATTTTATTTTATTTATTTATTTATAACAAAGAAATATTTGAATGCCCAATTTCATCGAGTCAACTAAAGATAACATAAAATGTGATCATCTATTCCATTACCATTACCATCTTTAATTATCCAATTGCATCCTACTAAACAAAATCAAATCCAAAGATAAATATCCAAATTGTTGATTCTTAAACCATTTAATAATCATTTTCAATATGCAAACCAAACAATTCTTATGGGTGTCATTGGATTTGTGTTTTATGATTATGTGTTTTCTTTTTTTTTTTTTTTTAAGTTTTCATTAACTAAGAAACAAACATATAAAAAGAGTTGTTCCATTGTAGGGCATGGATAATAAGTGATGATACATGTTCATTGTTTTAAAGGATCATTATCTTCTTCATTAATGAATTAGATAGATCTCCGGATGGACCTATGCCGGCCACAACACATGCTTTACATAATGATTAACAGCTTGGTTGTTGCCGGATGCTTGCATTAACTCCATAGACAGATTGGTAAGCATGTAAACCATATCATATGAATTTGCTGAATCGATTCTGTTTACGCTCGTTTGATATCACCCATATTTTTATCAATTCGTAAACGTCGAACAGGGTTTGAAAACCTTAATGCGAAATTTCAATACTATAAGTTTGATTCAACAAATTAAGAGAACACAGATTCAAATCTATACCAATCCAGTAATTTGAAGCAATAAAAAACAATATCAGATCTAACTCCAAGGAATATGTAGAGGGGAATAAGCAACTTATTGGTAGTTTTGGATGGCAGGATTAATCAATCAGAGGGGGGCCGCTGAGGAGGAGGAGGAGGAGGAGGCAGCTGCAGGGTCGATTTCATCCGACGACGTCTTAGCGCCGGCGTCCAGATCGAGGTCGTCAGGATCACGAGTAGGGTCGGACTTGTCCATGGAGGCTCGAGCCTTGTCGAGCCAAGGTTTAAAAGCCAACTCAATCGCCGCCCAACCAAAAGCTAGGGCTCCTAACACCACCACAACAGATTTCAAAGGTTTTGATTCTCCCTTTGCCATGTCGAATCGAATCTCCGATAATTCTTCTCTAAAACTAAAATCTCGATTGAAATAGAAACGATTTAGGGACCATATAACATCCAATTTTGGTTTCTTCTGCTAACTGACCAATAAAATTCAAGGCTTCCTTGGTAGATAAGATAACCTCTGCCTCAAATAAATTGGCCGTATTATAAACATTTATCTTCTACTAGTATAAAGAGAGCTTAGGGTTAGACTGGATTTATACGGTGCCAAAGCCTGAAAAGTTAAAAGTATATGATTTATTACATAAAATGTAAACTTTGTTTTTTTAGTTTTTGTGTCTATGAACTTGAAATGCGTTTTGTAGATTATCTTGTGTTGAATTTTGAATTTGTCAAACCATTCCTAGTATACTGTCAAATTAATAAAATTATCGATATATGATTCATTTGATATTTAGAAAGTATGATTATCAGTTAGTTATTTTTAGGGATGTCAAAAAATTTCGTGGGACTCCGATCCTCGTGGGGGCTCCGTCCCATATGGGTGCATTTGTTGAAAAAAATCGGGTACGGGGGCGGGAGCGGAAGCAATGTTAACCCCCGTTTTAATTTTGGGGGCGGCAGTGGGGGTTGGTAGTTCCGTCCCGAAACCCCCGTAAGGGGCCCCGTTAATAAATTGACATATATTAATTATATAAATATAATAAACAATAAAATGATTTTTACGTACAAAAATACAATAAAAAAAACATGTTTTTAAGTTGTTAATAACAGGTTAAATTATGTTATAAATATCTATTTGTTATCCAAAAAATTAGCTTTTTTAGCCCAAACAAGAACTTCTTTTAGCCCAAAAAAGGTAGTCCAAAATCAATCGGGGCGGAGGAATGAGGGCGGAGGCGGGGGTCAGAAGGGAATTCGGGGGCGGGGGCGGGAATGGAAAGGATGAAGATTTCGGAGGCGGAGGCGGGGGCAGGGAACAGAAAAATTTAGGGGGCGGGGGCAGAGAATGCAATCCCCATTCCGTTTGCCGCTTTGACATCCCTAATCATTTTCCTCCCATGTTTCTAACACAATGTATGAACTTGAATTGTGTTGCATGCTACTAAATTTAAGGGTTAAAACCACTTTTTTAAAACCTCTCTGACTTAATAACTCAAATACTCAATTTGATATGACTTGAGGTATGCTTATATATTACATAATTATTGATTAATTATTGTTATATATAAAACCTTATTTTATATTTAATTCTTATAAACCACTGACCATATCTGCCACCTGTCGCCTACCACCGCCGTCATCCAATGCCTTCCGTCGTCGAAATGTCAAGTAGACAAGGTTTTTCACTTCAGATCCACCTTTGAACTCAACTAATCTCAGACTCCATTGTCTAACGTCACCACCAACAACAACAACAGACAACTATGTTGTCACTCTTCTCCGATTTATTTTGTTCCATATCTTAAATGTCAAAATCTACCATAACTGCGACCACCAGATCGATGTTGTTCATCATCAACCAACAGATTTTTCGTCCTGTCGTCAATATGTGCAAACTCAAGTTCATATCTATGATTTCTGCCACCACCAATGTCCAGATCTGCATGCTCCAGTCTAGATCTATGATTTCTGTCACCTACTATCGCCGTCAATTTAGGGATGTCAAAACCCCCCGTGAGACCCCAATACCGTACATGACTATATATTTAAAATATTTGGGAACGGTGGCGGGATAGGGGTCGGGAGTCGGTATTTTCGTCTCGTACTCCTACATGAGATACGTTTGCACATTTATGTAAAAAATATATATTTAATATAAAATACATATGTAAGGCCTGAGATTTATAAGGTACAAATGTTGTATTAATTCAAGGATGGTAGCTTTATATGGTTTGGACTTAGGTGTAACAACAGCAAAAATTAGGTCAAAATTTAAAATTTTATAAAACCATAATTAAGTATACTAAGTGGTAGATATTGTAACAAGGTTTTCATACATATAAAGAACACTAAAATCCGAGTTATAACGAAGAAGTTATGACCATTCTAAGTTTCCCGACAAAAACCGGCAATACGAAGTTACGTAAAAACGCAAAGTTTCAACAAAACACTTTTTGACCTTAGGTGTCTAAATGAAAGTCATAGATATCGTCAAACCGTAACCATACATGAAAAGAACGCTCAAGTCGGACATCATTTGAAGTCAATTGGGTTAATATTCGCAAATGGGAGTCATAAATGATGAAATTGTAGAAATTCTAAAGAGATAAATGCGAAGGTGATAAATGCGAAGGTGATAAATGCGAAAGTGATAAATGCGAAGGGATGCGAAGGGTGTAAGAATGAAGATGCGAAGTATTTCACAGTAGAATGCGAATTGGGGAAGAAAACAGAAGATTTCAAATATTGTCCCTGAAGTTTCGCATTTTTGGAAATCAATACTCAACTTCGCAAATGGGAGTCATAAATGATGAAATTGTAGAAATTCTAAAGAGATAAATGCGAAGTGATAAATGCGAAGGTGATAAATGCGAAAGTGATAAATGCGAAGGGATGCGAAGGGTGTAAGAATGAAGATGCGAAGTATTTCACAGTAGAATGCGAATTGGGGAAGAAAACATAAGATTTCAAATATTGTCCCTGAAGTTTCGCATTTTTGGAAATCAATACTCAACTTCGCAAATGGGAGTCATAAATGATGAAATTGTAGAAATTCTAAAGAGATAAATGCGAAGGTGATAAATGCGAAGGTGATAAATGCGAAGGGATGCGAAGGGTGTAAGAATGAAAATGCGAAGTGCACGAACCCAGGGACACGTCCCATCCGACCCGCGTGCCAGCGACACGTCCCATCCGACCCGCGTGCCAGCGACACGTCCCATCCGACCCGCGTGCCAGCGACACGTCCCATCCGACCCGCGAACCCAGGAACCCGTCCCATCAGACTCGCGTACCAAGGCTGACCAGCCTCCCTATAAAAGGGCATGCGAAGGCTTCCGAAAAGGGGGCTCATTCTCTCTCATTTTTCTTGCGTATTTCCTCATTTTCCGTGCTCGTACTACCACGAAGCCCTGGTCACTTCGTGCAAGATCTGAAGGTCGATTTTCTCCCGAGAAATCCCGAGATTTCCGAGGAAAAATCCATTTCCCGAGACGAAACTCTACCGTTTTTCCATCTCGCTATCTTCAAGTTGTCAAGTGAGTTCATACCCCTTTTTAACACACTTTAAATACATCTTTAAATACTTTTACAACTCTTTTAGGGGGGGGGAATACAAGTAAACATACGGTTATTATCGTGCATTAGACTTATACGAGGAGTATAATGATCTTCGTTGTTAAAACATTTTATACATTCTAAAAACTTATGATTTCGGTTTATCAAATCATTGTGTGAAAGGCTAAACTTTGCATACAAAACTATCATGTTAATATATACTAAATTGAGAATCCATGAGACGCGCACATCTTCCAACTTTACTTTTCTTTATTAGAAAGTACTGCAGTAAGGCCTGTTTATAACCAGAATCTCCCGCGACGAGAACGTGTCAAATGTGTATAGATCTATACGGGAAGTCATGATCCCGCACCCTGACTGTTAGCTACAGTCCGTCTTTTGGGGTGACAGTTGTCATAGCAATGCGACGCCTGAAGAACGTCGTTACAGGCATATTATGTTTAGTATGGTTATAAAAACTCATCGGATATACAATTATTATGATATTAAGTTATGATGAACGAGTGGTTATTAAAACTATTCTTCATCCAACCGGTTCGATCTTCACGTAGTTTTATTATATATAAAACTATGACACATTTACGAGAAACGTGGTTTCTTACAATTTTCGGTCTTAGAGACTGGTATTATGTGCGAGGAAAAATAAAAGTGTTTCCTGCATACAAACAAAATAGGAAAAGAAGGGATTTTTCCGGTGCAATCATTTACAACTTATAAACATATATGGGATTTTCTGGAACTAATGCATTCATTTTCAACACCACAAATCACAACTCTTTACATGTTGAAGCACTACGTTTACTGGAAAACATACACCTATTTTGGAATGGCATCCAATTTTTCTAAACAACTTATGGACTCACCAACTTAATTGTTGACACTTTTTCTTTGAAATAACTTGTATTCTCAGGAAATCGCTAAGCAGGTTGGGATTCAACTTTTGGGATTAACGCGCTGGCATTAATTACTTCATTCTAATTGAAGTTTATGTACCTTTATTTTTAACATGTAATGAATACAACTATGTAAACATTTAGCAACTTATTATATATGGTGGTGTGTACTTTCCTTTCTATGAACTGTTATGATATTGAACATGACGTCCTCCGCCCCCGAACGTTTCCGCCGTTCTGGTTTGGGGGTGTGACAGATTGGTATCAGAGCATTGTTTATAGTGAATTAAGTATATCAACCCATAAAAGATATACTAACTATAAATACATAAGGGATTAAAAATACTCTGACCAAGAGTCTATACTTTAAATAGTAAAATATTTAAGTAGGTATACGTGCTGCATTCATACTAAAATCAGTGTCACTAGGACAATACAAAAGAATTACGATTGTTGGACAACACAAGTGGGCTTAGAGACATATGGTCAAAACTGGGAAGATATAGCCTGATCGCCTATATTATCCGAGAGTTGACTAGCATGTGCCTAAGTTTAAGTGTGTGGTTGCAACAATGCTAAAACCTTACCAACCCTACCACAAAGAGAACAATAGAACCTAACAATAAATTTAAAAATACTATAGGTGTATTTTGGTGTTACTATGATTACTTTATACTTGAGAATTAAAACGGGATCTTCATTACTAAATTGATAGTTGCTAAGTGGATACACTAAGGCTGCATGTAATTAGGATGTTATAGACTTAGAATCTATGATAATTTTGCCTTACCCCTATTCTGTGTGAATTTGGAATTAAGGTTACTTATTCGAAGGTCTATCATATTTAGATTACACATAGCTGGTATGCACTTCACAAATAGCGATGTAACTGATGAAGGTTTTCTACATAATTATCTAGATAGTTTGTCTAATAATTTTCCACTTACCCTAAATTCTCGCATAGAAATCACAGTTGGACTCCATCCCCTTGACAACCAGTATCTTTCGAATGAAGTTATAGCTGGTTGGTTTGGAGAAGAACCATAGAACGATCATCCTATGGGATGACCACCGTGATGAAGGCTTTTCTTACGATGCTAAATCCGAACTAGAGTTTGAGAACCTACCCCGAGCAGCTCCCTTTCCAATTCCTAACCCTCGTCCGACTCTTCATGGCCCGACGCCTGATTCGGTGGAATGCTTGGAACCATAGAGCCAAGGACAAGATCAGCCTATGCTATTTAATGGCGACCGAAGTTTTTACGACTTGAGCAATGAGGACTTAGCAGATATAGTCTTGCCAATCTTGGTCCGCAGAGTGGCCCAAAATGAGATTCAAGGCAGGTCAGCCCAACATCAGATTGCCGAAGTTGTCACCGATGCGAGGATGCATACCCTCCACACCATTCATCTAGAAGATGCCCACGAGAGATCAGAGAGAAACCATGAAATCCTGTTGCAAACACTAGCTGGATCACGAGCCGAAGGCTAAGAGCTCCAAGTACGCCAGATGGTGTGCGAAAGACACCTACTTGACATGGAACGTCAATTGGTTGAACTAAGAGTTCACCAGAGGGATGACCGTCGCCGTAGTGGACGCTTTACTTTATTTCCCTTATAAAAAGAAATCGTGTTCTTCTGTTTATGCCCGATGTGGCATTTTCTATGAAATTATCTTGTTCCGTAAGTACTTTAGCTAGGTCTTTATGCTGTCAGGAACTATCTTCTATGGATATGATGTAAGACCTTTACAAGGTCATTTTCCCGAATCTTTAACATCGTGAATATCAAAAATATTGACAGCCGGCTAACTTTTGGCATCATTCCTCATACAAGTACTTTTATCTTACTTTCATTGGAGTCTATCTGAATCATACTTTAGTCAAGTCATTGGACTAAGGTAATTTATTTCAAGAGACACTTCCAAGTCTCTTTCAGTGGTTGGATCTCGTTATTCACCAACCCACGATACCTCAACTTGTACAACAAACGTCTTGAGAACATTCTACGAACTTACCTCTATTCATTACTAGGACTGCATCATAGGGATGTAGGTCAAACCTTCGCGAACATACTCTCATTCTGTACTAGGACTGCATCATAGAGATGTAGGTCAAACTTTTGAGAACATCGTGGTACTCTTAACATGAACAATCTAAGTACATCAGGGTCAACCAGAATCGCTTACAAATCTTTACCCTTTTATGTTACAGAATCATGTCGCCAAAGAAAAACGAACAACCCATCAACCAAGCACCAACCCTCCAGATCGATGCAACTACCGTTCAAGCTGCAGTCTCGGCTGCTGTGTCAGCTTTTCTGACCCACCTTCATGCTAACAATGCGAATGGTAGCGGGATTAGTAACAACAGTTCCAATCCAAGTAACAATCAAGTACCACAGCGAACGACAAGCTACCATGACACCCCAATTTCCAAGACAAAGAGAAATAAACGAAAGTTTTGGGATAGGATGAAGGACAAATCGCGTAAAGGGACGAACAAGAAACAACCACGAGTAACGACCTCCACAACTACGGTATCTATACCTCCTACTACCGTCCCTTCAGAAACACCAGTTGTCCCTAACCCAGCCCGAAAATATGCTGGAAACCTCCCAAATTGCATCAAATGTAATTATCACCACTTTGGACCTTGTCGGGGGAAGCAGTGCTCAAACTGCAACAAAAAGAGGCACACCAAACGTTACCGCAAGAGTCTATCAAAACCGATCAACAACCCGCCCAACGCCGATGGAAATCCGACTTGCCATCACTGTGGTGAGTATGGGCACTATAAAAGAGATTGCTCGAAAAAGGAAAGAACCTACGTTCCCATAACTCCTACCCGACGTTTCACTTCCACCACCAATATGGGTACTGTCCATATATGTCACCAATGCGGTGAAATTGGACACCTCCAGAAGGATTGCCCGATAACGCAGAACTCTGGCGCAGACGGGAAGATTCTCAGAATCACAGCTGCAGGAGAGCCTGCTCAAGAACCACGTTAATATAATTAAGGTGTTTCGTTGTAACAGACGTATAAACTATCTAGGACTAGTGCAACTAGAGTCTTACCTTTTGCGAGATCCTGTCAGTAAATGAATTCTCGTGCTGCGTATACTTGTCTTTTGTAGTATATCTTATTCGCAGCAATAGTCTAGTGGTAAACCTAAAGTACTGTAACTCTGTTCGTGGTTGCACGGTTGTGTTTTGTCTGTAAACGTCTTATGTTTAATTCTAATGTCTATAAAGTTTTTGTATGATTCCGACATTATCATACAATCAGATTCCATTTGATCGACGCGAAAACAACTTCACACGTACGTCCCTATCTTCTAGATCACTTTTCCAGGAGTACCTCTTAGTTATTGTTTCTCATCCTTTCCGAAGAAAAATTCAACAAACCGCCCCGAAGTACCACTCGTACAACACGTCAAGTTCAATCCAAAGACCCATACGGTTGATCTATTGTTGAAGAATGTATACATAAGGGTAGTATATAATCAAGGTTCTACAGGTTTAGAATTGATGATTCCACTCTAACTTCTTTTCCTCGTTGGGATGTGAGCTTAAAGAAGAATCATTTATTCGACTACCTTTTCAATCTTAATTATATACGACTCGTATACGCAAAACTGAAATTGATGAACCAGGTATGAGTTCTAAGATGAACTTCAAGATGGAGACTACTTAAGAAGACTACGAGTGATCATGCTGCCATGCGAGTAAACTTAGAAGCCCAATGCGTATCCTTTCTGTCGATTGGGACAAGAAAGTCAGATAGAACAAAAGTACCTACCATTTTTCCTTAGGTCATGAGCAATCATACTTTAGTTTAGATCTTCACGTCACCTAATCAACCACAAGGTTTTGACTTCATAATCAGTACGAATTGGTTTTGTTCTTATACAAGAGGAAAGGTCACTACCTATACCTCAAAACAACTTAAGACACAGGGAGCTAACTATACAACACATGATCTTGAGTCAGGAGCAATGATAATCGCTCTGAAGATCTGGAGGCACTACTTGTAGGGTACAAGGTGTATTAATTTCACAGTCCACAAAACACCCAACATATCATTTAGAAATACCACGCTTACAACAAGTCAAATCCAAGCTCAAAAACTAGCAGTGAATCCAACCATGAATTTCAAAACATAGCTGCCCTAATTCATCGAGTGAATATGCTAACAGTTAGAAGAACATAAGTAAATAAAACCAAAACCGCACGATCCCGATCGGTCGAAGTGATAGGTGGAGTAATGAAAGTCCGCTGAAATACACACATTAGGATCTAGATTCATAAAGGAACAAGAGGAACAAATGGACCATAAGCACTCACGCCTGCCTGCAAAAATTGGAGTCCCAGTCAAAATGCGAATTTCGGGACGAAATTCTCTCTAACGAGGGGATAATGTAACAACAGCAAAAATTAGGTCAAAATTTAAAATTTTATAAAACCATAATTAAGTATACTAAGTGGTAGATATTGTAACAAGGTTTTCATACATATAAAGAACACTAAAATCCGAGTTATAACGAAGAAGTTATGACCATTCTAAGTTTCCCGACAAAAACCGGCAATACGAAGTTACGTAAAAACGCAAAGTTTCAACAAAACACTTTTTGACCTTAGGTGTCTAAATGAAAGTCATAGATATCGTCAAACCGTAACCATACATGAAAAGAACGCTCAAGTCGGACATCATTTGAAGTCAATTGGGTTAATATTCGCAAATGGGAGTCATAAATGATGAAATTGTAGAAATTCTAAAGAGATAAATGCGAAGGTGATAAATGCGAAGGTGATAAATGCGAAAGTGATAAATGCGAAGGGATGCGAAGGGTGTAAGAATGAAGATGCGAAGTATTTCACAGTAGAATGCGAATTGGGGAAGAAAACAGAAGATTTCAAATATTGTCCCTGAAGTTTCGCATTTTTGGAAATCAATACTCAACTTCGCAAATGGGAGTCATAAATGATGAAATTGTAGAAATTCTAAAGAGATAAATGCGAAGTGATAAATGCGAAGGTGATAAATGCGAAAGTGATAAATGCGAAGGGATGCGAAGGGTGTAAGAATGAAGATGCGAAGTATTTCACAGTAGAATGCGAATTGGGGAAGAAAACATAAGATTTCAAATATTGTCCCTGAAGTTTCGCATTTTTGGAAATCAATACTCAACTTCGCAAATGGGAGTCATAAATGATGAAATTGTAGAAATTCTAAAGAGATAAATGCGAAGGTGATAAATGCGAAGGTGATAAATGCGAAGGGATGCGAAGGGTGTAAGAATGAAAATGCGAAGTGCACGAACCCAGGGACACGTCCCATCCGACCCGCGTGCCAGCGACACGTCCCATCCGACCCGCGTGCCAGCGACACGTCCCATCCGACCCGCGTGCCAGCGACACGTCCCATCCGACCCGCGAACCCAGGAACCCGTCCCATCAGACTCGCGTACCAAGGCTGACCAGCCTCCCTATAAAAGGGCATGCGAAGGCTTCCGAAAAGGGGGCTCATTCTCTCTCATTTTTCTTGCGTATTTCCTCATTTTCCGTGCTCGTACTACCACGAAGCCCTGGTCACTTCGTGCAAGATCTGAAGGTCGATTTTCTCCCGAGAAATCCCGAGATTTCCGAGGAAAAATCCATTTCCCGAGACGAAACTCTACCGTTTTTCCATCTCGCTATCTTCAAGTTGTCAAGTGAGTTCATACCCCTTTTTAACACACTTTAAATACATCTTTAAATACTTTTACAACTCTTTTAAGGGGGGGAATACAAGTAAACATACGGTTATTATCGTGCATTAGACTTATACGAGGAGTATAATGATCTTCGTTGTTAAAACATTTTATACATTCTAAAAACTTATGATTTCGGTTTATCAAATCATTGTGTGAAAGGCTAAACTTTGCATACAAAACTATCATGTTAATATATACTAAATTGAGAATCCATGAGACGCGCACATCTTCCAACTTTACTTTTCTTTATTAGAAAGTACTGCAGTAAGGCCTGTTTATAACCAGAATCTCCCGCGACGAGAACGTGTCAAATGTGTATAGATCTATACGGGAAGTCATGATCCCGCACCCTGACTGTTAGCTACAGTCCGTCTTTTGGGGTGACAGTTGTCATAGCAATGCGACGCCTGAAGAACGTCGTTACAGGCATATTATGTTTAGTATGGTTATAAAAACTCATCGGATATACAATTATTATGATATTAAGTTATGATGAACGAGTGGTTATTAAAACTATTCTTCATCCAACCGGTTCGATCTTCACGTAGTTTTATTATATATAAAACTATGACACATTTACGAGAAACGTGGTTTCTTACAATTTTCGGTCTTAGAGACTGGTATTATGTGCGAGGAAAAATAAAAGTGTTTCCTGCATACAAACAAAATAGGAAAAGAAGGGATTTTTCCGGTGCAATCATTTACAACTTATAAACATATATGGGATTTTCTGGAACTAATGCATTCATTTTCAACACCACAAATCACAACTCTTTACATGTTGAAGCACTACGTTTACTGGAAAACATACACCTATTTTGGAATGGCATCCAATTTTTCTAAACAACTTATGGACTCACCAACTTAATTGTTGACACTTTTTCTTTGAAATAACTTGTATTCTCAGGAAATCGCTAAGCAGGTTGGGATTCAACTTTTGGGATTAACGCGCTGGCATTAATTACTTCATTCTAATTGAAGTTTATGTACCTTTATTTTTAACATGTAATGAATACAACTATGTAAACATTTAGCAACTTATTATATATGGTGGTGTGTACTTTCCTTTCTATGAACTGTTATGATATTGAACATGACGTCCTCCGCCCCCGAACGTTTCCGCCGTTCTGGTTTGGGGGTGTGACATTAGGCCTTTGGGCTGATAAGGTACGTATGCGGGGCGTACCTTCCCATGTGTGCCCAACGTACTCAAGGATCAAGAACACGGAAGCCACGCGCGTAGGGTATGCGCAACGTACGCATGCAAGGTCCAAAAACCCTAACTTTTAGGGTTTTATCCCTATATAAAGGACATTATGGCCATGGACCAGCCTCCCTAACACCCTTAAACAGCCATCTCAGAAACCCTAGCCCACTTTTGTGTATCCTTACCATTTGAGAGCTTCTTTGTGTGATTTTGTTGTTCTAGAAGAAGAAGCGGTTGAAGAAAGAGCAAGGATTCAAACGGGAACTTGTAGATCCAGGGGGCTAGCACCATTTCTGACTCATTTGAGGTATCAAGCTTCAAACTTGATTAGTACATGATTAGATTTGATTTTAGGATGTCTAAGGTTACTTTTGGACTCCATTGTTGAGGCTTCTTGCTTCTTAATGATTTCAGACCATAATCTTGGTGGTTAAGCCACAACCATGCAGGTGTTAGTGGGTATTTAAGCTTATTAAAGGACCCCAAAACCATGTTTGACCCTCAACCATGCATGAAACACATAAAGTTCGTGACTTTATGTTGTAGAAGGTCTCAAAGGACCTGTATCTACATTTTGGACGTAAAGGCTTAATGGATTAAGTCATAGATGAAATCCCAAGGAAGCTGGCTAGTACGTTGGGCGTACTCCCTGGTACGTCGCGCGTACCGGGTCAACTCCCTGTATATGGTCAAGGCCAATGTACACCGAGAGTACGTGCCAGGTACGTCGCGCGTACGCATGCAGAATGGATTCCTTTGGGCTTTTGAGCCTTAGAGGGTTGGGCCTGACTCTTGGGCCTCATGGCCCACTGTAAAGCATAATTTTGGACCTGGGAATCTTGAATTAGAAGCCTTGGGCCATATTGGGCCATTGATATTATTTTGTTTGGGGATAAAAAACTTATTAGAAATTGTGAAAAGACCTAACTGAAGGGTTGGGCCTCAATTTCACGGCCAGAAAAGACCGATTTGTTTATGCTTTGTTTTATAAAATCAGAGTAATCCTTTGATTAAAAAAGTTGCGGAATTTGTTTCCAAAACAAAATATGATAAAATTTATCAAAACGTTTTTCAAAGAGAATGTTTTTTCATTAAATAATAGAACCTCGGGATGTCATGTTCTGATACAGACCAAAAGCATAAACAATATAAAATAGAACTTATAATCGTTATTTATAACTACTGATCTATAATCCAAAATCTCTCATCCAGTCCACCAACTTATACCCTTGTGTCATTACCTGTAATGCAAAGAAAACTGAGTGGGTCAGGCTTGGGAGCCTGGTGAGCATATAGGGTTTTCAACCCACAATAATACATTTATTATATTAAATTATCAAACAATCAACCCAAATACCCATCCCCATATCTACTTTATTTTCTCAAGGGTTTACCCTAAGAATCCATTATCATTCATTCATTCATTCCTAAGGATTTACCTAAGGAATTGGCACGAAGTCCATTGCTGCCAAAGTTTGTCTATCAGGTACTAAATCCATAGTTATCAGGCACTAACTCCATAGTCACCAAGGTTCACTCAACAATAGGCGTTAACTCCATAGTCACCAAGGTTTACTTAACAATAGGCGCTAACTCTATAGTCACCAAGGTTTATACAATAAGCGCTAACTCCATAGTCACCAAGGTTTACTTAACAATAGGTGCTAACTCTATAGTCACGAAGGTTTATACAATAGGCGCTAACTCCATAGTCACCAAGGTTTACTTAATAGTAGGCGCTAACTCCATAGTCACCAAGGTTTACTTAACTGTAGGCGCTAACTCCATAGTAACCACACACTCACTTGGTTAGACGATGCTCGGACAACACTACAGCTCTAAGAGTAGTATTCTTCGGTGAAATCAGGATATCTTCACACACCGGGTTTCTCGCGGACAAAGCTTCGACTCGGAAACTCTTTTCTTCTCGGGATCTTCGGGCTTCGGTACTTGCTTCAGGTCTCGGGGTTGATACCGGGGCTTCGGGGGTATTTCTTTGCACGTAAATCGATGTAATATGGGTGAGAGATGAGAGAATGAGCAACCAAACTCGGCTGGCCCTTCAAATCTATTTATAGAGCAAAACTGGGCCTTGCCATGTCGTGGAACCTTTTGCCACGTCGTGGGCTTGGTCGTCACTGCATGCGTCATCGCAAGTTGCATATGGGGGACTCCTGGAGGTGTTAGAAGACTTGCCACGTCGTGGTATCTGACAGTTTTGAGGTTTCGCGCCCCGAACTTCAGAAATTCATAACTTTCGCATACGAACTCCGTTTTCGACGTTCTTTATATCGACGCGAAGGTGAGATTATGCTCTACAACTCTCGTTTAGACTCCATTGGATAACTTTGACTTTATTTTTAATATATTATAAATATATTACTTATATATTATCTTTAGTAGGCCGGGACAGGAAAACTCCGTTTGAAATTCATAACTCCTTCATCTGAACTCCGTTTTCGTCTGTCTTTTTATCATTGGACTACTATTGAATAAATCTTCGACTCTCGTTTAGATCACTAAGGATAGATATCTATCTACCTTAAATTCACTATTTACGCCGCGCTGGGTCGTGCTGGGTCATGCCGTTTCTGTCGCGAAACTTCAACATGTCATAACTTCTTCGTTATAACTCGGATTTTGGCGTTCTTTATATGCACGAAAACCTTGTGACATATAATACAACTTGGTTAAGATTAATCCTTCTAAATTATCTTCCATCAAAAAGTCATTTTTGATGCTTATCGTCTCTAATTTAACTAGCCCGGATCTACGGACGTTACAGAAAATTGGGCCATTAGTGGGCCTTTAAGGAGTCTTGATTTAATGCACTAGAATGGGATCTTATGGATGTTCTTAAATTGGACTTAGGGGTAAAATGGTCCTTTTACCCCAAGTAGTGTTATAGATTCTGATTTAGTGTTGATATGGCCATGATAGCCGAAATTCATCGGAGCAACTGTTAGAGACCACTTTCTGCGAGTTTAGACACGCCGTACCATGTGGTGAGTTACTTTCCAGTAGCGGTGGGTCTATGGCCACAATACCGGCACACCAGTAGGAGTTGTATATTAGATGATTGTCTTTGTGATATTCATCTAGTTTGTTGCTACCTGTTATGTGCTAGTATGATATGATGATATGCGATAATGGTAGTAGGAGGGTGAAATAGTCCCCGGTTATCGGTCGATAGGACTGAAGGGGTAGATTAGTACCCAACTATGCTAGACAGATTATGATATATGCAATTTATGTGTTTATGCTATGTTTTATGTGGTAGGGGTAGGGGTGAAATATGCCGCGTAACCGGTTGAAATATACTAGAGGGTAGGTCGGGCACTCAAATATGCCTGACAGGGTAGGTCGAGCACCCAGATATGCGTGACAATATGTGATTATATAGTATGATAGGGGAACTTGTTAAGCTTTGTGCTTACGGTTTTCAGTTTTGTTTCAGGTACCTCTTCATCGAAGGGGAAGGAGTCGGCGGTAGCTGCACATTACACGCACGTCAGATTTCCTCATTATGTGATTCATGGGATTGTACTCTGACTTTTATTACTATTCGATGTTTTAACCTTGAGACATGTTTTGATGGTTTGTGGTTTGATATGTTATAAACAGTGTTTCCAGTAACCAGTCTTAAAAATTACTTAACTAAAATGAATTTTTCGGACTCGAAATTTGGGATGTTACAAGTTGGTATCAGAGCCTTGGTTTGAGGGATTCAGACACACCTTCGGGGATGCATGGACTCAAACCGAGGGTTTGAAAGATTTTCACCAGAAACTGTTTTCTAAAATTTAAAGTAAGGAAAGTTTTGAGAAAGAACAAGGTGTGTGATGTGCGCGACCGGCCAAGCTCAAGTAAGTTTCCCCAAGATACCCATACATTTTATGTTATATTATGATATGGTTATGAGAACTGCATGCTAGATTAGGGCTATGAATCTAGGGAGGATACATTTTATGCCTGCTATGTGTATGAGAACTGCATGCTAGAATAGAGCTAAGTATTTGGGTAGATGCCTGCTATGCCTTTTTGTATATGCTTATTGAGTTGCATGATAGCCCGGATAGGTTACATTTGGGACGGACTACTCCATGCATGAATGTTTCTTGCTTTGTGCTAATAGGAGTTCTAGCTTTCTTCAGTTAACTAGTAAACGAATACATTACATTACATATTACGAGGACTAAATAATTTTAGAAGGTTAGGTCTAGCCCTATTTCGCAGCTCTCTTTTGAGTCTAACCGTTGTAGGGTAGGACCCCTCATTCGAAGAATTATCTGGTTTTAGTAATATGTAATGGTATTTGCGTGTTAGTTGGGTGAAGGTAGCATGGACTTCTTATGTGGCTGATGGCAGAGAGTTGGTTGGAGAGTTACCATAGGGGTAAGCCTAGGATGAGATTAGCTAAGGATACAACAGTAGAAGAAAGGACTTGGTGAAGTCGAAGCAATCCTTGAGGAAAGTACGGATAGATGTGGAAGGTAGTATGGGCCCGTACTACTGAAAGCAGAGGATCCGTACTCGAGTCAAGGAGGGCTAAGGCAGAACTAGGGAACTTGTAGAATGTATAGGATCCCTGATGTATTGAATGACCTTGACATTATGTGTTTTGTTTCAGAATGGTGATGATTACGCGCCACGGAGGAGGATCAGGATCCGGTTCGGGATCAGGTTTCGAGCCAGTTAACGAGAGATTGTGTGATTTCATTGCTTCCGAGATCACTAGAGGCATCCTTGAGGCGACCCCGGTTATTTTTGGGTCGATCAATGAAGAGATCATAGAGCTGATGGAGGATCGCCTTAGGGCATTTCGAAGCGACAAGGCATCTAGCCAATCAGGACCGCACACATTGTCCTTCAAGGACTTCAGGGGGAGTGGTGCGCCAGATTTCCATGGGGCAAAGTCCGCACAATTGACTAGCTTCTGCCCTAAGGGGTCGAAGGTTCGATTTGCTATTGGATGTTTGAGGGATATGGCTAGGGATTGGTGGGAGTCAGTTGGTGACTCTTTGGGGGGCTCGACTATTAAGGATATGACCTTGCCGGACTTTGTGATCAGGTTTAGGGCGGAGTTTGTGCCGGTTGTGGAGCTTCAACAGCTGGCCAGAGAGTTCCTCGATATGAGGCTGACTACGGAGTCAGTGGCGAAGATTACCGCCAAATTTCGAGAGAGGGACTTATTAGTACCCCCAGTATGCAGGAGATGAGGATATGAGGAGGACCCGCTATCACGACATGTTGAGAGTTGATATCCGGGAGCATGTCAGTTTCTCAGCGTGTCCGACCCTGGATTCTATGATTGCCAGGGTGAGGGAGAGAGAGATTGATTTAGAGCACCTCTGGAAGAGGAAGGCGGAGGAGGGACAGATGACCGGGGTTTTGGGGAAGAAACCCAAGGGATTCGACGCTAAGTCGAAGGGCCTGCAAGGACGGAGCCACTGTGGGAAGTGCGGCAAGCCACATGAGGGGACATGTAGACTAGGGTCATCGGGTTGCTATAAGTGCGGCAAGACGGGGCACTTCAGCAAGGATTGTACCGCCCCTGTGCGCACTATTCAGACATCAGAGTTGCTGTGCTTCCACTGCAACCAGCGAGGCCATAAGAAGGCCAATTGTCCGAGATTGATAGCAGCAGCAGCACCAGTGGCGGCGCTAACTCCAGCAACCCTGCGGATTACTGATGGCCAATAGGGCAAGACTGAGGCTCTAGTGGTGAGAAGTCGAGCCTTCTAGATGACTACCGAGGAGGCACACGCCGCACCCGATGTGCTGACGGGTATGGTTTCTTCTCCTTAGCTTTTATTTTATGCTTATTATGATATTGATCTGCCATGTGTATATTTGTTTAGGAGCGTTCCATGTGAATGGTATCCCGATACAGGTGTTGTTCGATTCGGGTGCCAGTTGATCATTTGTTTTCTTTGCACTTAGCAAGAGGTTCCCTGAGTCTTCGGGCATGTTGGATTGCCCTTTAGAGGTTGAGATTGCTGACAATCGATTGGTACGAGCATCGGCGGTCTTCAGAGATTGTGTTTTGAGGTTATTCGAGGAACGCTACCAGGTAGACTTGGTTCCCATTCCGTTGCGTGGGAACAAGGTGATTATAGGTATGGATTAGTTTAGCCCCAATGGAGCAGTGATAGACTGCGCGCAACAGTTGATACGGATCAGGACCCCAAGTGGAGGAGAGTTGGTGATTCAGGGGGAGAGACCACAACAGGGGCCAACTTTATGTTCAGCAACGAGGGCTAGACGTTACCTACAGCAGGGTTGTGCTGGGTACGTCGCCTATGTTATGGATACCCGGGAGGTAGGTAAGGCGTCGGTGAGCGATGTACAGGTGGTGCGAGCGTACGCGGATGTATTTCCAGAGTAGCTTCCTGTGATACCTCCGGAGCGACAAGTGGAGTTCAAGATCGACCTAGTCCCAGGTGCGGCTCCAATAGCCAAGGCACCATATCGGTTGGCTCCTCCCGAGATGCAGGAGTAATCTACGCAGTTGGAGGAGCTGTTAGATAAGGGATTTATCAAGCTGAGTAGTTCGCCTTGGGGAGCCCGATCCTGTTTGTCAAGAAGAAGGACGGGTCGCATCGCATGTGCATAGATTACCGGGAGCTGAACAATGTAATGGTGAAGAATCGTTACCCACTCCCGAGGATAGATGACTTATTCGACCAGCTTCATGGGGCATCTTGGTTCTCCAAGATAGACTTGCGGTCAGGCTACCATCAGATGAGGGTCAGGGACGAGGATATACAGAAGACTGCTTTCCGGACTTGCTATGGTCACTACGAGTTCATGGTGATGCCCTTCGGGCTCACCAATGCTCCTGCCGCATTTATGGACCTCATGAACCGCGTATGCAGACCGATGCTGGATCGGTCTGTGATAATTTTTATTGATGATATCCTGGTCTACTCCAAGATGCAGGAGCAGCATGAGGAACATCTGTGAGAGGTTTTGGATACTCTGAGGAGGGAGAGCTTGTATGCCAAGTTCTCTAAGTGTGAGTTTTGGTTGCTCGAGGTGCAGTTTCTTGGGTGCCTTGTCAACCATAATGGTATTCTGGTCGACCCGGACAAAGTGGAGGTCGTGATGAGGTAGGAGGTTCCGAAGTCTCCATCTGAGATTCAGAGTTTCCTAGGATTAGTCGGCTACTATTGGAGATTCATCCAGAATTTCTCCAAGATAGTTGTACCCTTGACCCTGCTGACAAAGAAAGTCGTTGTATTTCGCTGGGGGCCGGAGCAACAGGCCGCATTCGAGACGCTGAGACAAAGATTATGGGGGGCGCCAATCTTAGCCCTACCAGAGGGCGTGGAGGATTTTGTTGTGTATTGCGATGCATCCATCTCTGGTTTGGGCGCAGTGTTGATGCAGAGGGGCATGTTATCGCCTACACTTCGAGGCAACTGAACCTCACAAGGAGAACTACCCTACGCACGATTTGGAGTTGGGGGCGGTTGTTTTCGCCCTCAAGATTTGGCGACACTAACTCTACGAGGTCCGTTGTACCATTTACATGAATCACAAGAGTATGGGGTACCTGATGGACCAGCCAAATCTGAACATGAGGCAACGTCGGTGGCTAGATGTGGTGAAGGATTACGATTGTGAGATCCTCAACCACCCGGGGAAGGCCAATGTTGTGGCCGATGCTCTTAGCCGCAAGGCTGCCCCGATCAGAGACGTTTTCTTGTGGATGACAGTGGTGACCCCACTTCTGGAGCGGATCCGAGAGGCCCAACAGGAGGCTATGAAGGAGGAACATCGGCAAAGTGAGCGTATTGTGGGACATGTTTCCTCCTTCGACTATGATAGCCGTGGGTTATTGACACTACATCGTAGGGTGTGGGTTCCCTATTATGGGGGTGTGCGTCAGGTTCTGATGGAGGAGGCGCACAAATCTAGATTCTCTATTTATCCCGGGGCGACGAAGATGTATAGGGGTCTTCGCTTTGATTACTGGTAGCCATGCATGAAGCGAGATGTAGCATGGTACATTGAGAGGTTCCTGACCTGCAGGAAGGTCAAGGCCGAGCACCAGAGGCCTCATGGCAAGACGCAGTCGTTGGACATCCCCATGTGGAAATGGGAAGATATCGCTATGGATTTCATCACCAAGCTTCCCAGGACCACACGGGGAGTGGATTCGATATGGTTCATTGTGGATCGGTTAACGAAGAGTGCCAATTTTATACTGATCCAGGTGAGCATTTCGGCCAAGAAGTTGGACGACAATAATATACGGGAGGTTGTGGTCCGACACAGAGTGCCAGTCTCCGTGATTTCTGACAGAGACATACGGTTTACTTCCAGATTTTGGAAGAAATTTCACGACGAGCTGGGCACCCGTCTACACTTTAGCATCGCTTTTCACCTGCATATGGATGGTCAGAGCGAGAGGACCATCCAAACTTTGGAGGATATGTTGCGGGTATGTGTCCTAGACTTTGGTGGTAGTTGGGATACCTATCTTCCATTAGTTGAGTTCTCCTATAACAACAGCTATCACGTGAGTATCGATCGTACTCCCTTTGAGATGTTGTATGGGAGGAAGTGCAGGACCCCGATATGTTGGGTGAAGTCGGACAGAGGGTCATGGGGAGCACCAAAGTGGTGCTCAAGACGATAGAGAGGATTCAACAGGTTAGGAGCAGGCTTCAGACTGCTCAGAGTCGGCAAAAAAGTTACACCGACAAGCGCCGCTCGGACCTAGAGTTCTAGGTCGGGGATATGGTCCTCTTGAAGGTGTCGCCTTGGAAGGGCTTCATTCGATTAAGGAAATAGGGCAATATGGGCCCCAGGTAGATTGGACCCTTCAGTGTTATCGCCCGAGAGGGCAAGGTAGCGTATAGGCTAGACCTACCAGCCAAACTAAGTCAGATTCACAGTACGTTCCACGTTTCCCAACTACGGAAGTGCCTTGTGGACGACTCGACAATAGTACCTTTGGAGGATATTCAGGTGGATGACAGTCTGAACTACATCGAGCGACCAATAGCCATTTTAGATAGGAAGACGAAGACGCTGAGGAACAAGGAAGTAGTCCTAGTGAAGCTGGAGTGGCGTTACCGCAAGGGTTCAGAATGGACGTGGGATCCAGAAGACGAGATGAGGGAGCACTACCCCGAGTTATTTCCAGCAATGACAACGAACTTCGAGGACGAAGTCTAATTCAAGTGGGGGATGATTTGTAACGCCCGAGATTTATAACGTACAAATCTTGTATTGATTCAAGGATGGTAGCTTTATAAGGTTTGGACTTGGGCCTTTGGGCCTTTGGGCTGATAAGGTACGTACGCGGGGCGTACCTTCCCATGTACGACCAACGTACTCAAGGATCGAGGATACGGAACCCAAGCATGTACGCCCAACGTACCAAAGGGGTACGCGCAACATACGCACGTAGGGTCCAAAAACCCTAACTTTTAGGGTTTTATCCCTATATAAAGGACATTATGGCCATGGACCAGCCTCCCTAACACCCTTAAGTAGCTGTCTCGGAAACCTTAGCCCACTTTTGTGTATCCTTACCATTTTTCTTTGTGTGATTTTGTTGTTCTAGAAGAAGAAGAGGTTGAAGAAGGAGCAAGGATTCAAAGGGGAACTTGTAGATCCAGGAGGCTAGCACCATTTCTGACTCATTTGAGGTATCAAGCTTCAAACTTGATCAGTGCATGCTTAGATTTGATTTTAGGATGTCTAAGGTTACTTTTGGACTCCATTGTTGAGGCTTCTTGCATCTTAATGATTTCAGACCATAATAGTTGTCCTTTTGGACTCTTAAAGGCACTAAGAGTCATAAAAATCAGATCTTGGTGGTTAAGCCACAACCATGCAAGTGTTAGTGGGTATTTAAGCTTATTAATGGACCCCAAAACCATGTTTGACCCTCAACCATGCATGCAAACACATAAAATTCGTGACTTTATGGTGTAGAAGGTCTCAAAGGACTTGGATCTATGTTTTAGACGTAAAGGCTTAATAGATTTAGTCACGGATGAAATACTAAGGAAGCTGGCCAGTACGCTGGGCGTACTCCCTGGTACACCGCGCGTAATGGGTCAACTCCATGTATATGGTCAAGGCCAGCATACGTTAGGCTACGTATGTCGCGCGTACGCATGCATAATGGATTCCTTTGGGCTTTTGCGCCTTAGAGGGTTGGGCCTGACTATTGGGCCTCATGGCCCACTGTAAATCATAATTTTGGACCTGGGAATCTTGAATTAGAAGCCTTTGGCCATATTGGGCCATTGAGATTATTTTTTTAGGGGATAAAAGACTTATTATAAATTGTGAAAAGACCCAATTGAAGGGTTGGGCCTAATTTTCCATTAGTGGGCCTTTAGGGAGTCTTGGGGGCCATGGGCGCGTTGAATTTAATGCGCTAGAATGGGGTCTTATGGATGTTCTTAAATTGGGGTAAAATGGTCATTTTACCCCAAGTAGTGTTATAGATTGCGATTTAGTGTTGATATGACCATGATAGCCGGAATTCATCGGAGCAACTATTAGAGACCACTTTCCGCGCGTTTAGACACGCAGTATCACGTGGTGAGTTACTTTCTAGTAGCGGTGGGTCTACGGCCACAATGCCGGCCCACCAGTAGAAGTTGTATATTAGATGATTGTCTTTGTGATATCCATTTAGTTTGCTGCTACCTGTTATGTGCTAGTATAATATGATGTTATGTGATAATGGTAGTAAGAGGGTGAAATAGTCCCCGGTTATCGGTCGATAGGACCGAAGGGGTAGATTAGTACCCAACTATGTTAGACAGATTATGATATATGTGATTTATGTGTTTATGCTATGTTTTATGAGGTAATGGTAGGGGTGAAATGGTCCGTATAACCGGTTGAAATATACCGGAGGGTAGGTCGGGCACCCAGATATGCTTGACAGCGTAGGTCGGGCACCCAGATATGCCTGATAGGGTAGGTCGGGCACCCAGATATGACTGACAGTATGTGATTATGTAGTATGATGGGGGAACTCATTAAGCTTCATGCTTACAGTTTTCAGTTTTGTTTCAGGTACCTCTTCATCAAAGGGGAAGGAGTCGGCGCGGTAGCTGCACATCACACGCACATCAAATTTCCTCATTATGTGATTCATGGGATTGTACTCTGACTTTTATTACTATTCGATGTTTTAACCTTGAGACATGTTTTGATGGTTTGTGGTTTGATATGTTATAGACAGTGTTTTCAGTAACCAATCTTAAAAATTACTTAACTAAAACGAAATTTTTGGACTCGAAGTCTGGGATGTTACAACATATACAAACTAGATTTTCTAATTTTAGGTTTAGGTTTCTCGTTTCCTTCTTCACTTCACTGTGAAACGACTTCTCACTCCCACCCAAGATGCCAAGAGCCCAATCCCGTCATTAGCATCGTCGACGAGATGGCGACAAAGTGACTGGCTGCATGTCGACATTGCATTATCGATGATATCGTACATCTCCCAACATACGTCCCATCGAAGAAATCGGGCTGCCCACTTCTGTTGGTCGACTTCCACTGCTGAGGGTCGACGCCCTTATGCCGGTCTTAATTGACTGACGTCATCTTCAACGTCCAACGGCGCAACGACTCACGTCGCCTCTCCACAATTTGAACACAAACAGGTTAGCATGCCTTCTGATTTCTCCTCTTCCAATCTTCCACTGTGAAGTTTCTTAAATTTTGTTTTCCTCTGTGAAGTTTTCATTTACTGATATCTGTCAAATAGTCAATGATTTTTGTCGATTTTCAACTGCCTTTGATTTATTGTTTATGTTTTGGGTTTGATTCTTTCGCAGTTATGTGATTTAGTATGAACAAGTTATTGTTTTTGATTTATTGTTTATGTTTTGGGGTTGATTGTTTCACAGTTCTGTGATTTAAGTATAACTGAACTTATCACCGAGTTTATCAAAATCTGATGTGAACTTGTAACTGGTTTATGTAATGCTCATATGGTAATGTCGATGTATGTAATGCTGATATGGTAATGCTGATTTATGTAATGCTGTTATGGTAATTATGATTTTCTGTTTTTTTAGTAATGTTGATATGGTAATGTTGATTTTCTGTTTTTGTGTGAACCTGAACCATTTTTAGATTTATGTAATAATGTCTTAAGAGCCGAATAAACCTAATGATTCAAACACGGTTAATGATACCGCCGTTGACTGTAACAAGAAACAAATGAAATTTAAATCTCCAATGTGGTGTTATTTCACTTATGAAGATGTTAATGGAACCATAATGGTTGTTTGTAAGTATTGTAGAAAGGACATTACGTATACAACCAAAAATTGAACCAACAGGATGGATAGTCACCATAAGGCTTGCAAAATACGAAATGGACAAAAGAAAATTGATGATTTTTAGAGTCAGTTAACCGGAAAAAAATCTAAGACGGATGAAAGTGGGGGATCAATTTTAGCAACACATCGGTTTAATTATGATGATTCGTGAACTGATCTTGCTAAAATGATCACAAAACATGATTACTCATTTATAATTGTTGAACACGAGGGCTTTAGAGATTTTTGTCAAGGGCTCCAACCACTTTTTAGGCCGATATGTAGAAACACAACTAGATCTGATGTCATGAAGATGTATAGTGAGGAAAAGACAAGGATAATGCATTATTTTTGGAGAGTATTCAAGATAGGATTACAATAACTACCGATATGTGGACTGCCAACTACTAAAAAAGGATACATGACAGTGACATCCCATTTCATTGATGATTCTTGGCAATTACAAAGGCGTCTTTTGAGGTAATACTTAATTTATATTAATTTGTATAATATATCAGTATACATTCTTTAATTAAATTAAATTTATTTTGTTAACTGGTAGGTTTATAGACGTGCCATGTCCCCATACTGCTGAGAAACTAACTAATGTGTTGAGGGATAGTGATGGGTTTTATATAAAAGAACAATCCTATGTGCTCATACAAAAGCCTAAAGCTTGGATCTAGGTTTCTCTATTGTACGTGTAATTCATCCAAGACTTGAATACCTTTTAGTAGTTGCAAAATCCTTGATCTTCAAGAAGCTTAGTGTCACAAGTGTAACTCCTCTAATGGTTAACAAACACCACAAACAAGAAGATGATTAAGAAGAGAGGGAATGGAGGCCTAATTTCGGCTTTTTGAACTATAAGGTTTCTTCTTGTAGCCTAAATATGAAGCCCTAGGGGTCCTTAAATAGCTGAGCTGCTAGGGTTTTAGTTAAAACCCTAATTGGATGACTTAGGCCCTAAGCAACTTGAGAACCTTCTCGAATAAGGCCTCCTTGGACGAAATTAGAGTGAGCTTCCACTATTAATTTCGTCCCCAATATATCCAGGAAGATCCACAACCCAAAATCAACTATCACACAATTGACAGTTCCAGTCCCCTTTATTTAATTAATATTTTTTAGTCACAAAAATAATTTTTAATTAATTATTGACTAATATTAATTAAACTATATGATTTCTCCTTTAATATATTAATCATATAATATATTAATAAACCATAATAACCTCTCTCTCTTTCTCTCTCTCTCTCCCTCTCTCTCTCTCTCTCTCTCTCTCTCCCTCTCTCCATAAATCATCTTGTCAAGTTGCTTTGGTGAAGGCAACCCAAAAGGACTATGCACAACCGGGTCAAGTATGTACCAAATATAGTTACGGGCTTAGACACTAATCCAACAGATAGTTTGTTGGATTGGAATATAGACAAAAAAATTATCAAATTTAACTTTTGATAATTGTTCAACAAATAATTGCATGATAGATTTGATGGTAGACAAACTTCCTTTTGATAGCTTGATTTTGAGTGGCAGCTTGTTTCGTATGCGATTTATTGCACATATTTTGAATTTAATTGTGAGGAGTGGGTTGGTGTTTTTGGACATGGGATTAAGAAAGTTTGTAACAGTTGTAGTTTTTAGACAGCTACACCAAAAAGACTTGATACATTTCAAAAAATGCAAAGTTTGAGAATATTTCTTGTGAAAAAAAACCTAGTTGTTGATTGTAAACACGATGAAAGTCTACTTATTTAATGCTTTCCACGGCTTTGAAATACAAGAAGATGTTTTATCGGTTACAATAACGTGAGCCCCAATATAAGAGTGCCCCTGATGAAAAAGAGTGGGTTTTGGCAAGTGAGTTTTGTGGTAGACTAAAAATCTTCTATAACGTCACAAAATTAATTTCGAGAACAAAATATCCAACATCCAACACCCCCCCCCCCCATATGTGAAATAAAGATGGCTATAACGAAATGGGATACATCCAGTTTTTCGCTTCAGATCTACCTTCGAAGTCTACTGAATGCTGACAGTGGTCCAACGGTGCTCTGACGGTGGTCCAATGACAAGTGACAAGTAGTCGGTAAACTAGAAAATGAAAATGTTGGTTTAATACAATATAAATGTGGAATTTGTCTAAAATATCCTTAATAAAAACGTTTAAAAATATAGTTCCGAGGGTTCTTAACCATTTTGGGTTCTCATTTGAACCTCTCCTTATATATATATATATATATATATATATATATATATATATATATATATATATATATATATATATATATATATATATATATATATATATATATATATATATGGTAGAGATTAATTTGAAACCATACTAATTTTGTGAGATATGAAGACGCAATCCTAACCATTCAACTTACAAATCAAAAAATTAAAATATTATTTTCATCATTTAACTTATCCAAAAAAATAAATAAAAAATAAAAAGATTAAAAGATATTACCGTTTTTTATCGAAATTTTTACACTTTAACTTAATTCACTTTCAATCATGTTTTCATTTTTCTTTTATCAGGTTATATAATTATTATTTTTTAATTCAAATATTTACTATATAACATATATAAGGTTGTATAATTTTTACTTTTGTAAACTTTTTTTTTATAAAAACAGTATAAAAAGTTTGTTAAACATAAATATGTTTAATATATATTAGGTAGACATATGTTTGTCGAAAGCAACCATGTCATTTTACATTAGATTTAAATGTAATGTTTTCGAGTTATTTTTTTGTTTTTTTAGACATTTTATGCTTTTTTAGGTTATACAGATTTCGATTAGCCTATGTATAACCTGACACCCGTTTCGAATTCCGATTATCATATGTATTCCAATTAATCTATCTATATTAATCTTATTCAAGTTTAACAAACTCTTTTACAACCTTTTCTATATTAAAATAAAAAGAAATAAAGGAAAACATGATTGTAAGTGAATTAAATTACGAATTATGATTACGGTGACTATAAATTGTTCAAAAAATGTAAAAAACAAAACCTAATAAAAACATTAAAAAGTTCATTAGAACAAAACGTAAAAAAATTAGAAAAAATTGTTCCAATAGAACATCAACAAAAATCAATAAATGTATTTTAAAATCCTCAAAAAAATAAGAAAAAATATTTGAACAAAACATTTAAAAATATTTGCGAAATAACAAACTTTGGTTTTTGTGGTATTATTTTTATGTCACTATATAATTGTTAAAATAAAAATAATTATAATGTTTGAAAATTAGTTCCAATTATTTATATACATTTAAATGAAATATAAAATAATTCTCAAATGCTTGTCTTACAACAATATTCTTAATATTTAAACAAAATTTTATTCTCAAATGCTTAAAAAGACTAAACATTGTGTTGGTACTTACTCAAAACATTAAACTACCAAACTAAGTACATGTAAACTACCAAACTAAGTACATGTTGGGAAGAAACACAAAAGTTGGCATGAAGATAAACTTTGCATAACTGCTCATCTTGTTTATCCAATTTATATATAATTACCTATAAAACAAACATAATAAATCACATAAAAATATGTAAGAATATCACTAATAATCATGGCATACAAAGAACCATGTGTCACTTGGTTATCGTAGTTAAAAGTACTTACAATTGTTATGATGTTCGGTTATAAACTAAACGAACGAACATGAACAAAATAAGTTTCTTGACAAACGAAAACAAACATAAAAAAGTCATTTAATTGTTTGTGTTTGTTAAATAAACGAATATGAACAAATCTCTAATCTCTATTTATGTTCGTTAGGTTTGTCTTGCGGCACGATTGATATCATTAATATTAAAACTTAAAAGAAAATTTTCAAATCGATATATTATATGAAACTCCCTCTAATAAAATTGAGATACCATATAAAATAAAATTGATTATGTAATTATTAAAAATAAATTTGATTATGTAAGTACACAAAATAAGATATTATATGAAAGTTCCAGTTGCTTTGTGTACCTCCAATATAAGTGTAATAGTATTTGTGTGTCCTTTCACGATGTAAAGACTTATGTGAATGAGAGAGATATATATAGTAGCATTCAATATTTAATAGTTGAAGAGATAAATTATAAGTTTACTATATGTCAAAGGGTTATAAATGAAAATCTTAATATATTATATATGTAACAAGACAAATAATGTCGTTAGATATTACTTGAGATTACTTGAGCCAATGGTTTTTGACCCTTAAATCGGGTGTATGTAGAATCCTCCAAAGGGGCCAAAAGATGATTTAAATTAAAAAAATTTAGATTAATTTATTCGGTAAACAACAATTGGCTGATAAGTTATTATTTAGCGCTTAATAAAGCCCGATTAATCTTGTGATAAAGAAGTTTAAATGTTCAGAAGATCTCTCATATTCAAACACTTGTAAAAATATTAGTGATGTGAAATAACAAAAACAATAAATTAATAAACACTTCAATGAAGCAATCCTCAACACCTAAGTTTTGCAAAAACCACGGTTACATGATTAGTCGATTTGAATTTTATAAGAAACTAGATACTCTTTTTTAAATACATTTAATATTTTAAATATTTATTTAAAAATCCAAAAGACAGAAGAAAAAAAAAACATTTTGGTCCGACTAAAAAATCTTATTTTGACGCATTTTAGAAATAAGCAAAATCCCAAAAACGTAGTCTAACAGATGAACCTAAACGTCAAAGCTTGGGTAACATAAAGCGTAAACACTTAAAACACTTACACGCTAGTTATACTCTTAATATCATGAATCCAAATCTAATTAACAAACTAATGAGGAATGGGATTTATCCTTGAAAGATACTTGTGAATTGACCATTAACGCGAGTTGGTTTTGGGGGGCATAAAGGGAAAAACAAACCCGCAAAATGATCACATCCATAACAATGTCAGTTGTCAAAGAAACTCTCCAAGAATACAGCAGCTGTTTACAAAACCAGATATCACTATAACAATCAACAACATTAACATTAACATTAACGGCCTCGCCCACGACCACGTCCTCGTCCACGGCCCCTTCCACGTCCCACCGGTCTCCCTGAAAAAAAAAAAGGATTAAATGTCAAAAATAATTTCATTTATTATTATTATTTTAACAAAAAGAAAAAAAAGGGGTCGAATGGTGTTAAAAAGAAAATACCTGCAGTTGGTTTCTTTGGTTTGACTCTGGGAGTTTCTTCGACCAGAAGAGTCTCGAGATTTAAGCTGTCGGGAAGGATGTAGTAGCGGATGTTGTTGCCCCTCACACTCAGGTGATCTAAGCTCACTGGATTCTTCCCTTTTAGGGTAAGTTTAACTGTCTTCAAATGTGTATTCATGCTAATATCCACACCTGCAATGAAGTATTTATTGCTTTCAGTTGTGTATGAAAAACATTGTCATTTTATCATTTAATTTAGTAAATCTATCAAACTATTGCATACTTCTCATGGTCTCTTAGGCAAATGAGAGTTGCGGTTGATTACAAATATGATAACTATACACTTCCAGAAAATCCACTGTATAATTATTTTTTTATGTTTAATTATTGATGCTTAAGGTAAGATAAACCAATATACGACACTTGCAATAATTATCTTCATGGATATTGAATATTCACAGAACAAGTCCATAACAGCTAGCTCATCATAATCTTTTATCAGTATCATTTCCCTAGTACTCTGGTTCAGACACCTTCGCTCATTCATAAATTATACAGCTTTAAATAACTCATCGAATCTTTTGTCCAATTTTTTACATCTACTTGAGAAACAGAAACTAACTCTAACATGCTAGATATGCCTTCAAAACAAATTTGCAGATATGAAAACTTTGCTAATTCCTAGAATGATTGTGTGGTTAAAAGTTACTGCCTACAGGTAATTCTTCTCCGCTTTCATTTATTTATAACAGATGCAGCAAAAAATCTTACAGCCTTAGTAGAAGGAGACGAATTAGAATTCTGATTTTGCAATGCAAACACGAAGTGAAACCTAATCAATGTGAAACGTACAATAAAACACAACATCTAACCCACCTTCTTCGACTAACACAATGTTTGGAGATTAAACTACGTCCATTATTTTGTAAGGAACTCAACGCGTGATTGACAAGGATAAACGTCTGTTCCTAAAAAAACTACTATCGAAGTAAATTTCTAAGAAATATTATATGAAACCGTATAATAATGAACGGTTTTCATAAACTAATTCATGTAAAAGTTAAAGAAGAAGATGAAAACCTGTGATTGTTCCGTGAACAACAGTTCCGTTCTTGAGCTCGATCGAAACCGTCTCATTGTTCAATTTCATCAAAAACCTATCCAGTCAAAATCAACCAAAAAGAGAGAGAGAGAGAGAGAGAGATAGTCAAAACATTGCATAAGAAACCTACATAATCTCAATAAAGTTCAAATAATCAGCAGATACCGTTGTCACTTACCGGACAAGCTTCATTGCCGGAGTGAATGCAGAAGAGACTGATGATTAACAATTTGCCGGAGAACGCGAAGGGAAAGAGGGTTTTTGCTGTTTTAGGGCTTTGGCACGAGAGAACGACTGTGTAATCGTTGTATACTACACTTGTGTAGTTTGTATTTAGGGCCTACTCCCGGCCCATTAGAAAGGCCTCGCTATTCGCTTCCAGTCCAACTATTCGGATATAACTTTTCTTAAATGTACTACCAGCCCAACTATTTGGTGGAATATTGATTTGCGAGAGATTCAACATCGGCGACAAATAAAGGCACAATGATGCGGTGGGTTATATACGCCTACAATAAACCAAAGAGTTTCTAGTCCAGTGGTATCCGGTGTTGTCCTCCCTCCTTAACGTTGAGAGTTCAAGTCCCGTCGTGGATATAAGTGAATTTAAGGTGTAGTTTAAGAGTAGGTTAAATTTATCGTTTTAAAAAAATAAATAAATAAATAAAATACGCCTACAATAAAATCTTCTATCCTAATAAAAAAAATTCTTTTCTTCATATGTCTTTCAAATTCATTTTCAGCCAAAAGTGTTTTTACCTTTATGCCCTTCATACTTTTAATTAATATTTTGGAAATCATTAACTTATATAACTCATTTGCGAAATTGTAGGATTCTTTAAATTCACAGCTCATTAAATAAAGAATAAGATAATAACTCTCATCCATAAATCTTGCTAATTTTTTTTCCTTCTTTTCATAAATCTTGCCAAGATTATTAATAACTCCCTGTTTCTTCTCTGTTCTCTCTCTTAAATACCCAATCTCTTAATTTGATATGTTTCTTCCTTTGATTTTGGTTATCGTGTTGCTTTTTATAGCTTTTTGATTTACATACTTAAAAAAAATATCAATGATGAAATTCCTCTTCAATTTAATGTAATAACAATCTCTCTCTCACACACATAATTAATCCATGCTCTATCTCTCTTATGCTCATACACACACCCTAATGATCTTTATTACTTTCGATTGAAAGGTGCTCGGAGTTTGGAACGGTCGACACAGATGATGTTGCAACCATGGTGTTGTCTTATCCCCTTTGTATTATTCAAATCTTGTAGATTTGAGCCTCTCACTCTTCTTAGGTTTGTATATATCGAAATGTAACATTTTGATTTTGTAATGCAAACAAGTGTTTGTTTATGTTTTTCTTTGTTATTCTTATATATGTTTTCTGTCAGCGGTGCAGAGTATTTTTCCTTCCAGATTTAAGTCAAAATATTTCACCGCTGGTATGTTTTGATATTAACTTCCAAACCCGTGACATCGTTTGGCTAGGAAAAGTTGTCATCTTCATCTTATTTGGTATGGATGTGTTTATAACTATTAAGGATCATCTTCATATTTATTGTAACATTTTTTGTAAATATGTTGTTTTGTTGATATTGTTTTGTTCAGGTTACTTTGCCTTTCCTTATTTTAAATTTATATACCAAAATTTGTCTTGAAGTTGAAGTTGTTGTGTATTATGGATGCTTTTAATCATTTATTTTCATGATACAAGTATAATATAAGGAAAAGTTTGGGCTGTTTTTTAAGTGCAACAACCTGCTATGTATTTGAAATAATGCTCACACTCTTTAGGGAAAAAAAAAACCCTACACTTCAATATACTTTTTTATAATATCACGTATTTTACTTTTCATGTTAATAGAAGGTAAAAATTATATCAAAATCTTGCATATCTCAATGAGGTATATTGATATATTATACTCAAATAAACTTTTGATCTATTTAACTTAGGTTTTGTTTTATAATTCTTATAAATTGAATGCTTAACAAGTTCAAATAACAAGTTGAAAATTGGCAGGTTTGAAAATACATACCAAGTACTTGATGAAATGCTTGAAAGAATTGATAAAATTAGTAAGGAACAAGCTGAATCTATAATTGTTTTGTCTAATCAGAATGACTTTGATTCATTTTTTTGGAATGAATTTGATTCATTTAGCATGATTAAAGTATAAATAGCTTCTGACCTATTTCGATTTGCCATCTCCTTTTCATCTCAATCATCATAAAAGTCATCTTTTTCACTAAATTGAGTTACTACACGAGAACAAAATATATGGACTTGGAGACAATTTGTTGATTATGGAAAAAAGTAAAACGTGCAATTCAACAACTTAATATCGTTTTTAGATAAGATATGTTAAATGAAAAGACAATACATGTGCAATTATATCTTAATAATCTAATAAAATTTTATAAATCTTTGATTTTTCATTATCATTTTTAATTATCAATATTGTTTTTATTTATTACCTGTGGTTTCTATAGGTTGTAACCTATTTGACATTAAAATAATCATGTGGGACACTTGTAAAGTGGTTAAGCAAGGTACTTTCAATTCGGCGCAAATGAATATTGACAAGGGCCTAGCTTTGTATGCGTATGACACTAGTGTTTGTTGGGAAATTCGAAATAGGATTAAATCTGGATCACAAACAGGAATCGTGTAAACACTTTCCTTATTTGATATTTCAACCCTATATGCCTTAGGTATCACGAAATTCAAACTGAGATAATTCCTGAAGCAACAATTCTGATTTTAGGCACAAAATCAGAATCAATTTTGATAAGATGAAGAAGAAGAATAAGTGTTTTTTTCGTTTTTCTCTGTGTTTCAAAATATATACCGTTTTCCCTATCTTATCCAAACAATGGATAAAAGAAAAACTGTTTTCATCTTTTCAATACAAGTGTGCACTCCCACACCTCCTAACTTGTATTATAACTAAAACATTATTCTTGAAACACTTGTTAAATTCATTACACTAAAATATATTTAGTGATAAAATCACCAACAGTGTTCTACAATTAGCATTCACAAAATTTTGTGATTCAAGAATCATGCTTTTGTTCGACCACTTTTGACAGCCCGTTATTTACAGAAATTGTAAAAAAATGAAGTTTTAACCGTGTTACAATCTGGTAAGTTATGCTACCCTTTATACTAAATGTAATAAAACTGCGGAACAAAGAAAAAAACAATGTTTTGAAAATTATAATATAGAGTTTTTAAGATACGTAACTTTTAGAGTGTACACCTGTATTATGGGGCTTCAAGCTTCAATCTTCGATGGGACTATATTTGAATAAAAAGCTTAATTAAAGTTAAACTAAATAAAATTAAATTGATGGATTTAAAAGTTTCAAATTTAAAAAGAAGGTTAATTTGGGTCAAATTGAAGATATGAAGTTTGAGGGACCAAACTTGTCAACATAGAATACTTGGTTTTGACCATGACTCAGTCGGGTTTGGGTCAAACAATGTTTAGATATTTTATATATGAGGTTAAACTAGAAATAAAATATTAAGAGTTTGTAATAAGTTTGGATCATTGTGGGGCCATTCGTTGGAAAATAAAATTTGAGGGAGTAAAACAGTCAAATTGGAAAGGTTTTGCCTTAAACCTTTGAAAGCCCTGCTTCCTCCTTAATTTCATGATCTGGAGCCGGATAAAGAGTTGGGGGATCATAGTTGATTTCATTTGTTATCTTATATTTGGTGGTGCTCCTAGACCATCTTTATATTCGGATATAACTTTTCTTTTTGTAAGAATACTAACACATAAATCCTATAAATTTTACTCTTAACTACATTGTCCACCATGAGAACTCTCAACCAAAAAGAAGATATAATGTCTTTTTTTAAACATCGATAAGCTAATAACCCTTTGGTTATACTCAAGTAGCTTATTAGATGTTAGTCTACACTTTGAGGTGGGTTCATTACACAATAATATATATATATATATATATATATATATATATATATATATATATATATATATATATCCATATTTCAGTTTTAAATTATGATTTTTCTTATTTCTACACTTATTTGTGTTGTATGAAATAGTATAGACATTGTGTGTTCATTTACGAAAAACACTTTTCAATGGATTTTTATAAAACATGGAATACATTGACATTTTAAAAAGAGAGTTCAACATAATTATTGCATCCATTGAATGGGTTGCCCTGCATGTTGTCCAAACACTTTTATTTTGGGATTACAGTTTGATGTAACCATTGATATTTTTGAGTTGTGATTGACATTCTACAAAGTCATAATTGAGAGGATGAAGTTTGCCCCGCCCATTTTATGGTTTCATGTATGATGAACAGACGCCTTCAAGATTTATGAGTGAGTCTCCTAAATGCGTTTAAGGAGTAATGTCAATACATTGTGTATGCTTCAAATATCATCTTGGCCCTAAGGGAGAAAGAGACTTTCATGAGAGTACAAAATTGAGTATTTGGATATGTATTGCATTATTTTTTGTTTATGACGATTTGTTATTGATGAGTTGTGATGATGATTTCTCAATGTTTTTCTTCTAAAATGTTTTTTTGCCTAAGTGATCTCTATGCAAATTATTTGAAGATTTTACTTTGGGTTTGAATTATTGAGACGATCTTAATAACCTTAAGATTTGAAGACCGATGATGAAAATCGTGATCGAAGGGATTGACTTTGCTTACCCATATTATGGTTTCATATGTGATGGTCACATGATATCCTCATCAATTCGGGTTTGGATATCGGGTCTCCATTAAGTATGTGTATTTTTGACATTTGTAAAGACATCCATTCAACAACTTTATTAAATAACATATTTCATATGGATCCAAATTCATTCAAAGTTTATAGATCATTAAAGTTTTTGAATATCGCTAAGATATTGCACACTTGTTATTTATTTTCGGTTTGCCCATTCTCGATTACGATTGGGCTTACTGAACGAACAAGTCTATTCGTAGCTTAAAGAGAGTTTCTCTTACCACGGGTCGGTCAAACACTTACTTAGCCAAGACGCGGGAGAACGACGACGTTTGCGTGGCTTGAGTTAGATGGTCGGTTTTTAATTGTCCGTTTGTACGTTTTCGCCCCTTCTTTTATAACAGTTGCCTGGCGGGCAAAAACCCTAAAAAAACATTCCTCCACATCCGAATCCAAAATCCAAATTTGACGGTGCGCTTCTGTTATTCATTCTACTCTCATGGTTACTATGATTGATCTAACTGCCGCTGTGGAATTCATTCATGTTTTGCGTCCAGAGTATAGATGTATATGTATACAACTATGTTCTTCAATTCACTTTTCTTTTTTGGGTTATCAAATTTCATTATGTTTTGTCTTGATCAAATTGAGTAACTTTTTTGCTGTGTCGTGTAATGAAAACGCTCGAGTAAGTCAATGGCGTAATTGATTATTAACAGTTTGATTCGTTTTGAATTTGGATATATGGTCAGTTCCTGGTACTTAGAAAAGAAAAATTCAAAATAAATGCACATTTTAGCCACTTCATATCAGCGATTCAGCTTGTTTTTTTCTGCTTTGGCATAATAACTAACGATTTGAATACGTAATATCTTTGAAAAATCAAACATTGTTTGTGCATTTTTGGTTTACATTCAAAAGCTAAGAATGGACACAGTCAAATTGCTTGACCATTCCCTCCATGGCATGGGCCTTTTCCCGAAATTTAATAGAGCCTTTATTTACCAGTAGTTAATATTATTTACCTTGTTTTGCGTTTTTTGGTAAATTAAAAGAAAAAAAGGTCTTGTCTTTGAAATACTTAACTAATTTGAGCTTGAGAAGGTGTACATACACAGATCATAATATAACGAAGCAATTTAGAGTGAGATGCTATATTCTACTTTGACACCCGAGGATAATCCTTTCTTTGATTAATTCAATTCATTTATAATAGACATGTCACAATTCCATAGACTATGCTTTTTATTATAGACATGTCACATTTCCATAAACTAGTGATCATAATTTATCACATTTTGTGTGTTATGCTGATTGAGCTTTTGGTGTTTTAGAATTTCAGTTCTACTTCTACTCGAGTATTTGGATCTACATATCACCAAATCTTACTGTTGATGTGGGGAATCAACACATGGACTTGAATGCTTCTCCTTTACCAGAAGAAGATGACTCAGTAGTACGTTCAGATACTGTAAAATATCAGTTCTCTGGACGAGAGAGAGTGACTGGCTTTGAGACCATGAACCAAGTATTAGTCTTTTATCTTTCTTTTTACTATACGTATGCATAAACATGCTCAAATCAAGTATCTAGATTCCTAATAGTTGATATCAAGCCTCAGGAGAGAAGGAATGGGGGAGCAAAAAGAAGATACACGGATGTGGATCCAATGCATATGTCCCACCCATCTAAACGTAGTCAAGGATTTCAGAATAGCAACAATGGATCCTATGACCGAAATAGCCTCCCCCCAGGTATTTGTGCATAGATATTGTGATTCTTGTTTCATAATGTAGTAATGTGATATTCTTCTGCTCTATAGGTTGGTTGGATTGCCCTCCATCTGGAGATCCAATAAACTTTCTTATACCTTCAAAAGTCCCTCTTGGTGAGTCTTTCAATGAAAAGATTACTTCTGATAAAAGATATTCCCCTCAACAAGCAATTCGTCAGCAAAGGCGTCTAGGGAGAGAAGTAAGTAGTAATCTTTTTATGTGCCTTAGGGGATATTTCTTTTCAACCAGTTGACTTATCAGTTCTTTATCATCCTTTTTCCAGATAGGTTTAGTAATAGATCTAACAAACACTAATCGATACTATCGCGAGTCGGATTGGACGAGAGAAGGTATTAAATATGTCAAGGTAAGATCTTCAGTAAACTGCTTCTTGGTCTTGTGTGTCCCAAATCCCAATAAAACAAGCTCATTAATTTTCTCAATCACCCCTTTAAACTCAGATCAGGTGTGCAGGAAGGGATTCAGTGCCTGATAACGAGTCTGTAGAAAAGTTTATTCAGGAGGTAGTAGGCATCTGTTAGTTTGATTTCTGAAAATTTCGACACTTATGATTTATGAATATGATCTGTCACTGTCACTGACATTTGCATTTATGTTGTTCAGACAACACGATTCAGCTCCCAACAAGCTCATTTAAATAAGTATGTGCTTGTCCACTGCACACATGGACATAATCGGACAGGTTATATGGTTGTGCATTTTCTTATTCGGTCAGAATCGGTTTCCCTCACAGAGGTAAGTGATTTGAATTTGATTATTCAGTGAGAGCTCTTAAATCCTAAATGCTCTGTTTGTTTTTAACAAATCATGCAGGCAATATATAGATTTTCTGAAGCACGTCCTCCAGGGATTTACAAACAAGATTACATCAATGATCTATACAATCTTTTTGGTGAACAAATTCCTGAAAACTTTGTTTGCCCACAAACCCCCGAATGGAAGAGGTCACCTGATCAGGATGATGATGATGATGATGATGATGGAAATACTGTTTTGGGGGCAGGTGATGTGGGGACAGATGAGATGGGATATGATATGGCTCCAAGTGAGATGACAAATGATGATGTATTGGGAGATCCCGTGCCATTTAATCAGATAGAGTCAATGAGGCAGTTTTGCAATCAAGTTCTAAAGTTGAATGTACGGGTAAGTATATTGGCAACTTATTATGTTTATGGTTTTACTTAGTAATACAGAATCAAATGAGTTTTTTTTTCAAGATCTTTGAACGTCAATCAAGTGACAGATATAATATGCATCATATTCATAAATGTTAAAGATTGGAGTTTTTTTTCAAGATCTTTGAATGGGGGCTTTCTTGTTGTTTTGGGATTTATCATTTATGTATTATTGGGAGATGAGTTTATGTATATTTTTTTCTTCTTCTCTTTAATCCTCAGGCACGAGGAAAGCCACAATTTCCAGGATCGCACCCTGTTTCTCTTAGCAGGTGCAGTTTAGTGTTCAATTCATGTAGTCTTGTGTTTTCCTCTTCAAATGATATGCATAATTCAACTTTATCGCATGTGTGTATTTTGTCTAAATCAATTTAATACATGTTCATAATTATAATAGTAAGGATAATACACTATTTTATGGTAAAACACTAGCAGGTGCTTAAAACTCAATTTTTTATTCATAAAAGGCTGCAACCATATCGCATAAGTATTTATGCGAGTGAAGTTCTTTACAAATATGGTGGTAAAGTGACAGAAAAAAAAAAACTTTCTATTTAAGAAATATAATGCTGATTGTTGTACTCCAGGGACAACTTGCAACTTTTGAGGCAGCGATACTATTACGCCACATGGAAAGCCGATGGGACACGATATATGATGCTAATTACTTGGGATGGCTGTTTTCTGATTGATAGAAATTTCAATTTTCGAAGTGTTGAGTTGCGGTTTCCATGCAGAAATGTCAATGAGGTAGTGTGAAATTACAGTATAACCCTCTCCTCTCATTATAGCTTTAGCTTGCTTGTGTCTGACATGTTTTTATGTTAGGGTGCAGGCGGAAACACTCATAACTACACCTTACTTGATGGAGAAATGATAATTGATACGGACCCCACCACACACAAGCAGGAAAGGAGATATCTCATTTATGATCTCATAGCAATCAACCGAGAATCACTCGTAGAGGTAATAAATATTAAAACCCTCATTTATCTTCTTTATTTATTATTATTATTGTTATGTTTTTTTTTTTTATACCCTTTGACTAGGTTGTAAAGTAAAGATTGTATTTATTTTTGTGATTCTTTCAGCGGCCTTTCAGTGAAAGGTGGATGATTCTAGAAAATGAAGTGGTTAAACCTAGGAACCAAGAGCGTGACCGTTTGTTCAAGACTAGAACTCCGTATTACAGATACGACTTGGAACCATTTAGGGTACGTACTACTTTATTTTAATTGTTTGTTTGTTTTTTTTTTTCTCTTTTGTTTTTACAATAATTTATATTGAACAATTAGTGGATTATATATAGGTGAGAAGGAAAGACTTTTACCTACTTTCTGCTGTATCTAAGCTTCTAAAGCAGTTCATTCCACGCCTTTCGCATGCATCCGATGGTCTCATTTTCCAGGTAATTAATTATTCATGGTCTTTTGATATATTTTCACATTTATAAAGATTAGTTTTATTCTCCATTTTCTAAAAACTGATGTTTTGTTTTTTTACTGCTAGGGTTGGGACGATCCGTATGTGCCTCGCACACATGAAGGTCTTTTGAAGTGGAAGTATCCAGAAATGAACTCGGTTGATTTTCTCTTTGAGGTTGTAAAACTAAAAAGACACGTGTGTTTGATTTATTATATATATAAAAGTTATTTTTTTTTATCTTAGCTAAAGGTTTATCTTGACAGATGGGAAAGGGAAACAATAACCGTCATATACTTTGTGTCAACGAGCGTGGGAGAAGGAAGCAGATGGATGGATGTCGCATTGTTTTTAGAGGTGAGCATGATATATTTTATTTCATTTCTTCCGGAAGCTTCTAAGAATGTTCTCAGTGCAGATCCATCGGTGGATATATATTCGTTATCTGGGAAGATCATAGAATGTTCATTTGATTCCGAGGAAAATGTTTGGGTGTTTATGCGAATGCGGCCTGATAAATCCACACCCAACGAATTTATAACTTTCAAAAAGGTCTCTGCTTCCTCTCTCATTAACAAATTAGAATTTAGAATGATACCCGACAAGCTTTCTAGGGCTATTTCTAATGATGAGGCCGAGGAGGAGGGCATTTATGTAATTACGTCTTCTGCTCAGACTGAAGACTTAGAGCAAATCCCTGTCCTACCTTTTTGGATGGGACAAAAAGAAAATTGCAGTTTTTGTCTCATTAACGTCAGTCCTAAATGGAGTATAAGACTTGTCTTATTTTGTACTGTACTGTTGTGATGAAGTCTTGTTTGGTTTTGAAAAATGTAGGTTTTGAGGAGCATTAAGGATAACATCACGGAAGAAGTAGTACTAAACGAAATCAACGATATCATTCGTCTCCCTATGTATGCAGACAGAATAGAAACAGATTGCAGAACTTTTGAGAAAAATGGTAGACGCAAATAATCAATCCTCTTTGAAGAAATCAAAAATAACCATTTATAAAAGGAAGCAGCTTCACTTGAAGGGTTTACATTCGCCAGGGTCAGTCTTGTATTTTAGCATTGTGATACTGATTACTTGATTTTTCCTGTAGCTTTAGGTTTAGATGGTGTTATAGTTTTATACAAGGTTTGAATTTTTGGCCAACTTATAGAGATGATTTTGATATTGGATTTGGACATATAAACTGCATAAGTATGTTGTATTATTTCACATCAAATGATAGCAATAGTATAAGGTCAAATATGATTATTGTATCTCTTGTCAAATCGGTAACCGAAACCAAACATATATCCCGAAAAAACTGAAAAACCAAACTGTATCTCAACTATGATGTCAATTTTAGGATATATATATATATATATATATATATATATATATATATATATATATATATATATATATATATATATATATATATATATATATATATATATTAAA